>NC_073383.1:72683077-73419327 GCF_028641065.1 Leucoraja erinaceus | reverse complement strand
TGGATGATCAGCCATGATCACATTGAATGGCGGTGCTGGCTCGAAGGGCTGAATGGCCTATTTCTTCACCTATTGTCTATGTATCTATGCTTTAAATGTAGAGGGCTAATGGATGGTAAAAACATGATAGCCAGCTGTAATTAGAAAATATTATTTTATGTGGGAATGAGTTACAGCACTTTAAATTACTCTGTTCTTCTGCTGGTACAATTGATTGACGTTGAATAAACAAGTCATGTCGTTAAAAGGATACTTATACATCTAATTATCAATCCTAAATTTCTGTGGTGAATTTAATGGATAATTAACATGCAAATCCGTGCTTATAATAACAGGGAGCTGTGAGCTGTGGGCAAGATTTCGTGATGCAAAACAAATGGTTGAATGTTGTTCAGTTTTGTTTATTGTTACGTGTACCGAGGTACAGTGAAAGGCTTTTGTTGCGTGCTAACCAGTCAGCAGAAAGACAATACATGATTATAATCGATCCTTTTACAGTGTAGGGATTTTTAGTGCAAAGGATTTTTTTTAGTGCAAGGTAAAGCCAGCAAAGTCCAATCAAGGATAGTCCAAGGGTCATCAAAGAGGCAGGTAGTAGTTCAGCGCTGCTCTCTGGTTACGGTAGGATGATTCAGTTGCCTGGTAACAGCTGGGAAGAAACTGTCCCCGAATCTGGGGATGTGTGTTTTCACACTTCTATAGCTTTTGCCTGATGGGGGAGAGGAGAAGAGGGAGTGGCCAGGGTGTGACTCGTCCTTGATTATGTTGCTCTGGAGTACATGGGTTGGGACCGTTCTTCGTCTTGATCAAGTGGTGTAATTGTTGTGTACCTCTTCCACGGCCAACAATGGAGCATAGTGGAAGAGGTACACCTTTCCCGAGTCGTCAGTGCTGGCTCTGATCTGTTCTGTACATTTTCTTACCTCCAGTTTCCCTCTCCCCTGACTCTCAGTCTGAAGAAAGATCTGGACACGATACGTCACCTAATCCTTATCTCCAGAGATGCTGCCTGACCCACTGAGTTACTCCAGATGTTTGTGACTATCGTCGCTGATCATCTCCGACTCCTCTCACCCTGGTCACAAACTCTTTCAATCACTTCCCTCTGGAAGGCAACTCCGGATTGTCAAAGCTGCCACAGCCAGACATAAAAACAGTTTTTTTTTTATCCACAAGTCGTTGCTCTACTCAACAGCCAAAAATCTGTCGCCTCCCTTTGATCTGGTATTTTGTTGGTTCTCATGCTTGATCAATGGTGTTTTAACATTAATGTTTTATTATTATTAAAGTTTAGTGTTTTCTGAGTCATTCGTAACTGTCACTGTATAGAAACATAGAAAATAGGTGCAGGAGTAGGCCATTCAGCCCTTCGAGCCTGCACCGCCATTCAATATGATCATGGCTGATCATCCAACTCAGTATCCTGTACCTGCCTGCTCTCCATACCCCCTGATCCCTTTAACCACAAGGGCCACATCTAACTCCGTCTTAAATATAGCCAATGAACTGACCTCAAATACCTTCTGTGGCAGAGTTTGTTATGTTGTTACTTGTAGGCGGAGCACCAAGGCAAATTCCTTGTAAGTGAATACTTGGCCAAAAAACGTATTTAATTACTTAATAGTTGTGTTGTGCAGAATGCATGGCCTTCAGATATATGATCAAATCTACAGGCATTTATTCATTTCTTTAAAACATGAATAGAATAGTCTGAAGAAGGGTCTCGACCCGAAACATCACCCATTCCTTCTATCCAGAGATGCTGCCTGTCCCGCTGAGTTACGCCCGTCCCACTTAGGAAACCTGAACGGAAACCTCTGGAGACTTTGCGCCCCACCCAAGAGGTTGCTCCGATTCCCGGAGGTTGCAGGTGGTTGCCGGAGGTTGCAGGTAGTGGAAGCAGGTAGGGTGACTGACAAAAACCTCTGGGAACCTCCTGGAACCGCACGGAAACCTTGGGTGGGGCGCAAAGTCTCCAGAGGTTTCCGTTCAGGTTTCATAAGTGGGACAGGGGCATTACTCCAGCATTTTGTGTCTATCGTCAATAGAATGAGTCAAATAGCCTCCATCTATGGCATGAATTACAATGTACTACCATTCTGAGATGCTGTAACCCCCACTACTAGAAATACAGATTACATGGTTCCCTATGTCATGATCCAGCTAAGCAACCTTATGGTGTAAAATTATCTTTTATATTCTTGCACTCAAGATGCTTTCAAGAAATTAATTAGAGTGAAGTGCTGCAAGATTTCTGAAAATCACAAAAGGATTCTCTATGAATAAATTACCATTGAAATCAAACTTGAACCTTTAGAACCCATCTTCTGACAATTCTGTCTAGGAATTAAACTTATTTTAACACCATTATTTTAATATATATTTTGCATAATATTACTGGCATTTATTATAAAAGTATGGAACCATAATTCTACACCTACACCCCTCCTGTGGCTTTATATTTCATTGCTCTCCTCATCTGACCACCTTTTTTCTCCTTTGTCTCTTACTCCACCCACCTGCTCGTCAAACAACCTTCACCTGTATCCACCTATCGTTCGATTCCTTTGTCTCGCTCCGCCTCTTTTTTCTAGCTTTCTCCCCCAAATATAAGCGGTCTGAAGAAGGGACCCGACCCGAAACATCTTCTGCCCATTCCTAGACAGATACTGCCTGCTCCAATGAGTTCACCCAGCAAGGCCACGGTGGCGCAGCAGTAGAGTCACTGCCTTACAGCACTTGCAGTGCCGAAGATCCGGGTTCGATCCTGACTACGGGTGCTGGTGCTGGTGCTGTCTGTACGCAGTTTGTACTTTCTCCCCGTGACCGTGTGGGTTCTCTCCCATTCTCCAAAGGCATACAGGTGTGTAGGTTAATTGGCGTGGTGTATGTGTAAATTGTCCCAACTGTGTGTAGGATAGTGTTTAAGAAGGAACTGCAGATGCTGGAAAATCGAAGGTACACGAAAATGCTGGAGAAACTCAGCGGGTGCAGCAGCATCTATGGAGTGAAAGAAATAGGCAATGATTCGGGCCGAAACCCTTCTTCAGACGAAGGGCCTGTTTCCATGCGTATCAGACGAAGGGCCTCAACTCTAAACATCACCTAATCATGTTCACTAGAGATGCTGCCTGTCCTGCTGATTTACTCCAGCAATTTTTTTTGCCCTATGATTAATAATCATAGTGGCCATCAGAAACAGTTCTCAAGGCTTGCATGTTCACCTGCCAGGAGAGGGATGGTGGCCCAGCAGTAGAGTTGCTGCCTTACAGCACCAGAGACCAAGGTTCAATCCTGACTACGGGTGCTGGCTGTACGGAATTTTGACCTTCTCCCCTTGACTGGTTGTGCTTTCCCCAGGTGCTCCAGTTTCTTCCCACACTCCAAAAACGTGCAGGTTGTAAATTGTTACCGTTGCGTAGGATAGTGCTAGTATTTGGGGACCGTTGGGCCGAAGAGCCTGTTCCCTCGGTGTATCTCTAACCTTAACAGAAGTAAATGATACTTGTTTGGATCGTTGACATCAGCACAGTTCTAAGAGGAAATTACTGCTGAAAGGACTCCCAGCAAATTACTTGACATCTCAACCATAACAATAAAGGTGACTGATTACGAGCTGAAGATAGATCGGATAAAGGGACAGAAATTGAAACCATTTACAATATCTTCAGTGGGCCGCAAAGCATAATTGATCGAGCTAGTAAACATGATAAAACGTGCAATACATTGCCAGAATATTTAACGTATTTACCAGTGAAGGGGAAGCTCTGAGGTATTATAGTGACGGTAATAATGGAATAAAAATATATCTGTTTCAGTAATTCATGAGTAATGAGTTTTATGATAATGCAATTGGCTTTGCTGACATTCTTCAGTCTCACTTCAAACTAAGAACACATTTTATGCCTGTTAGCCAATTTTTCCAAGACATCCCCTGTGAGTTCACTGAAGTCCCAGCTTTCTAAACTTGAATGCTTTCAAAGTACTGGATGGTAGTATGGGGGCATTGCAGCCGATGACTACTATGAAACGCTAGCCAATTTTTCCAACACATCCCATGTGGTTGGGTTGCAACAAAGTGCAGGTGCACCGCCAATTTTCCGGCACCCTTGGTACCAGAGCCTTGCCACGTTGTCTGTTTTTCCAGACCATCGGAGGTCACACACGGCCTTGGGGGGGGTGGGGGTGGGTCCGAGATACAGGCCCGCAAAGTCGGCCTCTGACGTCGGCTCTGGGAATGGATCTGCCGGCTCTGGCCAGGGCAGAGTTCCAGAGCCCCGGCTGCAGGGGGCAAATTGGCATGGAAGTTCCGATGAAATCAAGATCGGCCGTCTCACCCGGCCAAGGCGCCACATTGTTTGGGGGCTTCAAAGGGGTGTATTCAAGTGCGCTCTTGTAATATTGTCCAGGTTAATGGAGGTGCCGGACCACCAGTTGCCGGAAAATCGGTGGTGGACCAGAATTAGGTTTCTTAACTTGCATGCGTACTGAGTAATGGATGGTAGTTTTGGTGTGTTTGCAGTAGATACTTGCTGGAAAACAATGGAAAGAGTACAAAATATAGTTTGGAAACAGCTCCATCCAAGACTGCAAGAAATTGCAGAGAATTTTGGACACAGCCCGGAGCTATTCGGCTTGTAATCAGTCTGTGATTAATAGCCTTCAAGAAGGAACTGCAGATGCTGGAAGATCGAAGGTACACAAAATTGCTGGAGAAACTCAGCGGGTGCAGCAGCATCTATGGAGCGCTGCTGCACCCACTGAGTTTCTCCAGCAATTTTGTGCACCTGTGATTAATAGCCCTCTGTTTTTAATAATTATACCTCTTCTTGTATGATACAAGAGGTTCTACTGCTGTTGTACAGGGTCTTGGTGAGACCACACCTAGAGTATCGTGTACAGTTTTGGTCTCCTAATCTGAGGAAGGACATTCTTGCCATAGAAGGAGTACAGAGAAGGTTCGCCAGACTGATTCCTGGGATGGCAGGACTTTCATATGAAGAAAGACTGGATAGACTCGGCTTGTACTCGCTAGAATTTAGAAGATTGAGGGGGGATCTTATAGAAACTTACAAAATTCTTAAGGGGTTGGACAGGCTAGATGCAGGAAGATTGTTCCCGATGTTGGGGGAAGTCCAGAACAAGGGGTCACAGTTTAAGGATAAAGGGGAAATCTTTTAGGACTGAGATGAGAAAAACATTTTTTACACGGAGAGTGGTGAATCTCGGGAATTCTCTGCCACAGAATGTAGTCGAGGCCAGTTCATTGGCTATATTTAAGAGGGATCTGAGAAAACCCATGCGGTCACGGGGAGAACATACAAACTCCGTACAGCCAGCATCCGTAGTCAGGATCGAACCCTGGCTGCAAGCGCTGTAAGGCAGCAACTTTACCGCCATGCCACCATATATGTTGTTCGTGAATAGTACGATGTCAGACGTCATTTTATTAAATTGCATGAAGCACATAGTTGGTAAAACCCCAGAGAGTTTCTTTCAGGAAATCAGCCCGAGTACATGCTTGGAGCATCCATAACTTGCAAAGGAAAATATTACATAAGAAAAAGCCACATAAAACCACTGGCATTTGTCAGAAAAAATATAGCCTGATGGAATGTCAAATTAAGTCATTGTTTATTGTGATATGGTGAGGTATAGGCACTAGGAATAATTTGCGCATCATGCATCTTGTCTGCTATTATAAGGGCCATAAACATATTTATGTTAACGCATTAATATATTTAGTTCAGTTTAAAGATAGAGTGTGGAAACAGGCCCTTCAGTGCACTGCGTCCACGTTGACCAGCGATACCTATACACACCCGCACACAGGAAAATGTAGTTATGCCAAGCCAATTAGCTTACAACCCTACATTATTGGAGAGTGGGAAGAAACCGGAGATCCTGGAGAAAACCCACACAGGCCAATGGGAGAACATACAAACTCCATACAGGCAGCAACTGCAGTCAGGATCGAACCCTGGTCTCTGGCGCTGCAAGGCAGCAACTCTACTGCTGCGCCTGTCGCCCTGCTGCACTTAATACATGCATTAAGATTACGGAAATCAAGAACCCATCAATTACAGCTTTAAAAATGCCCAAAGCCACACCCTCCATTGTCTGCAGCAATGAATTCCACAGATTCACCATCCTCTGGCAAAATAAATTCCTCATCACCTTTCTAAAAGTACATCGTTTAATTCAGAGGCTGCACGCTCTGGTCCTGGACTCTCCCACTACTGGAAACCTTCCTCTGCGAAGTACCTTATGTTACTTTGAGGAGAGAGGTCTTGGGGGAGGGCTCACAAGAGGTCAGAGCTCACAAACGCTTTTCCCCCCCACCATCTGTCATAGTTTTCGATAGTCACCCCCTTCTCTGGGCATCCAGGCCTCCAGACACGATAGTCTCCATAGAGGACCAGAGAAATTGACAGCTGGAAAAGTCCCACTCAAAGCTTTACCAGCTGTCAAAATTGTGAAGGATATTTAATTGTCTCTAAATGCCTCAGACATTCCGATAAAAGTGAGTAAAAAAAATTGAAGATGATTGAAAATAAATACTGTAAAAAGTTAATTAAAACACTTAACTGAAATAAATTAAATCAATTAAACAAAGTGATATCATTTCGTCAGACATGTGGATTTTCTCTGGGTGCTCCAGTTTACTCCCACGTACCAAAGACGTGCAAAATTGTAGGTTAATTGGCTTCTATAAATTGTCTCGTCTCTGCAGGGAGTGGATGATAAAGTGGGATAACAGATAATTAGGAGGCTGGAAAGGGTCCAGAGAAGATTCAAGGGATGTTGCCAGGACTAGAGGGTTCGAGTAGGCTGGGACTCTATTCCTTGGAGCGCAGGAGGGCGAGGGGTGATTTTATAGAAGTGTAGAAAATCATAGGAGGAATCATGCACAGTCTCTTACCCAGAGTAGATAAATCAAGGACCAGAGGATATGGGTTTAAGGTGAAGGGGAAAGATTTAATAGGAGTCTGAGGGGTAACATTTTCTCCACACAAAGGGTGGTGGGTTTATGGAGAGAGCTGCCAGAGGAGGTAGTTGAGGCAGGGATTATCCCGACATTTAAGAACCAATTAGACAGCTACATGGATTGGACAGGTTGGGAGGGATTTGGGCCAAATGCAGGCAGGTGTGACTAGTACAGCTGGGACATGTGGGCAAGTTGGGCCGAATGGCCTGTGTGCCGGCTGCGTCACTCTATGACTAGCGCAAACGGGTGATCGATGTTCTCTGTGGGGTGGGTGGGCCAAAGGGCCTGTTTCCATGCTGTATCATTCAATCAATTAATTTAATCAATCAAATTCAGCTTCCCATTTGCTTCCATAATCCACAACCCTAAATCTTCATTGAAATCAATGAGGATTTGATTGAATGCGTTTGCAGTATTGGGACTCAATAAATGATATCCTGGTGCAGGAGGATATAAGCATCAATTCTCCAGTGTAGTCTAAGAAAGTTCATGAGGATGGGGCCTCATTAAATCCATCCGACATATTATAATACAGAGAGCAAAATTATAAAAGATTTTGAGATGGTGCAATAAAATTAGAACATGGCACAGATTTTACTTTAGGCGCTCTTAGCAGCCGAGATACAAGTTAATACAAGGGTTTTTGAATTGCTTTTTTTTTTGCTCCAGATTCCGCTCACAATCATTTACGTTATTGCAAATATAATATCCCCCATCAACCAGAGCAGTCAGGCACACCGATAGAACATTGCTTTGTTCAATCCCTTAAATTAAAATAAAATGATAAACTCATGAGTGGTAATCTGAAGCGATTTTATTTCTGAAGCTGAAAGTGGCTTAAATTGCAGAGAAGAAATAGCCAGAAATCATGGCTTGATCCTCAAATTCATCTCTAAATGCACACACTCTGCCTCAAAAATGTTTTTCATCGAATGAATTTGAGAGGGAGAGTGCACTGCAAAGATATAACAATGCTCACGGGTTCTAGGCGTAGAATCGGGCCATTCGGCCCATCGAGTCTACTCTGCCATTCAATCATGGCTGAATTCAATCCAAATCCTATTTTCCTGCATTTTCTCCATAACCCCCCGACACCCATTCTAATCAACAATTTGTCTGTCTCTGCCTTAAAGATATCCACCAACTTTACCTCTACAGCCTTCTGTGGCAATGAGTTCCACAGATTAACTACCCTCTGACTAAAGAAGTTCTTCCTCAACTCCTTCCTAAAAGAGCATCCTTTAATTCTGGGGCTATGACCCCAGGTCCAAGACTCTCCCACCAGCGGAAACATCCTTTCCACATCCACTCTATCTATGCCTTTCATTATTCTGTCAGTTCCAATGAGGCCCCCCCCTCAACATTCTAAACTGCAACTTTCAAGCACTCATCATATGCTAACCCACTTGGGAGGGGATGCCTCCCACAGCCAACGTCGAGGGTGCGGAAGGCAGGTGCCCCCTGGTTATTTTTACTGGGCCCTTTGTCCAGCTTCTGCTGTCGTTTCTGTGGTATGTTTAATATTATTTACTGCAGATAAAACAGACTCAATAATTGACCACAAATTCTGCCAAGTCTGATTTTGCACAATTGAGAAAGACATTAAAAAATGGATCCATATTGAATCATTTCAGTTTTATTTGCAGTAATCAGATTTTGCAAGCATTAAAAGACATCTTTGAGAATTGTTCCCAAAGCAAAAAAAAAAGAGCAAACTGTTGAGTTTTTCCATGTCCCGAAAGTAGTCTGGGCTTGCTTGGAGAGTGAAGGCCGCAGGGCACGGGCCACTGATCGCACCGTGGAGCGGGTAATGGCAGTGGACGCTGGCCAGGGGGGATCGTACCTTCCATGCCCTCAATGTCGGCTGCGGGAGGTCCCCCCTGGGAACAAGGGCCTGGTGTGGAGAGGGACATCGGATCATCGGATCATCGGATAGGAGGCGACGGCTGCAACAGGCCTTTGTGGCCAGCTGGAACTGGCACTGTAAAGTTCTGCCAAATTGGCACCTCTTGCTTATGGACTCAGTGGGCTGTTCCACACATGCTGTACTGATCGGGGTGATTGTGCTAATGTGTGGGACTAGTCTTGCTGAGCTGTATGAAAATAATGTATTTCACTGTTCCTATTACACATAACAATAAGGAAACCATTGAACTGATTCTATTTACAAATGACAGCACGGTGGTGTCGTGGTAGAGGTAATGCCTTACAGTGCCAGAGACCCAGGTTCAATCCTTTGACTACGAGTGCGTCTGTATGATGTTTGTACGTCCTCCCCATGAGTTTTCTCCGAGATCTTCAGTTTCCTCCCACACGCCAAAGACGTACAGGTTTGCAGCTTAATTGGCTTGGTACAAATGCAAACATGTCCATAGTGTTTGTAGGGCAGTGTTAATGTGCAGGGATCGCTGGTCAGCACAGACTCGGTGGGCCGAAGGGCCCCTTTCCGTACTGTATATTTAAAGTAAACGCTGTCCACGATGATTGGTTCAGTCTGTGCATGTGGCAGGTGTAATGGGTGAGACAGGCCTCGGGTGATAGGTTTACACTAAAATGTATCCATGTTCTGATGAACTTTCACATCTGTTCAAAGATGTTGCAAAGGCTTTATTGTAAAGAAGGTACCTCTGGAATGCCGTCTCCATCGGAGTAAGGGAAACACAAGAGACACCTTACATTCAATACTCTCGGTTGCAGCCATATGGCATGAACATATTTTTTTAAAGAAATGTAACAAGGGGTAATGTTAATTAGTTATTTTGGATGTGCTTCAAATCGCTTGATCAGATGCACTTTGGTTAAAACCTCAGTGTAATCTTGTGGAAACCATGTCAGAAAGTGATGGAAATACTCCCAAGGGACAAAGCAACAGAACAGAGGAAAAGTGTGGAATCCAGGCACTGCAGATGCTGGTTTACAAGTATTGGAGTATCTCGGCAGGTGAGGCAGCATTTCTGTAAGTAAGTAAGTAAGTTTTATTTATATAGCACGCTTTAAGTTAACTCGCATTGACACCAAAGTGCTTTACATAAAATAGATAATAAGTTTCCATACCATAGAAAAAGGTTAAAAAAAAATAAATAAAGAAAATGGACAGAACACATTATAGAGTTCAACACAAACGTCCCCCCACAGCAGAATCAAAAATTTCCACTGTGGGGAAAGGCACCAAGAAGTTAACTCTTCCTCTGAAACACCCGAGGTTGGGGCCCATTTGTAGCCTTGCCGCCAGTCCGATGATTTTCAGGGCCCTCTTGCCGTGAAGATGGAACTCCGGCGTCGGGTGAAACAATTCCTCAAGCGGCATCTCTGGGTAGGTGAAGTCTCCGGTTGGCACCCTTCCTCGGACCTGGAGTCTGGAGAAGGCATCGATCCAGAATGTCACCTATCCATGTTCTCCAGAGATCCTGTCCGACCCGCTAGTGTTACTCAAGCACTTTGAGACCTTTTTAAACCAGCAACTGCAAATCTTGGTTTTCAGGAGCTACTCCCGCACTTTGTGTCTTCCCATGGTGGTGTGGTTAACCTTGTGAACTACATTTCGAGATGGTGGATAATGAGAATAACTAGCATTTTTCTCTTATCCCGAGGAAAAGCCATCAAAGTGAGGTGTATTTAAATAACATAACATTTCATAAAATCTAACAAGGGGGAAAAAAAAATGTGTTCTGCCCAACATGCAGACAGATGTTGTAATGTTTTGCAATAACTTCTGAGAAATTAAGGGAGAGAAAATGTGTTTTTAGCTACAAGAATGAAAGATATGCACAAGGGACAAGTACTGCTCACTTCCCCCACATCCAATTCTATTGAAACAGTAAAGGGCCTGTTCTTCGCAAAATCTTCGCACGCAACCAGCCTGTCGCGTAACTGACGGCCAAAGTGGGACAGGCCCAAGACCCTGGCGCGGCGCAACGGCTCACCTCCAACAGCAGCAGAAGCAGGCAAACGATCGTCGAGCTCGGCCTGGGGCTCACGGCCGTTGTGGATCTGGATCCACCCCCAGAGCGGGGCCAAGACAATTGGAGATAAGACACAAAATGCTGGAGTAACTCAGCGGGACCGGCAGCATCTCTGAAGAGAAGCAATGGGCGACGTTTCAGGTCGAGACTCTTCTTCCGACTGAAGAAGGGTCTCGACCCGAAACATCATACATTCCTTCTCTCCAGAGATGCTGCTGGTCCCGCTGAGTTACTCATGCATTTTGTGTCCGTCTTCAAATGACATCACGCGCTCCAGACGGCTGTGCGGACGCATGATGACGCACTTGACCGTCACACGTCAGTCACTACCAACCTGTCGCGTCAATGATCGCCAAGTGGGACAGGCCCTTAAATAATGACTGGTATCGGAGACTCATAGACCAGTTTAGTGCTGGTAGAGACAATACATTTCTCGTCTAGAGTCAAACAACAGGGTAACAGGCTCATCAGCCCAACTTGGTCTGCATTTGACCCATATCCCTCTAAACCCGTCCTATCCAAGTACATGTCCACATGTGTCTAAATGTTGCAATAGTCCCTGCCTCAACTATCTCCTCTGGCAGCTCTTTCCACACACCCACCACCCATTGTGTGAAGCACCCATTTCCCTTTGTGTGAAGATGGACTGAATATATCTTAATATAACAACCTTGAATTTGTCGGGTTCTGCAATTCAATGAAAAGCAACTAGTATTCATCCATACATGTGCCTTCATACGGATCAACAATGAAATAAGCCATTCAGCCCAACTATTGGTGACCAAGATGTCCCATCTAAGCTAGCCTCGTTTGCTGCATATGACCCATATCCCGCTGAACCTTTCTTATCCATGTACCAGTCCAAATGTTATTGGACCTGCCTGAACTACGTACCCTGGCAGCTCATTCCACGTACCCATCAACCCACTATAATTGAAAAGGTTGACAATCAATTTCCTTTTAAATATTATCCTCATCACTTTAAAGTTATGAGCTCTAGTTCTGGATCCCTCTACCCTTTAGGGGAAAAAAAATGTTCACAGTGAAATGTAGATCCCAGGGAGGTGCTGTAAAACAGAGAGACCTTGGAGTATAGGGACATAGTTCCCTGAAAGTGGCATCACAGGTATACAGGGTGGTGAAGATGTGTAGCATGCTCATCTTCATCGTTCAAGGATATCAATTGGGATGTTATGTTACAGCTGGAAAACATGTTGATGAGGCCACACTTGGAGTATTGTGTCCAATTTTGGTGACCCTGTTAGCGGATAGATGTCATTACGCGACTTTTTTCGGTGACTGCCGGCACCCGTCATAGGTCGTTGCATGTGGCCGAAAAATTTCAACATGTTGAAAATCAAGTGGCGACCAGAACAAGGTACGACACTTTGGGCGACTACTCACGACCTTACAGGCTTCACCCCGCGACATGTCGCCCAGGGTGTCGCCTGTATGGTCGTGAGTAGTCTCTTCAGTTGCCCAAAGAGTCATAGCTTCTTTCTGGTTGCCGCTGGATTTTCAACACGTTGAACATTTTCGGCGACCTGCAATGACCTATGACGGGTGCCAACAGTCACCAAAAAAGTTGCATAAGTGGGACAGGGCCATAAAGGTTGATCTTAGAAGGCTTTATAAAAAAAAAAAAAAAAAAAAAAAAAAAGGGACGGAGATAAGGTCAACATAGTTTTCTCTTTCCCCCCACCCCCTCACACTTCACTTCAATACTTTTCGCCCAATGGAGAGGAGAGGAGGGAATGAGCAGGGTGTGGCTCTTCCTCGATTACACCGCTGTCCTTGCTGAGGCAGCGTGAAGTGAAAAAGGAGTCAATGGAAGGGAGGCTGGTTTGTGTGATGGTCTGGGTTGCATCCACAACTTATTGTGGTGGTGGATGGAGCTGTTCCCGTACCAAGCTGTTTTTGGTAAAATCCTTTCTGCAGCGCATCTGTAGAAATTGGCGAGATAACTGTCATACTCTTTCAGCATGTGTTTATGACCCTGGTAAAAAACATTCGCCACAACCAAGAGCAAAGTAGCATTTGGTGCTACTCCCAGTGGCTCAGCACTTCAACTCCCCCTCCCATTCCGAATCTGACCTCTGTCCTGGGCCCCCTCCATGGCCAGAGTGAGCACCACCGGAAATTGGAGGAGCAGCACCACATATTCCACTTGGGCAGTCTGCACCCTAGCGGCATAAACATTGAATTCTCCAATTTCCGGTAGCATTTGCTGTCTCCTCCCCCTCTCAGCTCTCCCTCAGCCCTCGGGCTCCTCCTCTTCCTTTTTCCTTTCTCCCCCCCCCGCACCCCCCACCCTACATCAGTCTGAAGAAGGGTTTCGGCCCGAAACGTTGCCTATTTCCTTCGCTCCATAGATGCTGCTGCACCCGCTGAGTTTCTCCAGCACTTTTGTCTACCTAGCATTTGAAATGGTTAGTTTGGAGATACTGCGTGTAAACAGGCCCTTCGGCCCACCGAGCACGCACCTACCAGTGGTCCATGTACACTAGCACCATCCTACACACACAAGGGACAATTTAACATTCATACCAAGCCAATTACCCTACAAACGTGCACATCTTTGGAGTGTGGGAGGAAACCGAAGATCTCGGAGTAAACCCATGTAGGTCACAGGAAGATGGTACAATTTCCAAACTGATAGCAGCCGTGGTCGGGATCGAACCCAGGTCTGACGCTGTAGGGCAGTAACTACTGCTACACTTCCGTATCGCCCAATGGATGCATTGCTGCATGGCTTGCTCGCCAGTTACTCTACAAATAGGTTAGACATGACTGATCTTCACTGGTCTACCTAACAGGGGACCACAGCTCATGGTTGAGTGACTCCCCACTATCAGCTGAAGACCTGACATGGTCCCCGAGGCTACAAACTAGTGCTAATGCTGCTGGCCAAATTCACTTCCCATTAAACATTTCCTCGTCCTTTTCTACAAATGAAACCCCCGCAGGAGTTAAGCTGCAACAGGGAGCAGGTAGAATATTTTGAGCTCTGTGGGAGCTGTCGAATCAAAAGCAATAGCACTTCTTAATAACTCAAATTGTTGTTTGGGCTCGAGAAGCTGCCAGGTTCCCCTTCAATAATAATATCATCAACTACACAAGTCAACCTAATTCATCATAAATTAAAGAAACACAAGTAGCAGATGCCAGCTTACACTACCATGGTAAAAAGGAATATACATGCTACCGCAAAATATTTTCATCATTTCCACTGCCAACTTTGAGAGCTGTCTGCCAAAATCGGTTAAGATTTAATAATCCATCAGAGAACACACTGAAATAATTGACTTCAATCAAGGCAAGACATCAACATAATATTCACCAATGCCCAATTATGATCAACACCGAGATCCATAATCATTTTTTTTGTATATCAATGGAAAATTTACATGGAGAACCTCCAATGGCTGTTGGGGAGATTTGTCGCGCTAACAGTTGGATGGATGCAAAGATACAGCAAGGAGATGGGCCCTTCGGAGGTGGCACTGCGGTGGAGTTGCTGCCTTGCTGCACTGGAGATCCTGGTTTGAGCCCGACTGTGGGTGCTGTCTGAATCGAGATTTCAGTTCTCCCTGTGACCGCGTGGGTTTTCGCCGGGTGCTCTAGTTTCATCTCACATTCCAACGACCTGCGGGCTTGTTGGTTGACAAAATGCTGGACTAACTCACTGGGACAGGCAGCAACTCTGGATAGAAAGAATGGGTGATGTTTCAGGTAGAGACCCTTCTTCAGACAGGTTTGTAGGTCAATTGGGTTCTCCAAGGGTGCCCCTGGTGTGCAGGACGCAAAAGTGGGAGAAGATAGAACTGGTGTGAAAGGGTGATCACTGGTCAGTGTAGACTTGGTGTGCCAAAGGGGCCCATTTCCACACTGTATCTCTAAGCGCAATATCACTAAACTAATCACATACATTTTCCTTGGAGCGCAGAAGGTTAAGGGGGGACTTGATAGAGGTTTTTAAAATGATGAGAGGGATAGACAGAGTTGACGTGGAAAAGCTTTTCCCACTGAGAGTAGGGAAGATTCAAACAAGGGGACATGACATGAGAATTAAGGGACTGAAGTTTAGGGGTAACATGAGGGGGAACTTCTTTACTCAGAGAGTGGTAGCTGTGTGGAATGAGATTCCAGTGAAGGTGGTGGAGGCAGGTTCGTTTTTATCATTTAAAAATAAATTGGATAGTTATATGGATGGGAAGGGAATGGAGGGTTATGGTCTGAGCGCAGGTATATGAGACTAGGGGAGATTATGTGTTCGGCAACTAGAAGGGTCGAGATGGCCTGTTTCAATTGTTAAATGGTTATATGGTTTGTCTCCACCTTTCTCCCTCTGCAGTTCAAAACATTTTTAATTTCCAACTTTCCTTTTTTCTGATGAAAGTTCATCAACCTGAATGTCAAGTTTGATTCTCTCTCTCCCCCCACAAATGCAGCCCGATTCTGGTTTCCAACGGTTGCTGTTTTAACACTCATTCACCCAAACTGTACATTTTAATCCAAGCCGAGAAAACTGAAGGTCAGCACATCTACCCATTTGATTTTCCAGTTTCTTTGAAAAGAAATCAATCCTTCAGCAAGCAATATCTTTGGAAGTCACACAGAAATACCCTCCGTTTAATGAAACCAGATCCACGCTCCTGCACTACACTGTGTTGGACCCTCAACTTTCTGCACTTTAATCTCAATGTTTGCAAATTTTTTAATCTTACAACATACATTGTTTGCTTCTAAAGGTTATCCAGTCACTGTCGTAGCTACAAACAGCAAGAGAGAATGGGAGCTGACATAATCATTACCTCAGTATATCAATTGCAAGCATTTATGAGATCTATTAAGTTGATGTATATCCTGATCTCTTATTGATAGTCCGAATTTAAAAAAAAAACAATAAAACGCAAGGTCAATGCGGTCGATATACCATGCAGTTACATCGCACGGTAGTTTATAACTTTCTCCAAGGGTTAAAAACTACAAACTACAAAGCGCGCACAAATCCAGTCATGAAGAAAATGGTTAATATTAACACCATCTTGCTCGTATTGAATGCTGTAAAAAAAAAAAAAGTATATATATTCACACAAATGGCGTTGATCAAGTTACTACTGCAATTCATAAGTTCTTAGGTTCCAGGAGCAGAATTAAGCCATTCGGCCCATCAAGTCCACTCCGCCATTCAATCATAGCCGATCTATCTTTCCCTCTCAACCGCATTCTCCTGCCTTCTCCACATAACCCCCGACAATGGCACTAATCTACAACCGATAAAAATACCCATTGACCTGGCCTCCACGGCCTTGTGGCAATGAATTCCACAGATTCACCACCGTCTGACTAAAGATATTCCTCCTCATCTCCTTCCCAAAAGAATGTCCTTTAATTCTGAGGCCATGCCCTCCTGTCCTAGACTCTCCCGCTAGTGGAAGTATCCACTGTACCAATTACAAAGACCAATTCTGTAGAAAATCACATTTCTTTCCCGAAAGGCATTTCATAGCTGCATCGACAAACATACTTCATTGCACAACAAAATTTCATTATTCATCAATTATGTATAGAATAACAGATTACCACAGGAGCTTTAGTTGTTTTAACTGCTGGGCTTACTCTCAATTCTCTCCCCAAGGATGAGTCTCACACTGCTTCTGAGAACCAAACACGTTTGCACAATGTTGATGAATAAAAGGAGAAACATTTTGCTCCAGTTACTCGCTGTCCAGCATTCTAAAATCTTTGTCACAGAATGTGAACACTATGGGACAGGCCTATGGTCACATGCAGAGTTCAGCTTTAGAGATGCAGTGCGGAAACAGGCCCTTCGGCCCACCGAGTCCGCGCCAACCTGTGATCCCCGCACACTAACATTACAACACAAACGCGAGGGAATATTTACAACCTTACCACAGCCAATTCGCCTACAAACCTGTACGACTTTGAGAGGAAACCGTAGAAAATCCACACAAGTCACAGGGAGAATGTACAAACTCTGTACAGACAGCGCCCCCAGCCAGGATAGAACCAGAGGCCTCTGGCGCTGTAAGGCACCAACTCTACTGCTGCGCCACCGTGCTGCACAAAGAACATGCCCGTCAATGATAGACATTCTATCCAATGAGAGACATTTAGTATTGCATAATGATCGTCGTAGTCTGCCTTTGCCTACGTGATCTCCCATTTGCCAAACATTTGAACTTTCCTCCCATTCCCACACTGACCTTGCTATCCTGGACCTCCTCCACTGTCAGAGTGAGGCCACAAAGAAATCGCCTCTTCTCCAGCCAACAATGGGCCATTGTGGGCTCCACTCTTCCTTGGTCATGTGTTGTTGGCCCTGATTTGTTCCCACCCACATCTACTTTCAGTATGAAGGGTTCCAACCCGATAAACCATCTGTCCTTTTTCTCCAGAGATGCTGCCTGACCCGCTGAGTTACTCCAGCACTTTGCGGCAATGACCTGTTTATGATATTGCTTAGCTTAATTTTAGTTTCAGAAACACAACATGGAAATGGGCCCTTCAGCCCACAGAGTCTGCACCCATCATCAATCAGCCGTTCACACTCATTCTAAGTTATCCCAATCTCTCATCCTCCTGCACATGTGCAGCAAAACTCCTGCCATTGGGGCAAAGAAATAAGAGTCCGGAAATGTGACATCCAGTTTCTTTCCAGCACCCAGCAGGCTGTCAAATGGTACGAATTCCAGCTAAACTCCAGTAGGAAGGAACTGCAGATGCTGATTTACACCAAAGATTGACACATGCTGGAATAAAAGCCCTGTCCCACGGTACAAGTTCATTCCAAGAGCTCACCCGAGTTTAAAAAAAATCAAACTCATGGTGAGCACAGAGAATGAATGAAGCGGGTACGTCGGAGATCAGGGACGTCTCTTAGCGGCTCGTAACATTAATGGCAGGTACTCGGGAAGACTCGCCAACGGCAGTTACACTCGGGAAGACTCATGAAGATTTTTCAACATGTTGAAAAATGTCCACAAGAGCCCCGAGTACAAACGAGCGGCCATTACCATAAAACTCCGAGTTCCAATCAGGGCAAACTCGGGAGAGCTCTTGGAATGAACTCGTACCATGGGACAGGGCTATTACTCAGCAGGTCAGGCAGCATCTCTGGAGAGAAGGAGAAGGTGTTGTTTCAGGTCGAGTACAATTTTTGGTTTAGGGACATAACATGGAAGCAGGCCCTTCGGCCCATACCAATCAACTATCCCAGCACACTGACACTGTTCTACACACACTCGACACATTTATGCCAAGCCAATTAACCTACAAACCTGTATGGCTGGAGTGTATGGCTTTGGAGAATAGAAACATAAAAAATAGGTGCCGGAGTAGGCCATCCGGCCATCCCAGGAATCAGTCTGGTGAATCTTCTCTGTACTCCCTATATGGCAAGAATGTAGTTCCAAAGATTAGGAGAACAAAACTGTACGCTACACTTCAGGTGTGGTCTCACCAAGACCCTGCACAACTGCAGTAGAACCTCCCTGCTCCTATACTCAAATCCTTTTGCTATGAATGCTAACATACCATTCGCTTTCTTCACTGCCTGCTGCACCTGCATTCCTACTCTCAATGACTGGTGTACCATGACACTCGGGTCTCGTTGCATCCCCCCTTTTCCTAATCGGTCACCATTTAGATAAGTGTCTCGACCTGAAATGGGCACCCATTTCTTTTCTCCAGAGATGCTGCTTGACCTGCTGATGTTGCTACTCCAACATCTTGTGTCAAAACTCCCTTGGTTGCAAAAGGGATTTGAGGCTTTGCTTTGTTTTTGCATTATATTGTTATTTACATTTATTGAACTTGTACTTTGTTTGTTGCGTAATCTATTGGGCACTGTGTATAGAAACTTGTGCTGCTGCAAGTAAAAATGTCATGGCTCTGTTGCGGGACATATGAGAATAAAACACTCTTGACTGGGGATATTCGTCATAGTAGTGATGGGAGGAGACAGCATGGAGGCCAATGCTTACCCTTATATGTTGACACATGAATGTTGCAGTGGGCCCCAGGTACTACTGGGACTCACCACCATGAATACCAGTTGATCCAAATTGATCAAATTGGTTGCAAACCTCTTATATCTCTCTCGGAAGATATCAGAGCAGATTTAGACCACATGGCCCATCGAGTCTACTCCACCATTCAATCATGACTGATCTACCTCTCTGTCCTAACCCCATTCTCCAGCCTTCTCCACATAGCCTCTGACACCCATGCTATTGGCAGACTTTCTGAAGGAGTTCCAAGATGAAAAAGACGGAGGTGTTCGGCGAGTGCGATTAAGGGGACACCCTCGCCAAGAGGGGAAACTGTAAATTCTTCATTCACCGGGCAAGTGAACCAAATTGCAGACCTGCCAATTTTGAGATTACCACCCGCTCAGAGCAATCATCATAAGCGTAGCTCTTTTAAAATGTAACCAATAAAAAAAAAAATAGAATTCACCTGGAAAATCAATGAGAATCAGTGGCATGAGATAAAGACCGTTTAACCTCCGACTAGAGCACTGTGTCTTAATTGGACACCAACACTTGTTCAAGTTCAAGTACCGTGAAAACAGTGTCACAAAAAAAATTGAAATGCTTGTGGTGAATCTTTCCGTCTGTCACAAAGCAGCCATCTCGACTGCCTCTGTAAGCTATTGAGAATGTCACACCTTCCAGGGGTTAGCGATGAGTTCTTCACAAACACTGCAGCTGTCCAACTATTGATTTAGTGTAGTCGAAACAGATTATTCATTAATAACAGTCATTAACTGGGTTCTTCCTGGTATCACCTTGTTAACCAAAGAGTCATTCAATGCTATCCATTACATTTGTTGGCGAAAGACACAAGGCTAATTTATCTCAATGCATTAACGACTGCATTTAGTCAACTGAAATGAGGAATGCATATTTTCGATTCCATGCCCAATGCAATTTAAACCAATTTGAAACCTCATCATATGTTAAGTACTGGAGGAACTCAACAGAACAGGCAGCATCTGTGGAGAGAATGGACGTGAAACTTTTGGTCACAACCCTTCACATTAAACATCGCCTGTCCATTCCATTTACCGTAGAGCTCCTCCAGCATGTTTGCATTTGTGTTCTTTTTAAATATTCCAGTGTCTAATGAATGCACGGTATTTTACTCAGAATAGGGGAATCAAGAACCAGAGGACATAGGTGTAAGGCTGGAGGAAAGATTTTCGGGGCAACATTTTCACACATGGGTGCATGGTATGAGCTGCCAGAGGTGGCAGTTGGAGGTACTATAACAAGATTTAAATGACATTTGGACAGGTACAGTATTGGGATAGAAAAGCTTTAAAGAAATATGGGCCAAACATAGGCAGCTGGGACTAGTGTAAATGGGGTATCCTAGTGAGGTTGAAGGGGTGTTTCTGTACTGTCTGACTATGATTTTGACAAACTGTACAGAGTTTGTACATTCTCCCTGTGACCAAGTGGGTTTTCTCCGGGTGCTCTAGTTTCATCCCGGCAACATGTTCCCGATGTTGGGGGAGTCCAGAACTAGGTGCCAGAGTTTAAGAATAAGGGGAAAGCCATTTAGAACGAAGGTGAGGAGATACTTTTTCACACAGAGAGTTGCGAGTCTCTGGAATTCTCTGCCTCAGAGGGCGGTGGAGGCTGGTTCTCTGGATGCTTTCAAGAGAGAGCTAGATAGACCTCTTAATGATAGCGGAGTCAAGGGATGTGGGGGGAAAGGCAGGTAGGGGTACTGATTGGGGATGATCACATTGAATGGCGGTGCTGGATCGAAGGGTCGAATGGCCTACTCCTGCACCTATTGTCTATTGTCGAACATCCTTGTAAAACTAGTGTTGGTGTGGACATACCCAGTTTTATCTTTCAATTGGTGCCATTGCCTCTGTAGAACAATGTGATTGTGCACCCATCTTGTCTGTATTAAGGGCCTGTCCCACTTTCACAACCTTTTTTACTCGTGGACATTTTTCATCATGCTAGAAAAAACACCCTGACCTACTTGATGCCACGAGTACCTACGACCTACCTACAACCTCCTACCGACCCTGCTGCGAGTACGAGTCAAGGGCAAACTTGGCAGAGGTCGTGAATGTGGGACAGGCCCTTAAGACTTTGTGAAACAATATCGTGCTAACTGAGACTGAATCTTGTGCTGAGAGAACTGTTTTTTTCTGCATTGGACACATTTGCCAAGTTACTGGTCCATTCAGAAACTTTGGATATTGATCTGGACACATGCTAGATTCCTACCACAGCAGTTTGGGAATTTACAATCAACTAAATATATAAATCAGGAATAAAAGAGCTCAATAAAATGGTCAATAATTGTGACTATGAAACTGCCAGTTGACCATAAAAATCCAAATGGTTTATTTATGCTCTTCAAGAAAGGAAATCAGTTTCCACCCAGCTCCAACATCTATATCAATGCTGCCGAACGATCCTGAAATGGCCAGGCAAGTCATTCAGGTCAGATGAGGAAAGGAAATAAATATGGGTCTTGCCAGTGCTTTAAATGCCCCATCAATGCTGCACTGCAGCAGCCTCTACCTAGAGCCTGTCTGTTATTTCAATCTTTTTTTTAGTTAGTCTAAAGTTTTGTGTTGGGGGAAACTTTAACTTTTCTATGTGGGGAGGGGGGCAGGGTAATGGGGGAAACCGTTCCCCAGTCTCTTCCTGGCAGGGTCGTGACTATTTCTCCGAGTCGCGTCCTCGCCCCCCACCTCGCGGCCTACCAGCTGGATTGGGGCGGCCTTTCCTGCCGGGGACCGGGAACCGGACCAGGGCTGCTACAGCGGTGGCGCAGCGCTGGAGTCACCGCGGAGCGGGCGATACCTACCTGGGTCGCCGTTTGGAGCTCCGGAGCGTTGGGCCGTTGCCCCAACATCGTGGAGCTCTGGTGCGGAGAGCTTCCAACGCGGGCGACGCTGAACAACATCGTGGAGTCCTGGGGCGCCTTGCAGAGGGCCGCCAGCAGCAGTCTCCACCCGGCGCGGCTTGCGGACTTTGGAAGCCGCCAACTACGGTAGGAGGGGGCCGACTCCGGTGTCCACGCCGCTGAGGACGTCCCGCAGCCCCGACGTCGGACTTGTATCACCCCGGCGAGCGGTCCTGGACATCGGGCCGCCCGTAGCTGCAACTGCGGAGGGCTTGGGGAGGCCCTGACCACGGGGAACAGTGGAGGAAGAGACTGACTTTGGTGCCTTCCCACATAGTGGGAAACTTTGATTCTGCTGTGTGGGGATGTTTTATGTTAAATCCTATAGTGTATGTTTCTTTATATCCTTTCTGGCTTAATCCCTCCCTTCACCACCTCCAGTTTAAATTCCAGTTGGAATATTTTGGAGGACCAAAGAACCAAGAACAAGAATCTGACGGCCACACATTTATATGTTCAAAGATGCCCATGAGAAAGTGCACCACCTTCTTCAATCATTGGAGTAGACTCAGAATACAGAAACTGGGCCCTTTGACCCAACTTGCCCAGGCCGACCAAGATATCCCACCTACGCTCGTCCCACCCACCCACATGCTTCCAAACTTTTCCTATCCATGTACCTGTCCAAGCGTTCTTTGCACCGAGTTGCTGATGACTCATATCGCCAGAGTCCCAAGTTTGATGCTGACTAGGGTCAGTATCTGTGCAGAGTTTGTACGTTCTCTCCGTGAACATGTGCATTTTCTTCGGGTGCTCTTTCCTCCCACACTCCAAAGACGGACAGGTTTGTAGGTTATTTGACGTCAGTAAATTTGCAAAATTGTCCCTAGCGTGTGCGATGGTGTTGGCATAGGGGGGAAGAAAATCTAAAAAAGCTGACCAGCGTGGAATCAGCGAGCCGATGGGCCAGTTTCCACGCTGTATCGCTACAGTCTAGTGAAACTGGAGAAAACCCACATGGTCACACGGAGAACATGCAAACCCCAAACCGACAGTACCAGAGGTTCAGATTGAACCCGGGTCTCTGGCCCGGTGAGGTTGCAGTTCTACTGCTGCGCCACTGTCTTCAATTCCGTGCTGTGACACAAACTCCTGAATGGTGCTTCCTTGAGGAAAGATACATACAATCCAGATTAATCAAACTACCACAGTGTGAATAATAAGCATTGTCTCGTAATCTATTACACAACACCACTGAGAAATTATATTCTGCATTATGGGTATTTTTTTCTCCACTAGTGTTTGGCTTGGTGTTCATTTCAGAATATATTTGTGTATAGTATTATGCGATTTGATTAGATAGCACGCAAATAAAATATTTTCACTTTATCTCCGCCCGTGCAGGTGACAATAATAAGCCTAAACTAAATAAAATAAATTAAAAGGCAGTAACATGGTTGAATCCAAGTACAACTTGAGCCAAGATCCTTTTTCAGGCAGTCGGCATAACCTAGTTAGAAAGAAAATAAACTTGCTGGCTTCAGCTCTCCAACGGCCCAGAAAATTTACCTTATGAAATAATCAACAAACAATGGGAGCATAAAACCAATATGAAAACAGCTGCTGGTTGCTGCCTCACTGGGTCTTCCAGGATCAAAACTGCTTTGGATTTCTTCAACAGAGTTAGAAACCGAGAAACATAGAAAATAGGTGCAGGAGTAGGCCATTCGGCCCTTCGAGTCTGCACCGCCATTCAATATGATCATGGATGATCATCCAACTCGGTATCCCGTTCCTGCCTTCTCTCCATACCCCCTGATCCCTTTAGCCCCAAGGGCCACATCTAACTCCCTCTTAAATATAGCCAATGTACTGGCCTCAACTACCTTCTGTGGCAGAGAGTTCCAGAGATTCACCACTCTCTGTGTGAAAAATGTTTTCCTCATCTCGGTCCTAAAAGATTTCCCCCTTATCCTTAAACTGTGACCCCTTGTTCTGGCCTTCCCCAACATCGGGAACAATCTTCCTGCATCTAGCCTGTCCAACACCTTAAGAATTTTGTAAGTTTCTATAAGATCCCCCCTTCAATCTTCTAAATTCTAGTGAGTACAAGCCGAGTCTATCTAGTCTTTCTTCATATGAAAGTCCTGGTTCATATCTAAATACATGGCATAAGTACAGAAAATACTGGTCAATGTGCCTGGGTTTTCACCGGGTGCTCCAGTTCCTACCCACATTCCAAAGACGATGGCAAGGTGGTACAGTGGTAAAATTGCTGCCTTACAGTGCCAGAGATCTGGGTACGATCCTGCGTGCCGTCTGTACGGAGCTTGTACATTCTCCCCGTGACTTGCGTGGGTTTTCTCCCGGGTGCTCCAGTTTCCTCCCACACTCCAAAGACACAGATTTGTAGATTAATTGGCTTGATATAATTGAAAATTGTCCCTGTAGTGTTAGTCTGCGGGGATCGCTGGTCATCGTGGACTCGAGGAGATGACCGGCCTGTTTCTGCGTGATCTCTCTAAACATGCAGGTTTGTAGGACAATTGCCTTCTCCTGTAAACTGCCCTTCCTTCGTGTGTTGGATTTGAGACTGGGGTAATGTAGAAATAGTGTACAGGTGATAGTTGGTCAGCACGGATTTGTTGAGCCAAAGTGCCCGTTTAGTGGACGGCACAAAGGTAGAGCTGCTGTCTCAAAGCATCTCAATCAGGTTCGATCCAGACTACTGTACGAGTGCTGCATGTGCGGAGTTTGCACGTTCTCCCCGGGACCACGTGGGTTTTCCCCAGGTGCTCTGGTTTGCAGGTTCCAAAAATTGGGTCTGTTAATTGCCCATGGTGCAGGATAGAACTAGTGTACAGGCCACTGTTGGTCGGCATGTACTCTGTGGGATAAAGGGTTTGTTTCTATGTTGTGTCTCTGAATTAAACATGTACAGTATTTGCCATGGGGGACAAAACAAAATTTAGTGAAGCTAAATAAAGGGCCAAGCTCAGTCTTACAGAATATTCTGCTTGGGTAGCTCACAACACAATGGAACAAACACAGAATTCTCAAATTTGAAGTAACACCCCCTTCCTCCCCTCCTCCACTTGTGCCCAGCAGCAACCCCCTCCCTTCCCCCTTTCCCTTACCGCCCTCCCCACACTAGTTCCCCCCAGCCCAATGCACATACATTTCTCACTATCCCACCCCTCTTCCCTTCTACCCATATCCCTCCTTCTGGCTTTTTACACTTCACTTTTCTTTGCTAATCTCGTTTATTCCGTTCCGTTTCATCTCGAGCGATTTTCCACCCAAGTGACGACCAACTTCTCTCATCTGCATCCATCGTGTGATTGCCAGGCTTTTACCCAGCTCTCTTTTCCAGCTTTCTCCCCCCACCACTACAATCAGTTTGAAGAAGGGTCCCAACCCGAAAGGCCGCCTGTCCGTTCCCTCCACAGATGCTGCCTGCCCCATTGAGTTACGCCAGCATTCGGACTTTTACTCAAGATTCCTGCATATGCAGTTCCTTGCGCTTCCAATTTCCAACAGTGCTCCGAGCATTTGACCATATTCCACAAACTCCGATCGACCTCCCATCCCGTTTCCTGAAATCTGCTCCAATTTGTTTTGCACGTCCTTTGCTGCTTCCACTGCCGGTAACCTTTCAGATCTCCACATTTGGACGGCATAGTGGCAGAGCTACTACCTTACAGCGCTAGCGACCCAGGTTCGATCCTGACTACGGGTGCTTGTCTGTATGCACGAAGGTTCCACCTTCTCCCCGTGACCTACGCGGGTTTTCTCCGAGATCTTCGGTTTCCCCCCCACACTCCAAAGACGTATAGGTTAATTGGCTTGGCTCAAAATTACAATTAACACTACTCTACATAGACTGGGGGAAATGTGCAGGGATTGCTGGCCAGTGCGGACTCAATGGGCCGAAGGGCCTATTTCCGCACTGTATCTCTAAACTAAACTACCATCCGGCCAATCTGTTCTAAAAACTAGTCTTGTTTTCTGTGTTTGGCATCAGCAAACCCCTCAAGTCACTTTGCTGTTCCCAGCCTTCCAGTCACTAAAGCACTTTGAAACACAGTTTAGAACCAATTCCTATGGTAATGTAGATGTCATTTATTTTTATTCCCAGCGCCCCTCAAGTATGCAGCATCCAACAGAACCAGTTTTCCACATCAAGGCTTCCTGTTACTCCGCTCCATTCGACTTTTAAAGAGTAATCTCCACCGCAGTGCTTTATCAAAGGACTTGCCAGTGGTATTAAACCTACTGAGCTCTCTTAGTCAACTAATTCATGTGATTTGCGAAGAACTCGAGTAGATTTGCCAAGCTTGATCTGGAAAGCTCTTTAGCACACTTTGAAACAATCGTGTTTCTATTTGCCACGACAGTTCGACATTATTTTCTGATTACTGATAAACAAAGCTGTAGATATTGACTTCCTTAGAATCTCCTGTATTACGGATCGGTAAAAACATTTGCTTCTTTCCATCCACTGGGACAGAGTCTGCACTTTACAGTTTCCGCATATTACACAAGATCATAAACGATAGGAGTAGAATTAAGCCATTCGGCACAACAAGTCTACTCCGCCATTCAATCATGGCTGATTCAATCACGGACAAATAGACTCAGGAATAGTTGCTTTCCGAAAATTATAACTACTCTTAATTCAAATTCACACATGCAGTGACTTCACAGCCCAACACCCAGGCTTCCATCTGTATATATGTATATTACATATATAGCGCCGCAGAATTGTGCACCTATCCCCCCCCCCCTTCTCCCTTCTGTTTTGTTTTTCTGTTTCTTGTTTTTTGCACTAAATTATATGTATGCACTGAGTACGAGCAGCTTTTAATTTCATTGTACATGTATAGTGACAATAAATGGCATATCTATATATCTATCTATCTATCTCTCCCTCTCAACCCCAATCTCCGGCCTTCTCCCCATAACTTCTGACACCCGTGGTAATCAGGAATCTATCTATCTCTGCCTTAAAAATATCCACTGACATGGCCTCCACAGACGTTTGTGGCAATGAATTTCACAGATTCACCACCCTTATAAGAAACTCCTCCTCATCTCCATCCTAAAAGAATGTCCTTTAATTCGAAGGCTACGACCTCTAGTCCTAGACTCTCCCAGTAGTGGAACCATCTCTCCACATTCACTCTATCCAAGCCTTTTCATTGTTCTGTACGTTTTAATGACGACCCCCCCCACCTCATTTTTCTATTTCTATGCTGCTAGGAACTTGTAAAATTGTTGAAACGTTCTCACAGATTAATATTTAGTCCCCGATATTAAAGGCAACCCCTGATTCGTTTGAAAAATATAGAACAGAATAAATAATCCACTGCAGTGTGTTAGGCATCGCACCACATTTTCATCTCTTAACTCAGTCCACACTTACCTCAATTAATCTACTGAAGAAAACAGCAGAAAAAACTTAAGGGAGGGTTAAGTGAAAATGTAAATTGTTAAAAAAATGCCACCAGTTTCAGTGCTCGACAGCATAAATAACATGCATATGCACAAAAGCAATGTACAAGTCTCAGTGGGTATCTCAAAGCAGAGCTGTTGGACAATATTTGCATTGGAAAATTTGTGGTTAAAAGCAAGAACTACTGTAGAGTGTGCAATAAGTATTCTAAAGACAGCACAAAGTAATGTGACCCTGGAGAATCACTAACACCTGCCTACACTGCATTTCATGGCTGATCAGATTCTACCTAAGCAGTCTAGACTGGGTTTAGTTCCAAGTGCATACTTGCAAGCAGTTAGTTTCATTTTCTCCAGTACTTTCGTCCAGAAAATTACATTGGTTTGATTTCAAAATGCTTACAAGTAAAAGCCTGCAGCAAACCACATCTGCAGCAAGTCAAAGAGTGTACTCCTTATGTGATGTTTAACAGCCTCGGGGCGGGGGTAACGGGGTCAGGACTTCATGAATTGTTAACCATTTTTACCTCCTTCTCAACCGTTGCGCTTAGTGGGACAGGCAGCATCTGTGGTTCGAGTAAAATCCAACTTCAGGGCTTGAACAGGGAAAATGTTTCTGTCATTGGAATTGATTGTACAAGGAGTGCTACATTGTTGGTGATACCATCTCCAAGATGGGTCGTAGAAAACAAATGGCATCATATATGGGCACAATTATTTATATACCAGCTTTTAGAATCAATGGCTCCAGGCTATCAAATTTGCAATCTAGTTTAGTTTATAGTTTAGAGATACAGCGCGGAAACAGGCCCTTTGGCCCACCGAGTCCGTGCCGACCAGCGACCCCCGCATTCTAACATTATCTCACACACACACACACGGAACTATTTACAATTACGCCAAGCCAACTAACCTACAAACCTGTCCATCTTTGGAGTGTTGGAGGAAACCAGAGATCCCGGAGAAAACCCACGCAGGTCACGGGGAGAACGTACAAACTCCATACAGCCAGCACCTGTAGTCAGGATAGAACCCAGGTCTCTGGCGCTGCGAAGCAGCAACTCTACCCTGCACCACCCTACTGCCCCGTTGTTTAAATACATTGTGGGACAATTAAAGGACGTTCATTTCGGAAGGAAATTAGGAATTTCTTTAGTCGGAGGGTGGTGAATCTGTGGATGTTTGTGGAGGCCAAGTAAATGGCAAAGGGATAGGATATTAGGTGAAAACATTTTGGACAAAGCCGCTTCATTGGGGTGGGGATTAGTGAACAGACAGAGAAAGCAACTTAAATTGCTGAAGGAAATCATCCTGTGACCACGTGGATTTAATATGGGTGCTCCCGTTTCCTCGCACATCCCATGACATGCGGGATTGTAGGTTAATTGACCTCTGTAAATTGCCCCTACTGTGTAGAGTCTGGATGAGAAAGTGGGATGACAGAACTAATGTGAGATGGTAGATACAAAATGCCGGACAAACTCAGCTGGGCAGGCAGCATCTCTGGAGAGATGGAATGGGCAACTTTTCGGGTTGAGACCCTTCAGACTGAGAGTCAGGGGAAAGGAGAGGCTGGAGATATGGAAGGGCAAGGTGCGACGGGCAAGATGTTGATCAAGGAATTGTAGAATGGTTCATTGTTGGCCGAGGGGGAGGGAGGGGGGGGGGGGTCAAGGAAAGAGGGCGCTCATGTCACGACCATGTTTTCACCAATCTTTCCCCCACCATGTACAAGAAGCGCAAGACAGACACCATTGTACGCAGATGACAAGACGTGTGTTCAGCTCCGGCTGAACAACTTCTAATCTTGTGTGTGGACTCGACAAGAAGAAGAAGGCTGAGGGGAAGGTGACAACGAGGCATACAAACAGTAAAATTAATCAGGAGGAGAGGGAAACATCGGAGAACTAGGGCGGGGAAGGGGTAGAGAGAGGAGGAAATCAAAGATTACTTGAAGTTAGAGAAATTTTATATTCATACCACTGGGTGGTAAGCTGCCCAAGCAAAATATGAAGTGTTGTTCCTCCAATTTGTGTTGGGCGTCACTGACAATGGAGGAGGCCCAGGACAGAAAGGACAGTGTGGGAAAGGGAGAGGGAGCTAAAATGTTTAGCAACCGGGAGATCGCGTAGGCCTCGGCAGACTGAGCGGAGGTGTTCAGTGAAAGGCTGATCGACATTCGGTGTGGACTCGGTGGGACGAAGGGCCCGTTTCCACGATGTATCTTTTAAAACTAAAAGCCAAATGACGTGATGCTGCAGGAGATTGCAGAGGTTGGGCAGGAAGGTGACACGGGTGAATAGGAAGCTTTTAAATGTGCTAAGTGTACAGGAAACTATTACAAGTCAGTGACAAGGGATTCAGCAGCGTGGTCCAGAAACATACTTTCATTTTCGCATTAAGTTGCAAACTTCAACCTCGCAAATTCTATTTTGACATTATTCATTGTTCACAACAAGCTCACGCCATCTCTTGAGGCGACCCAGCGAGGTCAGAAAGAACACATTAACACATCTCGTGCGTGAAATCATAACTCCCTGCACTCCATGAGGAAGTAACGGCCTAACCACTATACAAATCCTTCCATAGAAAAGAGTAATGTGGGTGGGGGGGGGAAATCTCAGTTTTCTTCTTTTCATCATTAAGATCAAGAGAAAGCCAAGTGCTTTTAATTGCCAAATGCATAAAGACATAGAAAATAGGCGCAGGAGTAGGACTTTTGGCCCTTCGAACCACCACTGCCATTCAATATGATCATGGCTTTTCATGCAAAATCAGTACCCCATTCCTGCTCTCTCCCCATATCCCTCGATTCATTTAGCCCCAAGAGCTATATCTAATTCCCTCTGCAATATATATCCAGTGAATTGGCTTCCTGTGGCAGAGGATTCCACAGACTGATAACTCTCTGGGTAAAAAGATATTTCCTCATCTCAGTCCTAAATGGCCTACCCTTTATTCTTAAACTGTGACCCCCTTGTTCTGGACTCCCCCAACATCAGGAACATGTTTCCTGCATCTAGTCTGTCCAATCCCTTAAGAATTTTATGTTTCTATAAGATCCCTGCTCATCCTTCTAAATTCCAGTGAATACAAACCCAGTCGATCCTAGTGAATTATAAGCCCAGTCGAGACATATGCAATGGAATGATATTTGATGCAGTTCTGCAGGCCACACTAATTGAAGCAACACAACAAATAAGTATCCAATCAGTTATTTATACTGGGTGAACCAAAACATAATAGTGCAAATAGTTGCAATCCTAACAGTTTGAAGCCCATATCAGGTCAGAGCTGAGATGGGGATGTGGTCGGGTTTGTATATGATGGCTGGGGCAGCACATCAGTAGAGTTGCTGCCTCACAGCGCCAGAGACCCGGATTTGATCCCGACTCTAGGTGTTGTCTGTGCGGAGTTTGCACGTTCTCCTCTCAACCTGGTTTTCCGCTGGGTGCTCCGGTTTCCTCCCACACTCCAAAGACGTGCAGGGTCACAGGTTAATTGGCTTGGTAAAATTGTCCCTATTGTGTGTAGGATAGTGTTAGTCAAGTCAAGTCAATTTTATTTCTATAGCACATTTAAAAATAACTCTCGTTGACCAAAGTGCTTTACATTAGTGCAGGTACTAACGTGCTACAAACATTGGTACATAGATCAACAATACATACATAGATACATACATACAGCGCTCCCTCAGAGGACCTCAAGAAAGGCTTGAGAGTAGAAATAAGTTTAAAGTCAACTCTTGATGGAGGGGGCAGTTCGGATGAAAAGAGGGATGCTGTTCCATAGTCTAGGAGCTGCAACCGCAAAAGTGCGGTCGCCCCTGAGCTTATTCCTAGACTGCGGGATGGTCAGCAACCCCAAGTCGGCCGATCTGAGGGACCTGGAGGTGGTATGGTGGATACGCAGATTTTTGATGTTACATAGTTACTAATACATTGTATTCGACAGGAGCTTCTAGAAAGAAGTTAGTGTGCGGGGATCGGTGGTCGACATGGACTTGGTGTGCCAAAGGGCCAGTTTCCACGCTGCATTGCTAAACAATCTTGTTAGTTGCTGGGAAGAAGCGGTTTGTAAACCTGGAGGCAACTGTTCTGGCTCCTGTACCTTCTTCCCAGTGAGAGCTGCGAGATGAGAGCATGGCCAAGGTGGTGTGGGTGTTAATCCTGGCTAAATTAGAGCAGCCATGGTATTAAACTTGAGTAAGGGCTTGTGTACTGCTAGGCCATTTTGGTCAAGTTAAATGTGCCTTTGCAGAACTAAGACAAGCTGCTGAATGGTGCCAGCATGTCTGTGGCCCAGATAAGAGCTGCAGAGAAAGAATGGGACATCTGCAGAGGTCTTACAATGAGGTGCAAAATACATGGAGCTAATTGGGTCAATGCAAACCAGATAAACATAGTGTAAATAATGTTGTGAAGCCTTACTCTGTTTGTTGTTGATTGGTTGAAATGTTAAGCTTTGACTGGGTTGTCTGAATCCCAAGGCACATGTTGCATTATCCATCTATGTTGGCTTCCTTCTAGAAGCTCCTTTCGAATACAATGTATTAGTTACTTTGTTATTGGGTTAGGGAACTGTCAATCGTGTATTGTTGTAATCGATATGTGTTATTGGACTGTACAGAGACCACCTCCATGTAGTTTGGCCCCTCAAGGTTCAGGGACCTATAAAAGGCAGCCCCCAAGAGGTCCTGTGTCGATCTTCGGGAAGAACGCTTGGGACTGTGTGACCTTTTGGAGTGTCTCTGCTTGCACAAGGCTAGAATAGCTTGGTCAAGCAGATACAAGGATCAAACCTGTAGTGGTTAGTTATTGTATAGGGGAGTTGTGTTGTGTTGGCCAAAATAAAGTTTAGTAGCTCAAGTGCTTGATTCAGTATTTTATTGACTGAAACTAGACTGGGGTGAGCTTAGAATGAGCTATTTACCTGTGTCTATGTTGTATGAGCTGCTTTCTTGAGGTAGTGCGTCCTACAATTCCCTTCAAATTGTGGGAGGTCAATACTCATGTGGAGGAAGGAACTGCAGATGCTGGTCTACACCAAAGACAGACAAAACGCTGGAGTAACTCAACAGGATAGGCAGCATCTCTGGAGAGGAGGAATGGGTGACGTTTTGGGTCGAGACCCTTCTTCAGACTGAGAGAGGGGAACTGCCAACGAGGCATCCAAACAGTAAAATTAATCAGGAGGACTGCAAAATTAGTAGGAGAACTAAGGTGGGGTTGGAAGGAGAGGGGGAAAGCAAGGGTGACTTGAAGTTAGTGTTATCAATATTCATACAGCCGGGTTATAATTTGCCAAAACTTAGCTTCATGGTACCATGGAACTGATCGTTGGTCAGTGTGAATTTGGTGGGCAGAATGACCCGTTTCCACTCTGTGTCTCTAAAACCAAAAGACCAAAGTCCAATCTGGTCTGCTTTCGTTCCATCCTCAGAAGAAGGGCATGTGAGATATTACGTTCAACTTAATCAAGCTGATCCCAGTAAATTAATGCTTCAGCCAACATGATTTTACCAAGATGAATAAACATGACTTGAACACATTTCACAGAGAGATACAATTCCATCTAAATAGCATCTTCCCCTATTTGAATGCAAAATGCATTAAAATTCATGTTCTGCTGATAACCAGCTGAGCAAAAGAGCCATCTGCAAAACCATCTTCCGAAAATTTAATAATTATCACCCCATCTTTAATGTAAAGTCATTCACATGTGACCACAATAGCATTTAGATATGGCAAGCATGTACATCATGGTAGATAACATCTAGTAAAAAGCCCCAAACTGCCCTCTTTACTGATTAAGTGGCAGCAAGCGCATTCGAAAACGGGGATCTTCACACTATTATCCAAAAAACATTAACGGAAAAGCAGCCTTGTAGATTACTGCCGCTGATCTGCAAATCGGAAAATTAAACTCGCAATTATGCTTTGCGATTTTATAGATTAATCCATCAATGTCAATATATGAACACTGCTGTTAATCAACCTTCCCTTCAATACATACAAGAATGGTACTACCTTATGGTAAAGGAACCAAAATCTCACAAAGGGCTATCAATTTCTATTTACGTGCTGAGCAAGGACTCTGCTAACGATCACTAATCATTCGTATAATGTTGGCTAATGACCCAAGCCAAAGCAATAACCTCCAATTCATTTCATTCAATAGTGAAATTGTAATTTCATGTTCAATTCGCAGCCCTCTGTCACTGAAGATGGATCATTGACACCGTGGAAAACTCATCTGATCATCTTTCTCCACTTAAGGATAACAGTCAATGCTAACAATACCCAAATGCATATTATTACACGATTTCAATCTTTGCGTACATTTTCTCTTGAAAACAGAGCCAGCATCGGAAAATGTCTGCAAGTGAAGATTCCCGATCCCATTTGAATTGCAATGCCTTTGAACAGTTAGTTTGTTGATTGCAAGGAGGCAAGGTCCAGTAAAAACAGAATAATCATCCTTTCATTCCCAGGTTGCGGCTTATCACAACCACAGTTGTTTTTCCTAAATTGCCTTTGAACGGGTATTACAGAAGACAGTTCAGTGTCAATTGGGGTGGTGGTTGGTGGAGGCAGATAAAATAGTGGTGTTGAAGCGGACAGGGTTCGGTAGATAGGCTAGGTTAGGGTTAGGGTAGATTCCGTGGTTAGATTAGATAGGATAACAGGGTTAGGTTAGGTGGGGGGGTGGGTAGAACAATGGACACGTGGTGTGGGGGGGGGGGGGGGAGACTGCTATTAAGAACGATGGACAATGGGGACCCGGATGTGGTTGGGGGGGGAGGGGGGGGGGGGGGAGAATAAAGGGGGAAATGCCGCAGGGGAGGGAAGGGGAATTTACAACTTTGTAAGTGGCCTTCATGTGGTGACTATTGCATACTTTGGCAAGGTGTGCAAGCAAAGAATTTCACTGTGAATTGACACATTTGATAATAAATGTTTTCATTCATCGTTCATGGATATGCAGAGGAGATTAACTTGGTATCACTTATGCAAGAAGGAACTGCAGATGCTGGTTTACTCAGGGAATGGACACAAGACGCTGGAATAACTCAGCGGGTCAGGCAGCATCTCTGGAGAAAGGCAATAGGTGATGTTTTGGGTAGAGACTGCTGAAGGGTCTTGACCCTATTCAGTTTCTCCAGAGATGTTGCCTGACTCACTGAATTACTCCAGCATTTTGTGTTTAACTAATACTGAACGTAGACACCCAATATTCCTAGCCCAGCCCTTTATCTGAAAATCTACTATTTTCCCACTGGAATTATTAATCTGTTCTCCCCAATATGCATCCAAGTGCAGCACAAATAGTGTGGGCCGAAGTCTGTTTCACACTGTATCACAGGAGTCAGCAACCTTGTTCTGCATAGGGGCTAGGACCCATGTCTGTGAGCGGATGGCAGGCCACATCTATCGCCATAGTGTGACACTTGGTGTTGTTTTTCGTGTTAGTTTTCACGCGTTTTTCAATTAGTTTTCTGCAGTTGCCAGGTCATTCGCATCCCCGGGACTGGCTGCTGTTCCCAGATCAGCTCGTGTCCCCGGGAATGGCTATGGTTCCCATGTTGCAAAAACGAGTTGAATAACAAAACGCCTGCTGGCCGGATGATTTCAGGTTACGGGCTGGATCCGGCCCTTTAGCAGTAGGTTGCCGACCCCTGCTGTATCATGTTCTAACAGCATTCTTCTGAATCTGCTAACCAGACCAACTTCTTCAGATGACCAGATCAGAATTTACAGCAGATTTCTAACTCCAGAATTAATTACTTGAATTCACCAACCAACTTCTTTCCTGACAAACAGCTCAGAAATATCTATGTAGTAAAGTTACGCACATTGTGCACTGCACTTTGCCTCGGGTTTAGTTTGGAGATACAGCGTGGAAACAGGCCCTTCGGCCCACTGCGTCTGTCCCGTCCGGCAATCCCCGCGCACTAACACTATCTTATGCCCGCCCACTTAGGAAACCTGAACGGAAACCTCTGTAGACTTTGCGCCCCACCCAAGGTTTCCGTGCGTTTCCCAGAGGTTTTTGTTGTCAGTGTCCGTACCTGCAACCTCCGACAACCTGTGGGAACTGCACGGAAACCTTGGGTGGGGCACAAAGTCTCCTAAGTGGTGGGACACGCACACGCACACACGACAAACTTTTAATTTATACCAAGCCAATTAACCTACAAACCTGCACGACTAGAGTGCGGAAGGAAACCGAAGATCTCGGAGAAAACTCACGCAGGTCACGTGGAGAATGCACAAACTCTGCACAGACAAGCACCCGTAGCCAGGATCGAACGAGAGTCACAAGCGCTGTAAACACTGTCACAAGCGCTGTAAGCACTCCACTGCTGCACCACCCTCATTTCCATTAACCTCAAGCAATGAATATTGAAGGAATGGCACAGCATGCCGTCACAGGTGACCAGGTACCTTCTTGGCCACAGGCGTCTGCCTCTTGAAAATGAGTTTGAAAAAGTAAATGCTGAACTTTTAAGCACCCTATATTCCTAGCCTAGTCTTTTATCTGAAAATCTACTATTTTCACACTGCAATTCTTAATCTGTTCTCCCTCGCTGCATCCAATTACTTCAGGTCATTTGCGCTGCCCACTACTACAGTTTATGCTGTAACATATTCCACTATTCTCCTTCATTTCTGTTCATTCTCACACCAGCTTAGTTTTAAATCACGAGCTCCCTTGCTGTTTGGAGAATGAACATGATGTCTGGGGGAATTCAATTGATAAATCTAAATGGCCTTTATCTGAATATCATGCTTAAAATCTAATCACCAAGATATTGAAACACATTTTTAAACGTAATAGAATACACCACTCCACGTTTTAAGAGTGCTATGGCTACCAAGATAAATCATTTCACTCTCTTTCCCTAATCGCGGAGACTGAAAGATGTGGGAATAGCAGATAAATACCACATTTTGAGAACCAGAGGACATGTGTTTGGGAAGGGGAAAGATTTAATAGGAATCTGAGAGGTAACCTTTTCACACAAAGAATGTATGGAACGAGCTACCAGAGGAGGTAGTTGAGGCAGCGACTATTGCAATGTTTAAGAACCAATTAGACAGATACATGGATAGGACAGGTTTGGAGGGATATGGGCCATGGGCAGGAGGGACTAGTGTAGATGGGACATGGTGGTCAGTGTGGACAAGTTGGGCCGAATGGCCCGTTTCCACGGTTTATGATTCTATTTGGATAAATGGACAAAGACGAACATCAAAATCTCTGCTTGGTCCCACAAACATAGAAAATAGATCAGATTTTACCTTGCATTAAACTTTATTAGCCTTCTTCCCTCGATAATGTATACCGTGGATGGCTCAATTGCAATCAAGTATTGTCTTTCTTCTGAATGGTTTGCACACAAAAGCTTTTCATTGTAACTCAGTACATGTGACAAAAAACTACACAAATTAGTTTGTCTATGTTTAGTAGTGTACATAATTTATCTTTGTCCCCTGAAAACAATGATTAATTCAGATGGATTTGTTACGGGAACAGCAGGCAGGGAGAAGCTAGCTTGTCATGCAATTGACTTACATTCCTTAAGACAGATGCAGGACATATTAAAATGAAGTGTTCAGAATGAAGTGTCTAGAAATTTGCATTATGCAGTATTTTTTCAGCACTATACAACTGAACATCAAAGTTAAGATAGTCACAAAAATCTGGAGTAATTCAATAGGTCAGACAGCACCTCAGGCGAAAAGACCCATTCCTTCTCTCCAGCGATGCTGTCTGACCCACCAAGTTACTCTAGCTTTGAGTCGATCTTCCGTTTAACCAGCAGCTGCAGTTACTTCCTACACATCTGGAATGAAACATGACATTGAACATTCCTGGGTTGTCGTGCAATATTCTGAAAATGAAACAAGGACCTCCCTGGTGCAAGTTGATTTTTTCCCCCTCAGCATCCAGAGTTCAAAGGATGAATAGACAATAGGTGCAGGAGTAGGCCATTTGGCCCTTCGAGCCAGCACCGCCATTCAATGTGATCATGGCTGATCATCCCCAATCAGTACCCAGTTCCTGCCTTCTCCCCATATCCCCTGGCTCCACTATTTTTAAGTGCCCTATCTAGCTCTCTCTTGAAAGCATCCAGAGAACCAGCCTCCACCGCCCTCCGCAGAGAATTCCACAGACTCGCCACTCTCTGTGAGAAGTAGCTCTGCAGTGGAGAGATCCTCAAGAAGCATCGCAGGAGAACTTAGGCCACACATCATGTCGTGGACAGTCAACAATAGAAGCTCCCAGACAAGGACTTATTAACAGTTCTGGACTGCGAGACTGGCCAGTTCAGTTTATTGCTCATTCGGTTCAGTTCAGTTTATTGTCACGTGTACCGAGTTCCAGTGAAAAGCTTTTGTTGCATGCTAACCAGTCAGCAGAAAGACAATGCATGATTACAATCGAGCCACTCACGGCAGACATGTGATAAGGGAATAACTTTTAGTGCAAGATAAAGCCAGCAAAGTCCAATCAAAGATACCAATAATGAGGATTCATACACATACAGCATAGAAACAGGCCCTCTGATCAACTTGTCCACACCAATCAACATGCCCCATATGAAATAGTCCCGGCTGCCTGCATTAGGCCCCTCTAAACCTACCCTACCCATGTACCGGTCTAAATGTTTCCTAAACATTGCAATAGCACCTGCCTAAACTACCGCCTCCAATAGCTGTTTGCATACACCAACCACACTTTGCATGAAAAATTGATGCCTGAGGTTTCTATTAAATCTTTCCCACCCCCCTCATCACCTTAAACCCTCATCCTCAGGTTCTTGATTCCCAAACTCTGGACAAGAGACTCTGTGCATCTACCCAGTCTATTCCTCTCATGATTTTGTACACCACTATAAGATCACCCCTCATCCCCCTGCACTCTGCGGAATACAATCCGAGCCGGCACAATTTCTCCATATAACTCGGGCGCTTGAGCCTCGCCAACATCCTCGTAAATCTTCTCTGTACCCTAAACAATATCTTTCCTATAACACAGTGCCCAGACCAGAACACACTCAGAGGGCAGCGGAGGCTGGTTCTCCATATGCTTTCAAGAGAGAGCTGGACAGAGCTCTTAAAGATAGCAGATTCAAGTGATATGGGGTGAAGGCAGGAACAGGGTACTGATTATGGATAATCAGCCATAATCTCACATTGAATGGCAGTGCTGGCTCGAAGGACCAAATGGCCTACTCCTGCACCTATTGTCTATTGTCTACAACATTCTAAATGTGGCCTCACCAACATCTTATAAAACCTCCCAGCTTCTATACCGGTGAATGCTACCTCCTCCAGCAGCTTGTTCCATACACCCACCATCCTTTGTGTAAAATTACACCTTCCCATTACACCTTTCTCCCCCCTTCACCTTAAATCTACAAAGAAGGGCTATGATATTGTTAGGATTATGTGATCAAGATCCAACAAGCAGAAAGATGGAAATAAGATGACAGCAAATTCCCTGTATCAATTGGGCGGGACAGTGCTAGAGTTGCTGCCTTACAGCGAATGCAGTGCCGGAGACCTGGGTTCAATCCCGACTACGGGAGCTGTCTGTACGTTCTCCCCGTGACCTGCGTGGGTTTTCTCCGAGATCATCAGTTTCCTCCTACACTCCAAAACATTCAAGTATGTACGTTAATTGGCTTGGTAAATGTAAAAATTGTCCCTAGTGAGTATATGATAGTGTTAGTGTGCATGGATCGCTGGACGGCACAGACCCAGTGGGCCTGTTTCAGCGTTGTATCTCTAAACTAAACGTGGCATTGGTCAGAACACCAGATCAGAAATGAATATAACAGCATGTACACAGTAGGGTCAACTCACCTCCAACATCAAACAAGATCATCCAGAATCATCCCAGCAAATATTCTCTCCTCCCTCTGACAGGGTTTATAAGGACAAGGATCAAATTGATTAGTCCAATTACTAGTAATCTGATCCACCTGCGGCTCATTTACCCATGGCCAGGTTTGGGGTGGTACTTAAAGGGGATGTGCCATCACACAATAAACTGAGGATCTCACCAATTCTATTTCAATGATGTAGGAAAGAACTGCAGATGCTGGTTTAAATTGAAAATGCTGGAGTAACTCAGCAGGACAGGCAGCATCTCTGGAGAGAAGGAATGGCTGACATTTGTGGAGTCTGAAAATGGGTCTCGACCCAAAACGTCACCCATTCCTTCCCTCCAAAGATGCTGTCTGTCCCGCTGAGGTACTCCAGCATTTTGTGTCTAATTTCTATTTAAACTATGTAACAGGTGGCTTTTATTTGACTCAAGTCAGACAGTATCATGGGTCCCAAGTGGTTATTTGTCAACTATGATGTAGAATAGTTAGATTAAACGAGTACTTACCAGTATGAAGTTTGATCTGTATTTTATGAGGAGTTACGGTGAGGGATTAAGTGAAGAACCCAGCAGGTACTGCGCATGCGGCATACTTCGAAGCAGCGGTGTGGAATCACAGAATAGACACAATATTTGAAGTAAGATAGTAAAGATCACGAGACATCAGTTTATTAGCTTGATCTATATAATGAGGGTGGGAGCGGCGGGCACTTAATCCCTCACCGTAACTCCTCATAAAATACAGATCAAACTTCATACTGGTAAGTACTCGTTTAATCTAACTATTTTACTTCGGAGTCACGTGAGTGATTCCGTGAAGACTTCAAAGGTCTGTGATTTCAAACCGTGTAACAGTTTTTATTTCACTCACTGCCGAAGTTTATGAGGGAGGAAGTGTTATCGTAATCAACCAGTTGATCTGCTTTCAAAAGAAACAGAAAGGTATTTGTTAACAATAACAACATAAAAGAGCTCCTCTGAGCTTAAATTAATATTGCAGTTTGTAATATTCTCCTGCAATTAAATCAGGTTTATCAACGGTTTATAATAAAAACCAAATGTTCTGAACGCCGTTCCCTTAACTATTCTGCTGTATGGAAAATGTGGTCAACCGGGATGTCCATTCGTTCAGCCGCTGATACCAATGCTGCCCTAGTGGAATGGGATTAAATGTATTATTATCTATTCCGGCAGCTTTCGGTACCTGTTTGAGCCACCTTGGAGTGGTTTGGCTCGTACCCCGTCTTGGGTTACTGTGGTTGACCCATAGGCTTTCCTCTCCCTCTAAGATTGTGGGTTGTGTCTATATATAGTAGTAGATGGGTCACCACACTCAACCTGGACTCTGGTGGGTAGGCCCGGAATCCCACCAGTGAATTGGGCGTTCCTGGTCCATATAGCCATATAACGACTACAGCACGGAAAACACAGGCGATCTCGACCCTACTAGTTCGTGCCGAACTCATAATCTCGCCTAGTCCCATATACCTGCGAGTTAGATTTTACCAGACCTAAATATGAACGTGATGCGTCTGGGGTAATCACCATGTTATCCAGTCTGGTTTATGGAGTGACCGGACTCTGTGAGCGTGTACGAGAGCCATAAGCATGAGCGTTTTTTAAAAACATAGATTAAGCAAGCTGAGGGATCTGGCTGGTGCCATCTCTGAGACATGTCAATGTCACACCAATATCCCATACATGGGTATATACCTGGGTGTTTGGGGCTTATATTATAGTTGCCCTTCATACCTTCAGTGGATGGGATCCCATGCTCTGCTGACATGCTGTTTTAGATAAGCAGATAAGGCGCTCCATGCTGTATTTACGGCACTGTAACTCACCTTTTAGTCATGGTGTAGATGTTCCAGGAACTCCAATACGTCAGTGGTTGAATAGTTCGTTGTCCCTGCGTCGTGGCAGTATTTTACCCATGTTAGCTTTTAGTGACTGTTCGCAGGGATGCCGACATGGTGGTAATGGTTCCTTTGGATAATCCCAGTCCCTGGTAAGGTCTATTCAAACCCTGCACCCAGGAGTTTGATGTTTCCCTGGCATGGGTGGCTTGTGCCTGATACTGGGTTGAGTCAGCAACCATGGTCCACTAGGGAAATCCATAGGTGACTCGCCCACCGTGTCGTGATGAACTGGGAACCATGGCTGTGTAGGCCGGTCGGGCACGTTCAATATCTCGGAGACAGATCCCTCTGTATTGCGAAGTGCCCGTCTGATGAGGCAGAAGGGAGGAAGGCAAAGCAGAAATTCCCCCTTCCAGCGTATAGGCATCTATCGCTGCTGCCTCTAATCTGGTTCCTAAGTCACATACATGGGTTACTGGTGATTCCGTCTTGTGCAACCAAATTGATATCTGGCTTTCAAACTGCTTAATAAATTTAGCAGATATTTTGGGTTTGACATCTATTCAATGTAATCATAGATTTTACCCCGTGACATGGTGTCTCCCACTGTGTTCTAGCTTCCTAGGACATAGGCAGCTGATAGTTAAAATGTCTTTTGACACACCATTGCCAGATGTGTTTGACCAATTTGTTGCACAATAATGATTATTATGCTCCCCATATGGTTGATATAAGCCACCACCATAGTATTATCAATCCGTAACCACATATGTACGTGCTGCATTTGAAATGCATATGCTTTTTAGCCCAATAGGCGATCACCAATCCCAAGTAGTTGATGCCCGGTATGTGTAGTAACGATGTTTGTGAATTGGTCCATCTGTTACCTGTGCTGGATATGGAGTTTAGTTGCTCCCCAGCCTAAAGTACTGGCATCGGTTTTTAATAACCAGGTTGGGATTGGTGATGATAATAGGGCTGAAAACTATGCCAAATATATGTCTGCCCACCACCTTAATTGTGATATAGCTTCAGTGGGTACATCCATGATTTGATTATAGTGACCCAAGTACCTTGGCAAAGTAACAGTCATATGGACGGATTATTATTGAAGCCCAGATAATCCTTGGTAGTTAACGCTTCAATTCTGGTTATCTGGGCGTGGGATAAACCTCAGCTTTAGGGAGCTGTTTCGTAGCTAGAACTGCTGCCACAGCTAATTCCTTTGTTTCCCCTAATATGAGGATATCATCCAATATATGCCATGATTATGCTTGTTTTCTTAATATTTTCATGGCCATTTATAATAGTTTAGGGCTGAGGTTAGACCATAGGGAATGCTATATGCTCCCATGGTTGCCCTAACCGGGATATCCATTATCCAGGTAAAATTTTTTAGGTATCTATAATGATCCTAGTGTATGGGTATAAGATAGTTAGCATCTTCGATATCAATGCTCCCCATAGGTATCCTAGGGAGATCAGATGTCTGGCAGTGACAAGAACCCATCTCCATCTTAAAGTGTATATACTCAACAGATTTATTTAGTGATATTAGATCAATGATGATGCTACATTCACCATCTTTTGTAGTTTTGGTGAATATATTCGATACAAATTCCAATGGCTCATGTTTACTCCCATGATCCGTTCAGTAATGAGCCTTTCTAGTTCAGCTTGACCTTCTCACTTCTCTTTTCTTAGAGGGAGAAAATGCCCTTTGGGCGCATTGCTGAACTGGCGGTAATATGCCCAATTTGAATTCGTTTTTATCCTCTAAGACTGTTGAGTATATTTTAGTTATTTGTGACAGCATCCCATGCTTTATCCACAAGTGTAAATGCCCCCCCCACGCAGTTAGTAGAACACCCTTGTTTAGTGTAAACGGGAGGAACCAGACTACCTACCTCCATGTTTGTTTTTTTTTCATGAAGGCGTAGTTTGCTGGTATGCTGGTGCTGTCGGTGGGGCGGCGCATCTTCCCACGGCTCCGCTCTGGGCCCCGTCTGAAAAGAACTTTGGGGGTAAAGTGAAGCGGTCGCCAGGCTTTCACCAGTCCTTGTTTGATTCACTGGTGGATGCCGAGGGGTGCTGCCAGCTGGGTGTTGGATGCGATGTCCTGCTCGTTCCATGGCCTGCCTTCATGAGGCGCACAGGTTTATCTGCCTCTCTTCCCGCAGCAGCGGTTTGCATAGCCCCATATATTTGGGGTTGCGGGCAGGTCTATATGCACCATTGTTCAGTCGAGTATCCCAAATTTGGGAACATCTTAGGCGTCAGCACCCTGGTAGTGCAATGGGATAGTCTCATCCTGGGAGAGTATAATCCGTGGAAAAGGCGAGCAAAGGCGGTAACATCTTGACCCTTCTGTAGAATTCGCTGCTTGTCTGCGAGTCTGCTGACCCAGCTGCCTGCGGATTTGCCTCTGGAAAGGCCTGCTCCTGCAGGACTTTTGTTGGGAAGATGGTCGCGTGGAGGAGCCATGTAGTGGCCCACGACACCCAGTAGCTCTTCCTGATCCTGCTCCCCTGGCATACTGCTGTTCTCGTCCGCCTGCCCAGCGTTTAAGCCAGCCCAGCCCTGGCCTCCTTAGCTAGCCTCAAAAGAGGGAGCAAAAGGGTGTGCTAAATTGGAGGAGGCATAGCTCAAACTCCGCTGTTGCATCAATCCCTCGACAAGGGAGATGGCTAGTGCAATAGCACTGGGGTAGGAGTCAGCTCCCTTGGCATTCAGCCAGTGCCCCTTTTCTCCTGGAGGTGAACTCCATGACCTCCTCTGGTTTGGGGAGACAGACATACTTATTTTTGCCTTCTCCAACCTGTTCCAGCTTGGAGGAAGATGGCTCCTGTAGAACCTGTAAATTGGTAAGATTTCCCCTTACCTGCATGTAGAGGCTGCCTGCCGTTTTCCAGGCGGCGTTGTGGCGGTTCCCGGGCGGTGATTCTCCTGGTCAGGAGTCTGCAGGGCTGCCGGTCGGGTTTTTAAATTCCCCGCCGGTCCGCTGCTGTTACCAAACAGCTGTTCAGCGGACCGGTATAGCGCAGCTCCCTGCAGCGGTCCGCAGCGTTAGCGGTCCGGGTGGCACCTTTTCCCCGTCCACTGTCGGCTCCACGCTGGAGTCGAAACGGGGGCCGCTCACCATGCCTCTCTACTTTGCTCCCCCTGGAGCAAAAACCACAAGGCCCGATTAAGGTAAGTACTTACCTCTCGTTCCTTGGATGCGGGAGCTAGCCCGACTCCCGCTGGCCGCGTTGCACAGCTGTGCGATAATGCCGCATGCGCAGTACCTGCTGGGTTCTTCACGGAATCACTCACGTGACTCCGAAGTAAAATCAGTAGATTGGGGGCATGGTGTGAACAGATACATAAACTGATATGGACACAAAATGCTGGAGTAACTCAGTGGGTCAGGCAGCATCCCTGGAGAAAAGAAAATGGTGATGTTTTGGGTTGAGACCCTTCTACAGAGATGCTTAGTCCTGAAAGAGAGAGATGGAGAGAGAGAGAGAGAGAGAGAGAGAGGCAGAGAGGGACCGAGGCCCCGAGCAGATCCGAGCAAGCTGACCTGAGACCGGGCCAAGGCCGAGACTGAGCCGAGGGCTCCAGTACAGGGCCCAACTTGCTCGGTCTTACTGCGTCTTTTGAATAACAGAGGGGCAGGAGGAAGTGGGGGGTGGGGGGGGGAGAGAGAGAGACCCATTGTGATGCCATCAGCAAAAGACTTGTTTCAAAGTTTTGTCTGATTTTTGAACATTTTCAGTAATCTTGAGAAATAAAACATGACATTTTCAGAAAAGGCGATTTTGGACTCCACGGGAAAAATCTCTACCGGAATATGTAAAAATAATTACTGTTAGCGCATCGTTTTTACACGAATAGGTGAATATACATAAACACACAAATAAATACACATCCAAGATCAGGATTTTAAAGTATATAGATAGACAATAGCTGCAAGAGTAGGCCATTCGGCCCTTCTTGCCAGCACCGCCATTCACTGTAATCATGGCTGATCATCCACAATCAGTACCCTGTTCCTGCCTTCTCCCCATATCCTCTGATCCACTATCTTTGAGCTCTATGTAACTCTCTCTTGAAAGCATCCAGAGAATTGGCTTCCACTGCCTTCTGAGGCAGAGAATTCCACAGATTCACAACTCTCTGGGTGTAAAAGTGTTTCCTCGTCTCCGTACTAAATGGCCAACCCCTTATTCTTTAACTGTGGCCCCTGGTTCTGGACTCCCCCAACATCGGGAACATGTTTCCTGCCTCTAGAATGTTCAATCCCTTAATAATCTAATATGTTTCAATAATACATATTCTCATCCTTCTAAATTCCAGTGTATAAAGCCCAGTTGCTCCATTCATTAAACATATGACAGACCCGCCATCCAGGGAATCCTCGTGATCCTACGCTGCACTCTCTCAATAGCAAGAATGTCCTGCCTCAAATTTGGAGACCAAAACTGCACACAATACTCCAGGTGTGGTCTCACTAGGGCCCTTTAGAATGGAGACAGCGGTGGAGGCAGTCAATGGGTATTTTTAAGGCGGAGATTGATATATTCTTGATTAGAAACATAGAAACATAGAAATTAGGTGCAGGAGTAGGCCATTCGGCCCTTCGTGCCTGCACCGCCATGCAATATGATCATGGCTGATCACCCAACTCAGGAGAGTGGGTTTGAGAGGGAAAGATACTTCAGCCATGATTGAATGGCAGAGTAGACATGATGGGCTTAAGGGCTTAATTCTGCTCCTATAACTTATGAATTTATGAGGTGAGGAGAAATTTTGTTAGCCAAAAAGTGGTGAATCTGTGAAATTCATTGCCACAGATGGTGCTGGAAGCCAAGTCAATGGAAATTTTTATTAGCTGAGATAATATGGTCTTGATTAGTAAGGGTGTCAAAGGTCACAGGGAGAAGGCAGGAGAATGGGGTTAAGAGGGAATAATGGATCACCCATTATTGAATGGCAGAACAGACTCGATGGGTCCACTTGTGATCCTATATCTACGATTTTAGTCTGAAGAAGGTTTTCAGCCCGAAACATTACCTATCTCCTTCGCTCCATAGATGCTGCTGCACCCGCTGAGCTTCTCCAGCATTTTTGTGCACCTACGATTTTCCAGCATCTGCAGTTCCTTCTTGAACTCTACGATTTAATTGTCATCTTAACCAAAAAAGATGATGCCAAAGAAAGTACTTGTGAACAATGAACCATCACAACCGATGTTTGCTCTGTATAACCATGACCTTTACCCCTTATATCTCTCTCTCACAAACTTTCCGTTTTGCTCCCTTTTTCCTTTTCGCTGCATGTCGGTTTATATTTGTCAACTTTCCTTCAGTTCTGACAAAGGGCGTTCGATCTGAAGCTTCAAGTATGTTACCCTCCCCACAGATGTGTTTTTCTGTTCTTATTTCAGATTTCTGACACAAGCACCAGGAGAAAAACCACGCAGCTCGCGGGGAGAACATGCAAACTCCGTACACACAGCACCCGGAATCAGAATCGAACCCGGGTCTCTAACTGTAAGGGAGTAACACTACCGCTGCGCCGCCCCTAAAGTCCCTTTCTGAAAGTAAAATTGAACAATACAGATAGGGCTAACCCCTGCTTAGTCTGAAGAAGGGTCTCGACCCGAAACGTCGCCTACTTCCTTCGCACCATAGATGCTGCCTTAAGGGCCTGTCCCACGAGCATGCGACTGCTTGCGGCAAGCGCGACCTAACGTGGTCGCTTGAACCGTACGGCCTCGCGGGGCTGGACCCACTTCGGTTGCCGGAGCCGAATAGAGTTGTGCGGAGCTGGTCCCAACATCGCACGGGCTCCGGAAAACCGACACTGTTCAAAAATTTTGCGCGCCAACGGCCTACCGGCCTACCGGCCTGCAGCCGCATTGAGGCCGTACGTACCTCGACGGGCGTATGCACCGTCTCAATGGGCGTACGCACCGTCTCGACGTCGTACGCAGTGTCTTGATGCCGTACGCCTAGCGAGAACTTCGCTCAAACTTCACGTCAACTCGTATGGGATCACTCGACCTCCGCGCGGCCCCCGCTTCCGGTTTGGTCGCGCTCGTTGCATGCAGTTTCTCCAGCATTTTTGTCTACCAGAATTTATTCCTACGTCATTCTTTGGCACTTTTTAGCCATCATTAGCCAATATGAAATGTAAACCATATTTTTCACCGCTATTAATCTCCCCACTTAATGCAAACCATGAAAACGCCATTGAAAGCAAGCAGACAAAGGCAGAAGCCACTGTAATTAGTTCTTGGCTTATTTAAAGAACTTCTCCTCAGGATTAAGCTCAGTGCTTTTCAATAGCGTCTTGTCTGCTGCCATGGATTTTGCTGGTGCCAGTTCCTTTCTAGCATTGCAAATGTTGAGATGAAATAACTGTGCATGCAGACATTTCAATTCTTCAAATTCCCACATGCATTATTATTTTTTTTTTAATACAAGTAGCTCGATTGAAAGGCACCAATGTAAACGCAGGGACATGAGCTTTTATCAAGCCACTCTAATTCATTGGTTCTATTTTTACCAGTTCACAAACCGCTGTGCCACACAACAACAATCATTTACATTTCTATAGCACCTTTTGCTAAAGAATTATATAACGATGCAATCATTGTGTCACAGGAGGCAGTCAACTGACCCAACCTCACCCTGAATCCATTCAGTTTTATTATCCTCTTCTCTTTCTGTGGAACTGCAATTAACATCTCCATTTTCCTTCTCAGTGATGCTGTTTCGTCAACTTTTGCGACAATTTAACAGTTTTTCAGTTCAAGAATCTGTCTATCTCCACCTAAAATAAAATCCATTGCCGGCCTCCATAGGCTTCTGTGGCAATGAATGCCACAGATTCGCCACCCTCTGACTAAAGAAATTCCTCCTCATCTCCTGCCTAAAGGAACGTCCTTTAATTCTGAGTCTATGACCTCTGGTCCTAGAGACTCCCATCAGTGGAAACATCCTTTCCACATTCAATCTATCTAAACCTTTCATTATTCTGCAAGTTTCAATGAGGTCCCCCCCCTCAACCTTCTAAACTCCAGCGAGTAGAGACACAGTGCTGTCAAGCGCTCATCGTATGTTAACCCACTCATTCCTGGAATCATTCTTGTAAAAGTTGTTGGGCTTTGATATGATGCTGGTAACCTGGAGCGAGAGTAGAGAAGACTTACGAGAATGTCGCTAGGACCCGAGGGGCTGAGCTACGGGGAGATGTTGGGCAGGCTGGGACCTTATTTCTTGGGGCGCAGGAGGTGTATGAAATCATGAAGGGGATTAGAGAAGGTGAATGCACAGAGTCCTTTATATCCAGAGTAGGGGAGTCAAGAATCAGAGACATAGGTTTAAGGCGAGAGGGGAAAGACTTAATAGGAACCTGAGGGGGCACATTTTTCACAGTTTGGTGGGTTTCTGGAATGAGCTGCCAGAGGAGGTGGTTGAGGCACGTACGATCACAACATTTAAAAGACACTTGGACAGGAACATAGATATGAAAAGTTTAGGGGAATATGAGCTAAATGCAGCCAAATGGGACTAACTCGAATAGGGCATTTGCTCAACAGTGAGTAGTTGGCCTTAAACGTCTATTTCCATGCTGCATGTCTCTGAGACTAGTTTAAAGAAAATCTGTAGTAAAAAACTGAAAACCCTCTCAACATTCAGCAGCATCAAGGGAATAAAGAAAGAGTTGATGTTTCCGATCAAGAACCCTTTGTCGCAACTATAGAGTCATACAGCGTGAAAAAAGGCCCTTTGTCCCAACTGGCCCATGCAGACCAACATGCCCTATCTGCACTAGTCCCACCTGCCTGCTTATGGCCCATAACCCTCTAGACCTATCTTATCCATGTAGTTGTCTAAATGTTTCTTAAACGTTGCAATAGTATGTGCCTCAATTACCTCCGGCAACTCGTTCCACGCACCCTTTATGTTAAAAAATTACTCCGCAGGTTCCCATTAAACCTTTCCCCCTTCAACTTAATCATGTGCCCACTGGTTCTTGATATCCCTCTCTTGACAAATGATGTTGTTCACCCAATCTATTCCTCATAGCCTCTGTGCATTTACCCTATCTATTCATCAACCCCAGTAAGTAAGAACATTAGTTTGTTTTAAAATGCATTTAGAGTGTGCGAACGATGATAAAACAAAGGGTGAAGCCAGGAGTTCAGAGATACAGCGCGGAAACAGGCCCTTCGGCCCATCGAGTCCAAGCCGACCAGCGATCCCCGCACACTAACGCTATCGTATACACACACTAGGGAAAATTTACAATTACACCAAGGCAATTAACCTATAAACCTGGACGTCTTTGGAGTGTGTGAGGAAATTGGAGATCCCGGAAAAAGCTTACGTGGGTCATGGGAAGAACGTACAAACTCCATACACACAGCACCCATAGTTGGGATCGAACCCCGGCCTCTTACACAGTAATGCCCCTGTCCCACTTAGGAAACCTAAACGGAAACCTCTGGAGACTTTGCGCCCCACACAAGGTTTCCGTGCGTTCCCGGAGGTTCCCAGAGGTTTTTGTCAGCCTCCCTACCTGCTTCCACTACTTGCAACCTCCGGCAACCACCTGCAACCTCCAGGAACCGCACGGAAACCTTGGGTGGGGCACAAAGTCTCCAGAGGTTCCCGTTCAGGTTTCCTAAGTGGGACAGGGGCATAAGGCAGCAACTCTACTGCTGCACCACTGCACCACCCACTCTTAACATGCTCTTTCCAAAGCCTTCTCCTTGGTTGGTTGACGAGCACGGTTAGAGAGAAAATCCAATGAAAGTTCATGTAAAAGCAATGGAACGCATGTGAGAAATGCTTGAAAAACCAGGCAGCATCCATGTTATATTGCCCGCAGAGTCCCTCTGGTTAACTGGGATGGTCTTAACCCTGCTTTGGATAAAAAAGTGCTTTGTGACAAGGTACAAGGTAACTTCAACCAGACACAAGGGTGGTACAGTCAACAGATTAAACCTTGACGATTCACAAAGATAGACACCAAGTGTTGGAGCAACTCAGCGGGTCAGGCAGAAGAACTCTGGAGAAAATAGACAGGTGACGTTTCGGGTCGAGGCTCTTCTGCAGACTGATTCCCAGATCATGCAGATCATGTTTGCTTCAAACATGAGACTAGTTTAGCTTAGTTTAGTTTGGAGGTACAGCGCAAAAACAGGCCCTTCGGCTCACCGAGTCCACGCCGACCAGCGATCACCCCATGCACCAGCACTATCCTACACACAAGGGATAATCCACAATCTTGACTGAAACCACTTAGCCTACAATCCTGTACACCTTTGGAGTATGGGAGGAAACCCGTGCACCCGGGGAAAAACCCACATGGTCCCAGCAAGAACGTACAAACTCAGTACTGACAGCACACGTAGTCAGGTTTGAACCATGATCTCGGGCGCTGTAAGGCAGCAATTGTACCGCTGCGCCACCGTACTGCCCCAATTAATGACTGCATCCTCATGCAAAGATAAGTCCTTCCTCGCTGGAAAGGTTATAATCCCAAAGCAATGATAATTAGATAGCTAATATGCCTACACAATTATAGTCTTTGTTGTTGTTGTTCAGAAGCTGCGTCCCTCGATGCCTGAACTATTCCCCATGTCAGAGCTCACCATGTAGAATATGCAAAATGTTTAGAAAACAGGCCACACTTTTGGTTGAAGATTAATTCAGAGAGGCAGCATCCATCTGCTTTTGGTCGGGGCTTCTCCCCCCCCGAGGGCTACATAATTATCAAAGCGGAGGTGAAAACATTTTTTCGAAAAGAGCAGTCTCATTCTCATACCAAAGTTGCCAAGCTATTTATCTCAATTTATCGAGCAATTATTTTGCTCGACGCAAGGTACCATGTCAATAATCCGTGACCCGAGAGAGTGGGGTCCTATAAACTATACAAAACTCACCCAAAAAAGTTAATTGGAAAACGTAAAGGTCAATGTTCGATTGCATCTTCATGCTAACGCTCCTGAATATGCCCAGAAAAGGCTTTGAAATGTTCTTGCATTCTGATGTTCTCAGCCATTATTCCACAGTAGCTTCAAGGCCCTCTGCTGTTGAACAATAAGTTCTTGAGAATCAATAAGTTGATAAGTTTAGTTTATTTTGGTTTAGGGATACGAATTACGGAGAGTCGGTATGTCAAAGAGAAGTTCTCCTGAGCTTCTACAGGTGCACGGTAGAGAGCATGCTGACTGGTTGCATCGTGGCCTGGTTCAGCAACTTGAACGTCCAGGAGCGGAAAAGACTGCAAAAAGTTGTGACCACTGCCCAGTCCATCACTGGCTCTGACCTCCCCACCATCGAAGGGATCATCAAAGACCCACACCATCCTGGCCACACACTCATTTCACCATTGCCATCGGGAAGAAGGTACAGGAGCCTGAAAACTGTAACGTCCAGGTTCAGGAGCAGCTTCTTCACTACAACCATCAGGCTATTAAACACAACAACAAATAAACTCTGAACCACAACAGACTATTATTATTATTTCTGCAGAGAACTTTCTGCAGAGTAAGTCCCATTTCGGAGCATTGCCTATCCACGTCCTCCAAAGATGCTGTCTGAACTGTTGAGTTACTCCAGCACTTTGCATTCCATGCAAGATTGCAGCATCTGCAGTTCCGTGACATAACATTGTGAATAATACAGGAGGCATCAGGGGTTATGGGGAGAAGGCAGGGGAATGGTGAATCTCTGGAATCTCTCTTCACACAGAGAGTGGTGAATCTCTGGAATTCTCTGACACAGAAGGTAGTTGAGGCCAGTTCATTGGCTATATTTAAGAGGGAGTTAGATGTGGCCCTTGTGGCTAAAGGTATCAGGGGATATGGAGAGAAGGCAGGTACAGGATACTGAGTTGGATGATCAGCCATGATCATATTGAATGGTGGTGCAGGCTCGAAGGGCAGAATGGCCCAGTCCTGCACCTATTTTCTATGTTTCTATGTTTCAATGAATGGGGTGGTGAGGGAAAGATGGATCAGCCACGATAGAATGGCGGAGTAAACTTGATGGGCCGACTGGCCTAATTTTGCTCCTATCACTTATGAACATGAATATGTGAGATAATCTCTTTATTGGATCCTGGCAAAATCCTTTCGTTCTGCCTGATCTTGAATCTCGAGGACGGAGAAGAGATTAAAATCATTTAAAAGGAAATCATCCTGTCAAACTATAACAACACCAGTTGCAGTTCCATGCATTTCAATATGGACAGCATATTGGATTGTTGTTGATTGATACCGATATGAATGATGCAAGACTGTTAAACCACACTATCTGTGTATTTATATACATGAATAAAATATCACTATTTGGTTATTGATGCGTTTACAACAATACATGTTTCATGGGAGTGTATTGCAGATAGGTTTGAATTACCAGTCCATCCTTCTACACAAGAACGACCCACATAACTACTTTTAGATCATAAGAGCTGGGAGCGGAATTAGGCCATTCGGCCCATCAAGTCTACTCCACCATTCATGGCTGATCTATCTCTCCCTTCTAACCCTATTCTCTTGCCTTCGCACCAAAACCGCTAACAACCCAGTACTAATCAGGAATCTGCTGTTATCAGGTAACGGGATCATCCTACCACAACTCGAACCCAGTCGTAAACTACTATCTACCTACCTCATTGGTGACCCTCGGACCATCTTTGATCGGACTTTATTAACGTTACATGGCACTAAACTTTATTCCCTGATCACGTATCTATACACTGTAAATGGCTCAATTGCAATTATTTATTGTCTTTCCGCTGACTGGTTTGCACGCAACATAATCTTTTCACTGTACCTCGGTACACGTCACATTAAACTAAACTGAACTGAAAAATCTATCTCTCCCTCCTAACCTCATTCTCCTGCCTTCTCACCATATGCTCTAACACCCATACTAATCAAGAATCTATCTACCTCTGCCATAAATATGTTTACTGATTTTACCTCCACCGCCTTCTGTGGCAAAGAATTTCTGAGGGTAGTTGAGTATGAACCAATAAAAGAGGCAGGACAGATAAAGAAATTTGTAAACAAACTATCACGTCACGGTCGGAGTTTGTACGTTTTTCCCCGTGACTGCGTGGGTTTTCCCCGGGTGCTCCGGTTTCCTCCCACACTCCAAAGACGTGCAGGTCTGTAGGTTAACTGGGTTCGGTATCATTGTAAATCATCCCTAGTGTGTGTAAATTGAGGGGGGACCTTATAGAAACTTACAAAATTCTTAAGGGGTTGGACAGGCTAGATACAGGAAGATTGTTCCCGATGTTGAGGAAGTCCAGAACAAGGGGTCACATTTTAAGGATAAGGGGGAAGTCTTTCAGGACCGAGATGTCAAAAACATTTTTCACACAGAGAGTGGTGAATCTGTGGAATTCTCTGCCACAGAATGTAGTTGAGGCTAATTCATTAGCTATATTTAAGAGGGAGTTAGATGTGGCCCTTGTGGCTAAAGGGATCAGGGGGTATGGAGAGATGGCAGGTACAGGATACTGAGTTGGATGATCAGCCATAATCATATTGAATGGCGGTGCAGGCTTGAAGGGTCGAATGGCCTATTCCTGCACCTAATTTCTATGTTTCTATGTTTCTATGTAGGGTAGTGTTAGAGTGTGGGGATCGCTGGTCGGCACGGACTCGGTGGGCCAAAGGGCCTGATTCTGCGCTGTATCTCCAAACTAAACTAAAGCAACAAAAGCATTTCCCTGTACCTTGTGACAATAAACTAAACTGAACTGACCATAGAATTTGTACTGGTACTTCTAACCTATAAACATGGTGATCAATTTGCGGGAACTCAGTGGAAGGCAGAGGTTAGCAAGCCAGGCCTAACATTTTGCTATCACGCCTATCTAGTGTTGGCAGATGGGGCAGCAGGATCAAGAATGGATTGGAACGAACAAATGCAGGCAGACAAATAAAGGAGTGTGAGGTGATGTGGCTTGATCAGACTGTCAGAGTGATGGATATGTAAATCCCCAGCTAAATAGTCAGCTGTCGGCTAGAAACAAGATGTCTGAGAGAGACTGATTAGTGAATGGGATGGAAGGACGTGCACTGAACGATAGCATGAAACAAGCTGACAGATGAGGAGCGAAGAATAACAAAGACCCTGTCAGCGTCGTGTGCCCTATTTGACTTCTTGTGCTTCCTCATAAAATAACTATTTATCTAACAGAGTGAATACGGTGGTTATATTCTGAAGCTGAAATTGAACGGAATGAAAACCGTGGGCAGCACGGTGGAGTCACTGTCTTACAGCGCCTGAGACCCAGGTTCGATCCCGACTACGGGTACTTGTCTGTGCGCAGTTTGTACGCTCTCCCCGTGACCCGTGTGGGGTTTTCTCCGAGAACTTCGATTTCCTCCCACACTCCAAAGACGTACAGGTTTGTAGGTTAGTTGGCTTGGTATGAATGTGAGAGTTGTCCCTAGTGGAGGATAGTGTCAGTGTGCAGGGATCGCTGGTCGGTGCGGACTCGGTGGGCCGAAGGGCCTGTTGTCATGCTGTATCTCTAAACTAAAACGCAATAATAAACAAGGTAAGTTTAGGCCTTCAGGGTTAAGCTGAGAGGAATTGAAATGGCTGTGAATCTTTGGACTTCTCCACCTCAGGTTTACCAATGATGAATCATTGAGAATATTTAAGCGTTGATTGGGACAGGTGTCAGTGGTTATAGGGAGAAGGCAGGAGAATGGGGCTGAGAGGGGAGAGATAGATCAGCCATGATTAAATGGCGGAGTAGACATGAGGGTCCGAATAGTCTAATTCTGCTCCTAGAACTAATGAACTAAAAGGCTTGCTACGAAGCGAACATAAGTCATCTTGTCTCCTCCTTAAGGGCATGGCTTGCAAAGCTGCGAATGGAACTGAATTTAGCAGTCATATGAGAATGCCCTCACCTTCAGATAAATTGCATCAGAGTTCAGGAGAGAACCTGGCTCTATGGAGCTGTGGGATGATAACTCCATTATCTACAAAGTCATTTGTCGATGTCCTTTATGTGGCAACTCTTGCATACTTGTACGCAAACAAAAAATCTCGCTGCACCAGGTACATGTGACAATAAAGTATCAATCATTCAATCGATCAATCAATTATCCTCGAACTATGGCAGAAAAAAAACGGGACAGTACAAGGTCGGTCATCTTACAACTGATTTCTGTTTCCAATAATATTGCCAGACACTGTCTGATAATGTAAATCTTTTTAGTTAAAAAAAGATTCTCTCATAAAATTAGCTCCACCTAAAGGCACGAACAAGTGCTTGCTGTAATGGTATTTATCGATCAGGTGAGGGAAAGCTGAAAAAATGCTTGCAGAGGAAGACAAAGTGAAGTAACCCTTGCATTCCCTCCCTACAGTGGTGCAGCGGTAGAGTTGCTGCCTTACAGCACCAGAGACACGGGTTCCATTCCATCCATGCTTGCCCCTACGGAGTTTATACGTTCTCCCCGTGACCTGCGTGGGTTTTCTCCGAGCACTTCGGTTTCCTCCCACACTCCAAAGATATCCATATGTTTGTAGGTTAATTGGCTTGGTATAAATGTAAAATTGTCCGAAGTGTGTGCAGGGTAATTTTCATGTATGGGGATCGCTGGTTGGTGCGGACTCGGTGGGCCGAAGGGCCTGTTTATGTGCTACATATCAAAATTAAATTATACTAAATTAAACTTTCCATCCCTCCCCCACAGTAGTACTCGTCTAATTTCACCATTGGTATTCCGTTGTTATCACCACTAGAGGCGAGGTTTGATCCCGACTTTGGTTCCTGTTTGTGTGGTATTTTTCCCCTTTCCCTCCATTTTCTCCCGGTGCTCCGGTTTCCTCTCGCAAAAAAACGCACAGGTTTGTAGTTTGATTTGCCTCTGTAAATTGCCCCGACTGTATAAGGAGTGGATGCGAACACGGGATAACTTAGAACCCGTGTGAACGGGTGATCGATGGCCGGCGTGGACTCAGTGGGCCCAAAGGCCTGTTTCCATGCTGTACCTTTCAATCAATCTAGCAATCCTGTGAAAGATAAGCCCGGATTTCAGTATTTGAGGTGATGCAAGCTCAACTTGAAACTCCACTGACAATAAATGACAGGAGCCGATCAATACAGAAGACGCAAGAGACCGCAGCTGCTGGAGGTTTGAGTGAAACACAAAGTGCTAGAGGAACTTAGTGTGGTCAGGCAGCATCTGGGGAGGGAATGTTTCGGTTCGGGACCCATCTTCAAGAGAAAATCGGAGCATGTAATTAAAAAAAAAAATGTATAACATCTTACAGCCTTGAATATCGAATATCTATATAAGCCCCCCCCCCCCCCCATAACACTCACAGCTCATTCCAGTCTATTCCATAGCCAAGCAGAAGAAGAAAAGAGAATCAGAAGAGATAAGTTTAAGATGAAGGGGGAAAGAGTTACTAGGAATCTGAGAGGTAACTCTTTCACACAAAGTATGGTGGGTGGTTGGAATGAGTTGCCAGAGGAGGTAGTTGAGGCAGGGACTATTGCAATGTTTAAGAAACAATTGGTCAGATACATGGACAGGACAGGTTTAGAGGCCAAACGCAGACAGTGTGGATTGGACATGTTGGTCAGCGTGGGCAAGTTGGGCTGAAAGGCCTGTTTCCAAACTGTATGTCTCTGACTCTCTATGACTCTATGACATTTTGGGGTACAGAGTGGAAACATACCCTTTGTCCCACTGAATCTGCTCTGGGTCTGGAGAACATGGAGAGATGATGTTTCAGGTTAGGATCAGTCTGAAGAAGGGTCCTGACTCAAAACGTTCATTCTCTATGCTCTATCCATGTTCTACAGAGATGATGCCTGGACTGCTGAGTTAAGGGCCTGTCCCATTTTCACGACCTAATTCACGACCTCTGCCGAGTTTGCTCTTGACTCATATTCGCAGCATGGTCGTCACGAGGTTGTAGGAGATCATAGGAGGTCGTAGGTAAGGTGTTTCTAGTCATAGGTACTCGTGGCATCAAGTAGGTCGGGGCGTTTTTCTAGCCTGATGAAAAATGTCCACGATTAAAAAAGGTCGTGAATTAGGTTGTGAAAGTGAGACAGGCCCTTTACTCCAGCAGTCCCTTTATTTTTAATTATCCTGAGATATGTATTCAAAATCTGAAGACACAATTTCAAATCCCTGCAAGGTAGATAGTGCATTTATGCACAATTGAAATGAATCTGATATTAAAAATAAATATCAGTAATATTCATAATTGTGACCATGAAACAAATTGGTTTGTTGTAAATGTACATCATAATCACTAATGTTCTCTCGGGAAAACAATCTGTAGTTCTGACTGATATGGGCATCTATGCATGATTACAATCCCGATCAAAGTTTTATGTTGCTCTTGACTGCTACATGATATTGCCGAGATGTACCAAAGTTTAGTTTAGAGATACCATGCGGAAACAGGCCCTTCGGCCCACCGAGTTCACGGTGACCGGCGATCCTTGCACACTAACACCATCCTACACACACTAGGGACAATATACAATTATACCAAGCCAATTAACCTACAAACCTGCACGGCACTGGAGTGTGGTAGGAAACCGGATCACCCAGAGGAAACTCACGCAGGTCAGGGGGAGAACATGCAAACTCCATACAGGCAGCACCTGTAGGCAGGATTGAACCCTGGTCTCTGGCGCAGCAATGCCCCTGTCCCACTTAGGAAACCTGAACGGAATCCTCTGGAGACTTTGCGCCCCACCCAAGGTTTCCGTGCGGCTCCCGGAGGTTGCAGGTAGTTGCCAGAGGTTGCAGGTAGTGGAAGCAGGTAGGGAGACTGACAAAAAACTCTGGGTACCTCCAGGAACTGCACGGGAACCTTGCGCAAAGTCTCCAGAGGTTTCCGTTCAGGTTTCCTGAGTGGGACAGGGGCATTGGCAGCAAATCTACCACCCTGAGAGCTGCACGAACACAAGACAAGGGTTTAAAAGGCAGCTTAAGGTGCTTTTTCATTGTTATCTATTTGTTTGTGGAATCTACACATTGCATTTTAGAGGAAGGGTCAGCCTTTACGATGTGAGTCTGGAGTCATGTATGGTCCCGACCAAGAAAGGAAGGCAAAGGAAGTGGACTTGACAGGCACTTATAACAAATCCTCCAATATCATAGTTACTGTAACCAAGATTAGTTCTTTTTAATTAAATTTCTTCTGTATTTAATTAAGTGAATTGAATCCCTGGATTAATGGATTAAATTAATCACCATATAGCTGATCCCCCTCATAAATACTAGCGAACACAGTGGGGAGGAGAGAGTAAATATCAAAGCTATATGCCATGCCTTCTGTCTTTAGACTTTAAACTTTAGGGATACAGAGCGGAGACAGGCCCTTTGGCTCACCGACAACACACCCACCAGCGATCATTAGGTACACTAGTTCTATCCTACACACGAGGAACAATTTACAATTTTACCAAACCCAATTAACCTAAAAACCTGTAGGATTTTGGAATTTGGGAGGAAACCAGAGCACCTGGAGAAATCCCACGCGGTCATGGGTAGAATGTACGTTCATAAGTTATGGGAGCAGAATTAGGCCGTTCTGTGGCCCATCAAGTCTACTTCGCCATGCAATCATAGCTGATGCATCTTTCCCTCTCAACCCCATTCTCCTGCCTTCTCCCCATAACCCCTGGCAACCATACTAATCAAGGAGCTATAGTATCAATCTCTGCCTTAAAAATATCCATTGACTTGGGCTACACAACCTTCCGTGGTAATGTGGCAATGTATTCCATACAAAAACTCCATATAGTCAGCACCCGAGTTCGGGATCGAACCCTGGTCTCTGGCGCTGTAAGGCGGCAACTCTAGCGCTGCACCACTGTGCCCCCCCCAACCCCCGAACGCCCTTTCCCAATCGGCCACCTTTTAGGTATCTGTGGCTGTGTGTTCAGAATCAGGTCAATTTCCAAACGTCAGGCCAGAAAGTCTCCTGATCAAGGAGGCAACAGAATACAGATTGTGGAAATCTTTCTTTGGCAAGAACAGGGCGATAGGCTCATTTGTCTTCATTGTTCGGAAATAGCAAGCCAATTAGCTGATGAAAGCTTAATGAGAATTGCAAGTGGTGAGAAAAAAATCAGGAAAGATGATACTGTAGGTCCTTGAGTACTAAAGAGAAGGAAAGATAAATGGGTGGTGGTTTCCCCAATCAGTAACTGTATTAGTGTTAATGACTTCCTCGGAGATTACATTCAAGTACAAACATTAATCACACTTTTAATATTAATTCTTTGTTGGAAATGTAATTAAGAAATTTGTTTATTGGTGCCAATTTTAACATGTTTACCTCCCCTGCCTGTTTATTCTCAGTTATCCTTTATTAACCTGAGCTGGCAATATTTTCTAATCAGGCTCCTAATTAGTGACCAGATTTAGAATTGGGAACTTTGAAACTTTTCTCAGATCTTCACAAAGTTTCCTACGAACACTTTGTCTGCAGTCTTGATGTAGGTACGCTCGCGAGATCGTTGCATGATGAATGATTAACCTGGAATGTCTGACAAGTCGTGCTATTTATTTCAGCGCCACACATATGAAGTTTGGTTCCTTCTGGAGGGGAATGTGATTCTGATAACTTCCAATTGATTAGCAACACAGTGGCGCAGTGGTAGAGTTCCTGCCTCACAGCGCCAGTGACCCGGGTTTGATCTTGACTATGGGTGATGACTGTGTGGAGTTGGTACGTTCTCCCTTGGTTTTCTTTGGGTTTCCTCACGTTTTCGAAAGATGTGCAGGTTTGTTGGTAAATTGGCTTCCGTAAATTGGCCCGAGCATCTAGGATAGAACTTGTGTATGGGTGATCGTGATCAGCATGGATGCGGTGGGCGTGTTTTCATGCTGTATCTTTAAACTAACCCAAACTAAACTAAACTAAACACTAAACTAAGCTAAACTAGACTAAACTCTCTAGAGTAATAGGCCTGGAATGGGTAGATTACCTTACATGCAGAGGCATCTGTGTATCCTGGTGCATTAGTCGCTAAAGGCAGGTATGTTATTGCTTATTGCTTGGAGAACTGATAACAAAAATGGGAAAATTCTGCTTCAGTTGCAAGTCATGGTGGAACCTTATCTGAATTACTTTGTACTGTATTGGTCGCCTTATTTCAGAAAGAGGGTTCAAGCTTTGGAAATTTGACAAGACACGCACATGGCAAGGAAAGACACAAAATGCTAGGTTAACTTGGTAGGTCAGGCAGCTTCTCTGGAGGACATGGATAGATAGATAGATATAATAGATAGATATAATTTAGATAGATATAATTTATTGCCACACAAACCAGGGTCGGTGGAAATTTGGGTTGTCAGCAGCAGTACAATAATAAAGAACACACAACCACAATACAACTGTAACACAAACATCCACCACAGCATTCATCACTGTGGTGGAAGGCACAAAATTTGGCCAGTCCTCCTCCATTTCGCCCCCGTGGACAGGACCAGAGACCAGAGACCAGAGTCAGTCCAGGATCGGCTCTTCCTCACCGGAGACCGCGGCTTTAAGATGGTGTAGGCCGATCGGTCGAGATTTAAAGACTCCGCCGCAGCCAGAAGCACCGTAGACTGCAGGGCCGGCGGTCGAAGCTCCCCTCCAGGGGTGAAGGTGAGTCCATGCCGGACCCGAGGTAGAAGTTGGCCGCGGGCCGGCAGTGATGGCTTCTTCTTCCCCCCGGGTCCCCCACGAAGAACTCTGCAGACCGCGGCTTCAGGCTGCCAGCAGCCCCGGGCCAGCGAAACGGAGCACTCCCCTCCAGCGAGCCCCAGCGAGGGCTCACCCGCTCCACAACGAGAGTCCACGCGGCGCCCGCCGCTGAAGCCCCGGGCGTGTCTCCGGGAAAGGCCGCGCCAATCCTTGATGTTAGGCCACGGTGGAGGCGACCTGAAAAAACTTGCCTCTCCATGGAGAAGGCGACCAAAGCGGTTTCCCCCTTACCCCCCACACAAAACACACGAAAGAACACTAAATACATACTTTAAAACATGCTAAAAAATAAAAAAAGGTTGAAAAAACTGACGCGCTGCTGACATGGCTGATAGGTGACGTTTGGGGTCAGGACTCTTCTTTTAGTTTCTTGATCTGAAATGTCACCTTCTCTGGAGATGCAGGCTGACCTGCTGAGTTACTTCAGCATTTTGTTTCTTTCTTTGGTATAAACCAGTATCTGCAGTTTCTTGTTAAACACCTGGCAAGGATTAGTTTTCTTATGAGAAAGGTTCAAACAGGGTAGATTTGTCTTCATCGGAACTCATGTGGATGAGAGGTTTTCTTAATCGAGACATCAATGGTTTTGTGAGGTTTTGACAGGATTGATGTGAAGAAGATGTTTTCTCTTGTGGGAACTACGGTTTCCAAGATACTTTCTAAGATACCACTCCAACGCAAGTGCTCATTTGTACTACTCTTTTAAGATAAAAAAACAAGACATTTCAAGGAACTGCCTGCGAAAACAATGACCAAAAGCAGATTCTGAGAAGTCTGTTTAACTAAACTGGAAATAAAGCTGGGAGTTGAGTAAGATTGCTCTGAAGGTTTCAAGAATTAACATGGACGTCACAATTTAAACTCGCTCAGCTATCATAACATTATTTTTTGCCATTTGGTAATAGGTTTAGATTGAAAGGAGGGGGGAATCCAAGGAAGATTTGTTTGTTTCATCTATGATAGTTGGAATTTGCAATGCAATGACTGGTGGGGTCAGGTTTAATTTAGTTTTAGCTTAGTGGTACAGTACGGAAACAGGCCCTACTGCGCACTAAGTCCGAGCCGACCATCAAACAATCCCCACACAGTAACAGTATCGTATACATACTAGAGAGAAATTTACAATATTACCAAGTAATTAGCCTACACACCTGTACGTCATTGGGGGTATGGGTGGAAACCGGAGCTCCCTGAGAAGGCCCACGCGGTCACGGGGAGAACGTACAGACTGCGTACGGACTGTACCCGTCGTCAGGATTGAACCCGGGTCTCTGGCGCTGTAAGGCTGCAACTCCACGCTTCGCCACCATGTTTTCACATTGCACAAGTACCTAGCTCAGCAGTTGATAGACAGGCACAAAGTGCTGGAGTAACTCATTGGGTCAGGCAGCGTCTCTGTAGAAAAAGTGGAGGAAGGAACTGCAGATGCTGCTTTGTACCGAAGACAGACACAAAGTGCTGGAGTCACTCAGCGGGCCAGGCAGCATCTCTGGGGAAAAGGGTTGGAAGGGTTGGAACCCTTCTTCAGCCCATTTGGCAAGGCGCAGAAGGTTATGTACCAAGTACTGGTAAATGGATGTGAACTTTGTGGTTTGTATGGACATTGTGGGCTGAAGGACTGGAGTTTATGGTATTGCATGACTCTACACTATATGCTTCCAAAGCTCACAGTAGTTTTGGAGTCATTGATGATGAGCCCTTCATATCGGATGTGGGCCAAAGAAACACACCTCCATTGCAACCTTTATACTGCTGGAATGTGTCACTCATTGCCAGTCTTCAACGTGCAGTGGTAGAGTTGCTGCCACACAGCGCCATCAACCCGGGTTCGATTCCGACTATGGGTGCTGTCTGAACGGAATTTGTACGTAAACCCTGTGACCTGCGTGGGTTTTCTCCTGGAGCTCTGGTTTCCTCTCACTCCAAAGATGTACATGGTTGTAGTTTAATTGGCTTGGTATAAAAAGTAAATTGTCCCCAGAGTGTGTAGGATAGTGCTAATGTGCGGGCATCGCTGGCCGGTGCAGACACGGTGGCCAAAGGGCCTGTTTTGTGCTGTGTCTCCGAACTCAACTAAACTAATCTAAACTATACTAAGCTGAACTGCTTCCCAGAGCTTAACGCAGTGATGATGTATCATCTGTAAGATCACTGACATTGCAAAGTTCGAAGAATCATGGTGGATTAATGGCGGCACAGTGGCACAGCTGGTAGAGCTGCTGCCTCACAGTGCCAGGAGCCCGGGTTCAATCCTGACCTCGGTTGCTGTCTATGTGGAGTTTGCACCTTCTCCCCGTGACTGAGTGAATTTGTACCGGGAGCTCTGGTTTCTTTGCACATTCCAAAGTGTGCAGGTTTGTAGGTTAATTGGCCCTCGGTAAATTGTCCTGGTTTGTCGGCAGTGGAGGTGAAAGTGGAACTAGTCTGAAGGAATGAATGAATACAGTAATTAATACTTTATTGTCAAATGTGACAAGTCACAGTGAAATTCTTTGTTTTGCGTACACATGGTATGCAAAGAGTCACCACGGAAATGGCATCGACAAAGTTACAAAGTATCCTGCACCTGGTCCTCCTTTGTTTCCCCCCACCTCCTTCATCCCCCCCTTACGGCAGTCCCCCCACACTGGATCCTCCTTGGTTCTTTGAACCAGTGACCAGTATAGACTTAGTGGGCAGAAGGGCCTGTTTCCATGCTGTATCTCTAAAACTAATCCTTGAAGCTAAAGCACCCTTGAGGGCCTGTCCCACTTAGGCGATTTTTTTCGGCAACTGCCGATGACTGTCACAGTTGTAGCAGGTTGCCGAAAAAGCAGCGACTGGACCCTCCCCCCTCCCCTATGACAATGTCTACGACAAATTACCACCTAGTCGACGTCAAGCTACGGCAAGCTACCGACAACCGGCGCCCCAATCGTCGTGACTTAGGACATCCACATACAACCGCACCTACAACCACACCTACGACAACATACGGCAACCGAAGTCCACCTACATCCACCCGTGACAAGCTACTACAAGCAACGATCCTGTCGGGCGACAACTGAAGGCAACTGAAGACAATTCATTCGCCGGTACCTGTCGCCGGTTGATGTAGGTTGACGTACGTAATCGCCATTGGAATTCACCAAAGTCAGCACCCAGCGACAACCAACGTCACCTGCCGTCATCCTGGCGACAACTTACGACAACCTACGACAGCACCTACGACAGGAGAAGACAGGCAACGTCAAGCCCACAGTCGCCGAAAGGTTTTGAACATTTCAAAATCCAGCGGCAACAAGATAACAGTTACGACACTTGAGGGGACAACTCACGACAATACAGGCTGTCGCCGAAAAAAATCGCCTAAGTGGGACAAGCCCTTTATGATTTCTTAACCGTGATTCTCACCAAGTTCCTGAATCTGCGCGTGTCTCTTCATCACGCGCTGCTCTGCACACAGTGCATTCAAAAAGGGTGAACTCTAATCTCCAGTCTATTATCCCATCAAGTGGCTATTATCCCAAGTTATTCCAGTCCAATGCCTCAGGGTGGGATTTAATAGGAAGAACATTCGAATGAGATTGAACTGGATTCAATTAATGAAAGTGAAGGACGCTACATTTTTAGGCAATTAAATAAAAAAACACTAAATAATTAAATTGTCGTCCATTTTCAAAACTTTTAAATGACTTTAAATGCACAATTTTCTATCCATTCAATAACAGCCATGGTATATATTGATTGGATTTATTCAATCGTATTTATTCTCTTCCCAACTTTTTATTAAAAATCAGAATGAGTTTTTGCTAGAGGATTGACACCATTAAACTGCTCTTAAATGCATGGCAGAAAATGCCTTATGGCTAAGTAATGTCATATTTATATCACAAGGGACATAATCTCTAACACACAAGTCACTTAGGTTTTATTAGAGGGAGTCGACTGTATAGTTTAGTTTAGTTTAGTGTAGAGATACAGCGCGGAAATAGATTATTTGGCTCACCGAGTCCACACCGGCCAGCAATGCCCGCAATTAACACTGTCCCACACACTAGGGGCAATGTATAATTTTACCAAGCCAATTAACCTACAAAACCTGTATGTCTTTGGAGTGAGGGAGGAAACCGGAGCACCCGGGGAAAACCCACGCAGGTCATGGGTAGAAGGTACGAATTCCGTATGGACAAGTGCTCATAGTCAAGATTGAACCCGGGTCTCTGGCGCTGTAAAGGCTTTGTCCCACTTGGCGATTTTTTTCAGTGACTGCCGGCATAATTGAGTGACGTATCACGTCACCGATAAATTTGCGGCGTGACGCGGCGTGATGGCATATTGACACGCGGTGTTTTTTCAAGCGCCGTAAAACATTTTTTTTGTCGCCGCCGGATTTTGAAATGTTCAAAATCTTTTGGCGACACTGATATGACGCCGGTAGTCACCGTAGAAATTGCCAAGTGGGACAGGCCCTTTAGGCAGCAACTTTATGTCTGCACCACCGTGCCTGACATTTTTCCCCTCTTCCATTCTTTTAGTCTCCATTCCTCTATTTTAATGCTTGCTTGTATGGTGTCTTAGATGAGATTTGTGAAGCTTAGATGCCCTTCTGCTCTCCGACATTGCTCAGCTCCCTGAATCATTCATTGGACTAATCCTGTAGTCAAAGTCCTGCTGGATGACAGCCGTTACATAAATGATCTTGTCAGACTTGACCTCAATACTTCACCAATCTATAAAGTATCTCAAGAACTCCTTCAAAGCTATCTGATTTAATCAATGACTAATCAATCCTTCCACTGTACAGATGCCTGCGCTGATTATTTCCCTCTGCCCCATAATCAGCCCATCAGATGGCCATTGTGGACACAATTTGTCAGCCATATGTGTCGCCTCCACAAGCAAGCTGTTCACAAATCCACGCCTTCTCATGTGAATCCCCTCAAGCAGATAGGGCCCAGGTATGGACCCGATGCAACTGTGTTTCGTGAAGGGACTAATGGGTTGCCATATAGACACGTGCAACGTTAAAAGGATGATTAGGTTGCTTTAGAGATATGATGTGGAAACAAACCCTTTGTCCCACGTGTCCCCGTAGACCAGCAATCACCTGTACATTCATTCTATCCTGCACAGAGGTTATGGGGAGAAGGCAGGAAAATGGGGTTAGGAAGGAGAGATCGATCAGCCAGGATTGAATGACGGAATAGACTTGATGGGCCGAATGGCCTAATTCTACTCCTAATCCTTATAACCTTATGACCTTATGACATGAGGGATGGTTAACGCAACTAACCTACAAACCTGGGCGTCTTTGGAATGTGGGAGGAAACCGGAGCACCCAAGGTTTAGTTTAGAACGCTGGTCACTGCAGGAGGTCGAATGTATTATTGATAAAAATGTTAATATTTTAATTTGATAATTTTGTTTGTAAAATGCCAATATAGGCATTCGTTGATCGTGCCACTACTTTGTATTTTTGTTTGTTCTGAATAAAATTATTTTGTATGAAAAAAAAAGTTTAGTTTAGTTTAGAGATACAGCGTGGAAACAGGCCCTTCGGCCCACTGAGTCCACGCCGACCATCGATCCCTACACAGTAACATTATTCAAACACACTAGGGACAATTTTACAATTATACTGAGCCATTTAACCTACAAACCAGTTAGTTGGAGCGTGGGAGGAAACCGAAGATCTCGGAGAAAACACACGTGGGTCACGGGGAGAACGTACAAACTCCGTACAGACAGCACCAGTAGTCAGGATCGAACCCGGGATATGGAATTAGTGAAGGGAAATGGGTTTAATATAAATATTCATGATGACTCGCATGGCTGAAGTCGGGGGTCGTCCCAAAATGTCACCCATTCCTCCTCTCCAGAGATGCTGCCTGTCCCGCTGAGTTACTCCAGCTTTTTGTATTGTATTGTATTGTATTGTATTCAAATTTATTGTCATTGTCTCAATTTGAGACAACAAAATGAATTTCCCTTACAGGCAGTATCATAAAAAAAAAAAATTAAATAATAAATAAATAAATAATAAAACATATTAAAAATAAAATTGAAATTGAATTAAAAAAAAGCACAAACACAGAAAGTCCACGACACAACATAACATAAATGGCACCAAGGTGAGGATGGCACCATAGTCCAGCCAGCCTCCCCTCCGTGTTCATCCGTGGTCGGGGCCTTCCGAGCACCCGCAGTCGCCGCCCCGGGTGGCCCGATGTTCAGGCCCTCACGCCGGGCTGGTGGAACGCCGACGCCGAACCCCGACGGTGAGCATCCTCCTCCTCAGCGGCCCGGACCTCCTGATCAGCCGCCTCCCGCTGCCGGAGTCCGCAGCTCTTGAGTCCGCAGGCCGAGCCGGGCAGAGTCACAGGACCCCGCGCTGTCCATCAACGCCGCCCGCGTTGGGAACTCCGCAAACCGCAGCTCCAGGATGTCGGTGCAGCAGGTCCAGCACTCCGGGCTCCAGACGGCGACCCCCGGTAAGGCATCGCCAGCCCCGCGATGTTCCAGCGCTGTCCCGCCGCTGCTGGAGCTCCGGTCGATCCCGGCAGGAAAGGCCGCGCCAATCCAGGTAGGTAGACCGCTGTGGGGGGAGGGGGGTGGTGAGGACGCGACTCAAATAATAGTCGCGTCCTCACCAGGAAGCGGCTGAAGGACGGTATTCCCCGCACCGTGCCCTCTTCCCCCACATAAAAACACCAAAAAAACACAAAAAAACACACTTTTACATAACTAAATAAACAAAAAAACAAAAAGATACCGGGCTGTAGGTGGAGGCTGCTGGCACCAGCGCCACCGGAAGTACAACACTTTATGTCTTTCTTCAGCCAAAGGACCTTCTTCTGTTTCGTATGATTTTATAACTATGGTTCTATGTCGATGAAGTAGATTGTAACCATATTTATATTAATAAAGGCAACAGCCCAGATACCCAAACAAGGGGTCACAGTTTAAGAGTAAGGGGGATAAGGGGGAAATCTTTTATGACCGAGATGAGAAAAACATTTTTCACACAGAGAGTGCTGAATCTCTGGAATTCTCTGCCACAGAAGGTAGTTGAGGCCAGTTCATTGGCTATATTTAAGAGGGAGTTAGATGTGGCCCTTGTGGCTAAAGGGGGTATGGAGAGAAGGCAGGTACAGGATACTGAGTTGGATGATCAGCCATGATCATATTGAATGGTGGTGCAGGCTCGAAGGGCCGAATGGCCTACTCCTGCACCTAATTTCTATGTTTCTATGATATGGTCCATCATTGTAATATTACAAAGTAGAAAAAGCTGGACAAATTATTAAATCCGTTCATCCAGAAATAGCCTACACTCCTTCCATTACCTCATCCAATGTTTCTTATGAGAAGTTGATCAGTAACGTATTACCGGCCTGGGAGCACATTATAGATCTAAAACCTGGAAAGAATGGAAGGAGGAGATTTATGGCCAATTTAGAGATTTGCAAAGGAATCAGGATTTAAGTATGTTTCTCAAGGTTGGTAATTATTGCCCATCCTTAAGTGCCCTTGAGGATATGTTGTGAGACTGCTCCTTTGAGCTGCTGCAGTCTGTATGTGGAAGGGAGTTCCAAGTTGTGGACCCGGAGAACATTAATATATTTTCAATTACGATATGTCAAAAGCTTGTGCATAAAATCATCCAGTTTCCTTGATTTTTTTTTTGTATTAGTTTCTAGAGATACAGTGCAGATACAGGCCCTTCGGTCCACCAAGTACGTTCTGATCAGTGATCGTCCCCATACACGAGAATTATCCTTCACACTTGGACCAATTTACAATTTACAATTTACCGAGGTCTGTTAACCGACAAACCAGTACGTCTTTGGAATGTGGGAGGAAACCGGAGAAAACCCACGCAGTCACGGGGAGGACGTGCAAACTCCGCACAGACAGCGTCCCCCCCAGTCAGGATCGAACCCGGGTCTCTGGCGCTGTGAGGCAGCAACTCTACCGCTGTGCCACCGCGCTGCCCGATCTCCATCCTGTACGCTCAAAAGAGAAACTGCAGTTCTTTGATTAATCACAGAATAAATATCTAGCCTGGAGGTAATGATCACAGCCTAATTCAACATGCATTGAAAACAGATTTTAAAATAATTCAAAACTAAAGTTGTTGGATTGCAAACAGCTCATTCAATTGTAATGAATGGATAAATTACCTAAATTAATTCTCTAACAACTTACTAAATCTATTGTAAGTCTGGGGAATCAGAAATAATTAAATATAAGACAGATGGGAAATTCATTGAACATTTCCAGCTCAGAAGATCATCGGTCTTCGACGCACTCCAAACTACGGCTGATAATCAGCAAGTGACATTTCCATCATCCAAATAATTGTCAACTGGCAGCCTAACAATAGAAAATCTAATCACCTCCTCTTGACATTCAAGGAGACATTAGAATTGTTGAATCTCTCACCCATTCATGTCCTGGGAATCACTATCGACCTGAAACTTAATTAGATCATCCACATAAGTATGTGACGAGGAAGCGCAGATGCTGGTTTAAACCGAAGATTGACAAAGAAAGCAGGAGTAACTCAGCGGGTCAGACCGCATCTCTGGGGAAAAGGAATGGGTCGAGACCCTTCTTCAAACCGATAGTCAGTAGAAAAGGAAACGAGAGAGATATAGACGGTGATATAGAGAGATATGGAACAAATGAATGAAAGATATGCAAAATATTAATGATGATAAAGGAAGCAGGCAATTGTTAGCTGTGAGCAAGGTGATAACGAGTGAACGAATGAACGCGCTATTTACGCGACAGACCGGCAGTGAGTGTTGCGCGAAAATCGTCTAGCAGTAGGACAGTTGCGCGCCAAGTGCTCTTGATGTCCCTGCTTCTTTTGGGAGCCATTGCAATGTTGTTCGTGCTGTGCTGTTATTTTAGTCCGATCTCCGTGACAAGGAGTTTCACTAATTCAAATTTTTCAAAAACTCGGCGCGCTTTCTACCCGGGTGATCACGTGATGCGGCGTATGCGGCGACGCATGAACGTCAATGCACGGTGACGCATAATAAATTAGCATAGGCAATGTTCGTGCGTCACCGTGCGTAACCATGCGTCACCACACGCTACGCGTACGCCATCAGTGCGTCAGCGTGTGCAAGGGATACATCACGCTAGTGACGTGCGTGGATTTTCAGCCTCACAAAATCCTGGGGCGATAGGGAAGCACCACGCGTCACTGCATATGCCAACATGCCGCACAACGCGCACGTCACGACACGCCAACCAATTTTTAGGATGTTGCGTAAATGACGCGCAAATGCCACGCAAATGTGACAGGCCCTTAACTCTACAAAGACTATCCACCATCTGCAAGGCACAAGTCAACAATGAGATGGAATACCCTCCACTGAAAGAGAGATCGAGACGTGTGGAAAATATTCCGTTGTATTATTGACTTGTACTCAAAAAGGCCTCACGTCATGGCGACATGGTGGCGCAGTGGTACAGTTGCTGCCTTACAGCATCAGAGACCCAGGTTCGATCCTGACTAGGGGTGCCGTCTGTACAGAGCTTGTACATTCTCTCTGTGACCACGTGGATATTCTGCGGGCGCTCCAGTTTCCTCCCACATCCCAACAATGTGCTTCCGTAAATTGGCCCCGATGTGTAGGATTGAACTAGCGTGTGGGTGTTTGTTGATCGGCGTAGATCCGGTGGGCCACAGGGCCTGTTTTCGCGCTGTATTTCCAAACTGTTCTGAATTTAATACCATCATCCCCAGCAGAATGGTGGACAAACTGTCTGACTTGGGTGTTAATGCCAACACATGCAGATGGATCAAGGACTTTTTAAAAGACCGTCTACAGACTGTCAGGATGGGGTCCAATCACTCCCCAGTCCTGACGCTCAGCACAGGAGCGCCACAAGGTTGTGTGATGAGTCCTATCTTATACACAATATACATCTATGACTGCACACCAATACACAGCACAAGCCGGATGATCAAGTTTGCGGATGACGCGACTGTGGTGGGGCGGATAAATAACAACGACGAGTCTGCCTACAGAAATGAAGTCCAAAAACTGACTGTCTGGTGCACTAAAAATACCTGGTACTCAACCCAACCAAAGCAAAAGAACTGGTTGTTGACTTCAGGAGGAGGAGAGAGGAACATGCACCTCTCTACATCAAAGGAGACATGGCGGAGAGAGTCACTGACTTTAAGTTCCTAAGAATATACATCTCCCAGGACCTCAAATGGACAATGAGCACCGTTACTCTCGTGAAGAAGTCACAGCAGCGGCTGTATTTCCTGAGGTCTCTGCGGAGAGCAAACGTTTCACAGCCGCTGCTGCTGTCCTTCTACTGGTGCGCCGTGGAAAGCATCCTCTCCCATGGCATCCTGGTGTGGTTTGCCAGCTGCACCGTGGCTGAGAGGAGGGCGCTGCAGAGAGTTATAAAAGCTACACAGAGCATCACAAACGCTCAACTGCCCTCCCTGGATGACATATACAGAGCCCGATGCTTGCGCCAGGCTACAAACATCAAGCAGGACACATCCCACCCTGCCAACCACCTTTTCACTCTGCTACCCTCTGGGAGGAGATACAGGTCTCTGACGGCTTGCACAGGTAGACTAAAAAATAGTTTCTACCCATGTGCGATAAAATAACTTAATTCTAGCAGAGAACACTGGGGAAGCACAATGTAATTTGGGGTTCAAGATAATGCGAAATATTTTTAAAAATATTTTTAATACCTATTTATTATTTTTTTTACTGATTTGTGTACATGTGAGCCAATGGCTGTTGTATTTTGTTCTTTTTAAACCGAAGGAGATGCAATGGAATTTTGTAGCACAGTATTGTGCAATGACAATAAACATATTCTATTCTATTCTATTCTATTCTATTCTATTCTATTCTATTCTATTCTATTCTATTCTATTCAAACTAAACTAAACTAAACCTGCACCTGTCACTAAACTCATGTTGGACTGAGGAGCGTATCAAAAGCCAAATACTAGAAATGTTATAGATCTGAAATAAAAACTGAAAATTCTGTAAATACTTAACACGGCAGAGAGCAATTGCACTGAGAGAAATAATGATATAGGTCAGTGAATTCCAATTGACTATGTTTACTATGTTCTATGGTTACATATTCTGCTCTGCTCCTGCAAGTAAGAAATTAATTGTTCTGTCTCAGACATATGACAATAAAACATTCTTGACTCTCTTGATTTTTCATAGGTTCATGTTCATAAGTTATCGGAGGAGAGGTAGGACAGTCGGCCCATCAAGTCTACTCCGCTATTCAATCATGGCTGATCTATCTTTCCCTCTCAACCCCATTCACCTGCCTTCTCCCCATAATTCCTGACTCCCCGACTCTTGAACCAGTTTTACTCACTACAAGTGGTGGCTGACTTTTAGTATTCCCAAAAATATCCAGTTTTATTTTGGAAAATATTTATCTATGAGTGCCTGACAATAAACTTGAAACATGCAGGGTTAAACCCATAGTCGTGGAGTCATAGAGCAATACAGTGTGGAAACAGGTCCTTCGACACAACTTGCCCCCACTGGCCAACATGTGCCAGTTCCATTGTTCCCACCTACCTGCATTTGGCCCATATCCCTCCAAAGCATAGGGTGAATAAGGTGTATTAAAAAGAGACACTATCGTGGATGATTGGCTAAAATGGTGTAAATTGACAATAAAAGCAACATTATTTGTGGAACTATTAAATAGGTGAACCACTTATCATCAATCCTGTCAACTGTGTCTGAATTCCATACATTTCAATGAGGTGTCCTCTCATTCTTCTGAACTCAAGAGAGGTTAGAGGAGGGGTTCCCAACCTGTTTCGTCCCGTTTACCCCTGGCCGCTTTAATAGCACATAACAATGTTATTTCACTTATTGATGAACAACTAATGATGAACAGATACTGATATACCGGAACCAAACACAGTCAGTCAATGAGAAAAAATATGTACAAATCCTGAATCAACAAATTTACCCCCTGGGTAGGCAAAATTTACCTCTTGCAGGTAAATTTACCCCAGGTTGTGAACCCTTGGGTTAGAGTTTAAAGATACAACTGGGAACCGGACCCTTCAGCACATCAAGTCTACCCCGACCAGCGATCATCTGTACACAGTAGTCCAACCTATCCCACTTTCGTATCCTCCAACAATTAGGAACAATTTACGGAAGCCAATTAACCAACAGACCTGCACGACACTGTAGAATGTGGGAGGAAACCGGTGCACCCGGAGAAAACCCACACGGTCACAGGGAGAATGTACAAACTACGCACAGACAGCAGCCGCAGTCAGGATCGAACCCGGCCTCTGGCGCCGCAAAGCAGCAACTCTACCGCTGCAAAGCTGTGCCACCCACATGTTATTAAACGTCACAAGTATAGGAAAGGGGCAAGGATACAGAAGTCACCGATCAGTGATAAAATTTACATTCTTACAAGAACATGAGTTCTGAAATCATATCGAAACATTTTACTTTCCTAATACGAGTTATTTGCACAGTCACGGACGTGGTGTCAGTGAGTTTTAGTTATACACCACAATTGACCATGACATGGAATATCTTGCCTGAAAGAGTGGCGAAAGTCATTGTTATAAGTTATGAGAATTTTTTTTTTTAATTTCCTGATATATCTGAAAGGCACGACAAATGCACAGGTTCAGACAAGATAATAGGAGTGGACAGAAGCAATTCAATGAAAACACCTCGGGAGAAAATATCTTTTCAGAAAACATAAAAGCATTTAAACTGCAATTTGTGAGTTTTTCGAGGAACAGTGTGATAAAGAGAACATTTGAAGTCAAATCTGGTTGAAGAATAGATCGGGTTGATGCAGAGTCTCTTGCTCAGAGTAGGTGAATCGAAGACCAGAGGACATCTGAGGGGTAACTTTTTCACACAAAGCGTGGTGGGTGTATGGAACAAGCTGCCAGAGGAGGTAGTTGAGGCAGGGACTATCCCAACACTTAAGAAACAGTTAGACAGGTACATGGATAGGACAGCTTTGGAGGGATATGGACCAAACCAGGCAGGTGGGACTGGAGTAACTGGGACAAGCTACCTGCCGGTGTGGGCAAATTGGGTTGAAGGGCCTGTTTCCACACTGTATCACTCTATGACTTTATGACTCTATATGTAGATTGCTAAATTCAATTGTAGCATTGGAGTCACAGAGTAATAAAGCATAGAAACAGACCCTTTGGCCCACCTTGTCCATGCCAATATGTTCCTGAGCGGGTCCCATCTGCCAGCATTTGTTCTAGATCCCTCTTAATCTTCCCTGCCCATGAACCTGTCCAAATATCTTTCAAATGCTGTAAAGCCCAGACCATCACACAAACCAACCTCCCTTCTATTGACTCCATTTATACCTCACGCTGCCTCGGCAAGGCCAGCAGCATAATCAAGGACGAGTCACACCCTGGCCACTCCCTCTTCTCCCCCTCTCCCATCAGGCAAAAGGTGTAGAAGTGTGAAAACGCACACCTCCAGATTCAGGGACAGTTTCTTCCCAGCTGTTATCAGGCAACTGAATCATCCTACCACAACCAGAGAGCAGTCCTGAACTACTGTCTACCTCTTTGGTGACACTCGAACTATCCTTGATCGGACTTTGCTGGCTTTAACTTGCCCTAAATGTTATTTCCTTATCATGTATGGGAAAGGACTGCAGATGATGGTTTAAATCAAAGGTAGACCTAAAACAAAATGCTGGAGTAACTCAGCAGGCCGGGCAGCATCTCTGGAGAGAGGGAATGGGTGATGTTTCAGCCTGAAGATGGGTCTTGACCCGAAACGTCACCTATTCCTTCTCTCCACTGATACTGCCTGTCCTGCTGAGTTACTCCAGCATTTTGTGTCTACATTCCCCTATCATGTACGTATCTATAGAAACATAGAAACATAGAAAATAGGTGCAGGAGTAGGCCATTCGGCCCTTCGAGCATGCACCGCCATTCAATTTGATCATGGCTGATCATCCAACTCAGTATCCTGTACCTGCCTTCTCTCCATACCCCCCTGATCCCTTTAGCCACAAGGGCCACATCTAACTCCCTCTTAAATATAGCCAATGTACTGGCCACAACTACCTTCTGTGGCAAAGAATTCCAGAGATTCACCACTCTCTGTGTGAAAAATGTTCAGCACTCTCTGTCTGAAAAAAACTATACAGTGTAAATGGCTTGATTGTAACTATGTGACTGGATAGCACACAACTTCCACCCCTGCAACGGACTGTTCCAGCTGCTACGTTCAGGCAAACGCCTCCGTTGCCATGCGGTGAGAACGGAGAGGTTGAGAACGAGTTTCTTCCCAGAGGCAAGTCGGACTGTAAACGCCTCTCTCACCAGGGACTAACTCTACTGAACGTTTTTTCCTTCCATTATTTATTATGCAAAAGAATATGTGTGTTATGATTGTGTTTATAATTTGTTTGGTTGTTTTGTTGTTTGTCTTTTGCACAAAAGTCCGCGAGCATTGCCACTTTCATTTCACTGCACATCTCGTATGTGTATGTGACAAATAAACTTGACTTGACTTGACTTGACAAAAGCTTTTCACTGTACCTCGATGCACATGACAATAAACTACACTGAACTAAATTAAAATTGTACCTTCCTCTACCACTTCCTCTGGCAATACGTTCCATGTACCCACTTGCTTCTACGTGGAAGAACTTGTCACTCAGATCCCCTTTTAATGTTTCTCCTCTCATTTTATATCAATGCTCAATGATTATAGGCTCTCCAACTATGCAGAAAAATAGTGACAGTCTGAAGAAGGGTGCTGTCCTAAAATATTACCTGTCCATGTTCCCCAGAGATACTGCCTGACATGTTAAGTTGCTCCGATCTGTCTGACTGACCTCCTGATTAATTCTCACATTGTATGCTTTGGTGTCATCTTCAGCCCAGCTAACAATGATATATTCTACATGTTCCTTGTACTTCGTCCCCTATTACGTCTCGTTTTCACACCTTACCCGTCCTTATCTCTATGTCCCTATCCCCTGACTCTCATTCTGAAGAAGGGTCTTGACCTGAAACGTCACCCATTCCTTCTCTCCGGAGATAGACAATAATAGACAATAGGAACAGGAGTAGGCTTTTCAGCCCTTCGAGCCAGCACTGCCATTCACTGTGATCATGCCTGATCATCCCCAATCAGTACCCCGTTCCTGCCTTCTCCCCGTATCCCCATGACTCCGCTATCTTTAGGAGCTCTATCTAACTCTCTCTTGTAGCATCCAGAGAATCGGCCTCCACTGCCTACTGAGGCAGAGAATTCCACACATTCACAACTCTCTGGGTGAAAACGTTTTTCCTCATCTCCGTTCTAAATGCCCTACCCCATATTCTTAAACTGTGGCCCCTGGTTTTGTACTCCCACAACATCGGGAATATGTTTCCTGCCTCGAGCGTGTCCAATCCCTTAGTAATCTTATATGTTTCAATAAGTTCCCCTCTCAGTTTTCAAAATTTCAGTGAATACAAGCCCAGTCGCTCCATTCTTTCATCATATGATGCTGCCTGTCCTGCTGAGTTGCATTTTGTGTCCATCTTCGGTGTAAACCAGCATCTTCAGTTCCTTGCTGCACATTTTGTCTGCTGAGTTATGCCAGTACACTTGGTGTCTACTTTTGCATGTGAACAGACCAGCATTATAAAACAGCTGGGAAAGCAAGAGAAAATAAATAGCAGCAATGCCGGTGAAAGGAGGAGAACGTCACAGTTGTAAACATCAATGCAATTTATTGCCAAACCATTTATAATTTCACAGACAACTGTGCTTTTATGGCACCACACTTATGTTGTTTTTTTTAATTTAATAGCCACCAATTGACACATCATCCGCAATCTAATTATCCTTCTGCAGCCCCAATAAAACCTGGATACACACACTGCAAAAGTATGGACTGCCAGTGATGTGAAGGATTTCATTAATATTCCCCGAACATTAAAAATATCTCATAATGGCTCAAAATGTGGATTTCAAACATGTAGTGCATGTTACATCTTGAAGATATGAGATTCGTCCTATCAGGCAAATCAGCCCATTTGGTCACCATTTCTCGACTTACTACAAGCATGTGGTGCAAGACAACCTTAGAAATTAATTGTCTCAGAACCGGGTGAGGGGGTGGGTAAAGATACGAAGTAGGTATATCCCTTTCAATTTCTCTCTTTTTTTTTCTCTCTTTTTTTTCTTCCCTATTCTTTTTTTTCTTATTTCACACCACCTTCTTGTTTTCTTTTTCGAGCTATATATAGGTCTGTTACAATACTTACCTTCAGCGGCGCTACAATTCTGCCACTGGCCGTGTGTGCGATTTTGGCATCTTTGAGGAGTGGGGGGGGCGGGGTTAAAACGCAGTTTTTTCCTACCTTGTCCTGGAATACATTTTGTCGGAGTGCAAGCTTTTGCTGAAGAATCGTTCCAACGGGCGTTCTGTGTATTTTTTTTTTTTAATTGTCCGACAAGTTCAGCGCTGGAGTAATTTTAAAATCAGCTTCTAAAGCCGTCAACGCCGACAACGGGGACGAATTTCACGTACGAGACAGGAAAGCCGTTTATTTTATGCATAAAACTGCTCCTTAAGATGCCTTTAATTCACATTTTAAGTTGCAAAACGGTGATTTTTTTCCCCATACGAACCGGCAGTATTTTTCATGCCAATACGGGTTTAAATTCACTGCAACCACAACGTTCCAAATGATCGCGTTCCAGAAAAACCCACTCGCAAGATGATTTAAGTGGCCATTAATTTACAGGTATTAAACATTAAATTCCTTCCATTTGCCCTATAAATCCATGACAATGAGATTTAAACATTTTGTTATATTGTGAATTCTTATGTGAATGTTATTTGGACACTTAGGCTATTTAAAAATGTTAATCTATTTTTAAGAAATTGATAGATGTTTAGATCTAGTAATTAAATTTTGTAATTAGCTACAATTAGGTAACTAACTAATTATATGCTTTAATTTCAAGTCATCTAAGTAAGATTGTTTCATATTTGTTTCAGAATGCTTCAATACATAATAACTGAAAATTTCTTTCAGTTCTCTTAATGTTTAAGAAAGTTATGGATTAAAGTTTTGACTGTCCTCGATCACAGCTTTTGTGTTAAGTCAATGGAAAAGCAATAGGGAACAAGATGCTAATTTCCGAGTATGAAAATGGCCATAACTTTTTTAATACTGAAGATATGAAAGTGAATTAGGTGTCAAATTAAACTTCTTTTTATGCTTTATCTGATGGGATAAATTACAGGCTTGATTTTTATAATCTCAAAATTATGTAACATTGCTACTATATAATATTCTCTTTCTCTTTTTTTCTTGCTTTTCTTACTCTTCTTTTTAACTATTACATTTAAAATAAGTTGTACATGAAATGTAATATGTTATTCATGTCTTATATTATTGTATATTTAATAAAAATATATATTTTAAAACCTCTCATAATGTCCTACAGTATTAAAAATAAAATTCCACTCTTCTACTGTACATTTTCCATGGGAGCAGTTTTGTTAAGGAAGCAAAATACAGCCGATTTTGGAATTATGAAATAGAACGGTAATGAGCCTGTCCCACTTAGGCGACTCTTTAGGCGACTGCCAATGACTAGTTTTAATGGAATTCACCTACGACACCTGGCGAAGGCCTACGACAAAACCCACGCCAACCTACGACAGCAAATACTGGCGACAACCTACGATAACACCTACGTCAATCTTACGACAGCAAAAATTGTCGACATTGTCGCCGAAACATTTTCGACATGTTCAAAATTTTGCAGCAGTCGCCTGCAGTCACCCAAAAAATCACCTAAGTGGGACAGGCCCGTAAATCCAGGAAATGCTCAGCAGGTCAGTCAGCTTCTGAGAGACGAGAAACGGAGTTAATATTTCAATTCAAAATGGCTCAATTGTAATCATGTATTGTCTTTTTGCTGACTGGATAGCATGCAACAAAAAGCTTTTCGCTGTACAAGTGACAATAAACTAAACTGAATTCTGATGAAAGGTCACCATCATTAAAGATTTTGTTTCTGGAAATCCAGTCTGCTTCTGTGCAAGCATTTTGCACTCCTTCAGAAAGGAGAAGGGGAGGAATTTATTTAGTCGGAGGGTAGTGTGGACTTCATTGGAGGCCAAGTAGTTGGGTATTTTTACAGCGGAGATTGACAGATTCTTGCTTAGTAAGGGTGTAAGGGGTTATGAGGAGAAGTCAGGGGAATGAAGTTGAGAGGGAAAGATAGATTTTCTATGATTAAATAGCAGACTCGATGGGCCGAATGGCCTAAGTCTGTCGTTAGAATTTAAGAATAGAGCAGCTTTAATATTTTGAGCAGTTCCATGGATTCTCAAGTAAACCAGGCATCAAGGCAAAATAAAATGATTTGAACATAGAACAACATGGATAGGTACAGCACAGGAACATTTCCTTCAGCCCATTATGTTAGTGTCGAAAATGATACAGGCTCCCCCACCCATTTTCTCTCCATCCCTCCCCCACCCAAGTTACACCAGCTTTTCGTTCTCACTTACCTACCTATAGCTTGGACTCCTTCAGAAAGGAGACGGAGGGAAATGTATTTTGTCGGAGGGTGGTGAATCTGTGGAATTCTAATGATTCTCTTTATCATTGTATTTTCTTTTGCGTATCTGCCATTCTTTCGTTCGATACCTCTCTGCATTATCGTCTATATCTCTTGATTCCCTTTCCCCTGACTTTCAGTCTGAAGAAGGGTCTCAACCCGAAACATCACCCATTCCTTCTCTCCAGAGATGCTGCCTGTCCTGCTGAGTTACTCCAGCATTTTGTGTCTGGTTCAAAAATTCAAAGGTACTTTATCGTCACGTATACCAATTAAGGTACAGTGAATCTAGATTTACTCGTTTTCTACCCACATCCAAAGACGTATGGGTTGGTAGATTAAGTGACCAATGTAAATTGTCCTGAATGTGCAGGTGAGTGGTAGAATTGGGGAAGGGGAGTTTGAGTTCGAATTTAGTTTATTGTCACATGTACCGAGGTACAGTGGAAAACTTTTGTTGCGCGCTAACCAGTCAGCGGAAAGACAATACATGATTACAATCGAGCCGTCCACAGTGTATAGATGCATGATGAAAGAAATACCGTGAATAAGGTTTAGAGCAAGATCAAGTGCTTTAAAGTCTGATCAAAGATAGTCCGAGGATCTCCAATGAGGTGGATAGAAGCCAAAGATGATTATCGTCTTTGATAGTGGCCGAGGACTGCTCTCTAGATGTTGGTAGGATGGTTCAGTTGCCTGATAATAGCAGGGAAGAAACTGTTCCCAGGGGGTGTTGATGAGAATGTGTGGAGAATGAAGAAATGGGATTAATGCAAGAGTAGCGTCTATGGATGGCTGGTGGTTAGCATGACTTAATGGGCTGAAGGGTGTGCTACTGCACTGTATCTTTCTATTATTTATATTAAATGTGTTTTTTATTTCAAATTCAACATTATTTAATTAATTACATTTGGAAGACCCAACATCCCAGAGTAATTTAACCTCACCTCACTAAAGTTTTAGGTTATTATTAAAATTCAGTTTCAGAAAACAGTTCAGCTTCGGTGATGTTCTTCATTGGACTTTTGTTATTGATCTCACCCTGAGAAGTTGTCAGTTGAGAAGTCACTGCGATCCTCTATCCATCTCAACATATACTTACATACAATGTCGCTCCACAAGGCGGCACAGTGGCGCGGCGGTAGAGTTGCTGCCTGACAACGCTTGCACTGCCGGAGACCCGGGTTCGATCCCGTCTACGGGTGCCGTCTGTCCTGAGTTTGTATGTTCTTCCCATGACCGCGTGTGGGTTTTCTCCGAGATCTCCGGTTTCCTCCCACACTCCAAAGACGTACAGGTCTGTAGGTTAATTGGCTTGGTGTTTCTGTAAATTGTCCCTAGTGTGTGTAGGATAGCGTTGATGTGCTGGTCGGTGCGGACTCGGTGGGACGAATGTCCTGTTTCCGCGCTGTATCTCTAAATGCTTAATGGAAAGATCTGCAACAATGCCTTAGCCTTCATATCAATTATAACTTCCAGGGGCATTCAACGGCACCAAGGTGAGTCGCGATCCAATATATTTAATCATAAAACAATTCTGCAGTGATATTCGAGAGCAATAACTTTAGTAGATGGCAGGTAAGAGACTTCAGACTGCCTTGATTTAATTAAGTGAGAGGTCAAACAAAGATTGTGTTTTAGTGCAGTATGTTTTATGCATCATCATATATCTTTACACCTTCCAACGTTTGTATGCTTCAGCATACGGTATTATCTTCATTATAATTTGTGATTACGGGCAAGACTAGCTTCAAAGCCGTCTTGTTGAGTCTCATTGTCTGAAAGTCATTTTCACCCAGCCCACAGCTGACAATGGCCTGTCCCCTTTATCACTGGTGCTATTTTGCATATCTTTCATTCATTCGTTCTATATCTCTCCATATCACCATCTATATCTCTGTTTCCCTTTCCCCGACTATCAGTCTGAAGAAAGGTCTCGTCCCGAAACGTCACCTTTTCTCCTGAGATGCTGCTTGACCCGCTGAGTTACTCTAGCTTTTTGTGTCTACCTTTGAATATTTCAAATGTCTACTGTACAAGCAACCAGGCCTCAGCTTACAGTTTCAAACATTACCATGAGGTGGTAACAATAGTCTCAACCCGGACACACACCACTGACGCAGTGTTCTGACGGTGGAAGGGGAAGTATTGTCCCATTCCCAATCCGACCTCTCTGTCCTGGGTCTCCTCCATTGCCAGAGTGAGCAACAGCGGAAATTGGAGGAACAGCACCTCATATTCCGCCTGGGGACCTTGCGTCCGGATGACATTAACATTGAATTCTCCCAATTTTGCTAGCCCTTGCTGTCTCCTCCCCTTCCTTAACCCTCTAGCTGTCACCTCCCACCCTCCTATCCGCCCGCCCTCGGGCTCCTCCTCCTCCCCTTTTCCTTCCTTCTCCCCACCCCCCATCAGTCTGAAGAAGGGTTTCGGCCCGAAAGGTCGACTATTTCCTTCGCTCCATAGATGCTGCTGCACCCGCTGAGTTTCTCCAGCAATTTTGTGTACCTTTGAAGTATTGTACATATTTTGGCATGTCCCCAACCACTCTCACCATCCTCTACAGATGTGCAGTGGAAAGCATTTTATTGGGATGCATTAAGCTTGGTTTGGGAACAGCTCTATCCAAGACTGCATGAAATTTTACACAGTTGTGGACGTAGCCCATGTATGAAGTACAGATAACACAGTCGTTGAACTTCATACTAAGTACTTTAATAAGAATATATACAGAGACCACAGTAATAGGTACTGTAGGCTCGAAGTCGTAGGATAAACTGAAAGCATGGCTGCTCGCATACCTCCAGATGGCATATTGGAAACCCAACATGGATTACAGATCCATTACCAATAGTAAATGCAAACATGGCTCAAATCAGCAATTGTGATTTGGTTCTACAGCCCAAACCAACGCACAAGCCAACCTCCCTTCCATTGACTCCATCTACACTTCATGCTGCCTCGGCAAGGCCACCAGCATAATCAGTGAACAGTCTCACCCTGGTCACTCCCTCTTCTCCACTCTCCCATCAGGCAAGAGGTTCAGAAGTGTGAAAATGCATAGCTCTGACTTCAGGGACAGTTTCTTCCCAGATTTTATCAGGCAACAGAACCAACCTATAACCAACTTGAGAGCAGTCCTGACCTGCCATCTAGCTAGATGCAAAATGCTAGAGTAAGTCAGCGGGACAGGCAGCACCTCTGGAGAGAAGGACTACAGTCTTAAGAAGAGTCTCGATCCGAAACAATACCCATTCCTTATCTCCAGAGATGCCGCCTGTCCTGCTGAGTTACTCCAGCATTTTGCGTCTACCTTTGATTTAAACCAGCATCTGCAGTTCTTTCCTCGCATCTAGTTGACCCTTGGACTATATTTAATCGGACCTTACTTGACTTTACCTTGTACTAAACGATATTCCCTCTATCCTGTATCTGTACACTGTGGACAGCTTGATTGTAATCATGTATAATCTTTCCGCTGACTGGATAGCACACGGATAGCATGCAACAAAAATCTTTACACTGTACTGTGAAAATAAACTGAACTAAACCAAGCAAATGGCTTTCCCAGGATTATTGTAAGTAATAGATTGAGTAGACACAGATGCTGCCTGAATTACTGAGTATTGCGAAGATTTCTGTTTCCATAACATGAGTGATGACTGACTTCACCCTGTACCTACTGATATCCATCAGTTGTACTGATGAGGAAGGACTCCATTACTAAGCTAACGCCCGTCCTACTTAGGAAACCTGAACGGAAACCTCTGGAGACTTTGCGCCCCACCCAAGGTTTCTGTGCAGTTACACTCTGACATCATCAACAGAGCATCTAAAATTATTGGCTTACCCCTACCATCCCTTGAATCACTTTACCACAAACGGACATTACACAGAGCCCGCAAGATCATCTCTGATCCTACTCACCCTGCACACTATGCCTTTCAGCTACTGCCCTCTGGGAGGCGTTACAGGACAATTGCCTCAAAAACAAACCGCTTTAAAAATAGTTTCATTCCCAGTGCAATCAACATTTTAAACTGTACGGTGAGGAATAAGAATAAGCATGGCCCTTATGTATTATGTAATGCGTCTGTTTGTATGTATATCTATGCTATATGTTTAATGTTTGATGAAACGTTGGAACCTGTACCGAGCTGTACTGATAACAATTTCCACCAGCCTGGCTATGTGGTCATTAAAATACAATACAATACAATACAATACCGGTGGTTGCAGGTGGTTGCCGGAGGTTGCAGGTAGTGGAAGCAGGTAGGGAGACTGACAATAAACTCTGGGAATCTCCGGGAACCGCACGGAAACCTTGGGTGGGGCGCAAAGTCTCCAGAGGTTTCCGTTCAGGTTTCCTAAGTGGGACAGGGGCATTAGGTGACCTCTGTTGATCTTCACGCTTTGACCAGAGGCTCCACTTTGAGTAGCAACTAGTGAGGAGAGAAGAAATGTGTAGGACGGAACTGCAGATGCTGGTTTACACCAAAGACAGATACAAAATGATGGAGCAACTCAGCGGGGCAGGCAGCATCTCTGGATAGGAGGAATGGATGACGTTTCGGGTCAAGACCCTTCTTCAGAATGAGAGTCAGGGGAGAGGGAGCCACAGAGATAAGGAAGGGTAGGGTGTGAAAATGAGACATCATGAAAAATGTAGAATAGATCATTGTTAGCTGGGAGAAGGTGACAACGAAGAATACAGAGATAATATGTAATCAGGGGGACAGTCAAACAGGTCAGTGAACTAGGAAGGTGGGGGAGGGTGGAGTGAGAGGGTAGCAAGAGTTACTTGAAGTCAGAACAACCAATATTCATCCGGCCGGGGTGTAAGCTACCCAAGCAAAATATGAGGTGCTGATCCTCCAATTTCAATATTGAATATTGGATATTCCAATTTGAAGAATATGGTGGTCAAATATGGTGGCATTGAAGCATTCTAGGAAAGAGCAAAGCTCAGTAGGATTAGTTGGATTCTCTCAGTCGTGCGAGTTTTCAAGCCCAGCTAAACAACATCAAGCTGCACAAATGCACATTTATTCAGGCTGGATAAAACCAAATCCCTCTGCAACTCAAGACTTCTACATTCCAACGCCGTTTAGATAAGACAACTCTTTTTGTATTATTCCTCCTGCCAAAATGGATAATTTTACTGCCTTCCCTTCCACGTGTAACCCAAAGATTTCACACTCAGGTGGATGCAAGGAACTGCAGATGCTTGTGTAGAGCACAAAGTGCTAGAGTAACTCTAAGTGGGTCAGGCAGCATCTCTGGAGATGGATAGGTGATGTTATGTGTTGGGGACCCTTCTTTAGATCTCGTTAGAAAGAGGAGGAGAGGGAGTGAGGGAGTGCAGGGAAGGTTCACCAGACTAATTCCTATGATGTCAGGACTTTCATATGAAGAAAGACTGGATAGACTCGGCTTGTACTCGCTAGAATTTAGAAGATTGAGGGGGGATCTTATAGACACTTACAAAATTCTTAAGGGGTTGGACAGGCTAGATGCAGGAAGATTGTTCCCAATGTTGAGGAAGTCCAGAACAAGGGGTCACAGTTTAAGGATAAGGGGGAAGTCATTTAGGACCGAGTTGAGAAAAATATTTTTCACCCAGAGTGGTGAATCTGTGGAATTCCCTGCCACAGAAGGTAGTTGAGGCCAGTTCATTGGCTATATTTAAGAGGGAGTTAGATGTGGCCCTTGTGGCTAAAGGGATCAGGAGGTATGGAGAAGAGGCAGGTACAGGATACTGAGTTGGATGATCTGCCATGATCATATTGAATGGCGGTGCAGGCTCGAGGGCCGAATGGCCTAATCCTGCACCTATTTTCTATGTTTCTATGTCTTTAAAGTAGGCATAACTTGAGGAGATTTGACAAATGCGGACACAAGATGCTTCAGATCCTGGAATCTTGCACTGAACACAGTGCTGGAGTAACTCAGCAGATCAGGCAGCATCGCTGGAGGGAATGGTATACGTGACGCTTTGGGTCGGGACCCTTCTTCTTATTTCCCATTAAAGATATCTGCTCTACTCAGAAGGCAGGAGAAATAAATGGATCTAACATTTCAACGCGATAACTTGTGAAATTTAGAAAGGAGGCATGTGGATAGAGTGCCGGAGGGAATAAAGGAAATGTGTATAATACTCGGGAAATTAAGAAAAAAAACAGATTGCTGTGGGCAATGTGAGAATGCTGTAGGCTTTGCTAATGGCTGATGAGATGTCAGGAGGTGGGATGAATAGAAGGAAAGCAGAACAGTGATGGGGTGGGATGAGAAACCTGTTGGCCCCACATCTGAGGAAGGATGTGCGCCTGGCGTTGGAGAGAGTCCAGCGGAGGTCTACGAGAATGATCTCAAGGGTGAGATTGACGTATCGGTTGATGTATGAAGAGCGTTTGATGGCACTGGGCCTGTACTCACTGGAGTTCAGAAGGATGAGGGAGCCTCTCATTGAATCTTACCAAATAGTGAAAGGCCTGGATAGAGTGGATGCAGAGAGAATGTTTCCACTAGTGGGAGAGTCTAGGACCAAATGGGCAAAGCCTCAGAAAAGAGATGAGGAGGAATTTCTTTAGTCAGCGAATCTGTGGCATTCACTGCCATGAATCTGTGGCATTCACTGCCATCCACAGACGGATGTGGAAGCCAAGTCAAGGAGTATTTTTATGTTGGAGATTGCCAGATTCTTGATTGATACGGGTGTCAGGGGTGACGGGGAGAAGACAGGAGCATGGGGTTGAGAGAGAAGGATAGAGCAGCATCGATTGAATGGCAGAGTAGACTCGATAGGCCAAATGGCCTACTTCTGCTCCCATGACTTATGAACATAGAAATATAGACATAGAAACATAGAAAATAGGTGCAGGAGTAGGCCATTCAGCCCTTCGAGCCTGCACCGTCATTCAATATGATCATGGCTGATCATCCAACTCAGTATCCTGTACCTGCCTTCTCTCCATACCCCCTGATCCATTTAGCCACAAGGGCCTTCTGTGGCAGAGAATTCCACAGATTCACCACTCTCTGTGGAAAAAAATGATTTTCTCATCTCGGTCCTAAAAGACTTCCCCCTTATCCTTAAACTGTGACCCCTTGTTCTGGACTTCCCCAACATCGGGAACAATGTTCCTGCATCCAGCCTGTCCGACCCCTTAAGAATTTTGTAAGTTTCTATAAGATCCCCCCCTCAATCTTCTAAATTCTAGCGAGTACAAGCCGAGTCTATCCAGTCTTTCTTCATATGAAAGTCCTGCCATCCCAGGCATCAGTCTGGTGAACGTTCTCTATGGCAAGAATGTGCTGAGAAATGAGGCACAAGCGACCACAGATGTTGGAGTCTGCAGCAAAACAAGGAGAACTGCTGGAAGAACTCAACACGTCAGATGGCATCCGTGGAGGGAAGAGGCCAGGAAAGGCCAGATGTATCATTAAGTCCACCACATCCATTTTGTCCAGTGACCACCCGTCTGTATTAATCTCACCTTCCAGCACTTGGCCCACAGCCTTCTATGCCTCAAATTCTCACCCATACACTGTTTAAATACTATCAGCAACTTGACTTCCACAACTCTCTCAGGCTGTACCCAGCCACTCACCACTCCCTGGGCGATGAAGGCTCCCATCAGATCGGACCAGCGATTAACACATACACTGACCTAAACATGCCACGGATCATATTACAATTTACCGAAGCCAATTAACCCACAAACCTGTACGTCTTTGGAGAGTGGGAGGAAACCAGGGCACCTGGAGTGAAACCCACACTGTCACAGGGAGAACGTACAAACGCCGTACAGCCAGATTCTTAAAGTCAGGGTGGAACCCGGGTCTTTGGTGCTGTAAGGCAGCAAACCTACTGCTGCATCACAGTGCCGCACTAATCCTTTGGGCTGCCTGATCCTTTATAAATATTTTACTACTTACCCTAAATCTATGACCTCCTTTTATCTACCTCTGATGTGGAGTCAGCTAGTGTCAGAGAGCACCAGAGAGTGCTAGAGAAAGTCAGAAACAGGCGCTTTGGCCCAACTTGCCCATGCCTGCCAAGAAGTCCCATCTACACTAATCTCACCTGCTCATGTTTGACCCATACCGCTATTAACTTCAAAACCACTAGTCTATTTTACTTATAACCCTTAAAATGATATGTACCTCAGTAGAAATGTGTCAAAATTGTATTGTGGATTAATAGAAAGACAGTTTGGGAGTAATTCAGCAGGGCAAGCAGCATCCCTAAAGAACATACAGGAGACGTTTCAGGTCTAGACCCTTCTTCGGACCACCTTTTTTTGTGTCTGAAGAAGGCTCCCATCCTGAAATGTCACCTATCCATGTTCTCCAGGGATGATGCCTGACCCGTTGAGTTACTCTAGCACTTTGTGTCTTTTTGTCAATTCCTTGCTTCTATTTTCGAATTGACTTTTCGGCATTGCTTTTCAGAAACGCAAATAAGAAAGACCGGGCTGCATGCAACATGCATGTGGAAGACAACCAATCTTTCAACCCATAGCAACAGCTGATAAAACAAAATTTATATCTTAAGTATTCTTGGGGTAATACTGTTTTAAAGTTATATGCACTTCTGTATTATTGTATTGCATATGTAAAAAAACATTCTTATTCTGTTTTTTCTGTAACACAAAATCCTATTTCCTATTGAATCCCTTGTTGTAAATGAAGATAGTCTTATACAAGATATTTTACTCTCAACAGGGTGGTAGAGTTGCTGCCTTACAGTGCCAGAGACCCGGGGGGTTCGATCCTGAACATGGGTGCTGTCTGTAGGAAGTTTGTACCTTCTTCCCATGAACAGCGTGGGTTTTCCCCGGGTGCTCCGGTTTCCTTCCACACTCAGAAGACGCACAGGTTTGCAGGTTTATTGCCTTTGTTAAAATTGTAAATTGTCCCAAGTGTGAGCAGATTAGTGCTGGTGTGCGGGGCTCGTTGGTCGGCACGAACTCAGTGGTCTGAAGGGCCTGTTTCCACACTTAAACTAAACTAAACTGGGTTTGCCTGGGTTTCAGCAACTAAGTTACAGAGAAAGGTTGAACAAGTTAGGGCTTTATTCTTTGGAGCACAGAAGGTTAAGGGGGGACTTGATAGAGGTCTTTAAAATGATGAGAGGGATAGACAGAGTTGACGTGGATAAGCTTTTCCCACTGAGAGTAGGGAAGATTCAAACAAGGGGACATGACTTGAGAATTAAGGGACTGAAGTTTAGGGGTAACATGAGGGGGAACTTCTTTACTCAGAGAGTGGTGGCTGTGTGGAATGAGCTTCCAGTGAAGGTGGTGGAGGCAGGTTCGTTTTTATCATTTAAAAATAAATTGGATAGTTATATGGATGGGAAAGGTATGGAGGGTTATGGTCTGAGCGCAGGTATATGGGACTAGGGGAAAATACGTGGTCGGCACGGACTAGAAGGGTCGAGATGGCCTGTTTCCGTGCTGTAATTGTTATTATATGGTTATATGGTTAAACAGTAATGATGAGCACTGCAGATGCTGGTTCACGGGCTAGGTCCACCTAAAAGAGATTTGCTTTGGAAACTGACAGGGGGCAGCAGTTGCATTTCGAGACGCAAACAATTGGAGAAGTGTATCACTTTCCAGCTTTCAGTTTGAATGCACTTTTAAATGCACATCAAATATAGGAAAGATCGTTTAATGATAGATCTCGTAACATATAACAGTGGTCATTTAGTTTTACAACTTGCACTTAAACTTGCTGGCCCTGTTTCAAACATCTTGGGAATAAATAATACATCAAACTCTTGAAAAATAAACTGCTCGACAGCAAAATGTATCTGCGGCACCGAAAGAAAAATTGTCACATTATCTGCACGAGTGTAGAAATGCATAAATTCATAAGTTATAGGAGCAGAATTAGGCCATTCGGCCCTTCAAGTCTGCTCTTGGTCATGGTCAATCTATTGCGCTTGAGTAACTCAGCGGGTCAGGCAGCATCTCTGGAGAAAAGGAATAGACAATAGACAATAGGTGCAGGAGTAGGCCATTTGGCCCTTCGAGCCAGCAGCGCCATTCAATGTGATCATGGCTGATCATCCCCAATCAGTACCCCGTTCCTGCCTTCTCCCCATATCCCCTGACTCCGCTACCTTTAATAGCCCTATCTAGCTCTCTCTTGAAAGTATACAGAGAACCGGCCTCCACCGCCCTCTCAGGCAGAGAATTCCACAGGCTCACCACTCTCTGTGAGAAAAAGTGTTTCCTCGTCTCCGTTCGAAATGGCTTACCCCTTATTCTTAAACTGTGGCCCCTGGTTCTGGACTCCCCCAACATTGGGAACATGTTTCCTGCCTCCAGCGTGTCCAAACCCTTAACAATCTTATATATTTCAATAATATACCCTTTCATCCTTCTAAACTCCAAAGTGTACAAGCCCAGCCACTCAATTCTCTCAGCATGTGATAGTCCCGCCAACCCGGGAATTAACCTTGTAAACCTACGCTGCACTCCCTCAATAGCAAGAATGTCCTTCCTCAAATTATGGGACCAAAACTGCACACAATACTTCAGGTGTCGAATAGGTGACGTTTTGGGTCGAAACCCTTCTAAGCGTTTGGCGGCACTGGGCCTGTATTCGCTGGAGTTTAGAAGAATGAGGGGGGACCTCATTGAAATGTAGGGATTAGTAAAAGGATTGGATAGAGTGGATGTGGAGAGGATATTTCCATTAGTAGCATGGTCTAGGACTATTCTTCGGCACAGAAGGCTGTGGAGGCCAAGTCAGTGGATATTTTTAAGGTAGAGATAGATAGATTCTTCATTAGTACATGTGTCAGAGGTTATGAGGAGAAGACAGGAGAATGGGTTAGGAGGGAGAGATAGATCAGCCATGATTGAATGGCAGAGGAAACTTGATGGGCCGAATGGCCTAATTCTACCCCTATCACTTATGATCTTACTATCTTCTTCAGACTCATGCGGAAAATCTGCATGTGGTACATACTGAAAAAATGACAAAACCCACCATGTAACAATACATTTCTCCAATCAAACTTCAACCAGTGATCCAGCTTTAGTGTTTAAATAACAATTTACCATTTTGATACAATATTTGCTCAGAGCAGAGCCTACAGTTGGAACAGCAAATCTAAGCTCACAAGTTTAAAAATGTTGATACGAATCTTCAAAGGGCAAGGATATAAATGTTCCAGTCTATAACTCTCTCATAGGATTTGAAAAATTGTATTTGCTTGTAAATAAGAGGCTTTCGTGAAAGGTTATAATCTAGTAAGTGATTCTCCATTTAAAGCTACTCTGTAACCTTTCTGTCACCATTATAATGTCTCTTGTCCCTCTAACATTTCAACTTTGCTCCGTGCATTGAATCACTGATGCTATGGTGCAGGAGGATAATCCACCCTTTAGAGTCATAGAGTGTGCAAATAGGCCCTTCAGCCCAACTTGCCCACACCGACCAACATGTCCCAGCTACACTGGTTCCACTTGCCTGCATTTGGCCCATGTCCGCCTGACCACGTGCCTTTCCTCCGGGTCCCCTGGTTTCCTCCCATATGCCAAAGACGTGTGGGGTTTGTAGGTTAGTGACTTCTGTAAATTGCCGGTACTGTGTGGGGCAAGGATGCGAGTGGAAGAACATTTTACAAGTGTGAACGGCCAATATTTGCTTGGTGGGTTTGGTGAGCTGTTTCCATGCTGTGTCTTTCAATCAATCGATCAATGAAACCAGGTGAGTGGGGGGGAGGGGGTATCTTCAGAGCCAGACAACCTTTCAGCTGAAGGTCAATGTTTCTACCATCTGCGGTTGGAAAGAACTCTCCATAAAATAAACGCGAATAGGTACATTTTAGTGTTTTTGCAATGTGACAAATTGGTTCAGGCTCCACCGAACAAATGTTAATTATCACAAGGTCTTGAATGGATTTCGTAACTGATTGGAAACACGAGAAACTGCAGAAGCTGGAATCTAGAGCAAATGAAACAAGTTGCTGGAGGAACAGATGCAATGCCATGATTGAATTACGGAGTAGACTTGATGGGCCGAATGGCCTAATTCTGCTCCTGTCACTTATGAACATGAACTTATGAAGAATAACTTTTTAACTCATCTCCCTCTTTTTGCAATATCCTCATTTTCCTTTCTTTAAAGAAGGACATACTCAAATACTAGAGGAGACACGAGCTGCAGATGCTGGAATTTAGACTTTACTTCAGACTTTAAAGATACTGCATTGGCCCACTGAATCGGCACCACCCAACAATCACTCCAACAATCACGATCACATCGGTGAGACCAAGCGTAGGCTTGGCAATTGTTTCGCCGAACACCTCCGCTCGGTCCGCAATAACCAACCTGACCTCCCGGTGGCTCAGCACTTCAATTCCCCCTCCCATTCCGTATCCGACCTCTCTGTCCTGGGTCTCCTCCTTGGCCAGAGCGAGCAACACCGGAAATTGGAGGAACAGCACCTTATATTCCGCTTGGGGAGTCTGCATCCTGGGGGCATGAACATTGAATTCTCCCAATTTTGTTAGCCCGAGCTTCCCCAGTAACTGTCTCCCCCCCCCCCCCCCCCCCCCCCCCCCCCCCAGCCCTCGGGCTCCTCCTCCTCCTTTTCCTTTTTTTCTCCCCGCCCCCTCCCTACCCCCCATCAGTCTGAAGAAGTGTTTCAGCCCAAACCTTTGCCTATTTCCTTCGCTCCAGAGATGCTGCTGCACCCGCTGAGTTTCTCCAGCATTTTTATGTACCATCACTCCGTACACTACTCTACTACACATTAGGACCAATTTATAGTTTACAGATGACAATTAACCTCCAAACCTGCATGTCCTTGGAGTGTGGGAGGAAACCAGAGAAAACCCATGTGGTCAAAGGGTGAAGGTATAAACTCTGTACAGGCACACCCATCGTCAGGATCGAACCTGGGTCTCTGGCGCTGTAAGGCAGCAACTCCACCGCTGCGCCACTGTGCCACCCCTACTTATCTTTGTTGTGTCTCCCTCCACTCCTTACTCTCAGGCTGAAGAAGTGTCTCGACTCATTCCTTCTCTCCAGAGATGCTGCCTGTCTTGCTGAGTTGCTCCAGCATTTCGTGCCTATCCTGGGGAAAATATGCTCAGTCTTTTCACCCTCTCCTAATAAGGCAAAGCTCTCATCCCAAAAATCAATCCGGTAACTCTTGATTCTATTCTCTCTGCAGCAAGTTCAATCTTTAGTTAAAGAGGATAAGTTGTTTCAAGATTTCGGCTAAAAATGAAGCCCCCACCCTCCGCCTACTAATAATTCATCAATAGTTTTGAAGCTTGTCTTTGAAATCGGTACCAAAATTTAAATTCATGCACACTGCGAAGAAAAATTAATTAGTACTCATTATTCTTTACAAATGATTTATGTGTGGTTATCGAAGACATCCTAATTTCCATAATCACTGTTCAAACTCCAGGCACAATGGGGACGTCTGAAGGGGTCTCGGAGGATCATGACTTCCTCGAATGTTAGAGAACTGAGTAAAGACCTGAAGAAGGGTCTCGACCCAAAACATCACCCATTCCTTCCCTCCAGAGATGCTGCCTGTCCCGCTGAGTTACTCCAGCATTTTGTGTCTATCTTTGGTGTAAACCATCATCTGCAGTTCCTACTTACACATTTCTTCTCTCTTCACTAGTTGCTACTCAAAGAGCCTCTGGTCATAGAGTGAAGACCGTTCTGGCACTGATGTGATATTAGTAGGTATGGGGTGAAGTTAATCATCACTCATGTTATGGAACCAGTGAAGACCTATCCGAGTCAGGAGATCAGAATGCCTGCTGCGTACATCTGTATTTCCCTGAAAAGGGAATTAATAAAGTATCTATCTATCTATCTATCTATCTATCTATCTATCTATCTATCTATCTATCTATCTATCTATCTATCTATCTATCTATCTATCTATCTATCTATCTATCTATCTATCTCTATCTATCTATCTATCTATCTATCTATCTATCTATCTATCTATCTATCTATCTATCTATCTATCTATCTATCTATCTATCCATCTATCTATCTATCTATCTATCTATCTATCTATCTATCTATCTATCTATCTATCTATCTATCTATCTATCTAAACTATCTATCTATCTATCTATCTATCTATCTATCTATCTATCTCTATCTATCTATCTATCTATCTATCTATCTATCCATCTATCTATCCATCTATCTATCTATCTATCTATCTATCTATCTATCTATCTATCTATCTATCTATCTATCTAAAACTATCTATCTATCTATCTATCTATCTATCTATCTATCTATCTATCTATCTATCTATCTATCTATCTATCTATCTATCTATCTATCTATCTATCTATCTACTTTTGTGTGCAGAGTGGTTCAATTTCAATGGAAAGGCAAGTATGGAGAGCAGGACTTCATAAGTTCTTGAGGTCATAAATGATACGAACAGTATTAGGCCACTTGGCCAATCATGTTTACTCCACCATTCAATCACAGCTGATCTATCACTCCCTCTCAACCACATTCTCCTGCCTGCTCCCCATAATCTCTGACATCTGTACTAATCAAGAATCTATCTATCTCTGCCTTTAAAATATCCATTGACTTGGCCTCCACAGCCTTCTGTGGCAATGAATTTCACAGATTCACCATCCTCTGACTAAACAAATTCCTCCTCATCTCCTGCCTAAAGGAACGTCCCTTAATTCTGAGGCTGTGCCCTCTGGTCCTCGACTCTCCCACTAGTGGAAGTGCTCTCACCACATCCACTCAAGCCAGGCCTTTTCTATTCAGAACGTTTCAGTAGACTTAGTGAGCTGCAGAAAAAGGACCGTTTTCTCTTATCTTCATATAGGAGGAACCATTTGGCCCATTGAACCTAATGAGCCATTTGACCAGACTTTGGACTTTGAATAACGGAACCAAAAATGGTGCTGCCCGTATATGTAATATATGCAAATCAAACTTCACTGGGCAGTCGCATATCTGATGAATAAAGCACCAATGATCCATCAAATCTATGCCAGGTCTCAGAGTAATCCAATGACTGCCGTTCCCCCACATATCCCTCCAATCTATTCACCCTCACATGCCTATTAAATCCCGCCAATTCTCCTACTATCCATTCACACTTTGGGATGCTTTACAGAAACCAATTCACGGGCAGTAAGGCCTATTTCCATGCTATATGACTAGAGTCAAATAGTGTGGAAACAGGTCGTGTGGCCCAACGTGCCCAAGCCGACCATCTTCAATGGCCCGTTTAAGTAGGAACTGCAGATGCTGGAAAAATCGAAGGTAGATAAAAGTGCTGGAGAAACTCAGCGGGTGAGGCAGCATCTATGAAGGGAAGGGTCTCGACCCAAAACGTCACATTTTCCTTTGCTCCATAGATGCTGCCGTGGTAGTAATGTCGTGGTAGTACCTGCCTCTACTACCTCCTCTGGCAGCTTGTTCCGTATACCTACCACCCTATGTGTAAAAAAGATGCCCCTCAGCTTTCCATTAAATCTCCTGCCCCCCCCCCCCCCCCCCCCCCCCCCCCCCCCCCCCCCCCCCCCCCCCCCCCCACCTGCAACTAATAAATCTTGGCATCACTTTGATCTGTAAGTAGTTTTTCCTCCTGGATAGAATTACTGAAGTATTGAAATCCGTTCCTGTCTGCCTCACCCTTTAACAAATCGGTTGGCAATACAACGAGCAGATCGTTACTTCAAACCTGCCAACATTTGAGATGCTGAGCGGTGAAGGGAGAAAACCTGGATGCCAATTTTAAGCACAGCGACTGTTCAAAAATGCAGCATGTCAAACTTCAGAATTGATTTAACCATCGAAGAAAGAATCAGCAGATTAAGCTTTATCACGTTCCTGATGTTGGGGGAGACCAGAACCAGGGGCCACCGTTTAAGAATAAGGAGGTGGGTGACTGGGGTAGCAGATTACTTGCCAGTTATCCACCAATTGCCAAAAAAACAAAATGCATCATGTCTAGTAACGAGGCAGAGAATTATTATTGGAATATGTATATGAATTACTATAGGAATTAATATAGGAAATTGTGATGAAATGTAGATGTTGCCAGGAATGGAGGGCTTCAGTTATGAGTAGAGACTGGATCGGCTGGGTCTATTGATCCTGGAGAGAAGGAGGCTGAGGGGTGACCATGTGGACATTTACAAATTTATGAGGGGCACAGATAAGGTGGAAGGATGGCCACTATATTTTCCAAAAGGCAGGGGAGGCCAAAACTAGAGGGTGTAAGCTGGGTATACGGTTTCCCATATGCAGAGTACCACATAGGATTCTCCATTGGGCATAGGACTAGAGGATGAGAGGAAAAAGATTTAAAGGACAAGTTTTTCTACTTAGAGGGTAAATGGAACGACCTGCCGGAGGTGGTATAATTTCAGGTGGGTGCAATGAGAACATTTGAAAGGCATGTAGACATATATGGATGGGAAAGATTTCAAGAGAAATCACCGGCTCTGACCTCCCCACCATCGAAGGGATTTATCGGAGTCGCTGCCTCGAAAAGGCAGCCAACATCACCAGAGACCCACACCATCCTGGCCACACACTCATCTCACCACTGCCATCGGACAGAAGATGCAGGAGCCTGAAAACCGCAGAGTGCAGGTTCAGGAACAGCTTATTCCCCACAACCATCAGGCTACTAAACATTACAACCCCATATAAGTTCTGAACTACAATAGACTATTATTATTATTGTTGCAGTATTATTGTTTGTTTTTTGAGTATGTGTGCATGTGCATTCCCCGTGGATTGTCACCTTGTTGTGGTGGAGAAGCTTGTGTGGACCAGAGATGCTGAGAGTGATACCGTCTGGAGCTGTGCTCCTGGTAGGGCCACCCAAGGCGGTTAGGTCGAGGGGGCGGTCTCTGACAAAGAGCAATCCAACCAAGACCTCAACTGTGGAACAGGCGGAGGACGATGGCTGACTTTAGTGGAGCGTCACAACGGCTGGGAAGGCGGATGAAGGCTGCAGCAGAAAAGGGTCTCCGGTCGTCTTGGACTCCATGCCACTGGATCCTGAGTCAGGATCATTCCACCCAGCTGAAATCATACCACCTGAGTCAAGGACAGTGGGGTGGCTGTCTGTGCACCAGCCTCCCCACGTTAAACAAAGTCACGCACATATAAATATATGTGAGTATGTGTATATATACACACTGAACTTTTTTTTTTCTCTCTCTCGTTTATCATATTATTTACAGGGTACTATGTTTCCATATTCTGTTGTGCTGCAGCAAGTAAGAATTTCATTGTTCTATCTGGGACACATGACAATAAAACACTCTTGACTCTCTTGACTATTGAGATATAGGCCAGAGACTAGTTTATGGAGGCACTTTGGTCAGCATCAATAAGTTGGGCTGAAGGGCCAGTTTCAATTGCAGATAGACACATAATGTTGGAGTAACTCAGCGGGACAGGCAGCATCTCTGGAGAGAAGGAATAGGTGATGTTTCACGTCGAGACCCTTCTTCATACTGATGTCAGGGGAGTGGGCGGTACAGATATAAAATGTAGTCAAAGACAGTAAGATTGGTCGGAGAACTGGGAAGGGGGAGAGGATGGAGATAGAGGGAAAGAAAGAGTTACTTGAAGTTAGAGAAGTCAATCTTCATACCGCTGGGGTGTAAGCTGCTCAAGCGAAACATGAGGTGCTGTTCCTCCAATTTGCGCTGGGCCTCTGACTGGGGGATGCCCAGGACAGAGAGGTCAGTGTGGGAATGGGAGGGGGAGTTGATGTGTTGAGCATAAGTGTTGTGATATTAAGGCCTGGTGCTTGTCTCTATGAATATGAATATGAATCAAAACACGGCCAGTTTCTATGCTGTATAACTCAATAACACCATGACTGTTCTTCTATTGACGGGTTTTTTTTTTGCCGTTCCATTTTTCCTGTGCTCGAGAAGGATTCCTCCATCTTCTGAGCTAAAGCTGTCCCTCGGCAATTCGGTTTACTTCTTTCACGCCAAACACTTATATTCCTCAGAACAACTTTCAAACTTCTAGAAAATCCATCACATATAAGTCCATCAAAGCCTTTGCTGCAGCTCCCATTACTGGCAAGATTCCACTGGCATTTGTGGCACTGCAGGATACAATGTATGAGAAAGCAACTCATCGGAAAGATAATCCTCCAGTCATCCGCTCTTCTCAACTCTCTTTCGCTCGGCCAAGACCTCTCTCTATTTTGTCACTGCGTTGACGATCAGTGCTGCTGTGATTTTCTTTCCCCAACTCCAAAGGCACGTCATTTATCCTGCAATTCGTTCTATTCCTAGATTTCAAAATTACAGATTTATTTTTTGTGCATTCTGCTCTCTACAGTCGGATGCTGAGGCCCCGCATTTAGAGTACTGTGTTCGGTTCTGGGCACCGTGTGTAAAAGGAAAGAGGTTGTCAAGCTGGAAAGGGTACGGCGAAGATTTACGAGGATGTTGCCAGGACTTGAGGGTCTGAGCTGTAGCGTGAGTTGAGTAGGCTGTGACTCTTTGATGCTTCTGTGGATGAGGGGTGATCTTTTCGAGGTTTTAGTTTAGTTTAGTTTAGTGATATAGCGAGGAAACAAGCCCTTCGGCCCACCGAGTCCGCACCGACCAGCGATCCCCGCACATTAACACAATCCTACACACAATAGGCACAATTTACACTTATACCAAGTATACAAACCCAAGCCAATTAACCTTCAAACCTGTACGTCTTTGAAGTGTGGGAGGAAACCAAAGATCTTGGAGAAAACCCACGCGGTCACAGGGAGGACGTACAAACTCCTTACAGACAGCACCCGTAATCAGGATCGAACCCGGGTCTCTGGCTCTGCAAGCGCTGTAAGGCAGCAACTCTATCGCCGTGCCACCATGTATAAAATCATGAGAGGATTAGAGGATTAGATCGAGTAAAACACAGAGTCTCTTGTCCAAAGTAGGGGAATCGAGGACCAGAGGACATAGAATTGAGGTGAAGGGGTAAGGATTTAATAGGAAAAACAAACTTTTTCACACAATGGGTGGTGGGTGTGTGGAACGAGCTGCCAGAGGAGGTAGTTGAGGCAGGGACTATCCCAACGTTAAAGAAACAGTTAGACATGTACGTGGATGGGACAGGTTTGGAGTGATATGGCCAAATGCAGGGAGGTAGGATTAGTGTCGCTAATTGTAGATTGTCCCAAGTGTGTAGGATAGTGCTAGTGTACAGGGATCACTGGTTGGCATGGACTCAGTTTGACGAAGGGCCTGTTTCCATTGCTGTATCTCTAAAGTCTAAAGCAGTCTTTGGTAATTCTCCTGTTGTGCCTTGGGCCAATTTACTCTGCTTGTTGAACTGGAATAATGTTGCTATGGACCTCAATTTCTCTTAAATCAGCACATCTCATTTGCTCTTGTACCATAAATTATCCTTAGACCATGCCATCTAATCGGTACCAATCTGTAGTAAGGAAGGCAAATTCAATGGCAACATTTATATCAAAGGGACTGGAATACAAAAACAGAGATGTAATGCTGAGACTCTATAAGGCCCGTCGAAAAACAGCACCATTGCGTTGCTAATGTTTTCAAAGATGAAATGAATGAAAATCTATAAGGCTTTTGGGTCAGGTGGCATTTGGAGTACTGTGAGCAAATATGGGCCCCATATCGACAATAGACAATAGGTGCAGGAGTCGGCCCTTCGAGCCAGCACCCCTATTCAATGTGATCATGGCTGAGAAAATACGTGCTGGCTCTGGAGAGGGTCCAGAGGAGGTTTACAAGAATATCTCCAGGAACAAGTGGATTAGCATATGATGAGTGTTTGACAGCACTGGGCCTCTACTCGTTGAAGTTTAGAAGGTTGAGTGGGGGCCTCATTGAAACTTACAAAATAATGCAAGGCATAGACAGAGTGGATGTGGAAATGTTGTTTCCATTAGTGGGAGAGTCTAGGAGCAGAGGTCATAGCCTCAGAATTAAAGGGCGCTCGTTTAGAAAGGAAGTGAGTAGGAACTTCTTTAGAGGGTAGTTAATCTGTCAAACTCATTGCCACAGAGGGCTGTGGAGGCCAAGTCAGTGAATATTTTTAAGGCAGAGATAGACAAATACTTGATTAGAATGGGTATCAATGGATATGGGGAGAAGGCAGGAAAATGGGTTTAGTTGGCAGAGATCAGCCATGATTTAATACAGGAGTAGACTCGATGGGCCGAATGGCTCAATTCTACTCCTATCACCTGTGAACTTATAAAATTGTGAACCATTCTGCGTTCAACAAAATCCCCTCCTCCCCGGTCAGCCCCCAATCCACCCCAAAGGGTGAACAAAGATAATGTCTGCTATTAGATAGACACAAAAAGCCGGAGTGACTCAGCGGGGCCAGGCAGCATCTCTGGAGAGAAGGAATGGGTGAAGTTTCGGGTCGAGACCCTTCTTCAGACCGGCTGGCTATGTTTGCTATTTCTTCTTCTGCGCGCCACATGACCTTTGTGGTATCAGCAATGACCACAATGTTCAACACTGGACAGTGAATCCCCCCCCCCCCCACCAAGATCTATTCTGAAAGAATTGCAATTTGCATTTATATAGCGAATAATCGCAATGCACTTCACAGAAGAAGCACCAAATAGAATTTGACATTTTGCAAATTCAGCAAAATAAAAAGGAATTCTATTTTGGTGTTGGTGGAGATAAGAAGGTCAAAGGAATGGTATGCTGGAAGAGAAATAACGTTAACGTTTCAGATCGTAGATGTGGAGCATTGTGTGTAGTGCTGGTCGCCCAGCTATAGAAAGGCAAAGACAGTGACAATGGCAGAGTAACTGCACGGTGGCAATAGACAATAGACAATAGGTCCAAGAGTAGGCCATTCGGCTCTTCACTGCGATCATAGCTGCTCATCCACGATCAGTACCCCGTTCCTGCCTTCTCCCCATATCCCCTGACTCTGCTATCTTTAAGAGCTCTATCTAACTTTCTCTTGAAAGTATCCAGAGAATTGGCCTCCACTGCCTCCTCAGGCTGAGAATTCCATGGATTCACAACCCTCTGTGTGGAAAACATTTTTCCTCATCTGCGTGCTAAATGGTTTACCCCTTATTCTTAAACTGGTTCTGGACTCCCCCCCAACATTGGGATCATATTTCCTGCCTCTAGCGTGTCCAAACCCTTAATAATCTTATCTGTTTCAAATAAAACTTCCTCTCATCCTTCTAAATTCCAGAGTATACAAGCCCAGCCGTATTCCATTCTATCAACATAGAGCTGGAGTAACTGATTGGGTCAGGCAGCATCTCTGGAGAAAAGGAAAAGGTGACGTTTCGGGTCGTACACCTATTTTGGGGCCCCTTCTTCGGAAGGATGTCATTAGGCTAGAGAGAGTGAATAAAGAATGCTTTTGGATGTAATAAGGACTGGAGGGTTTGAGTTAAAAATACTTTTTCCCTCAAGAAAGTTGAGGGGTAACTTCATTGAGGTATAGAAAATCATGAACGTCATAGATACACTGGATGATCAGTCTTTTTCCCAAGGTAGGGGAGTCTAGAATTTAAAACATAGAAACAGAGAAAAATAGTTGCAGGAGTAGGTTATTTGGCCCTTTGACTCTAACAGAGTGCACCCATAGTCAGGATCGAACCTGTGTCTCTGCCGCTGTAAGACAGCAACTCTACTGCTGCGCCACCATGCCACCCCAAATGACCAGCTTTGATATACATCTTGATTAGTCTGGGCAATTGGGTAAAATGAAATGTCATTTCAGTGGGTAACACACAACGATTACTTATTGTTTGTTGTTCGCATAATGTTAAAATGCAACTCTTGTGCAATTGCTTTTAATTATATACAGGTCCACTACTTCCTTTAATCAGGGCAAAATTATTAAGGGCCTGTCCCACGAGCATGTGATCTGCATGCGTCAAGCGTGACCAAACCGGAAGCGGGGGTTGTGCCGAGATCGAGTGATCCCCATACAGGGCCAGTCCCACCAGCACGCGCCTGCAGGCGGCGAGCACAACCAAACCGGAAGCGGGGGCCGCGCGGAGGTCGAGTGAGTGACGTGAAGTTCGAGCGAAGTCTGCGGGAAGTTCGCACGTGATGTACGGCGTCAAGACGCTGCGTACGGCATCAAGATGCTGCGTATATCCGTCAAGACGCTGTGTATGGCGTTGAGGCGGCTGCGGGCCGGCAGGCCATTGCCGCGTGGAATTTTTGAACACGGTCAGTTTTTCGGAGCCCCGCACAATGTCGGGACCAGCTCCGCACAACTCCATACGGCTCCGGCGATCGAAGTGGGTCCGGCCCCGCGAAGCCGTACGGCTCAAGCAACCACGTTAGGTCGTGCTTGCCGCATGGAGTCGCATGCTCGTGGGACAGGCCCTGTAGAGTGCACTTAAAATCCCCCCTGAAAACGTTGCACCTGGGCTGGGTGAGGCGGTCGATCTCAACCTCATCGGGACTTCCGCTGCCGATCGGCGGGTGGAATTTGATCCCTGCAACCGGGGCTCTGGAACTCCGACCCAGCTGGAACCGGCACATCCTTTCCCAGAGCTGATTTTGCGGGTCGGTATCTCGGCTACTCAGCCGCCCAGGCGAACTGTTCCAGTACCGTTGGACTCCTCTCGGGGGCTGTGACCTCTGTTGGTCCAGCAAAACGGACAATCCAGAAAGGCTCTGGAACCAAGGGTGTCGGAAAATCGATGGTGGACCTGTAGTATCATATATTGTAGAACTTGCATCAAGCTGTCAGTACTGGATGCCCAGCCATCTCAAATTGTCACCAACTCCTTGAATTAGTGAAGTGGCAAAAGGAAATGAAAATTCCATCTCTCAGATACAGAGGGTCAGAGTTCGTCGCTATGCTTTGTTGGACTGGAATTAAATTTGCAGTAAAACGTACTGCAGTTGAGGCAGTAACATTGAACTGAGAAACACATCACCAAACCTAGATTTCTAGTTGAAGTTTAGTTTAGTTTGGTTTATTTTCTTATTGCCATGCATACCAAGGTACAGTGAAAAATATTTTTGTTGCATGCTGTCAAGTCAGAGGAAAGACTATACCTGATTACAATTAAGCCATCCACAGTGTACAGAAAAAGGGTATAACATATAGTGGTGCAAGGTTAAGTCCAGTAAAGTCCAATTAAAGATAGTCCGAGGGTCTCCAATGAGGTAAATGGTAGGTCAGGTCCACTCTCTAATTGGCAGTAGGATGGTTCGGTTGCCTGATAATGGATGGGAAGAAACTGACCCTGAATCTGGAGGTGTGCGCTTTCAATCTTCTGTACCTGTTTCCTGTACGGAGTTTGTACGTTCTCCCCGTGACCTGCAAAGGTTTTCTCAGGAAGCTCCTGTTTCCTCCCACACTCCAAAGACGTACGGGTTTGCAAGCAAATTGGCTTGGTAAAATTGTAAAATGTCCCTAGTGTGTACGGGACAGTGTTAGTGTGCGGGGATGGCTGGTCGGCACGGACTAGGTCGGGCCGAAGGGCCTGTTTCCGTACTGTTTCTCTGAACTGAACCAAATTAAACTAAAGTTTTGTACAATGAGTTTCAAGCCCAAAAGGTTATGGAACTCAAAACTTTGCCGTGTTCTCCGGCTGCTTTTGATATCTATAAAGATCGTTGTATTCATTTACAAACTTGAGCGCATGAAACTGTGAATAAATTGGCAAGCAATCGCAGGAGTTAATTTACACTGACACTTTGGGATTTGCACTTTGCTTTCTGTTTGCGAATTATGGCAACGCGATATTTTTAAATTGGGTTGCTATCTCCCAGTCCTTCTCATCATCCTTTGCCCCCATATCACCTCAGCTAGTTAAAAAGCCTTTTGTTTCAATCTCCAATAGTTTTTATCAGTTTATTGTCACCTGTACCGAGGTACAGTGAAATCCTTTTGTGGCGTGCTAACCAATCGGTGGAAAGACTATACATAATTACAATAGAGCCATCCACAGTGTACAAATATATGACAAGGGAATAATGTTTAGTGCAAGGTAAAGCCAGTAAGTTCGATCGAAGATAGAACAAGGGTCACCAATGAGGTAGATAGTAATTCAGGGCTGCCCTCTAGTTGCGGTAGGATAGTTCCGTTGCCTGAACTATGTATTATACATTGAACTATTCGATGAAAATGATACAATCTTATTTAATACCTCAATGAATCACCTGCAAAAGTTTAGAAAAAACAACCAGAGTGCAAAACGCTGCAGATGCCAAAATTCTGAAATTAAAAAAAGATTATTTAAAAAAAAAAACCCACAATTAAAATGTGGATTACGGAAATGACTGAGACCTTGCATTTGGAAAAAATAAGATTGGTCTTAATTGACAAACCAATATTATTTGTTAGATTATTTATTGAATTTTTGAAAAAGTGAATTAGTTTAACGCAAAATCAAGGTTGAAACCTGAGTTTGGGATTGGATGAATAGTTATCTACTCAACATTTCCTGGATCTATCTCCACAATCTTGTTATTGGTAGTTTCACTTTTGCGTGTAATAAAAAAAGTATTTAAATAAGAACTGAAGCTATGTAAAAAATCTGTAATTAAATTGTCACTCACTATTATTTGTCCACATGCATCTAATAAAAATATTTGAAAATGAATAAATAACTAATAAAAATTTAAAAATATATATTCAGCAGTAGAAGCAGTATCTGTAGAGAGAGAAACAAAGTGAAGTCTCTGGCCGATCATTCATCTGAACTGAATATTTCCAGCAATTGTTTTGTTTTCATTTCAGGTTTCTGGTTTCTGCAGAATAGTCTACAACAAGCCTAGAGGATTGTCAACTCTATATGGATGATCAGCCATGATCACATTGAATGGCGGTGCTGGCTCGAAGGGCCGAATGGCCTACTCCGGCACCTAATGTCTATTGACTATATCTAAAGGAATATGACAATGCATAGAGCGTTTATCCTCCCAAGGTGGTCAATTTTAATGCCCATCATTAAAGCTCACATAGATGAGTATATGATCTCCTTGAACCCTGGACTGTGCACACCATCTTCCTTTTTGGATAGATTAATTTCTTTCATTTTCACTCAGATTTTTTTTCTATCTAACGTAGGTGACACGACAGCCCATTATTTGGAACATAACTGGCACTTCACCATTACTTTCTCATTTATTAATTGCCATGTGAATGCCACTTGCAAGAAGCATTCATTTCCCATCCCAAATTGGGCTCCAACCATTATCAAACCATGTTTTAGTTGAAATGTGTGGGAAGGAACTGCAGGTGCCGGTTTTCACCAAAGATGGACACAAAAGGCTGGAGTAACTCGGCGGGACAGGATTCCTTCTCTCCAGAGAAGGAACATGGTTTAGTTGAGTGGTAAATCCCATGTCTGCCAAATTATCTGATTCACTGTATAGATTGGCACAGTGGCACAGTGGTTGAGTTGCTGCCATACGGCACCAGAGACCCGGGTATAATCCTGACTATGGGTGCTGTCTGCACAGAGTTTGTGCATTCTCCCTGTGATCTTGTGGGTTTTCTCCAGGGTGCTCTGGTTTCCTCGCACACTCCAAAGCCGTGCAGGGTTGTAGATTAATTGGCTTCTGTAATTTGCAAATTGTCCCTAGTGTGTGTAGGATAGTGCTAGTGTGTGGGGTGATGAATGGTCGGTGTAGACTGGGTGGGCCAGCGTGCCTGTTTCCACACTGTATCTCTAAAAGTAAAAAAAAGGCTAAAAAGTGAAAAAGTCTGAAAAATAATCTAGAAAACCTAAGCCAGGGTCACGGTCTAAGGTAAGCAATTAATATCTGAGATGAGGAAACTTTACTTGTCCTAGAGGCTGGTGAGACTTTGGAATTGTTTACCATTGAAAGCAGTCAAAGATGGCAAGAATTTTAACTAATAGCATGTTATCTCAAAAATTTCAACTATCCAGGGGTAATAGGCAGGGATGTGCACTATCACCCCTGCTATTTGCCCTTATGATAGAACCCCTGGCTGAAAATATAAGAATTCATCCGAATATTCAGGGCTATAATACCAGGGACTCAAAGAATAAAATCTCATTATATGCAGACGATATACTTTTATATATTACAAAGTCACAAACGAGCATACCAAATTTATTAAACTTAATAGAGGAATTTGGGTCTTTTTCTGGATATAGAATAAACTGGAATAAAAGTGAAATCATGACATTAAAACCTCAAGAACCTACACGCTTATTGAAGTTCCCCTTTAAAATCGCAACAGAAAAATTTAAATATTTGGGTATTCAGATTACTAGAAAATATAAAGCATTATTCAACGCTAATTTCATACCTTTATTAAATAAACTTAATACGCTGATTAAATTTTGGAAAACACTTCCTTTATCATTATTAGGTAGAATAAATGCAATAAAAATGATCTTCCTACCACAATTACTATACCTATTTCAGTCTATACCGGTGTATATATACCAAAATATATATTTTTTAAATTAGACTCTAATATTACTAATTATATTTGGGACTATAGATCACATAGAATCACAAAAAAACACTTATGTAAACCAAAAGAGGTCGGGGGACTTTCACTTCCGAATTTTATGTATTATTACTGGGCAGTGCATATTAAGAATATGATTTATTGGTTGGATAGTTCTACCCAACAGACAGAATGGATAAAAATGGAGAAGGAGGATTGCCATCCTTGTAATATAGGAACGATCCTCTTCTCCCCCAAAAAACTGAATAACACAATATATAAGAAGAACCCAATTATATATGGTACAATAAGAATTTGGAAACAAATAAAATTATCTTTAAAATTAAGAAATCTATCACTGTTAATGCCAATAGCGAATAACCCTTTATTTAAACCATGTCTTATTGATAAGACATATAACCAATGGGAAAGTCTCGGAATTAGAAGGATTGGGGATATGTATGAAATGGGAAACCTACTATCATTCCAACAACTACAATTAAAATTTAAACTGAAAAACAACCAATATTTTAAATATCTTCAGATCTGCGATTCCGTGAAAAAATATATACAAGGATATCAAAAAGTAACTCCTGACTTATTGGAAGAAGCAATGAATATTGAAGCTGACTCGCAAAAATTAATATCATATTTATATAATGGTATTCTAAATATAAACCTACCATCGACAGAGGTACTTAGAGAAGAGTGGGAACGGGAACTAATGATAAAAATTACGAAGGTTAAATGGGAAAAATACCTGATATATATTCACAAATGTTCAATTAATGTAAGACATAATCTAATTCAATTTAAAATTGTACATAGATTATATTATTCAAAAACAAGATTGAACAAATTTTATCCAAATATATCCGCCACTTGTGATAAATGTCTAGCCCAAAAGGCAACTATAACACACTCCTTAGTTTCCTGCATAAAACTTTATAGATTTTGGAATGATATTTTTGAAATATTTACAAAATTATTCAAGACAAGAATGGAACCTAATACTGAAATGATTATATTTGGTGTAATGGAAGATGGGAATAAATTGAACACATCTCAAAATCTATTCCTTAACTATGGTTTAATAATAGCAAAAAAATTAATACTTAAATTTTGGAAGGGTACATCAATACCAACGCTTAAAATGTGGATTGCAAGCATGTTGGACACCGCTCATCTTGAGGAAATGCGATTCTTCCTAATGGATAAATCAGACCAATTCATAACGAGTTGGTCTCCATTCGTCGTTTTTTTGGAATCATATGGTGCAACACAATTGTAAAAAAGAACTGTTTCAGGACTGGACGAGGGTTGGTCAAGATTATAAATAATGATCTCCTTTTTTTTTTTCTTTTATTTTATTTTCTCTATTTTCTCTCTCAACTTTCTTCATTTACTCGTTTTCTTTCTTCACACACTATATATTTCACACCTTTCTATCCTTTACTATCTAACTTCTTTTTCATATTCTAATCTTTTTTCAATGTAACAAAAAAGAAAAATAAGTTGTACATAAAATGTATTATGAAAATATATATTAGGCACTTTGGTGCCATATGACTGTACTTACTTCTAATAAAATAAAATATATTTAAAAAAAAGAAAGCAGTCAAAGGCAACTGTGAAGTATACTCCAGAAGGAATTCTAAATTGTTCTTAGGTTGAGAAGCATCAGGGGATGCGGGGAGAAATGCAATGCTGGTATTTATTTCAAGAGGACTAGAATACAAAAACAGGGATGTATTGCTGATGCTCTACAAGGTGATGGTCAGGCCACATTTTGGAGCAACATATCTGAGGGAGGGTGTACTGCCTCTGGAGAGGGTCCAGAGGAGGTTTACAAGAATTATCTTTGGAATTAGTGGGTTCACGTATAATGAGCATTTAACACCATTGGACCTGTACTCGCTGGAGTTTGCAAGGATGAGGGCGAGCCTCATTGAAACTTACCATACAGTGTAGGGCTTGGATAGAGTGGATGTGGAGAGGATGTTTCCCCTTACAGAAACAGAAACAATTCTTAAAGGATTGGACAGGCGAGATGCAGGAAAAATGTTCCCGATGTTGGGGGAGTACAGAACCAGGGGTCGCAGTTTAAGAATAAAGGGTAGGCCATTTAGGACTGAGATGGCCTACCCCTTTTTCCATTTTTTCACCCAGAGATTTGTGAATCTGTGGAATTCTCTGCCACAGAGGGCAGTGGAGGCCAATTCACTGGATGTTTTCACGAGGGAATTAGATTTAGCTCTTCGGGCTAAAGGAATCAAGGGATATGGTGAAAAAACAGGAACAGGGTACTGATTTTAGATGATCAGCCATGATCATATTGAATGGTGGTGCTGGCTCGAAGGGGCGAATGACCTACTCCTGCACCTATTTTTCCATGTTTCTATGTTTCTAGTGGAAGAGTCTAGGACTAGAGGCCATAGCCTCAGAATTAAAGGATATTCCTTTAAGAAAGAGATAAGGAGGAATATCTTTAGTCAGAGGGTGTTGAATCTGTGGAATTCACTGCCACAGAAGACTGTGGATGCCAAGTCAATGGATATTTTTAAGGCAGAGATAGATAGATTCTTGATTAGTACAGGTGTCAGAGGTTATGGGGAGAAGGCAGGAAAATGGGGTAAGGAGGGAGAGATAGATCAGACAAGATTGAATGGTGGAGTAGACGATGGGGCAAACTTATTGTTGTCCATGTGCAGTTCCTTGTATCTGCCATGATCGCATTGTGTGGCGGTGCAGGTTCGACAAGTCAAGTAGGCTGACCCTGCGAATATTTTCAATGCTTCCAATACTTAAACTTATCTCAAACTTATCTCAAACTTATCGTAAACCATTTAAAGGCAGAAATCAATTGCTCTACTCACTTAAGGACAACAAGAATGCTGCTCCTATCACATGACTTTATGACCTTAAAGTAAGGGCAGCTTACTGAAAAAAAGACACAAAAGTGCTGACATTCTTACAGGTTTGTTCATTTATTAAATGGATTGAAGAAGTGAAAAAAGATTCAATCTTTGTTTTCTGCTGCATGATCTCCAAGGGAAATATGGGTTATGGCTGGGGCTTGAATTGTATCCTATTTGCCAGCACCACATCCAATCTAATAGTGACCACACATTGTACACTTCTTCATACTTTAGTTCCATCAATCACACAGTGTATTTACTGATTCAAAATGCACTGCTTCTCCAAGAGTTCATAAATATAGAGTAGTCAAAAAGGTACTCACAAAAGAACAACACTAAAGTGCTGGAGTAACCCATGGGCCAAGCAGCATTTCTGGTGAACATGAACGGGTGATGTTTCGGGTCGGGACCCTTCCTCAGAAGAAGGAAGCAACTCTGGAGAACCTGAATAGGTGACGTTTCGGGTCGGGACCTTTCCTCAGAAGAAGGTTCCTGACCTGAAATGTTTCCCACTCATGTTCTCGAGAGATGCTGCCTGACCCGTTGAGTAACTCCAGCACTTTTATATCTTTTATTTTCATAAATGACCATGTGCACAGTTCCTTGTTTCCGCCAAGATCGCATTGTGTGGTAGTGCAGGTTCGGCAAGTCAAGTAGGCTGATCCTGCGAATATTTTCAATCCTTCCAATACTTAAAAACTTTGCCTCAAACTTATCGTAAAGCATTTAAAGGCAGAAATCAATTGTTCTACTCACTTAAGGACAACATGAATCTCTCTGAGTTAATTTTCTCTGGAGAGAAGGAAATTCAAAGATGTTATTTCCCACACATCCAAAAAGGATTCCAATTATTTCCTAATCCGTTGTAAATGCCCTCTACTCCTTGATTCCCTTACTCTGGACAAGAAACTCTGTGCATCTACCCGATCTATTCCTCTCATGATTTTATACACATCTATGAGATCAACCCTCATCTTCCTGTGTTCCAAGGAATAGAATGCCAGCCTACTCAGCCTCTCACAGAGTCATAGAGTGATACAGTGTGGAACCAGGTCCTTGGGTCCAACTTGCCCACACCGGCCAACATGTCCATCTACACTAGTTCCACCTGCCAGCATTTGGTCCATATCCCTCCAAACCTGTACTATCCATGCACCTGTCCAAGTGTCTTTTAAATGCTCAAATGCCTCAACAACCCCCATTCCATCTACCCACCACCCTGTGATTGAATAGGTTGCACACCAGCGGCGACCAGAAATACCCTACGACTTTTTGCACGACTGAGGAGACTATTCCCAGCCACCTCCGGCGAACATGTGGCGACAAACTAGTCGCCTGTAGTTGCCAAAAAAGAATTGCCTAAGTGGGACAGGCCCTTTACTCTGTCCCTGTAATAGTCTATCAATATGCTTTAAAATGTAGCATATTGGGATTTGTATGTGTGCTTACTTTGGTTCCAAATGAATGTATATTCCTTTCTTATAATATAAGACCTTTAACTGAATGGGTGCCTGAAAAAATGGTTCTCTTGCAGGCTTTGAGCCCATTATTCCCCACAAAGCTGGGTGAGCTTAATAAACGGAGCAAATGCTGCATAATGAACAATTAAAGCAAGATCACTCCTGGGCACATTAGTGCCATTCATGCTGATTTCTTTCATAATATGCAATTAGATTTTCCTGCATCCAGGAGGGGGGGAAGTTTCTGCAAATGCACTTGTAAACATTAGAGTGAAATAAACTGAATTTGACCTTTTATTAAAATTTTTTTTAATGACTTCAAAACATGTGCTTGGATGCTCCACAGATGTTTGATTTATGAAAGGAATTGGAAGCATATCAATTCTGCAAGAGTCAAGAGTGTTTTAATGAACTGTATGTGTACTCAAAAATAACATTCCCACTTGGGTACAACAGGTTTGTAAACACACTGCTAAATGGATAATGCAATTTAAAAAAAATATTAAGAAAGGTAAGTGAATTAAAACCCAATTTTAATTTAGTTTTTGGTTTAGAGTATGGAAGTTGTATAATGATGTTGAAGTTGTATAAGACGTTGGTGAGGCCGCATTTAGAATATTGTGTTCGGCTCTGGGAACCATGTTATAGGAAAGATGTTGTCAAGCTTGAAAGGGCACAGGGAAGATTTATGAAGATGTCGACAGGACTAGAGGGACTGAGCTATAGGGAGAGGTTGAGTAGGTTGGGACTCTATCCCTTGGAGCTCAGGAGGATGAGAGGGTGATCTTGAAGAGGTGTATAAAATGATAGGAGGAATAGATTGGATGAATGCACAGAGTCTCTTGCCCAGAGTAGGGGAATCAAGGACCAGAGGACATAGGTTTAAGTTGATGGGGAAACGATTTAATAGGAATCTGAGGGCTAACTTTTTCACACAAAGGGTGGTGGGTGTATGGAGGTAGTTGAGGCAGGGACTATCTCAACATTTAAGAAACAATTAGGCAGGTCCATAGATAGGACAGGTTTGGAGGGATATGGGCCAAACATGGGCATGTTGGACTACCGTAGCTGGGACATGTTGACTGGTGTGAGAAGGTTGGGCTGAAGGTCCTGTTTCCGCACTGTACCACTCTATGACTCTAGAGATACAGTGCAGAAACAGGCCCTTCGGCCCACCGAGTCCGCGCCGACCAGCGATTCCCGCGTACAAATAGCACCATTGTCAGGATCTATCCCGGGTTTCTGGCGCTGTAAGGCAGCAACTCTCCCACTGCCACTCCTATAGTGCAATATGGTACAAAAATACGAAACACAAAGCCCAAAGTCCCGGGAGCAAGCAAGGTAGTTAATAGTTTAGAGTTTAGTTGGATTTAGTTGGAGTTTAGTTAGAGTTTAGCATTCAATAGCCTAATGGTTGTTGGAAATAAGTTGTTCCGGAACCTGGTCATCACAGTTTTCAGACTCCTGTACCTTCTTCCCGATGGCAGGAAGGAGTGGGCAGGGTTTGTGTTGGTCCTTGATGATGCTGGCTGCCCTTTTGAGCCAGCACCTCTTATAGATGCCTTCGGCAATCTCCACCATTATTTGTAACCTCCTTAATTCCTGGGCATTTGAGTTGCCGAACCTGGCCATGATGCAACCAGTCAATATGCTCTCTACCGTACACCTGTAAAAGTTCCATAAGACAGAGAAACAAAGAGTTTGGCCATTCGGCCCAACAATCTATTTTTCCCACCTCAACCACATTGCCCTGTCTTCCCTCTGTGACCTTTGATACCTTTACTAATCAGGAACCTATCAATCTCTGCTTTAAACATACCCAATGACTTGGCCTCCACAGCCAGCTGTGGCAATAAATTCCACAGATTCACCACCCTCTGGCTAAAGAAATTCCTCATCTCTATTGTAAATGTACGCCCTTTTATTCTGAGGCTGTGCTTTCTGGACATAGACTCTCCCACTATTGGAATCCTCCCCCTCACACCCACTCCCTCTAGTTCAAGAGAGTATTAGTTGACATACCAAATCTCCTCCACCTTCCAAGCAAGTAGAGGTGTTGATGGGCTTTCTTTATGATTCCATCTTTATGTGCTGGGTCCAGGGCAGATCTTCAAAGAAACTTTCAAAAGAGAGCTAGATAGGGCTCTTAAAGATAGCGGAGTCAGGGGATATGGGGAAAAGGCAGGAACGGGGTACTGATTGTGGATGATCAGCCATGATCCCATTGAATGGCGGTGCTGGCTTTGAAGGGCCGAATGGCCTACTCCTGCACCTATTGTCTATTGGCAGAGATATGCCCAGGAACTTGAGCTTGTTGACTCTCTCCACCACCGACCCATTGAGAAGGACAGGTTTGTGGATCCTCAACCTTGTTCTTCTAAAATTAACTATCAGTTCCTTGGTTTCGCTGACGTCAAGAACAAGGTTGTTGTTCTTGCATCTGTCAATCAGATAATCAATCTCCATCCTGTTGCGTTTCGTTCATTATCACGTTTACCGAAGTGCAGTGAAAAACCTTTGTTCCGTGCTAATCAGTCAGTGGAAAGACTATACGTGATTACAGTTGCGCCATCCACAGTGCGCTAAATTTGGACTCATTGTCAGTAAACCATCCAACAATGGTGGTGTCGTTGGTGTCTAGCCATGGATATGGAGTAAGTTGAGCATAGGGTTGAACACACAGCCTTGAGCTACCCTAGTCCTCGTGGATATTGTAAAGGAATTGTTGTTGCCAATTTTTGCCAATTGTATTCTGTTGATGAGGAGGTCGAGGATACAGTTGCAAAGGGATGCACAGAGACCCAGTTCCCCGAGTTGGTCGGTAACCAGTTGGAAGGGGACGAAGGAGATGATTAGTACCAGTGTCAGAAGTTATGGGGAGTAGGCAGGAGAATGGAGTTAGGAGTGAGAGATAGATCAGCCATGATTGAATGGTGGAGTAGACGTGATGAGCCTATTGGCCTAATTTTACTCCCGTCACGTATATCCTTGAGATGGTGTTGAACGCTGAGCTGTGGACTATGAACAGCTGCCTGACATATGCATATTTATTGTCCAAGTGATCCAGTGCAGACTGGAGAGCCAGTGAGATCGCTTGCCCACTTGATCTATTGTGGCGATCGGCAAACTGTAGTGGGTCCAGGTTCATGCTGAGGTAGGAATTGATATGCACCGTAACCAACCTCACAAAGCACTTCATCACCACGGCCGTTGGTGCCGCCGGTTGGTAGTCATCGATGCACGTCACCTTACACTGCTTATGCCCGGCATTATTGATGCTTAAGTAGGTATGTTACAAAACCTACCTGAATCATGGCTGAGAATCTGTCCCAGCCCCGTGTGTGTGATTTTGGCGCTGTTTAGAGGGGGGCGGGTTTAAAACGCGATTTTTACTAGGCTGTTCCAATCGAAAATGTTCAGCCTAGTAAATCATTAACGGAAAATCGCTGAAAGACCCCGTCGCAAAAGGTATTATTAGTTTTTATGGCCTTGTATAATAGTTATAGTAGTTTAAAAACCACTCTCTAAACCCGCAACCTCTCGCAGCCCCAGGGTTTTATAAAGCAAACAATTAAAGGTATGTACCTTAGTTTTACATTAAAAGGGGCTTCTTAAGAACCCTGTAAATAAAGTTTTCTATACCGAATAGTTCATTTTGGGCTCTTTATATCCCGCAGTATTTTTCTGAGCATTTGGGGGCACAAATCCAGCGCAATGTGAACGTTCTGAACCAGCGCGTTCACAGGAATCCACTAGAAAGACGATTTAAATTGACTTTAATTTACAGCAATTGAACACTAAATTCCTTCCATTTGGCCTATAAATTGATGTAAATGAGATTTAAAAATCATGTTTTATTGTGAATTATTTGTGAATATTATTTGGACACTTAGGCTATTTAAAAATGTTAATCATTTATTAAGAAATGGATAGATGTTTAGATCTAGTAATTGAAGTTTGAAATTAGCTACAATTGGGTAACTAACTAATTATATATGCTTTAATTTCAGGTTCTCCAAGTAAGATTATTTTATATTTGTTTCAGAATGGTTCAATCTATGATAACTGAAAATTTCATTCGGTTCTCTTAATTTTTAAGAAGGTTATGGGCTTTTGACTGTCCTCGATCACAGCTTTTTTGTTATGTCCATAGAAAATCAATAGGGAGCAAGATGCTAATTTCCGAGTATGAAAATGGCCATAACTGTTTAAATACTTGAGATATGAAAGTGAATTAGGTGTCAAATTAAACCTATTGTTATGCTTTATCAGATGGGATAAATTGCAGACTTGATTTTTTAAATCTCAAAATGTTGTAACATTGCTAGCTTAAGTATATCTTGAATATTAACATGCAAGTGTGTTGCTTAAATATTAATCACTTGGCTGCATAATTGCAGACTTACTTTTGAGTGCCAAGTGAATATGAATGTCGGTTTTTAATTACAATTAGATTGTTACAGGGGTTGAGGTGAGAATGCTGTCCTGTGGAGACAAACTGATAAAAATTTCAGGAGGAGTCTCGGAACAGATTATCAAGCTGCATCCTTGATGAGGCTGAAGCCAGAACTTTCTAACGCACATGAAGACGTCTTTGGAAAAACATGGCCCAAAATGGCGCCCAACCCAGGGCGACTCTTTGTGTACTGGTCACAGGAGCGGATCTGTAATCAAGCATTACAATCGCTCCACTCTATTAAATCTCTACTCCTGCAGCAACATTCCTTGCTTTAACTGAGATCTTCTTAAACTCCTCCCTGATCTGTCCATCTTCCGACTCTCGGGACCAGATGACCTACCGCCAAGACTCCAGATTCACGAACAGTTTCTTCCCAGCTGTGATCAGGCAACTGAACCATCCTACCAACAACTAGAGAGCAGTCCTGAACTACTATCTACCTCATTGGAGACCCTCAGACTATCTTTGATCAGACTTTACTGGCTTTACAAAGACTTATAGTCATTCAGCGTGGAATCAGGCCATTCGGCCCAACTCGCCCACACCGGCCAACATGTCCCAGCTACACTAGACCCACTTGTATGTGTTTGGCCCATATCCCTCTAGACCTGTCCTAGCCATGTACCTGTCTAACTGTTTCTCAAACATTGCGATAGTCCCTTCCTTGACTACCTCCTCTGGCAGCTCATTCCGTACACCCACCACCTTTTGTGTGAAAACTTTACCCCTCAGATTTCTATTAAATCTTTACCCCTTCACCGTAAACCTTTATCTTGCACGTTATTCATGTTATTCCCTTTATCATGTATGTGTACACTGTGAATGGCTCGGTTGTAAACATGTATAGTCTTTCCGCTGCCTGTTTTTTTAATTTTTTTTTTTAAATATAATCAAAAAAATTTATTCAATTATTAAAAAATAATATTTACACTACAATAAAACAAGCCATAACCCACCACCATAAATACAATACAAACATATATCCATAATAAACTATTATACAATTATGATACAATCCTTATTGAGGATACATTCAACACCCTGCGGAGCCCAGCGGTCCCGGAACTCCCTCAGGGTGCCCACAGACAGGGCGTATTCCCTTTCTAATCCCACCCGGGCACGGACGTAACCCCGGAAAAGGGGCAGGCAGCTGGCATCCGCTGACTGGTTGGCGTGCAACAAAAGATTTTTCACTGTACCTCGGTGCACGTGACAATAAACTAAGCTCAAACTCAAAACTGACCAGGCCGTACCCAGTCACCTAATTGTGCCATCAGGCAGTCCATCAAAATAATAATAAAACCGGCCCCGTGGCAGAATTGTCCACGTCGCGGGGCCGGAAACTGGAAGTATCCTGAGCTAATTCTGCTACCACCATCGTCTATCGCGGCAAGTGATGGCTCCCACTGATTGTCGCCGGAAGCTTGCGTCCTTTTCAGGATGGACGATGACAGCGAGGTCAACATTTGTACAAGTTGGGCCGGAAAAGAAGAAGATAATAAAACCAAAATAGAAATAATTTATAAGGGCTTGTGCTGTACAATAGCATTCCCTTTGAGCCATGTCGAGGAGGAGAGCACTGTGAACTTATTCCCTCCTCCCAATAGATCAGGGCTTTGTGATTATATTCAGAAAGCTTCCACTTAGCTGATTCATCAATCTTACTGAACTCCAGATTGAATTATACTTCAGATCTATTTTTCAAAGGTCTAGTTGATGCTTCCCTCTCATTCTGTAAGCAAACTCACAGGCAGGACATCTCGCTACTTAGTGCCTCGGTCTTTCCGTTGCCCGCTGCTTATCACGTTCTTTATTAATTCCCCTTATTTTACTGTGCACTCTATTTCACTGCTCTTTTACTCTCAGTTTCATTTGTTCTCTGTTTACTTCTCTCTACTTTCTATTTCTTTCCTCCATCTTCAAAGTTTATCTTCTGTTTCACCTGATCTCTCTTCCTTCCCCGTCTCTCTCACTATCTCGCTCTCTATCTCTCTCCACTCCCTGCCTCTCTCTCTCCCCACTCTGTCTCTCTCTCTCTCCCTCGTCTCTCTCTGTCCCCTCTCTCCCACTCCCTCATCCCCCCTGCTCTCCCTTTCCCTGTGTCTCTCCTTCTTCCCGTCTCTCTCTCCCACCTGCTCCCCATCTCACTCTCTCTCTACTGCCTCTCTTTCCCCTACACTCAGATTCAGATTCAGATTCAGATTCAGATTCAATTTTAATTGTCATTGTCAGTGTACAGTACAGAGACAACGAAATACACTCTCTCCCCATCTCTCTCTCCCCCTCCCATCTCTCTCTTTTTTTTCTTTTTTTTTTAAATTCCAAGACTTTATTCGACACAACAAATGATACAACAGATCAAGTCATAAACAAAAAAAGAAATTACACTATATCAAGTGTCATTGTAATACAACATTACAATCATTGTTCACAATACTCTCAACCCCACGCGGTGACCAGCGCCCACGGAATACCTCCAAGGTCCCCGTAGACACCGTGTGTTCCCTCTCCAGGGACACACGTGCACGGACGTAGGCCCGAAAGAGGGGCAGGCAGCCAACTCTGGCCTGACCATCGACCGCCTGCTGCCTGGACCCGCGAATGGCCATCTTGGCCAGGCCCAGGAGCAAACCAACAGGTAATTCCCACCCCCCCCACTCGGCTCTCCCCACTCTCTGCCTTGTGTCCAAACACAAGAATCGTAGGACTAAAATGCAACCAGAACTTTAGGAACAACCCCTTCAGATATTGGTACAGGAGCAGTATCCCATCTCTCTCTCTCCCCTCCCATCTCTCTCTCTCCCCCACTCTCTCTCTCTTCATGTTATTGATAGCGTATATTACCTCCGTGATGTTATTTGACTGACTGTCAAAAATATTGCAATTTTTCGATCCCTTTTATGATCTCCCAAATCACTGACCAACCTATGAAGTTCATGGTTTGAAGGGGCCAATACATCAAGTTATTTTTATGTTGCCTTATGTCCTTATGACATAAAAAAGCCATTCAGCACTTTGAGCCTCTGCTGGCACTCCGAGCTGTACAACAATCCCATTTTCCACACTTATATCTCCATGAATTATTCTCTCTCACATGCTAATCAAAATCCACTGAAACACAACTCTGGAATTAAACCGATTCACGAACAGGGTGATGGGTGTGGTGAGAAATGAAGCGGGTATATCAACACGTAAGGGTCCCTTTTTTATTTTTCTTTATTATTTTTGGTTTTTGGCTTCTTATTCTTCTATAGGCTTTTACTCGTTCACTCCTGGACTGCATTATCTGGTAGTCCAGGTGTTTACACATCACTGTGTTTAAGAAGGAACTGCAGATGCTGGAAAATCGAACGTACAAAAAAAAAGGTTGGAGAAACTCAGCGGGTGCAGCAGCATCTATGGAGAGAAGGAAATAGGCAACATTTTGGGCCAAAACCCTTCTTCGCTATTTCTTTCACTTTCTCTCTTTCTCGCTCTTTCTCTCTTGTCCTACTTCTTTCTTGTTAAATTTAAAATCGAAGATGTACATTAAATGTATTTTGTCATATGGCATGGTTTATACTACTGTACATTGTTTATAATAAAAATACAAATTAATTTTTTTTTTTTAATCCTCTTATTCCCCTTCAAGACGTTCGGGGCAATTTATTGTAGCCAGTTTAACGCACCACCATATATTTGCGGTGGGAAGCAACAGGTGAAAACCCATGAAGAACGTGCAGACTCCACACTGACAGCGCGAGGGACTGGATCAATGGCGGCATGGTGGCGCAGCGGTAAAGTTACTGCCTTGCAATGCTTACAGCTCCAGAGACACGGGTTCCATCTCGATTATGGTGCTGTCTGTACGGAGTTTGTACGTTCTCCCTGTGGCCACGTGGGTTTTCTCCAAGATCTTCGGTTTCCTCCTACACTCCAAAGACGTACACATTTGTAGGTTAATTGGCTCGGTATAAAATGAAAAATAATTGTCCCTAGTGTGTGTAGGATGGTGTTAGTGTGCAGGGGTCACTGGTCGGTACAGACTCGGTGGGCCGAAGGGCCTGTTTCCGTGCTGTACCTGTAAAACTAGAAACTAAAAATCACAATCCTGAAATGCACACTATAAATTATGCTGCCATTAAGCATATCCAGTAAATTACATAAAAATGCCTTGCATTCATTTTACAGCGTAATTTGAAGAGAAATTACTCCTCTCTCTGTTCTGATACTACTACAGTAAGGCCCAACAGGCCTGGCAAATCTCCAAAACCTAAACCTGAGCTAGTTCTTCAAGGATGAGTCCAGACAGTGAATGTCAGTTGGCTCTATAGCCTTGAAGGGATTACCGCTGAGTCCGCGGTTTAGTTCGCCACAGGCCCACAAATTTGCAGCATCAAGCAGGAATCGCTGGATTGTAATTGTCTGCAGAAATTTCAGCTGGTGTTGTTTTTCTGCTTCCTAGACTGGGGCACTGGGGAATGAGGAGAGACGTTGATGCACTACACTACATACTGCAGGGAACTCAATGCGAACAAACTGGGCCAAATGGTCTATGCTACTGTTTATACCCAGGTGCTCTTCCTTCTAGCTGTCTTCAACACGCCCTCTCAACATATCCTTCTGTTAATAAAAACAAAGAACTGCTTGTTAATACCCAAAGGAACACAATGTGTTCAAGAGAGAGTTAGGTTTAGCTCATAGGGCCAAGGGAATCAAGGGATATGGGGAAAAAGACGCAACGGATGATCAGCCATGATCATATTGAATTGGCGGTGCAGGCTCGAAGGGCCGAATGGCCTACTCCTGCACCTATTTTCTATGTTTCTAAGTGCTGGAGTAACTCAGCAGGTCAGGCAGCATCAGTTACCTTCTCCTTCATCCAGTTTGCACTTAAATCTAGCTATCTGTTCAAACTATACTGTCTGTTCAGGTCAGTGGAGAAATGTTTAAAGGAAAAGTTTAAAGAAAAATACCGAGAAGAATTAAGAGGTTATTTCCAGGACTCAAGGGCCTGAGATAAAGGGAGAGTTCGAACAGGCTAAGACTTTATTCCTTGGAATGTAGGAGGCTGCGGGGTGATCTTATAAAGCTGTAAAAAATCATGAGGGGAATAGATAGAGTCGTCTACCCAGAGTAGGGGATTCAAGAACAAGGGGAAATAGGTTTAAGGTGGATATAAGATTTAATAGGAACCTGAGAGGCATCTTTTTCCACACAGAAGATGGTGGGTATATGGAATGAGTCACCAGAGGAGGTAGTTCAGGCCGATACTGTAATGACATTTAAAACAATTGGACAGATACATGGATAAGAAAGGTGTTGAGGTATATGTTCGAAAAATGGACAGCTGGGGCATTTTGATCGGCATAGACAAGTTGCCTGTTTCCTTCTCAGAGTCTGTGACTTTGACACAAAAAGTTGTGGTGTCTCGAGCACACTGCCATGGGTGATGGGAGAAGCAGATACGATAGTAGCATCTAAGAGGCTTTAAAATGGGCATATGGGTATAGAAACATAGAAACATAGAAAATAGGTGCAGGAGTAGGCCATTCGGCCCTTCGAGCCTGCACCACCATTTAATATGATCATGGCTGATCATCCAACTCAGTATCCTGTACCTGCTTTCTCTCCATACCCCCTGATCCCTTTAGCCACAAGGGCCACATCTAACTCCCTCTTAAATATAGCCAATGAACTGGCCTCCACTACATTCTGTGGCAGAGAATTCCAGAGATTCACCACTCTCTGTGTCAAAAAGGTTTTTCTCATCTCAGTCCTAAAAGATTTCCCCTTTATCCTTGAACTGTGACCCCTTGTTCTGGACTTCCCCAACATCGGGAACAATCTTCCTGCATCTAGCCTGTCCAGCCCCTTAAGAATTTTGTAAGTTTCTATAAGATCCCCCCTCAATCTTCTAAATTCTAGCAAGTACAAGCTGAGTCTATCCAGTCTTTCTTCATATGAAAGTCCTGACATCCCAGGAATCAGTCTAGTGAACCTTCTCTGTACTCCCTCTATGGCAAGAATGTCCTTCCTCAGATTAGGAGACCAAAACTGTACGCAATACTCCAGGTGTGGTCTCACCAAGACCCTGTACAACTGCAGTAGAACCTTCCTGCTCCTATACTCAAATCCTTTTGCTATGAATGCTAACATACGATTCGCTTTCTTCACTGCCTGCTGCACCTGCATGCCTACTTTCAATGACTGGTGTCATGACACCCAGGCTCGTTGCATCTCCCCTTTTTCTAATCGGCCACCATGCATGGAATGGAGAGATATGGAGAATATGGAATCAGCAGAGTAGAGTTTAACGGCATTATTTTTGGCAAAGATAAAGGAGCGGGTGTCAGAGGTTATGGGGAGAAGGGGTTGGGAGTGAGAGATTGATCAGCCATGGTTGAATGGCAGAGTAGACTTGATGGGTTGAACAGCCTAATTTTAGTTTAGATTAAAGATATACCGCGGAAACAGGCCCTTCGGCCCACCGGGTCCATGCCGACCAACGGTCCCCGCACATTAACACTATCCTACACCCACTTGGAACAATTTTTTACATTTACCAAGCCAATTAACCTGCAAACATGTACGTCTTTGGAGTGTGGGAGGAAACCGAAACCGGAGAAAACCTACGCAGGTCACGGGGAGAACATACAAACTCCGTACAGACACCATCCGTAGTCGGGATCGAACCCGGGTCTCCGGCGCTGCATTCACTGTAAGGCAGCAACTCTACCACTGCGCCACTGTGCACCCCCCTAATTCTGTTCCTATATGACTTAATGACCTTATGACACTGTAGCCAAGGGGTCTGTTCCTAAGCTGTATTGTTCGAAGAATTCTATGTCAGCGACGTCTATTCCCACTCCTCTGTTTTAAAAAAAATTAAATTCCAAATTGATTTAATAGTGACTATCTGATATTCATAGATTTTAGTTTTGGATTCCACCACAAGAGGAAAGATTTCTACATCAAGTCAAAAGAGTCTTGGAATCATATGTTCCAAAACGACAGTGAAATTCTTACTTGGCTTTGAGTTTAGTTTATTGTCACGTGTACCGAGATAAAGTCAAAATCTGTTGTTGCGTGCTAACCAGCCAGCGGAAAGAAAAGGCATGATTACAATCGAAATGTCCACAGTGTACAGTTACATTGTAAAGGGTATAACATGTATTATGTTTAGTGCAAGATAAAGCCAATAAAGCCTGATCAAAGGTAGTCCGAGAGTCCCCAGTGAGGTAGATAGTATCCCAGCACAGTCTCCAGTTGTTGGTAGGGTGGTTCAGTTGCCTGACACTTGCAGACGCACTACGGATGTTTAATCTAATACTCTGTAAACAGCATAATAAATCCTTCAGTGTATAAGTATGTGTGTGTGCCTGTGTATGTCTGTGTGTGTGATTGTGTGTATGTATATGTGTCTAAAATGGGGGGGGGGGGGGAAGAGCTGAAGATGCACCCAGGAGTGTGGCATGAAGAAGAGGCACCTGGGGAAAACTCACGTGGTCACGGAGAGAACATACAAACTCCACACAGACAGCACCTGTAGTCTTAATTGCACCCAGGTCTCTGGTGCTGGGAAGCAAAAACTCTACCGCTGTGCCATCGTGCCACGCATACTGCTCCTTATTTAAGTTCTAATTGGGCCGTCCTTTACTCTGAGACCATAATCGATCCTTCTGAGCACCTCAAGCAAGAAAACATCGTTCCCAAAGAGCTGAAGATGAGAAAATAAAAAACCCACACTGGTCACGGGGAGAACGGTACAAACTTCATACAGACTGCATCTGTAGTCAAGACTGAACCAGGGTCTCTGGCACTATTATGCCACGGAAGGCATCATCTCAAAATACAAACGCGGTAACACAATAGGCTCTAGTAATGAGATTGGGTTCCATTGACATTATTTGCAGGGCATAAAAAAAGTAAAGGAGCAGGAAAAGTCATGCAGCCCCTCAAGCATGCACTGCTATTCAATCACTCACTTGATCTTTTGTGACTGCATGTTTTTCCCACCCTATGCCTGTATTGCTTGATTTCCTTCTTAATCAAAAATATGTCTGTCTCAGGTTTGAGTGAAATCTCAACGATTAGGGTGGCATAGTGGTGCAGCAGTAGAGTTGCTGCCTTACATCGTGTAGCGCCAGAGGCCTGGGTTCGATCCTGACTACAGTTACCGTCTGTACGGAGTTTGTACGTTCTCCCCGTGACCACGTGGGTTTTCGCCGAGATCTTCAGTTTCCTCCCACACTCCAAAGACGTACAGGTTTGTAGTTTAATTGGCTTGGTTTCAGCGTAAATTGTCCCTAGTGTGTGTAGGATAGCGTTGATGTGCTGGTTGGTGCGGACTTGTTGGGCCGAAGGGCCTGTTTCCGTGCTGTATCTCTATTCCAGTGCATGGAATTCCAAAGCCTCATCGCTCTCAAAGTGAAGATTCTTTTCCTCATTTCAGTTCAATTTAGGGCCACCCTTTACTCCGAGTCCATAATCGATCTCCCCGCCCCTTTAGTTTAGTTCACATTAGTTTAGTTTAGTTTTGCTAAGAGAAACTGCACAAAAACAGGCCCTTCGACCCCACTGAGTCCACGCCGACCTGCGATCCCCGCACACTAAATGTGTAGGAAGGAATTGCAGATTCTGGAATAAACCAAAGATAGACACAAAAAACTGGAGTAACTCAATGGGACAGGCAGTATCTCTGGAGAGATGGAATGGGTGAGGTTTCGGGTCGTGACCCTTCTTCAGACTGGCGTCCAGTCGACATTAAACGTCACCCATTCCTTCTCTCCAGAGATGCTGCCTGTTCCGCTGAGTTACTCCAGCTTTTTGTGTCTATCCACGTACACTAGCACTATCCCACACACTGGGGACAATTTACAATTTTAACCAAGCCAATTAGCCTACAAACCTATACGTCTTTGGAGTGTGGCATGAAGAAGAGGCACCTGGGGAAAACTCATGTGGTCACGGAGAGAACATACAAACTCCATACAGACAGCACCTGTAGTCTTAATTGCACAGGATGGAGCGGACTCGGTGGGCCGAAGGGCCTGTTTCTGCGCTGTATCTCCAAACTAAACCAGACTGTACTTAGATTTCTGGAGACGGAAAGGCAGTCTAAAATCATTATATTTGGAGCCAGGGATCTAGCTAATGAGTCAATACCAGTTGAGCACTTCTTAATTTCACTCAAGAAGAATGAACCTGGCGTTGAAGTCCGTGTAACCCCAGTGTTACTAATTCTTACTTTGATATTAGGCAGTTAAAATTCTATCTTGTATTCCTTATTATCACTAATGTAACTGCATGCTGCTTCCCCATAAACAATGTTGACAAATAGAATTCAGATTAAAAGGAACTGTGTTTCATACTTCATCAACGTGTGTCTATTAGAATTTCATGTTAATTAAAGGAATGTTTCCCTTTCACATTTCAGTTATTCATTTCCCGAGAAACTGCCTTGGGTATTTGTAGCATATATTTACTTTGGACTGATGGTTGCATAATGGAGCGGCAATGTGGATCACGTACTGAGATAGACTATGGCAATTAACATTAATTTATTTGTGAATATATATATATATATTTTAAGGTTACTTTTCATGCATTAATGCCAATTTTTCAGAGCACAACTTGCACTTGGCTACAAATATACACAGAGCTTAAATGCAACTAATAGATGGAAAAATGATTGTATATTTGATTGCATTTTATGTTGTTGAGAGTGACAGTAATGCAAGCAGAAAACCAAAAGGAATATTCAATTAGGGATAGAAACATAGAAACACAGAAAATAGGTGCAGGAGTAGGCCATTCGGCACTTCGAGCCTGCACCGCCATTCAATATGATCATGGCTGATCATCCCACTCAGTATCCTGTACCTGCCTTCTCTCCATACCCCCTGATCCCTTTAACCACAAGGGCCACATCTAACTCCCTCTTGAATATAGCCAATGAACTGGCCTCAACTACCTTCTGTGGCAGAGAATTCCAGAGATTCACCACTCTCTGTGTGAAAAATGTTTTTCTCATCTCAGTCCTAAAAGATTTCCCCTTTATCCTTAAACTGTGACCCCTTGTCCTGGACTTCCCCAACATCGGGAACAATCTTGCTGCATCTAGCCTGTCCAACCCCTTAAGGACCCCTTAAGATCCTATACAAAACATGATGCAGACTTTAATTACTTTAATTTCCTATTACTTTTATTCTTCAGACTGGTTGTAAGGGGGGATGGGGGTGGGGGGAAAGAGAAACGCTGCAAAGTCTCCACCCAAATCGTCACCTATCCACCTTCTCCAGGGATGCTGCCTGATCTGTGCAGAAAGGAACTGCAGGTGCTGGTTTACACTGAAGATACACACAAAAAGCTGGAGTAACTCAGCAGGTCAGGCAGCATCTGCGGAGAAAAGGAGACCCTTCTTCAGACTGAGAGTCAGGGGAAAGGGAAACGAGAGATCTAGACGGTGACGTAGAACAAATGAATGAAAGATATGCAAAAAATGTAATGATGAAAAATGAAACAGGCCATTTTTTGCTGACAGAGATTTTGTCTGACACTCTGAGTTAATCCAGCTTTTTGTGAATGTGGAGAGGATATTTCCACTAAAAGAAGCGTCTAGGACAATCGGCCATATCATCAGAATAAAGGAGATGAGGAATTTATTTTGTCAGAGTGTGGTGAATCTGTGGAATTTATTACCACAGAAGGCTATGGAGGCCAAATCAATTGGGGTTTTATTAGGCAGAGATTGGCAGATTCTTGATTAGTACGGGTGTCATAGATTTGCCTTACTGGTTTCTAAGATGGTGAGCCTGTCGTGTGAAAAGGGAGCGAGTGGCGAGATCGGAACAGGGAAATCTGAGAGGAAAACATTGAGATATGAAACATTCTCAGGGACTTGCTGGAAGTGATTTGGGAACGATGTGTTCTTGCTTGAGGTGCTCAGAAGGATCGATTATGGTCTCAGAGTAAAGGATGGCCCAATTAGAACTTAAAAGAGGAGCAGTATGCGTGGCACGATGGCACAGCGGTAGAGTCTTTGCTTCCCAGCACCCACTAGGGACAATTTTACATTCATAACAAGCCAATTAACTTGCAAAACTATAGGCCTTTGGAGTGTGGGAGGAAACCGAAGATCTCGTAGAAAACCCAAGCAGGTCACGGGGAGAACGAACAAACTCCGTACAGACAAGCACCCGTTGTCAGGATCGAACCCGGGTCTCTGGCGTTGTAAGGCAGCAGTTTTAATACCAAACCAGCCAAGGAGGACACAAAGTGCTGAAGTAACTCAGCGGGTCAGGCAGCATCCCTGGAGATGGATACAAAAAGCTGGAGTAACTGTGTGTCAGAGTGTGTCAGAGTGACTGGAGAGAAGGAATAGGTGACGTTTCGGGTCAAGGCCCTTCTTCTGACTGAAGAAGGTTTTCGACCCGTAATGTCGCCTATTCCTTCTTTCCAGAGATGCTGCCTGACCCGCTGAGTTACTCCATCCAGCTTTTTGCTCCATCTTCAGTTTAAATCAGCATCTGCTGTTCCTTTTTACAGTATCGATGGAGAACATGGATAGATGATGTTTAGGGTTGAGATCCTTCTTCAATGGTTCAAAGGTCCTTTATTATCACGGTCATGGTGGTGCAGCTGTAGAGTTGCTGGCTTACAGCGAAAACAGCACCGGAGATCAGGGTTCGATACCGACTACGGGTGCTGTCTGTATGGAGTTTGTACATTCTCCCCATGACCTGCGTGGATTTTCTCCAAGATCTTCGGTTTCCTCCCACACTCCAAAGACGTACAGGTTGCAGGTTTACCAATTGGCTTGGTAAATGTAAAAATTGTCCCTAGTGGGTGTAGGATAAGTGTTAAAGTGCGGGGATCGCTGGTCGGCGCGGACCCGGTGGGACGAATGGCCTGTTTCCGCGCTGTATTTCTAAACTAAACTAAAAAAAATCATATATGCACTGCACAGTGAATTTCGTTTTGCACAGCTCACACATGCATGAGCAGCCGTGTTCAGTCAAAACTGAGACGGACATATTGTTGATTAACAGAGAAATCAAGCAATACAGGCATAGGGCGGGAAAAATATGCTGTGACAAAAGATCAAGTGAGTTACGGAATAGCAGTGTAAGCTTGAGGGGATGAATGACTTTTCCTGCTCCTAATAGTTTCATTTCCTATTTCTTTCATTGTTCACACTGATTGTAAAAGGGGTGGGGGTGGGGGAAGGAAAAAGCTGTAAAAGTCTCAACTCAAATCGTCATCTATCCATGTTTTCCAGGGATGCTGCCTGCTCCACAGAGTTACTCCAGCACTTTGTCCAGTAAATTAAGTGGGTAGCACGGTGGCGCAGCGGTAGAGTTGCTGCCTTACAGCGCCAGTGACCCGGGTTCGATCCCGACAAAGGGTGCTGTCTGTGCAGAGTTTGTACATTCCCCCCGTGACCTGCGTGGGTTTTCTCTGGGAGCCCTGGTTTCTTCCCACACTCCAAAGACGTGCAGATGTGTAGGTTAATTGGTTTGGTAAAATTGTACATTTTCCCTGGTGTGTGTAGGATCGCTGGTCAATGCGGACTCAGGCGAGCCGAAAACTATTCTAAATGATCCAGGCAGGCAATCTAATCCAGAATCCCACTGTCAGACGGCCAATGCTTTTGAAGGAGAAATTCAGCCATCAATTCCAATAAATACATACTATCCAGAAACAGACAGCTGGCTTTCAAATGTCTATAACAAAACAGAAAAAAAAGTATGTCAGAGAAAACTGTTCAGCATGGATACAGCTGTGTTTGTGATGACCAAGTTTAGAATTTGTTTCGGCTAATTATTGTCGTGTATACTGAGGTATTTAGTTAAATAGACTTCAAATGACAACTTACTGATTTGGAATCTGAATTATACAGTCAACAATCGTTTCCATTTTTCTTGCAAAAAACGTTTTAAGGCAAGGTGCTACAATCAAATAAATGACTCCATTTGATGCAGTGGCATGAAGTACATCTGGATATGTTTAAAACACGTTATTGCTAACTACCTTTAAGTTAATAGCTTTGGTATGAAAAATATCTCTACTGCTATGGAAACTGAAAAGCTTTGTTTTACATCCTATCCAATCAGATTAGTTAATACTATAAATCTGATACTATACTTCAGGGGTTATGGGGAGAAGGCAGGAGAATGGGGTACTGGACGTCATAGAATTAAAGGATGTTCTTTTAGGAAGAAAATTAGATGAAATGTCTTTAGTCAGAGAGGGGTGAATCTGTGGAATTCTTTGCCACAGAAGGCTGTGGAGACAAGTCAGTGGATACTTTTAAGGCAGCGATAAATAGATTCTTGATTAGTACGGGTGTCAGAGGTTATGGGGAGAAAACATTAGAATGGGGTTAGGAGGGAGAGACAGATCAGCCATGATTGAATGGCAGAGTAGACTTGATGGGCCAAATGGTCTAATACTACTCCTATTCCTTATGACAACTTAGGAACGTATGAATTTTCCTGAGCATACTTGGCTTACTGGGCTAGTCCAACTATATTTGGTTGATTTTGGCCCACATCCCTCTAACCCCTTCCTTTCCATTTTACTGATGATTTTTTATAGATGCTGGTTTATAGCAACATAGGTGTTTTCAGCCATCTTTTTACACAAGATATGGAAAGGGAAATGGGGGAGAAAATATAACCCAATCACCAGAGGATGGAGGGATATGGATAACATGCAGGCAGATGAGATCAGTTCATGTTGGCATGATGGTCAGCACAGACATTGTGGGCTGAAGGGCCTATTTCAGTCCTGAGATACCAACTACCTCGTCGGAGACCCTCAAACTATCTTAGTTTGGACTTTAAACTTGCACTAAACTTTTTTTTTAATAATATTTTTTATAATATTTTTATTAGAAGCAAACACATATTATAAACATTTCATGTATATCAGTCGTACATTATTAATATTATCAATTGTGGATTGATTCTGCTTCTAGTTTTTTTTTATAGATAGGAAGTCAGAAAGAAAGAGAAAAAAAAACACAAATGTCAAGATAAAAAAAAATATTACATGATTTACTAATAATACGTCATTGGAGATAGGTTCGTGGATTATAAAGTATAACTTTTCATCTAATCCTGAGTTCAAGTTTCAGTCAGGTTCCCGTGCTGAACCGATCTACCCCTTCAAATAGTCAATGAATGGAGACCATATTCTAACAAAAAGTTCTCGTTAGTCCATTAAGACAAGTCTGATTCTTTCCAGGTGTAGGGTCCCCGACATTTCCACAACCCACATTTTAATTGTGGGGGTTATAGGGCCTTTCCAAAATTTTAGTATTAATTTTTTCCGTTATTATACTGTAGTCGAGAAAATTTCTTTGGCTTGTTTCTTTGAGTGTTAGATTTTGTTCTGATATTCCAAGTATTATTAGTTTTGAATCGGGATCCAATTTAGTATTGACAACTTGCACTTAGCATTATTCACATTATTCGCTTTATCAAGTATCTATGCACTGCGGATGGCCCGGTTTCAATCATGTGTTGTCTTTCCGCTGACTGGTTAGCATGTAACATAAGCTGTACCTCGGTACATAACCAAATAACCATATAACAATAACAGCACGGAAACAGGCCATCTCGGCACTACAAGTCCGTGCCGAACAACTTTTTCCCCCTTAGTCCCACCTGCCTGCACTCATACCATAACCCTCCATTCCCTTCTCATCCATATGCCTATCCAATTTATTTTTAAATTATACCAACAAACCTGCCTCCACCACTTCCACTCTAAGCTCATTCCACACCACTACCACTCTCTGAGTAAAGAAGTTCCCCCTCGTGTTACCCCTAAACTTCTGTCCCTTAATTCTGAAGTCATGTCCTCTTGTTTGAATCTTCCCTATTCTCAAAGGGAAAAGCTGATCCACATCAACTCTGTCTATCCCTGTCATCATTTTAAAGACCTCTATCGTCCCCCCTTAACCTTCTGCGCTCCAGAGAATAAAGACCTAACTTGTTCAACCTTTCTCTGTAACTTAGTTGTTGAAAACCAGGCAACATTCTAGTAAATCTCCTCTGTACTCTCTCTATTTTGTTGACATCCTTCCTATAATTGGGTGACCAAAATTGTACTCCAGATTTGGTCTCACCAATGCCTTGTACAATTTTAACATTACATCCCAGCTTCTATACTCAATGCTCTGATTTATAAAGGCTAGCATACCAAAAGATTTCTTTACCACCCTATCTATATGAGATTCCACCTTCAAGGAACTATGCATGGTTATTCCCAGATCCCTCTGTTCAACTCTATTCTTCAATTCCCTACCATTTACCATGTACGTCCTATTTTGATTTGTCCTGCCAAGGTGTAGCACCTCACATTTATTAGCATTAAACTCCATCTGCCATCTTTCAGCCCATTCTTCCAAATGGCCTAAATCACTCTGTAGACTTTGGAAATCCTCTTCATTATCCACAGCACCCTCTCTTGGTATCATCTGCATACTTACTAATCCAATTTACCACCCCTTCATCCAGATCATTGATGTACATGACAAACAACAAAGGACCCAACACCGATCCCTGAGGCACCCCACTAGTCACCTGCCTCCAACCCGACAAACAACCATCCACCATTACCCTCTGGCTTCTCCCATTCAGCCACTGTTGAATCCATCTTGCTACTCCTGCATTTATACCCAACCGTTGAACCTTCTTAACCAACCTTCCATGAGGAACCTTGTCAAAGGCCTTACCAAAGTCCAGATAGACAACATCCACTGCTTTACCCTTGTCAATTTCCCTAGTAACCTCTTCAAAAAATTCAAGAAGATTAGTCAAACATGACCTTCCAGGCACAAATCCATACTGACTGTTCCTAATCAGACCCTGTGGCAATAATCTAAACTAACTGAACTTCTATGCAAGATATGGACAGGGAAATGATAGAGGAAATCCAATTCAATTAATTACCAGGGGTTGGAAGGACATGGTTCACTTGCTGAGAGATAAGATTAGTTTACGATAGACACAAAATGGTGGAGAAACTCAGTGGGAGAGGCGGCATCTCTGGAGAGAAGGAATGGGTAATATTTCAGATCGAGACCTTTCTTCAGACTGATCTGATTAGTTTATTGTAATAAGATTAATTTATTTTGGCATGGTGTTCAGCACAGACATTGTGGGCTGAAGGGCCTGCTCCTATGCTGTACTGTGTTTGATGTTCCGTAGCCACATTAAATTCACACAGAATCTGTTATTCATTAAGGGATTCTGACATAAATATGCTAAGAGAAGCAAAATTGCTGCCTCTTTTAATCCTGGCGATTGTCATTGTTTGAGCTGCTGTGATTCACTGGAGATTCACTTTCAAACAAAACATTCACTTTCAAGCAAATTCACATTTAATGAACTTAATTGCTAACAAACGACTTCAATGAAACCTAATTTTAGAAGTGGAGTTCAATGAAGCAACAGATGATGAAATACAAAGTGCTGGCGGAACTCAACAGCTCAGGCGGGTATCTGTGGAGGGAGATGGACAGATAGTGTTTTGGTTTGTTTAAGTTAGAGATACAGTGCGGGAACAGGACCGCTGAGTCCTCGCCGACCACCAATCCCCACACACCAGCATTATCCTCCACACTTGGGACAATTTATAAATTTACTGAAACCAATTAACCTACAAACTTTCATGTCTTTGGAGTGTGGGAGGAAACCGGTGCACCCGGAGAAAACCCACGCGGTCACACGGAGGATGGACAAACTCCGTATAGTCAGGATCGAACGCAGGTTTCTGGTGTTGCAAGGCAGGAAATCTACCACTGCGTCACTTTGAGGCTTCTGATTGGGACCCTTCTTCAGATGGGTTGTAGTAGGGGGGGAGGAAGATGGAAAAAGTGGGGGTGGGGATGGGGAAAGCCTAGCTGTGAAAGGTGGAGAAACAGGGAGCAAGAAAATAAGACAAAAGGTGCAGGAGTAATTCAATGGGTGTGGCAGCATTTCAAGAAACACGAATAAGTGACACTTTGGGTCAGGACCCTTTTTCTGACAGTCTGTGGTGATGGGGTTGGGGGGGGGGGGGGGGGGGGGGGGGGTTGAGTGGCGGGGGGGGGGGGGGGAGAAAGTGTAAAGAGAGGAAGGGCAGAACCATACCTGCCAAGTGATCGATGGATACGGATTAGGGTTTCTTTGACAGGCAGATGGTTGGACAAAAAGCAGAGATGGAAGGGCAAAAGATGTGAGGTAAGGAAAGAAGAGACGTGATTTGTGGAGCCAGAGGAAGGAATATAGATAGAAGGGGAGAGTAGGTGTATGGGTGCAACTCCAGGTGGGAAACAGGAAAGAGGGGGCTGGGACGTGGGGGGGATTATCGGTTAGTTCTCTACAATTGGAGTACCCAATTCATAGCGTTGGGTTGAAAGCCCCTCAAGTGTAACATGAGGTGATGTTCCTCCAGTTTGCATGCAGTTTCAATCTAGCAATGATGAATGGAGGTTGATACAGGCAAGAAGGGATGGATTGGCAGATGGCTGGAGTAAGTGACAAAGGCTAGAGGTGAATAAGTAGAGAAAAGGCTTTCAGATAAGGATTACTTACAATTGGAGAATTCAATGTTCATAATGTGACCCTTCAGATTGAGGTGTCTCACCCCCCCACCCCTCCAACCTCCATCCCTCCTCGGGTCCCTCTTTGGATTCTGAGACCCTCCCTTCCCAGTAGGGCCAGAGATCCCCCCCACACCCCCCCACACTAACACTATCCCACACACTTGGGACAATTTACAATTTTACCAAAGCCAATAAACCTACAAACCGGTAGGTCTTTGGAGAGAGACACAAAATGCTGGAGTAACTCAGCGGGACAGGCAGCATCTCTGGAGGGAAGGAATGGGTGACATTTCGGGTTGAGACCCTTTTTTTACACTCGTCGGAGAGAGGGTTTTTACTGAGTGTGGGAAAAAGCCGGTGCATCCGGGGAAAACCACCACAGAAAGAGCGTACAAACACCGTGCAGACAGCACCGGTCAGGATCGAACCCGGGTCTCTGGTGCTGTAAGGTTGCAACTCTACCATTGTGTTGCCGCCTAAGACGATTTGACTCGGACTTGGATGAGCATTATAAACTTGGTCCAAGCACCTAGGGCCTACCAAACAATGAATATTTGAACAGTATAGCATCAGAGAAGGCCATTCGGCCCTCGATATCAATGCCAGTCACGACACCAAATGAAACTAACCCCATTTGCCCACACTTGATTTTTTATCCCTACCAACAGCACCCGTGGTCAGGATGGAACCCGGATCACTGGCGCGGTAAGGCACCAACTCTACCGCTGCGCCACTGTGCCTCCCTTAAGCCATACTTGTGTTCTACACAAGATTCTAGCATATGTTGTTCCATGTGTCTACTCCCATTTTGCTGAGCTTGGCTGAGGACTAAATGTTAATTTTAAACGCCATGGAGAACTTCCCTGGTCTTCTTTGATGCTGTGTCACATATCCTTTAGATCTACCCGAGACAGCGGGCTGAGCCTCGGAAAGCATTATGTTTGAATGTTTCTCTCGAACCTGAGATCACACCCTTGGTAATCTCAACTACTGCGTTCAAACCTCTGGAGTGAGGCTTGAACCTATGACCTCCTGACTCGGAGTCACGAGGGCAACATCCCGAGAGAAACATTTGCATTTGAATCGCATCATCCTTGACCCCAAGATCTCAATGTGTCCTGAAGCATTTTGTAGTAAGTGAAATCCCTAGTTTTGAAATATCATCACGTCGGCATAGGTACTGTCAAAGAGTATAGCCACTAAGTTATCGAATGCCTACAGATATATCTGTGACGTGCTTTTACATTTCATTTGTCACATTGCAGCCGAACCGTGACAGTCCTGTTAAGCAACCTCCCACAAAACAAATCAGCAAAACTGCTTTTTAGTTTAATTTAGTTAAGTTTAAAGATACAGCGTGGAAGGAAACAGGCCCTTTGGCTCACCGAGTCTGCGCCGACCAGCGATCCCCACACGCCAACACTATCCTATACGCTCGGGACTACATACAATTAACTGACAGCCATGTGTGTCTTTGGAGTGTGGGAGGAAACCGGAGCATCCAGGGAAAACCCACTCACTCACAGGGAGAATGTACAAACTCCATACAGACAAGCACCCTTAGTCAGGATCGAACCCGGGTCTCTAGCGCTGTAAGGGCAGCAACTCTACCGCTGTGCCACTGTGCCGCCCCTAAATTTTGCCAAAACTTCAAGTAATTAATTTTACACTATGTAATTAAATTATTTTAGTTGTTTATCTTTTAATATTTTATCTTGTATGTATCGTTAGCTTTTAGAAATGTTTGAATGGTGCACTGACTGGCTGACATTTAAAAATGTTGTTGTACATGGTTCATGTTACAATGACAATAAAGAAACTATTCTATTCTAAATTGATACAAAAAAAACCATTGCTTGACCTTGCTTGATGACAATGATGGGAGATTTGTTTTGCGAGATTTCATGCAACTTTCTGTTCTATTTTTACATGCCAATACCAGTAAGATTTTATCAATATCTGCCAATTGTCCAAAATTCTTTGGCATTGTGACTGCTTGCTCACGACAGTTTGCCAATACTTTGACATTGAGACCAGTATTAGCTCAGACGGCTTGGCAGGGACCAATATTTTGACAGTAGTTTTCCTGATACCAGTTGACATTGAAATCACAAATCCAATCAGAAACTGTCCTAACATCAATGCCTTTATTGAAATTATACCAGGCTATGAGGGTAGATTATACAATGGACACCCGATCAATCAAAACAACTTTCAGATGTAGCAAAATTGTCGTGCTGTTTTCTAATATTCAGTGTATTTCTTTCCGTCATCAGGCTATTTTCTGACCTCAGGTTCTTTTGGGCAGATCCATCCATTGCAAGCTTTAATGTTATAAATCGTATGTTCAACCACGTTTTAAACTTTCTTCCAATGTTTTACCAGTAAAATCTATTAATGAATCGGGAAGCTGCATTGCAACATAAAGGTTGAGATTGAACATCTGAGGTTTGGAGTTGAGTTCAAACCTAAAATGACCAAAGCATACACGTTCACCAGTGATAAAGCAGAATTAGGCCATTCGGCCCATAACGTCTACTGTGACATTCAATCATGGCTGATCTAGCTTTCCCTCCCATCCCATTCTCCTGCCTTCTCCCCATAACCCTTGACACCTGTACCAATCAAGAATGTTTTAATCTCTGCCATCAAAATATCCATTGACTTGGCCTCCACAGCTTTCTGTGGCAATGAATTCCACAGATCCACCACCTTCTGACTGAAGGAATTCCTCAGATAGACACAAAATGCTGGAGTAACTCAGCTCTGGAGAAAAGGAACAGGTGAGGTTTCGGGTCGAGATCCTTCTTCAGATCGAAATAAATTCCTCCTCGTTTCCTTCCTAAAGGAACATCCTTTAATTCTGAGGCTCTGGCCTCTGGTCCTAGATTCTCCCACCAGTGGAAACATCCTCTCCACATCCACTCTCTGAAGGCCGAGGTTTATAGCAGCAAACATATGGATTAGCAGCCTATATGAACTAATATTTGCAAGTGGTAATTTATTAGTTTTAAAGGTGAGAAGAGCAAATTTAAAGGAGATTTGCAAGGCAAGTTTTTTTTAAAACATAGGGTGATGGGTAACTGGTGCAGTCGTGGAGGCAGATGAATGAATGAATGAATGATTGAATGCATGAATGCTGAATGAATGAATGAGAGATTGAATGAGAGAATTAATGAATGAATAGGTTTATTGGCAAGAATTCCCATACAAGGAATTTGCCTTGGTGCTCCACCAGATATTGGTGTTTAGCAGCTTTTAGTTAGGCACATGGATATGCAAGGAATGGAGTGATGTGGATCACATGCTGGCCAAGGGGTTCAATTTAATTTGGCATTACATTTGGCACAGTGGTTTAGTTTTGTTTAGTTTAGAAATACAGCGTGGTAACAGGCCCTTCGGCCCACCGAGTCCGCACCAACCAGCGAATCCCCGCACACTAACACCATCCTACACACACTAGGGACAATTTTTTTCATCTATTCCAAGCCAATTAACCCACATACCTGCACGTCTTCAAGATTCAAGATTCAAGATTCAAAATTCAAGATTCAAGATTCAAGAGAGTTTATTGTCATGTGTCCCAGCTAGGACAATGAAATTCTTGCTTTGCTTCAGCACAACAGAATATAGTAGGCATAAATACATACAGAACAGATCAGTGTGACCATATACTATTGAATATATACAGTATATACACACATAAATAAACAGATAAAATGCAATGGGCTATTAATGTTCAGAGTTTTGTTTGAGTTGAGTTTAATAGCCTGATGGAGTGTGGGAGGAAACCGAAGATCTCGGTGAAAACCCACGCGGTCACGGGGAGAACGTACAAAATCCTTACAGACAAGCACCCATAGTAGGGATTGAATTCGGGTCGCCGCCGCTGCAAGCACTGTAAGGCAGCAACTCTACCGCTGTGCCACCCTGGCCGAACTTGGTTGTGGTCCACAGGGCCTGGTCCTGTGCTGTACTGCTCTCTTTGAATTCATCTTATCTAGTTAAGTACAGCTTTAAATCATCCCGCTCCCCTCCCATACGCTGTATTTCGATGATAGCAAAATACACTGTGTGCAGTTTTATTACATGGCAGTTTACTTGATTAATCTGATTCTTTACATTATTAGCACTTCAATAATTTATACTCCTGCAGGTTTCTTCATGTATTGAAAGGATTGAAGAAGTGAAAAGAGATTCAATCTTCGTTTTCTGTTCCATGACCTTCAAGGGAAATACTTTCAAGGTATGGACTAGAGCTATGCCTTGAATTTTATCCTATTTACCAGCATTATGTTGAATGTAATAGTGACCACACATTGTACACTGCTTCGAACTTTAGTTCCATCAACAGTACTGATTCAAAATGAGCTTTTTCTCCATGAGATCATAAATATAGAGAGTATTCACACACATACTCACAGAAGAATGATACAAAGGGCGGCACAGCGGCTGAGTTGCTGCCTTACATACTCTCCCGTGACCTGCGTGGGTTTTCTCTGAGATCTTTGGTTTCCTCCCACACTACAAAGACGTACAGGTTTGTAGGATATAATTGGCTTGGTAAATGTGAAAATTGTCCCTCGTGTGTGTAGGATAGCATCAATTTGCGGGGATCGCTGGTCGGCACAGACTCGGTGGGCCGAAGGGCCTGTTTCCGCACTGTATCTCTAAACTAAACTAAACTACAAGTGCTGGAGTAACTGAGAGGGTGAGGCAGCATCTCTGGAGAAAAAGGATAGGTGTAGTTTTGGATCGGGACCCTTCTTCAGACAGTCTTCAGAAAAACATCTCCCATCCTTTTTCTCCAGATATGCTGCCTGACCTGCTGAGTTCCTCCAGCACTTTGAGTCCATCTTTGGTGTAAACCAGCATCTGCAGTTCCTTTCTACACAACATCCCTGGAGAACATGGATCGTTGATGCTTCAGTCAGGACATCTGAAAAAAGGACCTGACTTGAAACGTCACCTACCCATATTCTCCAGAGCTGCTGCCTATCCCGAAGGTAGACACAAACAGCTGGAGTAACTCAGCGGGTCAGGCAGCATCTCTGGAGGAAAGGAATAGGTGACGTTTCAGGTCGAGACCCTTCTTCAGTTTATCCTGCTGAGTTTGTCCAGCATTTGCATTGGGTTTTTTTTGTAAACCAGCATCTGCATTTCCTTGTTCCTGCTCAGAAAATAATTTGGGAGAAGTACCATGGCCCAGAGAGTCGATAAAACGTGGAGCACATTTTCCAATCAATAATTAAAACATGGATGGCCATAAAAACGTTAATGAGAAACTAGAGGGAATCCTTCCCACCGAATGCAGACATAACCTCCATCTAGGAGGAACATTGTAATTGGAAGTGATTCAGATTATGTACGTTCTCCCCGTGACCTGTGTGGGTTTTCACCAAGATCTTCGGTTTCCTCCCACACTCCAAAGATGTAGCTTAATTGGCTTGGTGTAAATTGTCCCCAGTTTGTGCAGGTTAATGTGCGGGGATCGCTGGTCGGTGCGGACTCGGTGGGCTGGAGGGCCTGTTTCCACGCTGTATCTCTAAACTAAACTAAACTAAATCTTAGCCCCATTACATTTCCATAGGTGTCCCTCTGGGCATTATCCAATGATCATCAGCTGTTTCAACAATGACCTTCCTTGCATCATTTGGTCAGAAGCCAGGACATCTGTTGATGATTGCACGGTGATTAGATCTCCTCACCACTCATTAGAAAATCTAGGGTTAATTTATATTTATACCAAGACAATCAAACTATTATACCGAGACTACAAACCCGTACGTCCTTGGGAGTGTGGAAGGAAACCGAAGATCTCAGAGAAAACCCACGCAGGTCACGGAGAGAACGTACAAACCAAAGATCCTATAGCAAAGCTGTTATATATGCTATAGGATCTTTGGTACAAACTCCGTACAGCCAAGCACCCGTAGTCAGGATCGAACCCAGGCAGGTAAGGCAGTAGCTCTACCGCTACACCACAGTGACGCCCAAATTCACCAGTCCTGATTTGAGAAGGATGTGAATTCCCTAAAGGAAGGTGTACCAAGATTGACAAGAATGGCCAAGGGATAAGTGGAAAAAAAAGACTGGAAAATATATTGTTTAAAATCTAATTAAAACATAGGCTCTGGAAAAAAAATGCTGTAAACGCACAACAGGACTGTCAGCGTCCGTAGAGGAGAAGCAGAGTTATGTTTCCAGGTCAAAGACCCTGAAACATTTCTGACCTGCTGAGAGCATTTCCAACATTTTCTCTTCAGTACGGGTGTCAGGGGTTACGGAGAGCAGGCAGGAGAATGGGGTTGAGAGGGAAAGAGAGATCAGCTACAATTGAAAGGCGGAGTTGACTTGATGGGCCGAATGGCCTAATTCCACTCCTAGAACTTATGAACTTATTAAAGCAACAAAGTGGTAGAGTAACTCAGCAGGTCAGGAAGCATCTGCGGTGGGAATGGATAGGCGACGTTTCAGGTCGAGACCCTTCTTCAGATCGAAAAGGGACCCAACCCTAAACGTTGCCTGTCCGTTCCATCCACACCAGCTGCCTGCTCCATCGAGTTCCTCCAGCACTTTGTGGTTTGCCTAAGTTTCCTTCATCTGCAGTTCTCTGTGACTCCATTTTCTCTTTAATGTGTTGTTGTTCTTTGAGCAAGGAGATTTGATAGGGGTTCAAGGTGGATTGAAATATTGCAAGCAGAGAGAAACTATTTTCATTAGAGGATGGATCAACAAATGGAGAATGCGGCTTTACAATGACAGGTAGCAAATCCAGGAGCGACATTAAGAAGAGCTTTTTCTTTATTAAGCGGTGAGCAGTTACGATGTGCAAAGCATTGCACGATTAATGGATGTTTAGATATTAAGAGAATCTTATGATGCCACATTTGTTCAGGAGATCTGAACAGATTGAAATCTGCTACGATCTTATTGAGTGGCAGAACAGACAGAAATGACCAAATGACTATTCCTGCAATTTCCTTTGCTCTTGTAGGTAAATATGTGGTGGGTGCAGATTGAGATTTCAGTTAAAAACAATGTGATTACTACTTGAAAGGAAAATGGACAATTTCAGGGCTGTACAGATTACGACCTAAAGTTCTGTACCAAGGGCTAGTAGAGACTCAATGGTCAGAATAGCCTTCCTATCAGAAGTTGTGTCTTATAGAAACATATGAAATTCTTGAGGGATTGGACAGGCTAGATGCAGGAATTTTTTTCCGGATGTTGGGAACCAGGAGTCACAGGGGTAGGCCAATTAGGACTGAGATGAAGAAAATCCATTTCACCCAGAGAGTTGTGAATCTGTGGAATTCTCTGCCACAGAAGGCAGTGGAACCCAATTTGCTGGATGTTTTCGAGAAAGAGTTAGATTTAGCTATTGGGGCTAACAGAATCAAGGGATATGGGGAGAAAGCAGGAACGGGGCACTGATTTTGGATGATCAGCCATGATCATCAAGAATGACGGTGCTAGTTTGAAGGGCCGAATGGCCTACTCCAGCACCTATTTTCTATGCTTCTCTGTTTCTATGTTTCTAGAATGATACAAAGTGCTGGAGTAACTCAGCAGGTCGAGCAGCATCTAAGGAGAATATGGGTAGGTGACGTTTTGGGTCGGGACCCTCTTTCAGGATCTGAAGAAGGGTCCCTATCCACGCTCTCCAGAGATGCTGCCTGACCTGCTGAGTTGCTCCTGCATTTTTTTTTGCAAACCAGCATTTTTTAAAACCAATTTCTTGTGTCCAATGCCAGAATGATTCTAGGTTTCTAAATATAACTTCGAGGAGACTATTAGGCTCAACATAGCACACAATGGTGACTGCTCTGCACCACTCTCCAAAGGCTTTTCCATCAATATCTCAATCTCCTTCGTCCGCTAAAATCTAACTGCCTCGTAAAACCATTTAGGTCACCTGTTTCCCCCTCCGTCCAGTCCAACTTATTGCAGGAGAGTATTACATTTCACTTTCTGCTTGAATCTGACAAATAAAATCAGATTTTGTCTCTTTCGCGTCTGTATTCTGTGCCAGACTGAACAATTTACCTGCTAAAATTATCCATTGCCCTGGAAAATTCCAAATCAGGTCACCTTTCCCAGCGTAGCGGAAGTTAGTTCTTCAATGTTTCCTTTCGCTTTCAAGTTTAAAGAGGGGGCAAAGCTTTAAGGAGAAGCGTGGGGAGAGTTTATTTTTGACATACACAGAGAGTGGTGGGTGCCTGGAACACACTGCCAGGAGCGGTGGTGGAGGCAGATATGATGGTGTTGTTTAAGTGGTTTACAGATAGACATGTGGATAGATATGGATCACACGCCGGCAGAGGAAATTAGTTTAACTTGGCATAATGTTAACGTATGGCCTAGACATTGACATGGTCTGGGTTAGACATTGGCAAAGACCGGTGGCGCAGTGGTAGAGTTACTGCCACAGCGCCAGAGACCCGGGTTCGATCCTGACTACGGGCGCTGTCTGTACGGAGTCTGCACATGATCTGCGAGGGTTTTCTCCGTCAGCTCCAAACGTACAGGTGTGCAGGAAAATTGGCTTGATAAAATTGTAAATTGTCCCTAGTGTGTGTGTAGGATAGTGTTAGTTTGCGGGCATCGCTGGTCGGCGCGGACTCGGTGGGCCGATGATCCTGTTCCCACGTTGTATCTCTAAGCTAAACTAAGATGAACATTGTGGACTGAGGGGGCCTGTTCCCGTTCGATACGGTTCTGTATTCTACCTCTGACACCAACATTTCTATCATTTGAAGGAACACAAAAATGCTGCAGAAACTCAGCGGGTGCAGCAGCATCTATGGAGCGAAGGAAATAGGCAACGTTTCGGGCCGAAACCCTTCTTCAGACTGATGGGGGGTGGGCGGGGGCGGGTAGAAGAAAGGAAAAAGGAAGAGGAGGAGCCCGAAAGCTGAGGGATGGAAGGAGACAGCCCGAGGGCTGAGGAAGGGGAGACAGCAAGGACTAACAAAATTGGGAGAACTGAATGTTCATGCCCCCAGGACACTTTTCTTAAAACACTTTGTATCATTTGACTCTTGTCCATTGCCTCCAGGTGGGGAATAGCATATTAAGAAGACAATTGATCATTCCTAGCTTTTTTCCCTCTCTTAGATAATCATTTTTTGATTTATCTGTGTCCCTTTCCTGCCATAATTTAAATCATTATGAGAAATTTGCAATGCTCAACCAAGAAAGATTAATCCCTAACTAATCAAGAATCATTCAATCTCCGCCTTGAAAATATCCACTGACTTGGCTGCCACAGCATTCTGTGGACAATGAATTCCACAGATTCACCACCCTCTGACTAAATAAATTCCTCCTCATCTCCTTTCTAAAGGTACGTCCTTTTATTCTGAGGCTGAGATTGTGGCCTCTGGTCCTAGACTCTCTTACTGGTGGAAACATTCTCTCCACATTCACATCCAGGCAACTGAAACATCCTACCAACAACAAGAGAGCAGTCCTGAGCTACTTTCTACCTCATTGGTGACCCTCGGACTATCTTTGATCGGACTTTACAGGACTTTATCTTGCACTAAGCGCTATTCACATTATTCCCATTATCATGTATCTGTACACTGTGAATGGCTTGATTGTAATCATGTATTGCCCTTCTGCTGACTGGTTAGCACGCAACAAAAGCTTTTCACTGTACCTCGGACACGTGACAATAAACTAAACTCAAACACTATGCAGGCCTTTCATTGTTTGGCACTATTCACTTTTCCTGGGAGATAATGTTTATTTCCAACAATAAGCTTTATTCAGAATCAAAATATTATTTTAATTTATCTGCTCTCCATCCAACGCTTCTCAAATCCATTTTATTCCATCTCTGCTCCTTCCTAGAACTCACAACTTTCAATCATTTCATACCTATGGGCGGTACGGCATTGGATGGTTGCAGCACTTACAACTTACAACGACCCAGGTTCGATCCTAACTACGGGTGCTGGCTGTATGGAGTTTGATCGTTCTCTACGTGACCTGCGTGGGTTTTTTCCGTGATCTTCGGTTTCCTCCCACACTCCAAAGACGTACAGGTTTGTAGGTAAATTGGCTTGCTATAAGTGTAAGTTGTCCCTAGTGTGTGTAGGATAGTGTTGACGTGTGGTCGACTCGGACCCGGTGGGCCGAAGGGCCTGTTTTGGCAATGCATCTCTAAACTAAACTAAACCTCTCTGCTAATGCACGCTAATGGTGTGAATTTCCCACAAGAACAACTAACGTTGTCTCTCAGGGACATATCCATTTGGATCAGATCAATCTTTTGCAGTTTGCAAACAAATGGAAAACATTTTGAGAAATAAGATGGAACACTGTCCATCATTCAGTCAGAAATTAAGGACTAATGCATTGGTTTGCTTTGAGCAAATGCATCAAGCAGAATTACTTATTACCATCTATTTTCCTTAACATGTCACAGCTAATGTCTGTAGCAACTTATTTGCAATTAAATGCATTATTTGCAAATTGCAATGTTTTCTGATTCATTATGGTGATTATAGCCTCGATGCTATGCAACAAGCAACCAAATATTACTGGTTAATGTCCCGCTGTGTTCATGGTTTCTCATGGTTACAGCAGTGATACATTTTCACCACATCTGTCAGCACCGATATATGTTAAGCATTACTTCACTGCTCAAGTGAGATGCTCCATCATTATCAGAATAAAGAACAGTGTTTTATTAATTACAGCAGATGTGAAATAGAAAGCTGCATAAAAGCAGAGCTGAGGAAGCCTTTCAAGAATTCAACGTAATGGGTTATACGGGCTCGCCACGGCCCTTTGTGCGTATTCATGATCATTGTGCGGCTCCGATCCCTCAATGTCACAAATAAAATGTAACCTTTTCACACAAAGGGTGGTGGGTGTATGGAACGAGCTGCCAGAGGAGGTAGTCGAGGCAGGGACTATCCCAACATTTAAGAAACAGTTGGACAGGGACATGGATCGGACAGGTTGGGAGGGATATGGGCCAAACGCAGGCAGGTGGGACAAGTGTAGCTGAGTAATGCAGAATATAGTTCTCAGCATAATAGCACATTGTAGTGTATCAGTTACATTGACAAAGTAGGGCTGCTCGCTGGCGTAGCAGTAGAGTTACTGCCTTACAGCGGAAGAGATCGCCGAGATCTTCGGTTTCCTCCCACACTTCAAAGATGTGCGGGTTTGTCTGTTAATTGGCATGGAATAAATGTTACAAAAAATGTCCCTGGTGTGTTTGAGAGTAGTGTTAATGTGCAGAGTTCTCTCGTCGGTGCGGACTCGGTGGGTCGAAGGGCCTGTTCCTGCACTGTATCTCTAAAATAAACTAGCGTCCAATGTCTTTGTTGGGGTCGGGTGAGTTCTGAATTTCTGTCATGATTCCAGGCAGTGTTTTTTTTCTTCTGCACAAATGGAGAGGCTCCAGTAAGGCTCTGGCGTTTTCCCAAGCCTGTCGTAAGTTGTGAAGAGTGTCAATGAGGCAGTAAAGAGCCTTGAGGTACGGTAGCCATCATCTGGGAACGGGATTACACCACTAATGGAAAGTATTCCCTTTTCTAATCAACAGCATTTTCTGGCTTTTATGCTCCTGCTGCAAGAGAGATATTCTTGGCGAGTCTGGAATAATAACCCTCGGCTACAAAAAAAAAAATCATCATTGTTCATCAGCAGGGAAATAATTGATTGAGAATCCCAGCCGGAGCAGGGATCTCATTTGGCAAATTGAAGAGCCGGCAAATATCATGTCTGCTTTGGCTCCTGTGAATCTCGGAAAATGGGCCAATAGAGGATCTCAGCTCCTCTCAACACTGTTGCATTATCACGCAGGCTAAACTGGCCACCTGAACTAGTCCAACGGGACTAACAGCGGCATGGTGGCGCAGCGGTAGAGCTACTGCCTTACAGCGCCAGAGACCCAGGTCCGATCATGACTACGGGTGCTGTCTGTGTGGAGTTTGGACGTTCTCCCCGTGACCTGCATGGGGTTTTCTCCGAGATCTTCGATTTTCTCCCACACTCCAAAGGCGTACAGGTTTGTAGGTTAATTGGCTTGGTATGAATGTGAGAGTTGTCCCTTGTGTAGTATAGTGTCAGTGTGCAGCGATCGCTGGTCGGTGCGAACTCGGTGATCCGAAGGGCCTGTTGTCACGCTGTATCCCTAAACTAAAACACAAGGTAAGTTTAGGCCTTCAGGGTTAAGCTGAGAGGAATTGAAATGGCTGTGGATCTTTGGACTTCTCCACCTCAGGTTTACCAATGATGAATCATTGAGAATATTTAAGCTTTGATTGGGACGGGTGTCAGCAGTTATAGGGAGAAGGCAGGAGAATGGGGTTGAGAGGGGATAGATAGATCAGCCATGATTAAATGGCGGAGTAGACTTGATGGGCCAAATAGCCTAATTCTGCTCCTAGAACTAATGAACTAAATGGCTTGTGATGAAGTGATCTTCAATTTCCTCCCACACTCCAAAGACGTACAGGTTTGTCAGTTAATTGGCTTGGAGTAAATGTAAAATGACCCCCAGTGTGTGTAAGGTAGTCTTAACGTGCGGGGACAGCTGGTCGGTGCCGACTCAGCGGGCCAAATGGCCTGTTTCCGCGCTGTATCTCGAAAGCTAAACTGAACTAAACTAAACACTGGGAGGAAAAAAGCAGGTCCTGGCAGATCTGCAATCAATCAAGTGGCAACAGGCAACAAGCGATAGAAGCTAGCAAATTAAAACGGGAACTTTGTTTGGCCCCCAGTCTTGTTGTGCATGACCTGGCAGCAATTGCCAGTTACACTGTGTATTATCTGCCTTCAGCCTTGTCATAGCTGACTAAGCAGACGTTGACATGCATCACGAAGGAACTGTTGCATTCTCATCTGACACTGATACACCTCAGTGTGTTGGCAACCAAGACACCAGGTAATGATGAGATCTGTCATAAGAAAATGCTTTAAAGGCCTGTCCCACTTTCACGACCTAATTCACGACCTTTTTTACTCGTGGACATTTCTCATCAGGCTAGAAAAATGCCCCGGCCTACTTGACCCCACGAGTAACAACGACTAGCATCACGACTTACCTACGACCTCCTACGACCTCGTGACGACCATGCTGCGAGTATGAGTCATCGGCAAACTCTGCAGAGGTCGTGAATTAGGTCATGAAAGTGCGATAGGTCCTCAAGAGTCATAGTGATAGAGTGATAGAGTGTGGAAACAGGCCCTTCAGCCCAACTTGCCAACACCGGCCAATATGTTGCAGCTACACTAGTCCCACTGGAAAATATATACATGGAGACATAGAAAGTGGGAACTTTAAAAGCAATTTGGCCCTTTACTTCAAATTTACTTTTAGTTTTAGAGGTTTAGTTTCGGATTCCATGCCGACCAGCGATCCCCGCAAAGTAACACCACCCAACGCACACTGGGCACAGCTTTACTCTTTTATACCAAGCCAATTAACCTACACACCTGTACGTCTTTGGAGTGAGGGAGAAAACTGAAGGTCTCGGAGAAAACCCACGCAGGTCACAGGGAGAATGTACGAACTCCGTTCACCATTGAACCCAGGTCTCTGGAGCTGTAAGGCAGTAGCACTACCGCTGTGCCACTGTGCCACCCTTTAGAGATCTGTCATTAGAAAATGCTTTAGCCAACCTAATTGCTTTTTTCCCCAGAATACAGAGAGGAAAGTATAGATGGAAACATAGAAAATAGGAATTTTAAAGGCTCTGTAGTTCAAATTTAGTTTTAGATTTAGTTTTGGAAATACGGCACAGACACTGGCCCTTCGGCCCACCGAATCCGCGCCGACCGAAGCTAAATTAACCTACTGTTAGAAACCTGCAAAAGGAAACAAAATTTTGGAAGGTTAGCAAAGGTTTAAGGTTAGCAAAGGTTTAGAGGGATATGGGCTAAACGCAGGCAAGTGGCACTACCATAGAAGGGGCATCTGTCAGGCATGGGCAGTCTGGGCCGAAGGGCCTCTAGTCATGCTGTACAACTATACAACACCGTATAAGTCTGAAGAAGGGTCTTGACCCAAAACATCACCCATTCCTTCTCTCCAGGGATGCTGCCTGTCCCGCTGAGTTACTCCTGCTTTTTTTGTGTGTCTTATAGGTAGCAAGTTGGCTATATGTGTTGTAAGAGTAAACTAAACTAATCATTTGGAGTTGAATCCTGGCAAATCCTATCAGCAGAGTTCAGGAATTTAAATTCACTTAATTAAATCATAGAAACATAGAACATAGAAAATAGGTGCAGGAGTAGGCCATTCGGCCCTTCGAGCCTGCACCGCCATTCAATATGATCATGCTGTCTCCTCCCCTTCCTTAACCCTCGAGCTGTCTCCTCCGATCCCCCCGCCCTCGGGCTCCTCCTCCTCCCTTTTTCCTTCCTTCTCCCCCCCACCCCCCATCAGTCTGAAGAAGGGTTTTGGCCCGAAACGTCGCCTATTTCCTTCCCTCCATAGATGCTGCTGCACCCGCTGAGTTTCTCCAGCATTTTTGTGTACCTTCGATCTTCCAGCATCTGCAGTTCCTTCTTGAACACATATCTTAAATGTTCTCACTGCTATGAGCAATGAGAAGTGTTTCAGGGGAATGGTTGGGTGAGACAGCGGTAGAGTTGCTGCCTTACGGCACCAGAGACCCGGGCTTGATCCCGACTACGGGTGCTTGTCTGCATGGAGTTTGTACGTTCTCCCCATGACCTGCGTGGGTTTTCTCACTGGGCCGAAGGGCCTGTTTCCGTGCTGTGTCACTGGACCAAACTAAACTAAACAACGTGACCCAAATTCCCCATGAAATGCTGCAAAAGGAAATCATCTCATAGTTCACAAATGTGACTCATAAAACGAAGTCTTGAGCCAACTTTCCTCAAAATCTTTTGACCCAGTAATGCAATTTACTCCGGGTGAAATCAATTCCCAATCTCTCAGCACTAAAAGAAAACCTCGGTATGAAATCCAATTTCTAGACACTTGCCCCTTTGAGAGGAAAGTTTGCCACTCGATGGGTAACCGAACACTAGTTTCACAGAGGCCACTAGAACATTGATTTTAATGTTTGACAGGAGGTTACATGCACTGTTTTAGAAACATAAAAACATACAAAAATAGGTGCAGTAGTAGGCCATTCGGCCCTTCGAACCAGCACCACCATTCTGATAATCTAAAATCTGTACCCCTTCCTGCTCTATCCCCCATATCCCTTGATTCATTTAACCCTAATATCTCAAGATTCCAGCACCTGCAGCCTCTTGTATCCAAACTCTTCATTTTTGTAGCCAATTCTCTATCCAGTCTGCTACTTCTCTTCATTATGCAAGTTTTCACTTTTAATTTATCTAATGTGCATTACCTGATCGAAGGTCATGATAATCCAAATTGATTGGGTATCATTATTCAGACCCTGCAGGTCGCCATTGGAATTGTTAAGTGTTGCTTCTATTAACACTTGCTCAATGAAGATCAACATAAAATCCTGGAGTAACACAGCGGGACAGGCAGCATCTCTGGAGAGAAGGAATGGGTGACGCTTTGGGTCGAGACCCTTCTTCAGAGATGCTGCCTGCCCCGCTGAGTTACTCCAGCATTTTGTGTCTATCTTCAGTTTTCCCCATATCCATTGATTCCTTTAGCTCTAAGAGCCACATCTACCTTTGGTTCCATTTTGAACATAAAGTATGCAAAGTGATTAACTTTGATGCTGAAATCTCATTGACATGGACTCAACGGATAAAGAAAATACAGAGGAGGCCATTCTCTCCATGTTGAGCAAAACGATTAAAAGAGATTCATTCAGCTTCATCTGACCTTCCAGCACCTAGAGTCATAGAGCCATAGAGTCTTACAGCATGAAAACAAGCCCTTCTGCCCAACTTGCCCACACAGGCTAACATGTCTAAACTTGCATAACCCTATAGGTTATCTCCATTCCAGCACACATCTCGATATTCTCTGCCTCTAACACATATAACCATATAACATATAACCATATAACAATTACAGCACGGAAACAGGCCATCTCGGCCCTACAAGTCCGTGCCGAACAACTTTTTTTCCCTTTAGTCCCACCTGCCTGCACTCATACCATAACCCTCCATTCCCTTCTCATCCATATGCCTATCCAATTTATTTTTAAATGATACCAACGAACCTGCCTCCACCACTTCCACTGGAAGCTCATTCCACACCGCTACCACTCTCTGAGTAAAGAAGTTCCCCCTCATGTTACCCCTAAACTTCTGTCCCTTAATTCTGAAGTCATGTCCTCTTGTTTGAATCTTCCCTATTCTCAAAGGGAAAAGCTTGTCCACATCTGTCTATCCCTCTCATCATTTTAAAGACCTCTATCAAGTCCCCCCTTAACCTTCTGCGCTCCAGAGAATAAAGACCTAACTTATTCAACCTATCTCTGTAACATAATGTTTTGTCCCATCTCTTATAACCCTCAACCAATTACTTTCACCCTATGCTTCTCTGCTTGAGAAATCAATAACAGTATATTTACTGGACTTTATCCAGAACTAAACATTATTCCCTTTATGTCTGTGGAAAGAACTTCAGATGCTGGTTTAAATCGAAGGTAGACACAAAATGCTGGAGTAATTCAGCGGGTCAGGCAGCATCGCTGGATAGAAGGAATGGGTGACATTTCGGGTCGAGACCCTTCTTCAGATTGAAGAAGCTACCTTATTCCCTTTATACTGTATCTGTACAATGGGGAGGCCGCGATTGAAATCATGTGTAGTCTTTCCGTTGTCTGGGTTGCACGCAACACAAAAGCTTTTTACTGTACCTCAGTACATGTGACAATAAACTAAACTAACTAACTAGAGGTTAGTTTTAAATCTTTCTCCTCTCACCTTAAACCCATGTCCTTTGACACTACCTTTTTGTTACAAAAAATAAATGTAATTAATTATTGGAATAATAATATATACAATACGAATAAAATACCAAACAAACACACCACCATAATACAAAATCAGCCAATTATCTAAACAAACATTCTTCAATGTCAAATATATTCTTAAACAATGATATTACAATCCTTGTCAAGGATGCATTCCACCCCTGTGGTGCCCAGCGGACTCAGAAATCCCCCAGGGCGCCCGTGGACAGCGCATAGTCCCTCTCTAACACCACCTAGGCGCGGACATAACCCCGGAAAAGGGTCATGCAACCAGCTCAGGCAGAGCCTTCTTCCGCCTGGCGCTGTGACTCACGGATTTGATTCCCCAACTCTGGGTAAAAAAGACTGCATTCACCTTATCTCATCCCCTTATATACACCTCAGCCTCCTGTGTTCCAAGAAATATGGTCTTAGCCTGCCCAACCTCTCCCTGTTGCTCAGGCCCTCAAGTCCTGGCAACATCCTCTTAAAATCTTCTCGGCACTCTTGCCAGCTTAACGATATCTGTGAGTTCCTCCAGGCCTGTTTTTATTGTGCATACTATCCAACCTTTAATCTTGGCTTAAATGTTCCAGTTCTTCTTAACAGAAAACTAGATCAATACCTCTTGAAGGGATTAATGGTCAAAGATATTAATCATACTGTCTGATTTACTTTCAGAGCAAGGAAGTTAAGGAAATGTTCATTAATTTAATATATTATCTCGTATTGCTAAAATAGTCAGTGGCTGAATAATCAAGGAGAGCTTTGGCTGGAGTGGCCTTGGCTGTGTTGACTGACCTTGTACTTTATAATGGAATACTTAATTATACCTACAGAATCACTGGTATCAAAATATCTTAATGAGGTATGGTAACACGGTGGTTATGTTTGGGGACTACGGGCGCTGTCTGTATGGAGTTTGTACGTTTTTTTCCTGTGACCTGTGTGGATTTCCTCCGGTTTCCTCCCACACTCCAAAGATGTACAGGTTTGCAGATTAATTGGGTTCGGTACATAGAAACATAGAAATATAGAAAATAGGTGCAGGAGTAGGCCATTCGGCCCTTCGAGCCTGCACCGCCATTCAATATGTTCATGGCTGATCATCCAACTCAGTATCCTGTACCTGCCTTCTCTCCATACCCCCTGATCCCTTTAGCCACACGGGCCACATCTAACTCCCTCTTAAATATAGCCAATGAACTGGCCTCAACTACTTTCTGTGGCAGAGAATTCCAGAGATTCCCCACTCTCTGTGTGAAAAATGTTTTTTTCTTATCTCTGTCCTAAAAGATTTCCCCCCTTGTCCTTAAGCTGTGACCCCTTGTTCTGGACTTCCCCAACATCGGGAATAATTTTCCTGCATCTAGCCTGTCCAACCCCTTAAGAATTTTGTAAGTTTCTATAAGATTCCCCCCTCAATCTTCTAAATTCTAGCGAGTACAAGCCGAGTCTATCCTGTCTTTCTTCATATGAAAGTCCTGACATCCCAGGAATCAGTCTGGTCAACCTTCTCTCTACTCCCTCTAGTCCTTCCTCAGATTAGGAGACCAAAACTGTACACAATACTCCAGGTGTGGTCTCACCAAGACCCCGTACAACTGCAGTAGAATCTCCCTGTTCCTATACTCAAATCCTTTTGCTATGAATGCTAACATACCATTCGCTTTCTTCACTACCTGCTGCACCTGCATGCCTACTTTCAATGTCTGGTGTACCATGTCACCCAGGTCTCGTTGCATCTCCCCTTTTCCTAATCGGCCACCCTTCAGATAATAGTCTACTTTCCTGTTTTTGCCACCAAAGTGGATAACCTCACATGTATCCACATTATACTGCATCTGCCATGCATTTGCCCCACTCACCCAGCCTATCCAAGTCACCTTGCAGCCTCCTAGCATCCTCCTCACAGCTACCACTGCCCCCCCAGCTTCGTGTCATCCGCAAACTTGGAGATGTTGCATTCAATTCCCTCGTCCAAATCATTAATATATATTGTAAATAGCTGGGGTCCCAGCACTGAGCCATGCGTTACCCCACTAGTCACTGCCTGTCATTCTGAAAAGGACCCGTTTACTCCTACTCTTTGCTTCTTGTCTGCCAGCCAGTTCTCTATCCACATTAATACTGAATCCCCAAATACCGTGTATTGCCTCTAATTGTGCGTGTAGGATAGTGTTCGTGCACGGGGATGGCTGGTCTGCGCGGGCTCGGTTGGGCCGAAGGGCTTGTTCCCGCCCTGCATCTCTTAGAAAACTAAACTAAACTAATTAGAATCCAGTATCGGCCTGTATCGGGAGACTGAAGTTTGCACCTCATAAGGGCAGCTTGTAAATTGTCGCTAATGAGTGTCGATAGTGTTAATGTGCGGGTGTGTGGTCAGTGCAGACTCCTTGGGCACCTAAAGGGATTTTAAATTCAAGCAATTAAGTAAAACATAACCTGGAATAACTAGTACGGCAACTTTCAATCCCATCAGGGAAGCTAATCTGCCAATTTTACCAAATGTGAGCTTTAAATAGTTCTGGATCCACTATGAGACAATTCACTTGTAATTAATCTGTAAAGCCACTTAGGTCAAGAGTACTGATATGTCCCAAGCCAAAAATTGCACTGTTATAAAGTTACCTTAAGAGGAAAATGTCCTCAAATTTGCCTTTTAACTCTCAAATGGGGAAGAGAGATTTCCTAAATTGGTCCAGGGTGGAGAGGTATCAGTTACACACATTGATTGGAGGAACAATGGTATTGGTTTCTGGAGGACAGTACAAGGGTGATCGGGCTACATGTGCAGGAAGGAACTGCAGATACTGCTTTCAAACCAAAGAGAGACACAAAAAACTGGAGTAACTCAACAGGACAGACAGCAACTCTGATGAAAAAGAATGGGTGAGGTTTCGGGTCAAGACCCTTCTTCCGACCTTCGAGTCTGAAGAAGGGTCTCGACCTGAAACCTCTCCCGTTTCTTTTCTCCAGAGATACTGTCTGACCCGCTGAGTTACTCCAGCTTTTTGTGACCAGGCTACAGCTGACTGGCAGACTCTGGTGCGGGAACGATATGAATGGGACAGACTTGTTATTGGGGAGCTGTGACTCCTTTGTTCTCTGGCATTAGCGACTGGCGGAACATGCAGTGAAAATTGCAACACGGCCTTTGTTCAAATGACCACACTCATGCGGAATCCGCACACTGCGGGGAAAGCACACTGTGGGCTCTCATCTTGTGGAAGAACTGAACAGTTCTTCCATTTTGTCTTTCGAGGTGGGCATCACTTCACTCTGTGGGAATCGAACATTACTCCAGCAAATGCATTCTTCAGAACTAGGCTAAACAGGCCTGATGCTGTTCATAAGAGTTAAGAAAAAAGTTCGCTGAACACATAGAAGAGCTTATGAACTCAAATCTACACTGAGACATCTTAATCTTCCTACATAGATGAGGAAGCCTGTTTTTCAGTGGTTGTGCTTATAAGACTTAATATTACAATCCCTACTATAATTGGCACCTTCTTACAATCTTGAGTGGGGGTAGGGATGAAAAGATCATAGGGGTCATCAGGTGGGCACCCTCCTTCCTTGATGTTTCGTTGATAGGCCCACAACACCTCCAGAGGGCTCAACAGCAACACCTGGCATCCCAGGTGCGCTCCCCTCCGTTTTACCCCTCTTGCTGGTCATTTTGCAGCCCAGCTGGAGTCCTTCTTCTTCAGCCACAGCCAGTTGCTGCTTTGCTCAGCAGCCTCTGACATCGACCTGATGGCTTGCCTGAAGGCCTGTCCTCGAGCTCCCATTCCCTTCAGGAGTCTGGTTGTTGACATGGCTACAAACACTCTACAACAAACTTCTACACGGAGCGCCTGGGTACACCAGCCACGTTGTTCAGCCTCGGCTGCTAAGTCTGAATACTTCAGACATTTGCGTTCATGAGCTTCTCCCAAGGCACAGTTAACTCCACGATGTACAGGGACTTCTGTGAGGTTACTGAATGGTGGATCACAATAGTTAATGGTGGCACAGCGGCAGAGTTGCTGCCTTACAACAAAATGCAGCGCCAGAGACCCGGGTTCGATCCCGACTACGGGTGCTGTCTGTATGGAGTTTGTACGTTCTCCCCGTGATCTCCGAGATCTTCGGTTTCCTCCCACACTCCAAAAGACGTACATGTTTGTAGGTTAATTGGCTTGATAAAAATGTTAAATTGTCCAAGTTGGCGATATGCAGAGTACTGCCCTGCCGACTACAAAATTCAGAAGGTTCAGAAGGTTGACCATGTAAACACAACAATAACAAAGTAGACCACCCGCGCCCCCTGCCGCAAGTAGCGCTGAAACGTTGCAGTAAATGGGGGCTTATGATTGGCTCGGAGAGGGGGCGGGGTGGAAGATTGCAACCTTCACGTGGTCCACCCTGTTTCGACTAATGCAATCAACCCGACATGCACACACAAATAGATCAAATAGAACAAGTTGACCTACAACTTTAGGCTGTGCATGCCATACGCAAGAAGAAGAAGCAGGAGAGGGGGCAGTGGTGCGGTCTGCTTGGAAGGTGAGACAATGTCAAGATGCCCTGGTATTATGTTTGACTCATATTAACCATCTGTTGTTGAATAAGATTAACAGAAACAAAAAGTATATTATGACTAATTAGACAATTAATACCCATGTAGTAGGTAGTAGTAATAGGAAAACACATAGCCAAGGACGAAGGAGATTTTCGTATAATTGTATTTATCAGAAAAAACGTTGTTTACTGTAGAACTGTCGGCTAAATCTGCTGCAAATTCAGAGAACTGGTGAGCAGTTAACTGCCACCATCTCTTCATGATATCATGTAATAAAAACCTCTTGAAGCAAACAGCAAAATCTCACTTTTTCCTTTGATTTCCCACTGTCAATTTCCTCGACATAACATACTTGCAGAAAATCTCTGCAGAATGTAGGGCAGTGCTTTAAGTGTTAAATGTGTGTGTGTGTGTGTGTGTGTGTGTGTGTGTGTGTGTGTGTGTGTGTGTGTGTGTGTGTATGTGTGTGTGGAAGGGTGTGGGTGGGAGTGTGGGTGGCTGTGTGTGTGTGTGCGCGTGTGTGTGTGTGTGTGTGTGTGCGTGTTGGTGTACATATATATATATATAAATATACGGATAGTATATATATTTACTAGACCAAGAGCAGACCCGTTGGGTCTGCTCCCCCAACGCAGCCGTTCCCTACCCGTAGCCCCCACGGGAGACATGGTCCTCTAACTAAAGCGGCTCAGGAATGAGCAGTGCGGCTGGTTTTAAATGGCGTCTTTGAGGCGAGATGCGGGCGCCAGCAGCCGTTATGGTCGCTGGCCAGCAGGAGGCGACAACATTCACCAGGGGCTGGGTCTGGAGCTGTTTCTGTGAGTGAGAAGCCAGTGTTATTTGAAATATTGGGAGGGGGAGAAGGATTTGATTAACAATGTGTACATAAACACCACACCATTTAATGAGGAGTGGATACTTAGAAAGAAAAGTGCAATCTCTACGGAAATGGAAAAGATCTCGGCGATTGTGGATCTGGATTCGGCGTGGCAAGGAATCAAAGGAAAAAATGCAGCCGGCAGCCGTACATGTAAATGGATCCATTCTGATTGGACATCTGCGAGCATCGGGCATTCCGATTGGACATCTGCGAGCATTGGGCATTGTGACATCACACGATGGAAACTAATCAAAAGGCAGAAAGGCAGCCGGACGGCAGCCGGTCGGATGGCACGAGAGTTTTATATAATAGATAGATAGATAGATAGATAGATAGATAGATAGATGATAGATAGATAGATAGATAGATAGATAGATAGATAGATAGATAGATAGATAGATAGATAGATAGATAGATAGATAGAAATAGATAGATAGATAGATAGATAGATAGATAGATATAGATATATGTGGTGCTGTCCAGTTAAATTACTGGACAAAGTGCTGGAGTAACCCAGTAGATCAGGCAGCATAAACAAAGAAGTCTGAAGAAGGGTCTCGATCTGAAACGTCACTCATTCCTTCTCTCCAGAGATGCTGCCTGCCCCGCTGAGTTACTCCAGCTTTTTGTGTCTATCTTCAGTTTATACCAGCATCTGCAGTTCTTTCTTACACAGATCAGGCACAAGCATCCCTGGAGAAGGTGGATAGGTGACCATTTGGGTTGAGATTTTGCAGCGTTTCTCTTCCCCCACCCTTACCCTCCTTACAATCAGTCTGAAGAATAAAAGTAATAGGAAATTAAATGTAATAGGAGTGGGAAAAGTCATTCAGCCCCTCAAGTGTGTACTGCTATTTGGTAACTCACTCCGTCATTTTTCACAGCATGTTTTTCCAGCCCTACGCCTGCATTGCTTGATTTCCCTGTTAATCACAAATACGTCAGTCTCAGTTTTGACTGAAGACGGCGACTTGTGCATGTGCGAGCTGTGTAAAAATAAATTCACACTGCATATGTGATGATAAAGAGGTCCCGACCCGAAAAAGGGTCCCGACCCGAAACTTAAGCCAATTAACTTAAAACACTTATATGCTTCTTGAATGTGGGAGGTGCTGAGAGAAAGCCCTCACAGTCACAGGGATGAATGACTACTCTGGTCCTGTGGTCTCAGGGAGATGCAAAGAAGAATCACTTTTTTAGTTTAGTTGCGCGATGCAGTGTGGAAACAGGTCCTTTGACTTCACTGAGACCAACGAACAACCAAATACATTAGTTCTACCTGACACACAACAGGTGATTGACATCCTAATTAACTGGCAAACCTGCACGTCTTTGGAATGTGGGAGGAAACCTGAGCAAGCTGGGAACACCCGCACAGTCACGGGGAGAATGTATAAATCCCATACAGACAGCGCCCGTAGTCAAGATCGAGTCCTGGTCCCTGGCGCTGTGAGGCAGCAACTCTACCCTTGCACCACCAGGCTGCCCCATTTCATCAGCTGGATGACTATGCGTGGAGCCATAAGCTGCAAGTAATATTGTCCAATTATAACCTGCATCAACATGAGCTGAACGACCTTACTAGATGCCATTAGTTAATGGGGATTTAATTTGCAAAAAGTGGTGCACTGGTCAGTAATCAGGGGATATACTTTAAGTGTAGGGATGAACTGCAGATGCTGGTTTAAATCAAAGGTAGACACAAAATGCTGGAGTAACTCAGCGGGACAGGCAGCATCTCTGGAGAGAAGGAATGGGTGACGTTTCGGGTCGAGATCCTTCTTCAGACTGATGTCAGGGGAGTGGGCGGGACAGAGATATAATGTTGTCGGAGACAGTAAGACTGGTGGGAGAACTGGGAAGGGGTAGGGGATGGAGAGAGAGGGAAAGCAAGGGATGTTTGAAGCTAGTGAAGTCAATGTTCATACCGCTGGGGTGCAAGCCGCCCAAGCGAAATATGTGATGCTGTTCCTCCAATTTACGCTGGGCCTCACTCTGACAGTGGAGGACAGAAAGGTCAGATTTGGAATGGGAAGGGGAGTTAAAGTGCTGAGAAACCGGGAGATCATGTAGGTTAAAATGGACTGAAAGGACGTGTTCAGCTAAACGATCGCCGAGCCTGCGCTTGGTCTCGCCAATGTACAGTAGCTGGATATACTTCAGGATGGATATTGCAAACGAACAGAAGTGGTCATAATGAAAAGTTTTTTTCAATCAAGAAATTAGGGGCAAGCGCGACTAAAGGGCCTGTCCCACGAGCATGCGACTCCATGCAGCAAGCATGACCTAAAGGGCCGGTCCCACCAGCATGTGCCTGCATGCGGCAAACGCGACCTAACGTGGTCGCTTGAGCCGTATAGCCTCGCGGGGCCGGCCCCACTTCGATCACCGGAGCCGTATGAGGTTGTGCGGAGCTGCTCCCGACATTGCGCGGGGCTCCGAAAAAGTGACCTGTTTAAAAATTCCATGCGGCAACGGCCTGCCGGCCCGCAGCTGCCTCGACGCCGTATGCACCACCTCGACAGGCGTACGCAACCGCCTCGACACCATGCCACTCACTCGACCTCCGCGCGGCTCCTGCTTCTAGTTAGGTCGCACTTATCGCATGCAGGCGCATGCTGGTGGGATCGGCCCTTTAGGTCGCGCTTGCCGCATGCAGGTCGCATGCTCGTGGGACAGGCCCTTTATAGCCTTTATAGCGCTTACTGCACCTGAGACCCCGATTTGGTCCGGACTACAGGTGCTGTCTGTATGGAATTTGTACATTCATATGTGGGTTATCTCCGAGATCTTTGGTTTTCTCCCACACTCCAATGACATACAGGTTTGTGGGCTAATTGGCTTGGTATAAATGTAAATTGTCCTTCGTCTGTGTAGGATGGTGTTACTGTGCGGGGATCGCTGGTCGGTGCGGACTCGGTGGGCCAAAGTGCTTGTTTCTGCGCTGTATATCCAAACTAATCTAAACTAAATAGTTAGCGTTCAAATAGATTCTCTGACAGTATGTTGTTGGCAATTCGATCTGATTTATGATTTGGTTATCTAGTATAACTGATCGTTTATTATTTATTGTCTATTTATTTGTCATATTGTTGCGTTAAATGTGACCGTAAAGCTGCACCATGAAATAATTTAATTATTCCTATCTTGCTGCAGATGACAATTAAACATTCTTGACTCTTGAAAAGGAAATTGGACAAGTTCCTGAAGAAAAAATCATTTCAGTTTAGTTTATTGTCATGTGTACCGAGGTACAGTGAAAAGCTTTTGTTGCGTGCTATACAGCCAGCAGAAAGACAATACATGATTACAATCGAGCCAATCACAGTTTATAGATACATGATAAGCGAATAACGTTTTGTGCAAGTTTAAGGCAGCAAAGTCCAGTCAAGGATAGTCCGAGGGTCACCATTGAGGTAGGTAGTAGTTCAGGACAGCTCTCTGGTTGTGGTAGGAGGATTCAGTTGTCTGATAACAGATGGGAAGAAACTGTCCCTGGACCTGGAGGTGTGCATTTTCACACTTCTATACCTTTTGCCCGATGGGAGAGGGGAGAAGAGGGAGTGGCCAGGATGAGACTCGTCCTTGATTATGCTGCTGGCCTTGCCGAAGCAGCGTGAGGTATAAATGGAGTCAATAGAAGGGAGGTTGGTTTGTGTGATGGTCTGGGCTGCGTCCAAAATTTACTGCAATTTTTTGCTGGAGGAACTGCAGATGCTGAAATCTTGAGTAAAAATACACAAAGGGCTGCAGGAACTCAGCAAGTCAGGCGGCATCTATGGAGGGAATAGACAGACGACGTTTCGGACTGGGATCCTTCTTCAGGCTGTGGGGAAAGAGTCTATCTATAGTGAATGTGAGAGGATTGCCAGCACAGTTATAGCAGGGCTGAAAAGCCTCATTTTCACCTTTCCTTTAATCCTTGCACTTACACAATGAAATGTGGATTGCGGATTCATTGCAATTTGTACTTCCCAGTCGTCAGTTCCTTCATGTCACGAGTCAAGGGTGTTTTATTGCCATGTGTCCCAGATAGAACAATTAAATTCTTACTTGCAACAACACAACAGACCATGTAAACAGTACATTGTAAATGTTATAAAGGAAAAAAAAAAGTTCAGCATGTGCACATGTACATATACTCACATATACATTTATATATTACACACACATATGTGTATATAAACAGTATATAAACAGTATATACACACACACATATATATATATATATATATATATATGTAACCTGCCACAGGCAATGATGGTCCAGTTTTATACTGCTGTCATAGAGTCTGTCCTCACCTTCTCCATCATGGTCTGGTTTGGCTCAGCCACCAAGCACGACATCCGGAGGCTGCAGCACATTGTTCGATCAGCCGAGAAGGTTATTGGCTGCAACCTTCCCACCCATTGACAAACTGTACACTGCAAGGGCCAGGAAGCGAGTGGGTAAGATCATCTCTAACCCCTCTCACCCTGGCCACAAACTCTTTGAAGCACTTCCCTCAGGAAGACAACTCCGGACTGTCAAAGCTGCCACAGCCAGACATACAAACAGCTTTTTTCCATGAGCAGTAGATCTACTCAATAACCAAAATTCTGTAGCCTCCTTTTGCTCTGGTATTTTCTAACATTCTTCACATGTTTGAAATTATAATGTTTTATTTTTAATTGTCTACTGTATATCGTGTTGTTACTTGCGAGCAAAGCACCAAGGAAAATTCCTAGCATGTATACATACTTGGCTAATAAAATGTATTCAATTCAATTCAAATTCAATTCAATCCAATTCAAATATACACGTGTGTGTGTGTGTATGTGTGTGTGTGTGTGTGTGTGTGTGTGTGTGTATTTGTGTGTGTGTGTGTGTATACAGTATATACAGTATATACATATGTACACACACACACACACACACACACACACACACACACACACACACACACATACACACACACTAATAAAAAACAATCAATAGTAGTGCAATAATACCAATAATAGTCTGTAGTTCAGAGCTTATTTGAGGTTGTAGTGTTTAATAGCCTGATGGCTGTAGGGAAGAAGCTGTTCCTGAAGGTGAACGTGCTCAGGCTCCTGTACCTTCTTCCCGTAAACAGCTGGGAATTACTATGGATTGAGAGCGATCGTATTTGCTTACATTGTCCTTTGTTGTCAGAATTATTATGTTACACTGACCACAAATCTTTAAATCAAACAATTTTCACTTTGAATTACTATCCTGTCTGCCATAGATGCATTTGGCATGTAAAATAAAAACTTCTAAAGGCAGAGAAAGTGAACACCGATAACTAACAACAAAATGTCCACTTTTTTTTTCCTTTTAGCTTTCGTCAAACGACATTAACCGATAACCAAGTGCGTAGGAAGGAACAGCAGATGCTGGTTTAAACCGAAGACAGGGCCAAAAGGCTGGCGTAACTCAGCGGGTCAGGCAGCATCTCTGGAGGAAAGGAATGGGTGATGTTTCGGGTCGAGACTCTTCTTCGGAACCTTTCAAAGTGTCTGATGAAATAGCCCACGGATATTTCCTGTCAATGGTTCACATACGTCCTGCAACACCTCCCTGTTATGCTAATCCTGTCACTTTTCAAAACATACCAATTTTAGACCTGTCACCGAGACTTGTTAGGTTCAGTCTACAAGGCAGGTGGTGCTGGAGCACTGTTCCCCACAGCGCCAATCAATTTTGGGGCCTTGATGGAGCTCACTTAATTGGGGCTGTATTTCCCAGAGGTTTACTTCTTGTAAAGCACTAGACAGCGTGTTCCAGCGATAACTTCCATTTCTCAGTCACACTTTTGTTCTGAGTAACCAAGGTTTCCCAGCCCAGCTTTGACAAGGTTCCCTATTTTTAAAATAAGTATATTAAATGACCCATATACTTTCACACCTTTGGATAAAATCATGAGAGGAATAGATCAGGTAGCTGCACACAATCTCTTGCCCAGAGTAGGGGAATCTAGGACCAGAGGAAATCGGTTCAAGGTGAAGGGAGAAAGATTGAATATGGATCTGAGGGGTAACTTTTTTCACACACAGGGTGGTGGGTGTATGGAACAAGCTGCCAGAGGAGGTAGTTGAGGCTGGGACCATCCCAACATTTGAGAGACAGTTAGACAGGTACATGGATAGGACAGGATTGGAGGCATATGGACCAAGGGCAGGCAGGTGGGACTAGTGTAGCTGAGACATGTTGGCCAGTGTTGGCAAGTTGGGCTGAAGGGCCTGTTTCCATGCTGTATCACTCTATGACTCTATTAACGTCTTAGAGGGCAGCACAGTGGTGCAGCTGGTCGAGCTGCTGCTTCAAAAGCACCTGGTTCGATCCTGACCTCAGGTGCTGTCTGCATGGAATACTCCAAAGACATACAAGATTGTAGCATTAATTGGCTTGGTTAAAAATTGTAAATTGCCCCTCACGTGTAAGGTAGTCCTAGTGTATGGGGTTTGCTGCTCAGCATGGACTGGGTGGGCCGAAATGACTGTTTCCACACTGTATCCCTTAACTAAACTAAACTCTACCTTTCAGTATTTGATTTTTTTACATCCTGGGAAAAACATTCTGACTGACTACGCTATCTCTCGTAATTGCTATAATTTCTATCAGGTCTCTGGCTTTTGAGAGAAAACAATCCAAGTCGGTCCAACCTCTCCCTGTAGCTAATGCCCCTTAATCCAGGGTATATTCTGATGATAGCATTTAGGATTGAAAATAAATAAATCACACAATTCGCTGCGATTAAACACACCTGCCTCCAGTTACAAGAATTTGCAGCAATGGCCCACACATGTAGTTTAGTTTAGTTTAGAGATACAGTGCAGAAACAGGCCCTGCGGCCCACCGAGTCCGCACCGACCAGCGATCCCCGCACATTAACGCTATCCAACATACTGGGGAAAATGTTACATTTATAAAAAGCCAATTAACCTACAAACCTGTACGTCTTTGGAATGTGAGAGGAGACTAAAGGGCCTGTCCCACTTGGCGATTTTTTTCGGCGACTGCCGGCATCATTGACCGATGTATCAGGTCACCTAATAATTTGTGGTGTGATGTGGCGTGATGACGTATGACACACGGTGTTTTTTCAAGTGTCGCAACATTTTTTTGTCGCCGCTGGATTTTGAAATGTTCAAAATCTTTTGGCGACCCTGATATGATGCCGGCTGTCACCGAAAAAAAATCGCCAAGTGGAACAGGCCATTAGAAATCTTGGAGAAAACCCATGGAGGTCACAGGGAGAACATTCAAACTCCATACAGGCAGCACCCGTAGTCAAGATTGGACCCGGGTCTCTGGCGCTGTAAGGCAGCAACTCTACCACTGTGCCATTGTGCTGCCCAACACAGCATAACACGTGTGCTTTAATCCTCATCTTGTGACATTTCTGCATCATGACAGGTAATTAAGTAATAGATGAATCCCAAACTGGACAGCTTTTCCCACATAAAAGCTTCGTTACCACCAAGGATTGATGTTGCATTTTCTGCTTTTCGTCTTATGGTACAGTGGTAGTTAATCAAGCTACAGCAGCTTCCATCATTAGCTATTTTAAGGTAGCATTAACCTGTTTTAAGTAATTGGGTTAACAACACAGTTAAAATATTACATTAATTAATTTTGTACAATATAATTAACCAATGGAAATTGATTTTCATTTTAATATTTTATATGCATTTCAAATGAGATTTCATTTGATATATATTTCAAAATGCATATCTTGAAATGCGATTTATTTCAAATTATAGGTGTATGTATATATACACGTGTGTGTGTGTGTGTGCATCTGTGTGTGCATCTGTGTGTGTGTGTATACACATACAGATACATACACACGCATGCACACTTCTCTATACATGCATACATATGCATACAAATATACACACACATACATACATCCATGCATACATACAAAGATCTTGCTTGAAATTATGAATGCCACTGTAGCCATGTCACTGTACCCTATGTTGTGGAACTGGTGTAGCAGTGAACATTCAGATTTTGCGAAGCTCAGTCCCAGTGGGGCAGCGTTATGGGCCTGTCCCACTTAGGCTATTTTTAGGCGACTGTCACGACTCTCATAGTCGTAGCAGATCGCCGAAAAACAAGCGACTGGACCCCCCTTCAACATAAAATTTCAAATAGAATCGTTACTTTAACAACAACTAAAAAACGAAGTCAGCACCGACGACAACCTACGTTGACCTGGTGACAACTTACGTTAACCTGGCGACAACTACGACAGCACCTACGTCAGGAGAAGTCAAGCTACGCTCATTGGCGTCAAGCCCACTGTCCCCGACTGTCGCCGAATATTTTTGAACATGTTGAAAATCCAGAGGCAACCAGAAAGACGCTACGACTCTTTGGGCGACTGAGGAGACTATTCACGACCATATAGGCAACACCCCGGTGACCATGTCACCTGCAGTCGCCTAAAAAATCGCCTAGGTGGGACAGGCCCATTAGATTTCAGGCAATATGGCAGCATCAGTGTGAGGCAGGAGCGACGGTGTGTTTCTGATTGAAAAACCATCAAAGTCAGCGCGGCACGGTGGCACAGCGGTAGAGTTGCTGCCTTACGTCACCAGGGACTCAGGTTCGACCCTGACCACAGGTGCTGTCTATATGGAGTTTGTTCATTCTCCTTGTGACCTTATGGCTTTTCTCCAGGTGCTCTGGTTTCCTCCCACTTCCCAAGGACGAGCAGGTTTGCAGGTTAATTGGCGTCTGCAAATTGTCCCCTGTGTGTAGGATAACTTGAGTACAGGGAACGCTGGGAGGCGTGGACCTGTTGGGCTTGTTTCCACACTATATTTCTAGACTAAACTAAAATAATTCAACTACAATGCATGGTACAGTGACATTCATCATTAACTTAACACTTGGACATTACTCATCCACTATATCGCCTTCTGATATTTGACACATTCCCATGGCTGCAATTGCAACAGTTGGAAAATGCAGCATGCATACCCTGAAAAATAAATATTGCTCAACTAACATTGCTTAAAGCAAAAGGATCTGGTCATTATCACATTGTTATTTACGGGTGCACTGTGTACATATTAGCAGCCAGACGTCCTGCATTTCATGAGAAACTACAGATGATTGAAAAATGGATCTGAAATGGGGTCGGTAGAGTTTGCTGCCTTACAGCACCATAGACCAAGGAGGCGCGCGACTTCAGATCTGTAGCGGTTTTTAGCTTGTACAAGTATTTTTTGTTACAAGATGGGAGGGATTTTTATCTCTCCCTCACACCTGTGCCAGATGGCTGCAGTGAAATGAAAAGATCCCGGGGACTCTGGTGCCGATACCTCAGTAAAAGCTAAGGGACACAGCGCTGCTGCACTATAGGGTTGCTGACATAAAACATCCCCCACACAGCAGAATCAAACCGCTTTCCCTGCAACTGTGTGGGAAGGGGTCACCAAAGTCAGTCTCTTCCTCCATTGTTCCCCGTGGTCAGGGGGGCCCAACACCCCCGGTGTGCCCTCCGCAGTTTTAAATATGCAGCTACGGGCGGCCCGATATTCAGGACCGCTCGCTGGGGTGTTGTAAGTCCGACGTCGGGGCTGCGGGGACGTCATCGGGGGGGGGGGGGGGAGAGTGGAGTGCAGCGGAGAGATCCTCAGCGGCGTGGACACAGAGTCGGCAATTAAATTGACCCTCCTACCTTGAGTCGGCGGTACTTCAAAAGTCCGCAACCCATGCGCCAGGGTGGAGACTGCTGCAATGGAGACCCTCTGCATAGGCGCCCCAGGACTCCACGTGTGACGGTCAAAGCGCTTCCCGCATTGGCAGCTCTCCGCACCAGAGCTCCACGATGTCGGAGCAGCGGCCCAACGCTCCGGAGCTCCAAACGGCGACCCGGGTAAGTATCGCCCGCTCCGCCGTGACTGCAGCGCTGCGCCGCCGCTGTAGCAGCCCCGGTCCCCGGCAGGAAAGGGCCGCTCCGATCCAGCTGGTAGGCCACGAGGTGGGGGGCGAGGACGCGACTCGGAGAAATAGTCGCGTCCCCACCCGGAAGAGACTGGGAAACGGTTTCCCCCTTACCCTGCCCCACTCCCCCACATAGAAAAGTAAAAGTTTCCCCCAACACAAGACTTTAGACTAACTAAAAATGATAGAAAAGATAGAAATAACAGACAGGCTGTAGGCAGAGGCTGCTGCCAGTACAGCGCCCCCTAGGGGTTATTCTCCCAGTGACCATCGTGGGTTTTCTCCACGATCTCTGGTTTCCTCACACACTCCAAAGACGTACAGGTTTGTAGGTTAATTGGCTTGGTATAAATTTAAATTTTCCCCTGTGTATATCGGACAGTGCTACTACGAGGGGATGGCTGGTTGACACGGACTCGGTGGGCCAAAGGGCCTGTTTCAGCGCTGCATCAGTTAACTAAACTAAACTAAACAAAGTGAAGCTGGGAAAGTTTCGAAAGAGATGCACATTTCGAAAAGATGCGTACATTGTTACTTTACTCTCGGGCAAGCCTCAGGTTCGGCTGGTTAGCAAGGAGCATCTGAAGTAGCAGTGGTGGCAAACCCTGGGACGCATCATACAAGCATCAGAAAAACATTCACGCTGCAAAAGTGCCATTTCTTCATCGTTTCTTTGACAAGATTCAACTTGGCTCAAGATCATCTCTTCGCAGCTCTCACAGCCACAAAAAGCTGAAGTAACTCAGTGGGACAGGCAGCATCTCTGGAGAGAAGGAATGGGTGACATTTCGGGTCGAGACCCTTCTTCGGACTAGTTAGGGAAAAGGGAAACAAGGCAGTAATGTAGAGAGATAAAGAATAATTAATGATAGTGAAAAATGAAAAAAACATAACAATGATAAAGCAAACAGGCCATTGTTAGCTGTTTAAAGTAGACAAAAAATGCTGGTGAAACAGCGGGTGAGGCAGCATCTGTGAAGAAAAGTAGGCGATGTTTTGGGATGAGATCCTTCTTCAGACTGATGTCGGGGGGGGGGGGGAGAGGGAAAAAGAAAGGAAGAGGTGGAGACAGTAGGCTATGTGGGTGAGCTGGGAAGGGGAAGGGAAGAAGGGAGAAAGCAAGGACTACCTGAAATTAAAGAAGTCAATGTTCATAACGCCAGGGTGTAAACCACCCAAGCGAAATATGAAGTGTTGTTCCTCCATTTTATGCTGGGCCTCACTCTGGCAATGGAGGAGGCACAGGCCAGAAAGGTCAGATTCAGAATGGGAGAGGGAATTGAAGTACTAGCTGTTTGTTGGGTGAAAACGAGAAGCTGGTGTGACTTTGGTGGGGGAGGAATAGAGAGAGAGGGAATGTTGGGGTTACTTGAAGTTAGAAAAAAGAATACTCAGGCCATTGGGCTGGTCTTAGCACCTCTCATCAGGTCAGATCTCATCTTCGGACCAGATGTGTTCACTTTGTTGTAATTACTTTATGAGCTCAGTAGGACTAGTACCATAATACTCCAAATATCAGTGGGCTGAACTGTCAAATCGCGTGGCATGAAAGTATAGTATTGTGAGTATTTCCAGCACTTGCTGTTTTGGCTTCAGATGTCCAACATCTGCAGGTTTTGTGTTTGCTTTTCAAACGTAGTTTAGCTCAGTTTAATTTAGAGATCCAGCAAAAACAGGTCCGTCAGCCCACGCCACCCCTGCACACTAACACTGTCCTACACACACTAGGGACAATTTACGTCTGTGGGACGTGGGAGGAAACCTGAGCTCCCAGAGAAAACCAACGCAGGTCACGGGGAGAACGTACAAACTCCATACAGACAGCACCCATGGGCAGGATCGTGCCGGGGTCTCTGGCGCTGTAAGGTAGCAACTCTACCACTGCCCCGCTGTCTTCAGAGTCCCCAGAAATGCCACCTCCAGAGATGCTGCCTGCCCTGCTGAGTCAATCCAGCATTTTCTGTCCTTTAATATATCTGTTGGCTTCCATTTTAGGAAATTTAAATTTTGCAATCAATTAAATTTACAAAAAAACAAAAGTGAAATAACAGTCCTTGAACTGGAAGAACAGCTGCTTTATATAACACTCTCCACAGGACATGTCAGCTTTCACACCAAGCCAATGTAGCAGCACAGAGAATATTGTAGATTGCATTATAAAATGCTCCAAGATATACAAAACAACATTGACATCTAACTTACTGAGAGTGTTACCGGAGGAGACCCACTGTTGCATTATATCAATGCAAATAAATATATTTAGGTGATGACATAGACAATTACTGGTTCACTTTAATGAAAAAGTGATTCATCTTTTTATTAATTATTACACGCATTTGATTGTATTTCCTGTGAAAAGCATTGTGTTGAGCTTCTATTGGATATTCCTGTGCCTTCTGGGCCGCTATTAATTTATAGAATACATTACTGGACAGGGCAACAAAGGATATCCAAAAGGTTGTGAATTAATGTGGAGGTGAGAGGCTCATTCGCAGTCAGCCGAGTTTCAGATTCATGCACTGACAGTCCCTGTCCATTTACATGTACACGGCCCTGGTGATTGCAGTAATTTACAACGTGTTGCCTTGTGATATTCTTTTATTGTCACTCCTGTTAACGGCAGGATGACTTGTTCCCACAAGGATTGGATGAGATTGGCCTGAGAAAAACAATTCCATCCATGCATACTGAGTGGCACGCAGATTATGTGCAGCGTGCCTGGGGATTGTCAACCATTTCCTGGTTTGCTTAAGGTATTAAGGTTCACTCTTGCAGAGTACACTACTAATTTCCGTTGCCTCTCTAATCTCTGTTTTCAGTTAATTAAACACACTCCTTTCCACCAGCTTCATGCTGTTATCTTCTTATCCACAACATAGGAACATGAGGAGTAGCTCTTTCACGCTAAGGGTGGTAGGTGTGCGGAACGAGCTGCTGGAGGAGGTAGTTGAGGCAAGTGCTATTGCAACGTTTAAGAAATATTTTGACAGGTACATGGATAGGACAGGTTTAGAAGGATGCAGGCAGTCTGGGACTAGTGTCAATGGGACCTGTTGGCCGGCGTGGACCAGTTGTGCTGAACGGCCTGTTACCCTACTGTACAACTCTGTGACTCTATACCAATAAGGAAGGAGGATTTCAGCCCATTGGGTTCAATTTGGAACCCAGGAAAGTAATCCCCTTGCAGCTTTACAGTTTAATCTCTCTCGCATGCCCAGCGATTCCCCCCTTGACTACCTTGTGATTTGCTTACACGAATGGGGGAATTTATAATTGGAGACCAGAGGATCAGTGTTGTCGTGGGAATGTGCAAACTCCACAAGGACTGCAGCCAAGGTCAGGATAGGACCCATCCCCTCGAAGATGTTACTTTAACTGAACCTGTGCTGCACCATTGCAACAATTCTGTACAAAGATAGACACAAAACGCTGGAGTAACTCAGCCGGACAGGCGGTATCTCTGGAGAGAACGAATGGGTGACGTTTCGGGTCGAGACCCTAATTGTGCACAGCTGAGTTCAGGAAGGCAGAAGGTTTACGAGAATAACTTCAAGACTAAAAGTATACGGTTCCATGGATAGATTGGAGAAAATGTATTTTTTCTTGCACCAGGCCCAGCAAAGGAAACTATTACAACATGAAGCAGTCAGATCGAGCAAATAATGAAAACTATAATCTCATATGGGTTCACCTTTAATAAGAATGTTCAAAGTAATTTATCTTTTTTTCTAATTATTGCACAAATCCAAATGCATTTCCTATAAAGCATAGTTTAGTTTAGAGATGCAGCGCGGAAACAGGCCCTTCGGCCCACTGAATTCAGGCCGACCAGCGATCACCCCATACACTAGCACTATCCTACACACCAGGGACAATTTACAATTTTTACCAAAACCAATCAACCTACAAACCTGTACATCTTTAGAGTGTGGTAACAAACCAGGGCACCTGGAGAAAACCCACACGGACAAGTGGCGAAAGTACAAACTCTGCACAGACAGCACCCGGAGTCAGGATTGAACCCGGAGCTCACAAAAAGATGTTTTAATAGCACAGACAGAAATAGACCTTTAAGTTATTATGGACACAGTGTTGGAATAACGTCAGGCAGCAACTCTGGCCAACTTGCCTGACCTGCTGAGCTACTCCAGCACTTTGTGGCCTTCTGTCTATTAACCAGCATCTGCAGTTCTTTGCTTCTACTGGTTTATATTAAAGGACACAAAGTGCTGGAGTGACACATCGGGTCAGGTAGCATCTCTGGTGGAATCTGAGGAAGAATCGCAATCTGAAACGTCACTCCCCCAATACCAGCCCAAAGAAGAGTCCTGGTCCACAACGTCGCCTGATCGATGTCCTACATAAATGAGCAAAAGTAAAGAACGGCAGATGCTGGTGCATACTGAGAAGGTCACAAAGTGCTGGATTAACTCAGCGGGTTAGGAAGCTTCACCAGAGGTGCTGCCTGATCCGCTGAGTTACTCCAGCACTTTGTGCCCCTACATATAAACCAGAATCCGCAGTTCCATCTTTCGACGAGTTATTGTGGAGACTTGGTTTATCGAGTGACCAAGAGAAGGATAGTGTTGGGGTGTGGTGGACGAATACAAGACATTGAAGATTTCAAAGCAGATTCATTGACCCTGAAGAGGGGTCTCGACCTGAAACGTCACCCATTCCTTCTCTCCAGAGATGTTGCCTGCCTCGCTGAGTTACTCCAGAATTTTGTGTCTACCTTCGGATTCATTGACAAGTCCCTTTTACTGAACCAGCAAGGTAAAGAAGTGAGTTTGTGCAGAAACATGTTTTACTTTGGCAAGTAAATGCAAAAATAAATAGTCTCACCTTATAGGAAGGATGTCAACAAAATAGAGAGAGTACAGAGGAGATTTACTAGAATGTTGCCTGGGTTTCAACAACTAAAAGTTACAGAGATAGGTTGAATAAGTTAGGTCTTTATTCTCTGGAGCGCAGAAGGTTAAAGGGGGACTTGATAGAGGTCTTTAAAATGATGAGAGGGATAGACAGAGTTGATGTGGACAAGCTTTTCCCTTTGAGAATAGGGAAGATTCAAACAAGAGGACATGACTTCACAATTAAGGGACAGAAGTTTAGGGGTAATATGAGGGGGAACTTCTTTACTCAGAGAGTGGTAGCGGTGTGGAATGAGCTTCCAGTGGAAGTGGTGGAGGCAGGTTCATTGGTATCATTTAAAAATAAATTGGATAGGCATATGGATGAGAAGGGAATGGAGGGTTATGGTATAAGTGCAGGCAGGTGGGACTAAGGGGAAAAAAAATTGTTCGGCATGGACTTGTAGGGCCGAGATGGCCTGTTTCCGTGCTGTAATTGTTATATGGTTATATGGTTATATGGTTCCATGTTTCACTGAACGTTTGTCACTGAAAAGGCAATTCTGATTATTCACGTGGCGGAGATGTGGAGAATTCACCAAAGGCTACCTTGCAACTAACACCATGGTCAATTGACATGCAAGGCCTGCCCCAATATAGTCATAGGACACGGCACAGACTATCACACAAACCAACCTCCCATCCATTGACTCCATTTATACCTCACCCTGCCTCGGCAAGGCCAGCAGCAGAATCAAGGAAGAAACGGCCCCTGGCCTCTCCCTCTTCTCCTCTCTCCCATCGGGCAATAGGTATAGAAATGTGAAAAATGCACACCTCCGTATTCAGGGATAGTTTCCTCCCAGCTGTGATCAGGCAACTGAACCATCCTACAACATCTAGAGAGCAGTCCTGAGCTACTGTCCACCTCATTGGTGACCCTTGGACTATCTTTGATCGGACTTTACTGGCTTTACCTTGCACTGAACGTTATTCCCTTCATCACGTATCTGTGCACTGTGAATGGCTTGATTGTAATCATGTATTGTCTTTCCGCTGACTGGTTAGCACGCATCAACAGCTCTTCACTGCACCTCGGTACACATGACAATAAACTAAACAGAAACTGAAACTGCAGTTCCTTAACCTTGCCCTGACCTTGTCATTGAAGGTATTTTGGATAGCGTTACATTGCGTTTAATATCCAGGATGATAATTCATAAGGAACAAACTGCCAGAAACATATTGCTGGCATGCTAGACCTGATCAACCACAAAAACGAATCCATCACAATTTTACAAAGACCCCTCGGGCAAAATAACAATGGTCCTTGGGCACCAGTCTATCTTGGTTTCAATTTTGTATAGAAAGAGAAAAGAAAAGTCATCCAACAAGCTCAGTTTCTACTTTTCGCAATAAACCCCTCTGCTCACCAATTTTTAACTCTAATATGTCCAAGATTGCTCTCCCAAACAAGAGCTCTAACAACCTCTCCCAGGAAGATAGATTTCTATCTGTATCAGTGAGTCACCAAGAGCAGTTTCCACATTTAAAGAAAGAAATGAATCATGCCATCAAGTGGTCTATGTTTAGGTTTCATTATCGTCTGTGACCTTTCTGTCCTCCATTGTCAGAGTGAGACCCAGCGCAAATTGGAGGAACAGCACTTCATATTTCGCTTGGGCAGCTTACACCCCACCAGTATGAACATTGACTTCTCTAACTTCAAGTAACCCTTGTTTTCCCTCTCACTCCATCCATCCCCCATCCCAGTTCTCTGACTAGTCTGAACATCCCTGATTACATTTTATCTCTGTTTAAGAAACTCATCTCCTATCTGCTAATCTCTCTCCTGCTCCATCTTCTTTCTTACTTCTCTTCCTCACTATCGTTTTCTTTTTTTATACACACTACACGTTTTTCTACTCTCTATTATCTCTTTCTGTTTCATTTCTCTTTTTAAAAAAAAATAAAAAATGAAGTTGTACAGAAAATGTATCAGGTCAACATATATTTGGCACCTGAAAAAAGGTACCACTGTATTGTACTTACTTCTAATAAATAAAATAAAAAACAATTTAAAAAAGGAACTGCAGATGCTGGAAAAATCAAAGATAGATAAAAATGCTGGAGAAACTCAGCGGATGAGGCAGCATCTATAGAGCGAAGGAATAGGTGACATTTCGGGTCGAGACCCTTCTTCAGACTGAAAGAATCTGAAGAAGTGTCTCGACCCGAAACGTCACCTTTTATCTCTGTTTGCTTTGTTGTCACCTTCTCCTAGCTAACAATGACCTATTCTACATTTTCCTTCATCTCCCCCCCTCCCCTTTGTCTCATTTTTTCACGTTACACCTCCTTATCCCTGTACCTCCATCTCCCCTGACCTCTCGAACCGAAACATCACCTGTTCCTTCTATCCAGAGATGCTGCCTGGCCCACTGAGTTACTCCAGCACTTTGTGTCTATCTTTGTTGTAAATGAGCATCTGCAGTTCTTTCCACGCAATCTGGAGATGTGTCTAGATACCTCTTTTGGATTGAGGAACACAAATGAAGGGAAATTATAAACTCATTCCCGGCGACTAACCTGACGTGTTGCCCAGACAGACGTAATGGTTCATATTAACTCCATCCTCTTAGCCCGTCTTGATCCACTCGTTTGCTTTCTGTCTCCCTGCCCCTAAACTCATCTCTGGAACACTCTCCTAGATGACAAGGATTCCTATGTTAGACTCCTATTTATCAACTATAGCTCTGCCTTCAACATTAGGGTGGCACGATAGCACAGCGGGTGAGTTGCTGCCCTACAGCGCTAGAAACCCAGGTTCGAAGCTGACTACGGGTGCTGTCTGTGCATAGTTTGTACGTTGTCTCCATGACCTGCATGGATTTTCCCCAGGAGCTCTGGTTTCCTCCCACCCTCCAAAGATGTACAGGTTTGTGAGTTAATTGGCCTGGTAAAATTGTAAGGGTAGTGTTATTGTGCGGGAGTCGCTGGTCGGTGCGGACTCCGTGAGCCGGTAGGCCTGTTTCCACGCTGCATCTCGAATCTAAACTAAACTGCACCAAACCATAGTCCCATCCAAACTCATCTGCATACTCCTGGACCTAGTAAATCAGCACCCTCCTCTGCCACTTAGTTCTTCAACTTTCCGACACACAGGCCACAACCAGCAAGGATAGGAGACAACACCTCCTCCACATCAATTCTCAACCTACTGGTGCTCCACAAAGATGCATTCACAGTCCCCTAAGATTTCTCTACATGGTCATAGTCATAGTTCATTCGCTCATGTGTCAGACAACGTTCTGCCATCGGTCTGCCACAGCCGGTGCCACATCTGTGCCTGTGCGGAGATCGGCCGCGGTGCGTGCCTCTCCGCTGCAAGCCTGTAGGTGGGCCATTGTCTGTACCTCTCCACAGTTGCACTTGTCAGAGTTTGAGAGGCCCCGTTTCTTCAGATTGAGTCCGCAACGTCCCACTCCATTGCGGATGCGGTTTAGAGCTTTTCAGGTAGCATAAGGCAGGTGGTGTCCTGGTGTCATCTGTTGTTTGGTTTTGGTGCCTGGTACAATTGGCTCTAGTTCCATGAAGCTGTTCCGACTCATCAGGCATTTCTTGGCATGTTGGTGATTGTGCAAGGGATGGTGGGGGTCTGTGTCCGCATTGAATGATAGTCATTGTGATACAGTGTGGAAACAGGCCCTTCGCCCCTACTTTCTCACACCCGCCAACATGTCCCAGCTATACTAGTCCCACCTGCCTGCGTTTGGCCCATATCCCTCTAAACTTGTCCTATCCATCCTATACTATATCCCCAGTGTGGATGGCGGTCCCTGCTGCAAAAGGAAGGAGCAGTCTAACAGTCTACAACCATACTGTGAGATAGCCTTCCCGTGGCTCCACAGATACACATTAATTAAAAGACAGTCGTTAAAAGAAAAAAAATATTTTAAGCATATGTCTGCAATCATTGATTGTTTGTGGCTTGTATCGTCGCTTTCATCCAGTTCTAATGGCCTCAATGAATGACTTAGTTTCATTTGTGGTTTAGATTTGCAGAACACTAAGGCAAAGCAGAGGCTATTTGCCTCGTCTAATGCCTGGGCCACGTTGCTCTTCTTCACTCCCCACAAGCTGGAAATCCTTCTTTCTCCCAGGTTTCTCAGCTTGGAACAGAACTTCAGATTAAACACAAAGTGCTGGGGCAACTCAGCGGGTCAAGAGTCAAGAGTGTTTTATTGTCAGATAGAATTTTTGACACTGTATTCAATTATTCAATGAATTATAAAACATGTAAAATTATAAAAGGACTGGACAAGCTAGATGCAGGAAAAAATGTTCCCAATGTTGGGCGAGTCCAGAACCAGGGGCCACAGTCTTAGAATAAAGGGGAGGCCATTTAAGACTGAGGGGAGAAAAAAACTTTATCACCCAGAGAGTTGTGAATTTGTGGAATTCCCTGCCACAGAGGGCAGTGGAGACCAAGTCACTGGATGGATTAAAGAGAGAGTTAGATAGAGCTCTAGGGGCTAGTGGAGTCAAGGGATATGGGGAGAAGGCAGGCACGGGTTATTGATTGGGGACAATCAGCCATGATCACAATGAATGGCGGTGCTGGCTTGAAGGCCTCCTCCTGCACCTATTTTTTATGTTTCTTTGTTTCTAGAACAATTAAATTCTTATAGAATATGAATAACAGAATTCAACACAACAGAATAGTAAACATAAAACACTGTAAACAAACGAGAGCAAAAAAAAATTCAGTGTCTGTATATATACACAGGCTCACAAATGCACATATATAGAGATCATATATATATATATATATATATATACATACACACACGCGCATACAGAAACGTACACACAAACACCCTGTAGAAATCATGATGTACTGCTTGTAATCACAATATTATCCTCAACATTGGGCTATTGAGCTGTGGGAATACTAAGAGCAAGAAATGATGGCACGGTGGCGCAGCAGTAGAGTTGCTACCTTGCAGCGACAGTGTGCCTGGTTCGATCCTGCCTATGGGTACTATCTGTACGGAGTTTTACGTTCTCCCACGACCTACGTTGGTTTTCTCCGAGATCTACAGTTTCCTCCCACAATCCAAAGACGCACAGGTTTGCAGGTTAATTGGCTTGGTGAAATTGTAAATTGTCCCTACTGTGTGCAGGATAGTGTTAGTGGTCAGACCGGGGGGAGTTCCCCCCCGCCACGGGTACCATTTAATCCCGTGCTACCTGCTCCATGGTTGGATAGTTGGCGACTAAACTGTCTGTCCCAAGAAATGCAACACCTGTCCCTTCACCTCCCCCCTCGACTCCATTCAAGGACCCATGCAATCGTTCCAGGTGCGACAAAGGTTCACCCCGCATCTCCTCCAACCCCATCTACTGCATCCTCTGCTCTAGGTGTCAGCTGATTTACATCGGGGAGACTAAGCGTAGGTTGGGCGATCGTTTCACCGAGCACCTCCGCTCAGTCCGCAATAACCAACCTGACCTCCCGGTGGCTCAGCATTTCAACTCCCCCTCCCATTCCCAATCCGACCTCTCTGTCCTGGGTCTCCTCCATTGCCAGAGTGAGCAACAGCGGAAATTGGAGGAACAGCACCTCATATTCCGCCTGGGTTGCTTGCGTCCGGATGGCATTAACATTGAATTCTCCCAATTTTGCTAGCCCTTACTGTCTCCTCCCCTTCCTTAACCATTGAGCTCCTCCCAACCTCCTATCCGCCCGCCCTCGGGCTCCTCCTCCTCCCCTTTTCCTTCCTTCTTCCCCCCCACCCCCCATCAGTGTGAAGAAGGGTTTCGACCCGAAACGTTGCCTATTTCCTTCGCTCCATAGATGCTGCTGCACCCGCTGAGTTTCTCCAGCAATTTTGTGTACCTTCGATTTTCCAGCATCTGCAGTTCCTTGTTGAACATAACTGTCTGTCCCACCGGTTTGCCAGGTGAGGAGGGGGCTGTGGACCCCCAGCAGGACCAAAAACAAAACCTGTCAAAGGGCGGGTGAGCTCCTAGCGAGCCAACGGCCATCCACACTTCAGTAGAAGTTGTGATCACTGTCAGGCACCGCGCCCGTTGATGTTTTCAACGATGATAATGATGATAATACGGGGTGCTCGCTGCTCGGCGGGGACTCGATGGCTCGATGTTTCCGCACTGTATCTCTAAACTAAAATAAGAGATTGAAGAGAAAGCCCTAGCTGCCCTTGAAGCAAGTAAAATGCGGAATCATTTCAAGGGGCCTTTAAGAGCTAACCACAGAACTGGGACACTGGAAGCATATAATCCAGGCCAAGTGTCTGGTTTTGTTTTCTAAAAGAGATTATATTTTAAGATTCAGATTCAGATTCAATTTTAATTGTCATTGTCAGTGTACAGTACAGAGACAACGAAATGCATTTAGCATCTCCCTTGACATAGCAAACGATTTGAATAAAAAAATAATAAGTGTCCGGGGGGGGGATTGGCAGTCACCGAGGTACGTTGTTGAGTAGAGTGACAGCCGCCGGAAAGAAGCTGTTCCTCGACCTGCTGGTTCGGCAACGGAGAGACCTGTAGCGCCTCCCGGATGGTAGGAGGGTAAACAGTCCATGGTTGGGGTGAGAGCAGTCCTTGGCGATGCCGAGCGCCCTCCGCAGACAACGCTTGCTTTGGACAATCTGGTAGATTCATGGTCACAGTTTGATTACTTTTCTCAAATAAAATTTATTTACATCATTTAAATTTCCCAGATTTTTTTATTGTGTTTAATGGCCACGCCTTCAGATTATGGGCCGATGGCGGGCGAATAAACGAGCCACGTGTGGTGAAAACAAAGAGAATGTTATTGCTCAGCTAAAGAGAGAAACACACACGCGAATGGGGGAGGGCTGACCCAGGTCTCCATACTTATTCTAGGGCACACCCCTACTGCTTCCCGCCATTACACAGTCACGTGACCCTACCCCCGACTGCCAAGGGTTCGCATACAGGTGCCTAACCACCGGGTGGCGCCACAAACCCAGGTTTTTCATTTAGTAATCTCATAAACACACTATACTATTGTAGCCAGAACAAAGGGTGGAGACAATAGAGAGACACAAGGAACTGCAGGTGCTGGAACCTTCAAGAGTCCAGAGTGTTGTATTGTCATGTGTCCCAAAACTGAAACATGCAGCATTACAACAGTTATGAAAACAAAGTACTTTGTGTTTCAAATCAAGATTGCAGCATAGAGTCTACAAAGTGCTGGAGTAATTCAATAGGTCAGTCAGCATCTGCGGAGGAAATGGACAGGTGACATTTCGGATCGGGCTCTGAAGAAGGATCGCCACACAAAACATCACTTGTCCATTCCCTCCACAGATGCTGCCTGACCCACTTTGTGTTGAGACAACAGGGAGCTTTGAATATTTCCTTATTTCATTGCATCATCAAAGGGGCCCGATGCCAGTTTACAGGAAATCTCACACCCTCACTTATTACTTCCTCGTAATCTAATCTTCCAATATCCCCATTAGTTCTTCTTCTCACTCCCTCAATGGGGCCAATTTACAGTGGCCATTGAAAGCACTTGGTTCCATTGAAACCACTTCAACAACCCATTTTGGGCACCGTATCTGAGGAAGGATATCTGTGCTGCCTCTGGAGAGGGTCCAGAGGAGGTTTACAAGAATGATCCCAGTGATGAGTGGGTTAACATATGATAAGTGTTTGTCGGCACTGGGCCTGTACTCACTGGAGTTTAGAAGAATGAGGGGGAGGACATCATTGAAACATACAGAATTGTAAAATGCTTGGATAGAATGGATGTGGAGAGTTGGAGAGTCTCGGACCAGAGGTCGTAGCTTCAGAATTAAAGGACGTTCTTGTGGGAAGGAGATGGGGAGGAATTTCTTTAGTCAGAGGGTGGTGATTCTGTGGAATATTTTGCCACAGAAGGCTGCGGATATTTTTAAGGCAGAAATAGAGAGACTCTTGATTAGTACGGGTGTCAGGGGTTATGGGGAGAAGGCAGGAGAATGGGGTGAGGAGGGAGAGATAGATCAGCCATGATTGAATGGCAGAGTAGAATTGATGGGCCGAATGGCCTGATTCTGCTCCTATCACAAATGACATGATCTTATGGCCACCAACCTGCTAGTCTGTGTGAGGAAACTCCACAGGAAGAATGTGCAAAACTTTAGCGGACTGTACCGGAGGTTGGAACTCAACAAAGTTTTCTGGAGATGCAAGGCGGAAACTCCACTAGTCAGCTGCACCAGTGACCTAGATGTACCTCCAGCAGTCTCAAAGAATGCTCGACATCAGTGTAAGGGAGTGCTGCTGATTTGTGCCTTGTTTAACTTCACCTGTCCGAGTATTATATTGGAGATAGCTATGGCAGTGTCATTTCCTTGGTCTAGGTGTCACTTATGTGACCAGCACCTACAGTAATGTCTGAAAGCATCGATGAAAGATGCCATCTCGTGCAGCTGAAAGCTCCCAGTTTCCGACATGCATTTTGCAACAACTGACAGTGGGTTTTTTGACACCACCTGCAAAACAACAATTAAGGCTGCCAATTTGACAGAGGATATAATTAAATGCAACCATTTTGTTATTTTGGCATGCATAAGTGGCTTAAATGCATACCAGCTGAACGTCTAAACGATTGCAATGTGGCAGAAGGTATTAAAGTGGAGGCAAGGAGAGGATAAGATCTGAATGTCAGACAGTCAGAATGAAAGTGGAAAGCAGCAAAAAAAAAAAAATCTAAGGTTGGAAGAAAATTCAGTGGGGACTTTGCGAAATGAAGCCCATCTGTTTATTTAATCAGATCAATTAGGAATCTGTTAGAAACCAAGAAATATGAATGCTAACTGGAAAATCTGAACAAAACCGCCCAGCATGTGTTATGTGTTTACACAATTATACGTGCCTGTAAAGAAATAAATGCGATTTGCATCAAAACGCTTGACTTGTTACCAGCAGGCGGTAAAATGTTAAGAAGATTCTAAGAAGAACTTTAATGCTGCTACTTCTGCAGACTACGTACCTAGCCAAGGTGCAGGAAGGAACTGCAGATGCTGGTTTACACCGAAGATGGACACAAAATGCTGGAGTAACTCAGCGGGTGAAGCAAACATCTCTGGAGAGAAGGAATAGGTGACGGTTCGGGTCGAGACCCCCTCTTCAGACACAAGACGTTGCCTATTCCTTTTCCCCAGACACGCTGCCTGACCCACTGAGTTACTCCAGCATTTTGGGTCCACCTAGTCAAGGTAACAGCATTGAACAGTTTTAAGCCACAGCTCTGAGAATCCATAATATTGCGAGCTGTGGCCTCAAAGGGAAATGACTGTTATCGAGAGTTAAGAATGTTTAATTGTAATCGAACAATTAAATTCTTATTTGTTGCAGGTTTACAGACCCATTAACACAAAAGCACACAAATAAATATACAATCTCAGCGCGGCACAGTGCTGCTGCCTTACATTTTCAGAGATCCCGGTTCTAGGGATATTGACTAGGGATGTTGATTGTACGGAGTTTGTACGTTCTCCCCGTGACCTGCGTCGGTTTCCCCCGGGTGCTCCGGTTTCCTCCCACAATCTAAATACGTACAGGTTTATAGATTAATTAGCTTGGTATAATTATAAATTGTCCCTAGTGTGTCCCTAGGATAGTGTTGTGGGCCGTCCCACTTTGGCGATTTTTGGGGTGACTACAGGTGACTGCCACAAATGTTTCCACATGTTGAAAATTTTTCGGTGACAGTGGCGACAATTTTTGTTGTTATAGGTTGACGTGGGTGTTGTCATAGAAACATAGAAACATAGAAATTAGGTGCAGGAGTAGGCCATTCGGCCCTTCGAGCCTGCACCGCCATTCAATATGATCATGGCTGATCATCCAACTCAGTATCCCGTACCTGCCTTCTCTCCATACCCCCTGATCCCTTTAGCCACAAGGGCCACATCTAACTCCCTCTTAAATATAGCCAATGAACTGGTCTCAACTACCCTCTGTGGCAGAGAGTTCCAGAGATTCACCACTCTCTGTGTGAAAAATGTTCTTCTCATCTCGGTTTTAAAGGATTTCCCCTTTAGCCCCCGGACTTGGACTTCCCTAACATCGGGAACAATCTTCCTGCATCTAGCCTGTCCAACCCCTTAAGAATTTTGTAAGTTTCTATAAGATCCCCTCTCAATCTTCTAAATTCTAGAGAGTATAAACCAAGTCTATCCAGTCTTTCTTCATAAGACAGTCCTGACATCCCAGGAATCAGTCTGGTGAACCGTCTCTGCACTCCCTCTATGGCAAGGGATTGGTTGTCGCCAGGTGTCGTAGGTGAATTCCATTAAAATTAGTCCCTGGCAGTCGCCTAAATAGTCGCCTAAGTGGGACAGGCCCATTAGTGTGCAGGGACCACTGGTCTGCGAGGACTCAGTGGGTCAAAGTGCCTGTTTCCATACTCTATCTCTAAACTAAATTAAACAATTATCAACAGTATAATAAATTAATAATCAGTAATACCAGGTAACCAGACTATAATAATGCCAGACCGATGTAGTGCAATCAAAACAAAGTCCAGAGGCACAGGGAACAGCAGATGCTGGAATCTTGCATGGCAACAAGGTGTTGGATGGAATAACAGAGAAACAAGGAACTACAGAAAAAAAAGACACAAAGTTCTGGAATAACTCAACGTCAGGCAGCATCTCTGGAAAGAAAAGGTAAGGTGAAGTTTTTGGGTTGGGACTCTTCTTCAGATTACAGTGATGGGTTAAAGCTGGAAGAGAGGTGGAGGCAGGACAAGATCGGGCAAGTTGGCAAGGTGGCAAGGTGGCGCAGCAGTAGAGTTGCTGCCTTACAGCGCCAGAGACACAAGTTCAATCCCAACTATGGGTGGTATTTCATCTGTATGGAGTTTGTGCATTCTCCTTATAGAGAAACTAGGTGCAGGAGTAGGCCATTCGGCCCTTCGAGCCTGCACCGCCATTCAATATGATCATGGCTGATCATCCAACTCAGTATCCTGTACCTGCCTTCTCTCCATACCCCCTGATCCTTTTAGCCACAAGGGCCACATCTAACTCCCTCTTAAATATAGCATGACCTGCGTGGGTTTTCTACGGGAGCTCCGGTTTTCTCCCGCACACCAAAGACGTGCAGGTTTGTAGTTTGACTGGCGTCTGTAAATTGTAAATTGCCCCTGGTGTGTAGGGTAGTGTTAGTGCACGGGGTGATTGCTGGTCTGCACGGACTGCATGGGCCAAAGGGCTTGTTTCCACACTGTACGTCGAGAGTCAAAAGTAAAAGTGAAATGAGCTGACTGTAATCTGGATTGAAAGATACTGCACTTCCATCATCTGGACCGGTTGTTGCAAAGAGAAACAGCTTGAACTTGAAGCTGGAGAGAGCGGCAGGAAAGGGGGAAGAATTGACATACAGCAGATAATTATCTGCGGCAGAAACATATCGAGACAAGAATTCTTGGTCTTGGATCACTCTACCGAGCCACCTCGGGATCTACGAGTGCCCCACAGTGGAGTTCATCCTCAAACTGAGAGATCTCTGACATCTGTCTGAATGTAACAATGATGGGCTGATAGCTCATCTTTTCTCAAATCCAGGAGCCGATTCAGGACAACCTGTCTGAACAAACTACTTTCTACAAAAGAGTAGAATTGAGCTTCTGACTGCTGGTCTCTCTGCCTCTCAGGAAAAAAAACCCCATCATTTTATTTTGTACAGCTGCCAGCAGGGACCGAGAATGAATTCTGAAGGAGCCAGACACAATTTGCATTAATTAATTACCACAAGCAGGTTCTGTTTGCTGCTTTACAAGGAAATCATAGATAAAGTTAAAACCACTATAAAGCAAGCTGCTGAACTGAATCTACAAGAGAGATTTTTTTTCCCCCCATTATTAGTTTTATCACGTGAATAATTGAGAATGCATTGAATTAAGTTTAATTTCAAGAAACTGTTTAGTGTGATTATAGAACTGCGACTGTTATGTGGAAAAAACGAGAATAATTAAAGTTTTGGCAATTATATATTAGCATAAAATGCCTTAAAGTGCCTCACAGGCAATGGATTACTTTTGAATTGAAGGCTGCGTTGTTTAACAGGGGCTAATGCGATAAGGACCAACAAACAGCGTATGAAATGAATACTTTTGTTGTGGGGGTTTTGCTAGTTTTTTTCCGTATTGCCTGCGATAAGGTGATAACAGTGGGTTAGTGATAGAACATAGAACAGTACAGCACAGGAATGGGCTTTTTGATCATAGAGTCATAGTCAGAGCACAGAAGCAGGCTCTTCACCCCAACTTGTCTGCGTTGACCAAGTTTAGTTCAAGATAGAACTGCAGATGCTGGTAAAATCAAAGGTAGATACAAAATGTTGGAGAAACTCAGCGGGTGAGGCAGCATCTATGGAGAGAAGGAATAGGCTACAAAATGCTGGAGAAACTCAGCAGGTGAGGTAGCATCTATGGAGAGAAGGAATAGGCTTCTCTCCATTGATGCTGCCTCACCTGCTGTGTTCCTCCAGGATTCTGTATCTCCCTTTAGTTTAGTGTAGTTTAGTTTAGTTTAGAGATACAGTGCCCAAACCGACCCTTCGGCCCACCGAGTCCACACCGACCAGTGGTCCATGCACATTAACACCACCCTACACACACTAGGGACAATTTTACATGTATACCAAGCCAATTAACCGACAAACTCGTACATCTGTGGAGTGTGGGGGGAAAAAAACCCAGGCAGGTTGCAAGGAGAACATGCAAACTCCGTTCAGACAGCACCCATAGGCAGGATTGAACCAGAGACTGGAGCTACAAGGCTGTAATTCTACCGCTGCGCCACCGTGCCACCCCTTCTTGCTCCTAGTATTCCCACAATGGCCCAATGTTGAGGATAATAATGTGACTTACAAGCAGTACATCATGGTTTCCACAGGGTGTTTGTGTGTACGTTTATGTGTGTATATGTATGTATGCATTTGTGAGTGGGGGCGGAGTGGGGGCGGACCCGGACTGTAACGGCCGTGAGTCCCAGGCCGAGTTCGACGATCGTTTGCCTGCTTCTGCTGCTGTTGGAGGTGAGACATTGCATCGCGCCAGGGTCTTGGGCCTGTCCCACTTTGGCCATCAGTTCCGCGACAGGCTGTTGGCGCGCGAAGGTTTTGTTCACTACAAAATTTCGGAGCGCCGCACGATATCACGCACAACTACATACCCCTCCACGCTTCTTAGTGGGACTGGCCACACGGTGCCCGTGCGCCTAAACGCGATGATGAGGTCACGTAATTTGCGTGCCAAGGACACGTAAGTGGGATATGCCCTTAAGCCTTTCATTAGTCATGAAGTTTGTTTGTACTCCTGATCAATTGGGCATTTTCCTCAGCGTTTTGCTTATATTTAAGCAGATTAACTAATTATTCATCGTACCACATTCTGCAAGAACGCAGTGGTGGTAACTGAGACTTCAAACAGCATTATCAAATGTTCCATATCAATTCAGCCATCTGTTCTACAATTCCCAATTTTCATTACAATGGGGCTTCAATGGAGGACGATTTAACGCTGACAGCTAAACTGATGGTGTTCATTTTAAATAATCGTCCAGTGTTAAAATTAGTGGTACTGTGTTCTCAATGATTGAGTCGTTAAGTATGTTCAAGAATGAAATGGATTTTTTGGATCACAAGGGAGCCAAGGATTGCAGGCGGGGAATTGTGGCTGAAACCAAGCTTAGATCAATCAATATCTCATTGGGTGGCAAAGCTGATAGAACATAAAATATAGACCAGCACAGGAACTGGCAACTTGGGCGTCAATATCTGTGCCAACTATGATGCCAAAGCAAACTAATCCCATCTGCCTGCACATGAGCACAATCCCTCAATGGCCTGCCTGTTCATATGCTTGTCTAAACGCCTCATGAACATCACGATCGTATCTGCTCCCATCACGACCACTCACCCCCACCCCACAAGCAGTACATTCCAGGCACCTTATCACTCCATGTAAAAAGAAACTTGCATCAAACATCTCATTTGAACATTCTCACTCTCAACTTAAACCTACAGTGCCCTCCATGATGTTTGGGCCACAGATCCATCATTTATTTACTTGCCTCTGTACACAATTTGTGATTCATAATAGGAAAAAAAAACACGTGGTTTAAACATGTGCCTGACAGTCCGAAATCACATTCTTTCTGCAAAATATTGCAGCGAATTGTGGATGCAGTCCAGATCATCACACAAACCAACCTCCCTTCCATTGACTCCATTTATACCTCACGCTGCCTCAGCAAGGCCAGCAGCATCATCAAGGACGAGTCACACCCTGGCCACTCCCTCTCATCCCCTGTGCTTTTAACATGTGCTTTGAACAAAATCACATGTGCTTTTAACTTCAATATTCCACTGCAATCAAACACCATATTCATCCCAAAGATAGACACTAAGTGCTGGAGTGGAGTAACTCAGCTGGACAGGCAGCATACCTGGAGAAAAAGGATGGGTGGTGTTTTGGGTCGCTACCCTTCTTCAGACTGACTTAGGTATCTTTGGTATAAACCAGCATCTGCAGTTCCTTCTTGCATTCTCCAGAGATGCTGCCTGAACTGCTGAATTACTCCAGCACTTTGTGTCTCTCTCTGGTATAAATCAGCATCTGCAGTTCTCTCTGACACCATATTACTGCCATTGTTTTCTATGATATGCAGCATCAATGTAGATTTCCATTGATTTTTTATTTATATAAATATTATTATAAGAATAGGGGGTGGGCCATTTAGGACTGAGGCGAGGAAAAAAAAATTCACCCAGTAATTTGCGAATCTGTGGAATTCTCTGTCACAGGAGGCAGTGGAGGCCAATTCACTGGATGTATTCAAGAGCGAGTTAGATATAGCTCTTCAGTCTGAAGAAGGGTTTCGGCCCCTAAACGTTGCCCATTTCCTTCGCTCCATAGATGCTGCCTCACCCGCTGAGTTTCTCCAGCATTTTTTGTCTACCTTAGATTCCCTCCTGGGTTAAATAAAGTTTGATCGTATCATATCGTAATCCATAACTCTAAATTCCCTACATATCCATATGCCTAACCAAGAATCTCCTAAATGCCACTATTGTGCCTCAACCACCAACAACAGCATGGCATTCCTGCCGCTCACCACCTTCTGAGGATAATGGTACCAAAAATGGCGGCATCCGCATGTGTAATATATGCAAAATAAATGTCACTGTGCAGTTGCATTTGTGACGAATAAAACACTATTGACTATTGTAATTGCCTCGCACATCTCCTTTACACATTGCCTCTCGTACCTTAAAGCTATGCCCTCTAGTATTTGCATTTCGTTGTCTCTGTACTGTACACTGACAATGACAATTAAAGTTGAATCTGAATCTGAATCTGAATCTGATTTTTCTATCCTGGGAAAAAGGTCTGACTGTCTACTCTATAGTATCTATGCCTCTCATAATTTTCCATGATATCAGGTCTCCCTGAAACCTCTGGCATTCCATAGAAAAAAATCCCATGTCTGTCCAACCACTCCATGCAGCTACTGTCCCATAATCCAAGTATAATTATGGCAAACCACCTCTGCACCTTTACCAAAGCCTCCACATCTTGCCTGTAATGGGGGTGACCAGAACTGCACACAAAACTCCCAAGTTTCGGAACTGGGAGATGCAGTCACTAGTCATATTTAACAGGGGTAGTCCTATTTATCCTTAACTGTTCAAAATGTTCAGCCTTTCATAATTTCAAATGCTATATCGAAGTCTGAAGAAGGCTTCCAAACTGGAAATATCATTTGTTTATTCCCTACACAGATGCTGCCTGACTTGATGAGTTTTCAGCACTATTTCTTGCCCAAGATTCCATCATCTGTAGTTTCCTGTGTCTTCCTCATCAAACCTCTTGTTTATCTTCACTCTTAGGAGAACATGAATGCTCTGAGGAAGGATGTGCTGCAATGGGTGGCACGGTGGTGCAGCGGTAGAGTTGCTGCCTTACAGCGCCAGAGACCCGGGTTCGAACCTGATTACGGCTGCTGTCCGTACAGAGTTGGTACCTTCTCCCCGTGACTTGTATGGGTTTTCCCCGATATCTTCGGTTGCTCCCACACTCCAAAAGGTGTGCAGGTTTGTAGGTTGATTGGCTTCAGTAAAGTGTGTAGGATAGTGTTGGTGCACGGGGATCGCTGGGCGGCGCGGACTCGGTGGAATGAGGGGCCCGTTTCCGCGCCGCATCTCTAAACTAAACTAAAGGGGAGCTGCAAAATGTCCGCAGCATCTGGACTCCACCAAGGTCCACCATAATTAGCACCTGCAAAGAGATTCTTGGCTCCTTCCTCAGGAAACACCGGGAATGACTTGATGAGAAAGACCAGGAGATTCCTGAGCTAATTATGTGCAGCTGCATTGTGCTCTTGGGTTGGATCTCCACCATACCTCGTGAGAAAACAAATCTGTCAGAACATTAAATCCAACAGAAATCCCAGCAAAGGAGGAAAGAATGAAGGAGATGCCAGCAGTTCACTAATGACCTTGATGTGCCTGGATTCTTCAGCATCTCAGTTAAGTTTTGTTTAGTTTAGTTTAGAGATACAACACGGAAACAGGCCCTTCGGCCCACCAAGTCCCCGCCGACCAGCAATCCCCGCACATTACCACTATCCGACACACGGGACAATATACATTCATGCCAAGCCAATGAACCTACAAACTTGTACGTCTTTTGTGGGAGAAAATCAACGCAGGTCACGGGAAGAACGTGCAAACTCCATGCAGACAGCACCCGTAGTCAGGATCGAACTCGGGTCTCGTGCGTTGTAAGGCAGTAGATCTGCCGCTGCACCACCGTGCCGTCTCAACTTTCGACATCGTGCATGGAGTGGGAAGCAATACTCCTGTCTTTGTACAATGAGTTTACATGAATTTCAGCCTCTGGTGATGAAGTAATGTGCTGTGTTCATTACTCTGTTAACCTGCCTTTCCATCAGCACATATTGGGTCTGCTAGTCAGCCAGCACTGCGGCCCAAATTGTCCAAGCTGTCCAAGATGCCGTATCCACGTCTGTTGCCCCACTTTTGTATTAATACCATTCAGCAAGTATTGGTCCTCAATCTTCCTACATATTTCACTCTTGTTCAGAGCTCTGCGAGCCCCAGCAGAACTGTTCCCACCCTATAATCACTCTTCACACCAATTTACCTTGGGCCACACCTTGGGCCAAGTCTAGCAACTGCACATACAACTGCACATTTCTGTTGACACTCAAGATTGCAGATGCTACAATCTGGGGCTAAAAACAAACTGTTAGAAGAACTCAGACTACTTTGATGCCTGGTTTTCACACCTTACACTTCCTTATCTCCGTGTAGAAACATAGAAACATAGAAAATAGGTGCAGGAGTAGGCCATTCGGCCCTTCGAGCCTGCACCGCCATTCAATATGATCATGGCTGATCATCCAACTCAGTATCCTGTACGTGCCTGCTCTCCATACCCCCTGATCCCTTTAGCCACAAGGGCCACATCTAACTCCCTCTTAAATATAGCCAATGAACTGGCCTCAACTACCTTCTGTGGCAGAGAATTCCAGAGATTCACCACTCTCTGTGTGAAAAAATGTTTTTCTCAACTCGGTCCTAAAAGATTTCCCCCTTATCCGTAAACTGTGACCCCTTGTTCTGGACTTCCCCAACATCAGGAACAATCTTCCTGCATCTAGCCTGTCCAACCCCTTAAGAATTTTCTCCCACTCCCCTGACTATCAGTCTGAAGAAGGGTCTTGACCCAAAATGTCACCCATTCCTTCTTTCCAGAGATGCTGCCTGTCCCGTTGAGTTGCTCCAGCATTCTGTGTCTATCTTCTTGTGTTTATTTCAGTTTAGTGTAGAGATACAGCGTGGGAATAGGTCCTTCCGCCCAGAGCGTCCACGCCGACCTGAAATCACCCGTACACTAGTTTTATCCGACACTCCAGGGACAATTTACAGGTCAACTAACCTACAGACCTGGAGAAACTCAGTGGGTGAGGCAGCATCTATGGAGCGAAGGAATAGGTGACGTTTCGGGCTCAACCCGAATCACCACCTATTCTCACCTGCTGAGTTTCTCCTGTATTTTTATCTACCTTTGATTTTTCCAGCACCTGCAGTTCCATAAACATTTAACCTACAGACCTGCACATGTTTGGAATGTGGTAGGAAACCAGAGCAGCCGGAGAAAACTTACGCAGTCACATAAAGAATGTGCAAACTCCGTACAGACAGCACCCATAGTCCGGATCGAACCTGGGTCTTTGGCGCTGTGAGGCAGCAACTCCACTGCTATGCCACAATGCCCCCCACTGTGAGGAGACTGTGTCCTGGGCCTTGACTTGAAACAGCAACATTTCATTTTCCCTCCACAGATGCTGATTAACCTGTTGAGTTTCCTCCCAGCAGCTTGTTTCATAAGATCATAAGGTGATAGGAGCAGAATTAGGCCATTCGGCCCATCTATTCCACCATTCAATCATGGCTGATCTATTTCTCCCTCCTAACCCCATTCTGTTGCCTTCTCCCATAACCCCTGACATATTATTGTTAACTGAAAGATCCAAATCGAAATGACCGAGCTCTCTATGGTTTAAAACCCCGCAATGTACAAGAACTGGATTTTAGTTTAGAGATACAGTGCGAAAACAGGCCCTTCGGCCCACCCAGTCCACACCGACTAGCGATCCCCGCAGATCAATACTATCCCACACACACTTGGGACTATTTACATTTATACTGAGCCAATTAACCTACAAACCTGTACGTCTTTGGAGTTTGGGAAGATTCCGCAAATCTCGGAGAAAACTCACGCGGGTCACGGGGAGAACGTACAAACTCCATCCAAACAAGCACCCGTGGTCAGAATTGAACCCGGATCTCTTGCGCTGTAAGACAGCAACACCACTGCTGCACCACTCTGCCCCCACCCTCCGTGGAGAGAATGAATCCTGGGCCTTGACTTGAAACAGCAACAATTCCTTTCCCCTCTACAGATGCTTCTTAACCTGCTGAGTTTCCTGCAGCAGTTTGTTTCTTGCTCCACATTATTGTTAACTGGAGGGCCCAAATCAAAGCCTATCGAGTCCGCAATGGTTTTAAACCTCGAGGTCTACAAGAACTGGACTCTGGTGTGGGCTTTTCCATGTCTGGTCAACCAAGCTACTGCCACCCTTTCGAGTGTTGACATGCAGAGTTGTCAGGAGCTGAGCGGGAACAATGGCAACCTCGGATGACAGATCTCACTCTCTCCAGCCCATTAGTAAGCTCGACAGGCAGGTCAATCATCAAAACGACATGAGAGAGCTGCAGCTTGCCTGGCCAGTTCAGGCGCTGAATTAAATGCTTGGCCTCAGCAGGTTTCACATAAAACCAACCTTGCATCGTCAAGATTCCAACAGAGTCACCTTGACCCCAGGAACGTTCCCTCTTCAAAAGGCCCCAAATTCCTCACCTCCAAATGAGTTCGGTACCTTAAAACTCTCCTGTGAACATCACCATGAAGTGAAATATAACATAGTGAGATTTATATGCTGCTTTTAGAGGAAAATCCATCAAAACTCACAAATGCCAGAGATGGATGGACTTGCATTACATCAGGCCATACATCCTTCTCTAAGTACATGGCAATGGAAATAGTTATATTTTGTCATTTGTCCTTGTGCTGTTAAGACCCCAGTCATGGCTTCTGGGCTGTAAGGAGACGGAGGAAGTTGTGTTGAACTGATTCAAGGATTTATAATTTCCATTTAAAGCAAGATAAACCAGGAAGCTGGCATTTGAGAAGCAGCAATATGCTATATATATATATATATATATAGCATATATATATATATATATAGCATATACTACTGTACAGTAGTATATGCTATATACAGTGTACAGTAGCATATACTACTGTACACTCCTTCTAATATAAATACAAATTTAAAAAATATAAATAATTTTTACGTTTTTATACATTTAAGAAACGCACGCGCACATATGTGCGCGTGCGTTTCTTAAATGTATAAAAACGTAAAAATTATTTATATTTTTTAAATTTGTATTTTTATTAGAAGGAGTGTACAGTAGTATAAACCGCGGCATATGACAAAATACATTTTGTGTACAACTTCTATTTTAAATTTAACAAGAAAGAGGTAGAACGAGAAAGAAAGAGCGAGAAAGAGAAAGAGTGAAGGAAGTAGTGATGTGTAAACCCCAAGACTAACCAGATGTGCAGTCCAGGGGTGAACAAGTGATAGCCTATAGTAAAAATGATATATGTGTGTGGTTTTAGTATATATATATATATATATATATATATATATATAAGGCATTATGCCATTCAGAGTTGCTCTGTTGAAAAACAACTTTGAGGGTTGGATTCAGGTTGGTTAAAACAATTCTGTATATTGATACAGGAGGAAATTAAATGTTAATTCTTTCCTATTGATTGAACCTTGTTGACAGACCATGTTTACTACCTTAAACCGAATAGGATTGAATTTGGGATGAGTTTATTTTACACCAAAGAAAAACAAAGACTTTACTAAAGATGTCCAAAGGCTACAAATGAGGATCTCAAGGACAAAATGGTGCATTAATTCCTCCCATCACCGTTACTTTATTTATTTTATTGATGCCCTTGACAATTAGAGAATCAATGCAGTCTCACCTCCCATCTCCATATCAGAGCATCTTTTACATTCAGTGTTACATGGTAAAATTACAACTGACAATTCTGGAAAACTTTTGCATATCAGGCAACATCATTGGAGAGAATAAAACGAGTTAATGTTTCAAGTCAATGATCTTTCATTAAAGCAGATAGATAAAAGGTCAAAATTGAGAGGTCATTGACTTGCAATGCTATTTTTTTTTCTCTCATTCTCTGTAGATGTTGCCTTACCTGATGTGGCACTTCCGGCATTTAAGCAATAGACGCAGGAGTAGGCCATTCAGCCCTTCGAGCCAGCACCGCAATTCACTGTGATCATGGCTGATCATGCACAATTAGTACCCCGTTCCTGCCTTCTCTCCCTATCCCTTGACTCCGCTATCTTTAAGAGCTCTATCTAACTCTCTCTCGAAAGCATCCAGAGAATTGGCCTCCACTGCCTTCTGAGGCAGACAATTTCACAGATTCATAACTCTCTACTTGAAAAAGTTTTTCATCATCTCCGTTCTAAATGGCCTACCCCTTATTTTTCAGCTGTGGCCCCTGGTTCTGGACTCCCCCAACATTGGGAACACGTTTCTTGCCTCTAGCATGTCCAATCCCTTAATAATCTTATATGTTTCAATAAGATCCCCTCATCCTTCCAAATTCCAGAGTATACAAGCCCAGTCGCTCCATTCTATCAACATATGACAGTCCAGCCATCCCGGGAATCAACCTTGTGAACCTACGCTGCACTCATTCAATAGCAAGAATGTCCTTCCTCAAATTTGGAGACCAAAACTGCACACAATACTCCAAGTGTGGTCTCACTAGGGCTCTGTATAACTGCAGAAGGACCTCCTTGCTCCTATACTCATCTCTTGTTAAAGGCCAACATGCCATTAGTTTTCTGCCTTGCCTTGCAATGCTATTTTTTTTCTCTCACTCTCTGTAGACGATGCCTTACCTGGTGTGGCACTTCTGGCTTTTAAGCATTTTGTTTGGATTTTTTTCATTCAGTAAATGCCTGGATAGAGTGGATGTGGAGAGCTTGTTTCCACCAGCTGGGAGAGTCCTTGAATTGATGATTAGATTTGATGAAGGGTTTCGACCCGAAACGTTGCTTATTTCCTTTGCTCCATAGATGGTGCCTCACCCGCTGAGTTTCTCCAGCATTTTTGTCTACATCAGATTTGGTCACTGGGTGGCTCGGTAGATTACTCCTGACGGGTCATGATATGTGGATGTTCCTCATTGAAAAACTGTTAACAAACTAATTGGGCTTTAAGTAGAAAACCAACAGATTCATAATCGCATTCATCATCAATGCCAACTTTTTGGTTCAATCAAGTCCAGATTTGAGGTAATTTTAAACTCCCGTCATTTGTTATTTCCTCTGGATTATGTATCCTGTGAGAACTATATCCAGTGTCGTTTTTGCAGCAAATGCTTGTGACACTGGTTGTGTTGGAGCTAATCTAGTCCATTGAGTAACAGGAAGTCATGAAGCAAAATACTTCAGATAAGTTCATAAGTAATCAAAGCAGAATTAGTCTACTGCGCCATTCAATCATGGCTGAATGACCTTTCCCTCTCATCCCCATTCTCCTGCCTTCTCCCCATGAACCCTGACACCCATATTAATCACAAATCTCTGCCTTAAAAATGTAGACATAGAAACATAGAAAATAGGTGCAGGAGTAGGCCATTCAGCCCTGCACCACCATTCAATATGATCATGGCTGATCATCCAACTCAGTATCCTGTACCTACCTTCTCTCCATACCCCCTGATCCCTTTAGCCACAAGGGCCACATCTAACCCTCTTAAATATAGCCAATGAACTGGCCTCAAATACATTCTGCGGCAGAGAATTCCAGAGATTCACCACTCTCTGTGTAAAAAATGTTTTTCTCATCTCGGTCCTAAAAGATTTCCCCATTATCTTTAAACTGTGACCCCTTGTTCTGGACTTCCCCAACATCGGGAACAATCTTCCTGCATCTAGCCTGTCCAACCCCTTAATATCCATTGACGGCCTCCAAAGCATTCCGTGGCAATGAATTCCACAGATTCAACACCCTCTGACTAAATAAGTTTGACCTTATCTCCTTTCTAAAGGTACCTCCTTTAATTCTGAGGCTATGACCTCTAGTCCTAGTGGAAACATCCTCTCCACATCCACTCTATCCAAGCCTTTCACTATTCTGTACATTTCAATGAGGTCCACCCCCTCATTCTTCTAATCACCAGCGAGTGCAGGCCCAGTGCCATCAAATGGTCATCATATGTTAACCCACTCGTTCCTGGGATCATTCTTGTAAACCTCCTCTGGACCCTCTCCAAGGCTAACACATCCTTCCTCCGATATGGTGCACAAAATTGCTCACAATTGTTCACATCCTCTCCACGTCCACTCTATCCTGGCCTTTCCTCTAATGGGGCGACCAAAACTGCATGCAATACTCCGAATGCAGCCTAACCAAAGTCCCACAGTGCTGCAGTATTTCATGCTTCAGGAAGAGACTGGCTTTTTGGACTTAAGAAGCCAACTCTGGGTGGCACTATTGACTTCTACATACAGCAATTGCTCATAAACCAATTATCATTTGTAGATACCTAAATCTCGCTGGGCAACATAGCACATGCAGCAAATAAGTGGCATTAAGCCATTTAAATCAATATGAGATCCTTATCAAGGCGTAATAAATCTACCACCACTAACCCTCGATGACTCCTGAGACATTAATTCACGACGCATAATATTGTATTTACGCGACAGAAAAAATCTTTAACAGGCCATTTCAATGAATAAATTTAAATAAAAATGATTAAAAACTTTATGTTGCATGTTCTGTTTATTGTTCATTATTATTGACCTACAAAATTGAGTCAACTTCATTATGATCACGGGAAGAGGCGAGTTATAATATAAAAATAAAAGTAGATACATTCTGTGCCTTGGGTCTTAAAACATATTAGATTTGAATGTGTTACTTTTCAATGGAATCTGAATCCACGTGATCAAATAATTATACAATCAGAGGACATTTCCAGAATCTAGGTATCAGAATATGTGCATCCTTAAAGTTGATTAAAATATAGTCAAGGAAAACCAGTGATTTTTTCTTTCTTAGAAGATTAAAACAAACTTCCACATGAACTGCAGAAAGTATCCTGACTGGTTGCACCATGGCCTGATACAAAAGTTCCAAAACACAGGTTCACAGTTTTGTTGAACACCTCCGCTCAGTCCATCTAAATCTACCTGATCTCCCGGTTGCTCAACACTTTAACTCCACTTCCCATTCCCACACTGACCATTCTGTCCCGGGCCTCCTCCATTGTCAGAGTGAGGCCCAGTGCAAATTGGAGGAACAGCACCTCATATTTCCCTTGGGCAGCTTACAGCTCAGTGGTATGAACATTGACTTCTCTAACTTCAATTAACCCTTGCTTTCCCTCTCTCTCCATCCCTCCCCCTTTCCAGTTTTCCGTCACCGACAGTCATCGACTACATTTTATCTATGTTTGCTTTGTTGTTAACTTCTCCCAGCTAACAATGATCTATTCTACATTTTCCTTGATCTCCATTCCCTTTGCCCTATTTTCACACCTTACACTTGATTATCTATGTATCTCCCTCTCCTCTGACATCAGTCTGAAGAAGGGTCTGGACCCAAAACCTCACCCATTCCTGCTCTCCAGAGAAGTTGCTTGTCCCGCTGAGCTACTCCAGCATTTAGTGTCTATCACAGGAACACAAGTGTTGGATTCAGCCTAGTCCATCATGGGCATAGCCATCCCACCTTCAAAACCATCTGCAAGAAGCATTGCCTGAGTGAGAAGTGTGGGGGTGGAAGAGCACCAAGATCCGCAGGTGTAAAGGTTATATGGGCGGCACAGCAGTAGAGCGGGACAGCGCCAGAGACCCGGGTTCGATCCTGACTACAGGTGCTGTCTGTACGGAGCTTGTACGTCCTCCCTGTGACCATCAACATCTTCAGTAAAGTGTCTGTACCTTAACGAAATGTTAATTCAGAGCTGATGAGATGGTGTTGTAAGATTCAGAAAATAGAGTATTTTGGATAAGTCACTGTTGAATAATCTAAAGTCTGTAGCCTCCTTTTGCTCTGGTATTTTATTTAATTCACATGTTTAAACTATAATGTTTTATTCTTAATGTTTTAATGCTTTGTTTTATTCTTAATGGTTTACTGTATGTCGTGTTGTTACTTGTGAGCGCAGCACCAAGGCAAATTCCTTGTATGTGTCCAGACTTGGCCAATAAACTTAGTAATTCATTCATTCATTAGACACAAGGGTGTGATTTGCAAGTCAGGCAGGCATGGTGATTCAAGAGGCACAAACCAAGTGCTGGAGATGCTTAGTCTAGTGGAGTGTTTGGTTTAGAGATACAGCGCGGAAACTGACCCTTCGGCCCACTGACTAGCGAACCCTGCACATTAACACTATCCTACACTAGGGACACTTGTTACATGTATTCCAAACCAATTAACCTACAAATCTGTACTTCTTTGGGGTGCGGGAGGAAACAAAAGTTCTCGGAGAAAATCCACGCAGGTCACGGGGAGAAGGTACAAACTTTCTACAGACAAGCATGCCCTGGGCAGGATCAAAACCTAGACTTTAGTGCTGTAGGCACTGGATGGCAGCAATACCGTTGCACCACACATTGCAAGGTTACACGGAACTCAGAGGAAGAATGTGACTGATGGGATGGCTCTGTTGGGACTCCAGTCTGAAGAAGGGACCACCCCCCAACCTAAAGCACGGTCTTGGAACCACAAGAAACTGATGGCGTAACTAGAATTAATTAGATGTAAAGCTATTGTGGTGCAGAGTGACTCAGATTGGGAATTAAATTTCCAATGGATTTAATTTCCAGACCAGATAAACAAAATGGAAGGAAGGTAGGGGCCCCTGACAATAAAGAATGAGGCAAACACTTGAAGGAGGAATGATATTGATCAGAAAATCAAGTATCAGTTTGAGTGGAGGTCAGAAAGTGCAGGGACAGAAACCAATGGGAAACCTTGCGCGCAAACAATAATTGAAATTGTTGCACGGGCTTAGTTTAGCTTAGACTTACAGCGTGGAAACAGGCCCACCTAGTTCAAGCCGACCAGCAATCCCTGCACACTAACACTATCCTACACACACACACACACACACACTACACTAGGGACAATTTACAATTTTACACCAAGCAAATTAACCTTCAAACCTGTACATCTTTGGAGTGTAGGAGGAAACCAAAGATCTTTGAGAAAACCCACGTGGTCACGGAGAGAACGTACAAACTCCATACAGACAGCACCTATAGTCGGGATCAAACCCGGGTCACCGGCGCTGAAAGGCAGCAACTCTACCGCTACGCCACCAAGCCACCAGTTTAGTTTTGTTTAAAGATACTGCATGGAAACAGGCCCTTCGGCTAACCGCGTCCACGCATCACCCGTACACTATTTCTATCCTACACACTAGGGACAATTTACAGAGGACCAATTAACCTGCAATATGGGAGTAAACTGGAGCAGTCAGAAAAAAGCCAAGCGGTCACGGGGAGAACATAGAAACATAGAAACATAGAAATTAGGTGCAGGAGTGGGCCATTCGGCCCTTCGAGCCTGCACCGCCATTCGATATTATCATGGCTGATCATCCAACTCAGTATCCTATACCTGCCTTCTCTCCATACCTCCTGATCCAATTAGCCACAAGGGCCACATCTAAACTCCCTCTTAAATATAGCAAATGAACTGGCCTCAACTACCTGCTATGGCAGAGAATTCCAGAGATTCACCACTCTCTGTGTGAGTGTGCAAACTGCAAACGGGAAGCTCCTGAGGTCAGGATCAACCCCGGTGTCTCTGGTGCTGTAAGACATCAACTCTACCAATGCCCATAGTATGAATTTGGAAATCAGACACACACATATCAAAGGTGATACAATAATCAGGAGACGCTTTCATCGACATTGACTGGCGAAACCAAATGAGCAAATATATGGTTGAGGTCAAATTCATGGACTTATACGAGTAAATGTTCCAGATAAGTATCAAGAGGAACTGGTATTTTAGATCTGGTAATTTAGATCTGGTATTAGACAATAGACAATAGGGGCAGGAGTAGGCCATTCAACCCTTCGATTCATTGTGATCATGGCTAATCATTCACAATCAGTACCCCGTTCCTGCCTTCTCTCCATATCCCCTGACTCAGCTATCTTTAAGAGCTCTATCTAACTCTCTCTTGAAAACATCCAGAGAATCCACTGCCTTCTGAGGCAGAGAATTCCTCAGATTCACAGATGCAAAAAGGGAAGTTAATTTAATCATCTGGAAGCTAAGAGGTCTTTGGGGAAGAGTGGTTAAAAATGCAATGGATTTTTTTTGTGAAGTTTGCAAATGATTTTGTTCAGTCAGAAATTAAACCCTAAATAAGGTAAACTCCGATGGCATGGGATTTAACGATGGTAGACTGGCAAACTGAATTGAAAGATCAAACAGTGAACACGCAGTGGCTATTTAAAAATCCATGCACGATTTGCAACAAAGATATACAAGGCATAAAAACCAAACGGGGAAAGTGGACGATCTGCGGCCGACTAGAAAAATGTTGGTTGGTATTAGATCAAAGGAAAAGGCTTAGAATATTTCCCAAAACATGGTGGATGCTTTACTCTAAAGATTGAGTAAATTTCACAATGGGGGGTTAAGACCACATCCGATTGAGAGAAAGTGGAATTGAATAAGAAACAAAATCAATCACAAATTTCAATAGGTAGGTAAAATGAAAAGATTACCAAAAGTTAATGTGCTTTTCTTCACAGACAGATACAGGAGCAGTGCTATTGGGGGGAAAAGGAAGTTAATGAAATATTCATAGAGGAAGGCACAAAAAAAGCCTCCTGGGAATAAGGCCGAGTGCGAATAAGGCGTTGAACGAAATAAGAATTAACAAAACAAAGAAAAATCATTGCGGAAAATAATAGAACTGAACACCAACAAATGCCCAGCACCTCGGGACCTGCATCCTAATGTTTTCAGTGAGATTTAGAGTTTAGACTGTCTTTAGATTCAGATTCAGATTCAGATTCAAGTTTTATTGTCATTGTGCAGTGTACAGTACAGAGACAATGAAATGCAGTTAGCATCTCCCTAGTAGAGCGACATAGAATATGAGCAATAAATACATATATTTACGTGCATACAGTCATAGTAGTGCAATTATTATTATTTTTTCCTGGTGGAAGGAGTGTCCGGGGGGGGGGGGGGGGGGGGGGGGGGGGGTGATTGGCAATCACCGAGGTACAGTGTTGAGTAATGTAACAGCTGCAGGGAAGAAGCTGTTCCTGGACCTGCTGGTCCGGCAACGGAGAGACCTGTAGCGCCTCCCGGATGGTAAGAGGGTAAACAGCCTGTGGTTGGGGTGAGAGCAGTCCTTGATGATGCTGAGCGCCCTTCGCAGACATCGCTTGCTTTGGACAGACTCAATGGAGGGGAGTGAGGAACCGGTGATGCATTGGGCAATTTTCACCACCCTTTGCAGTGCTTTCAGTCGGAGACAGAGCAGTTGCCATACCGTACTGTGATACAGTTGGTAAGGATGCTCTCGATGGTGCAGTGGTAGAAGTTCACCAGAATCTGAGGAGACAGATGGGCCTTCTTTAGTCTCCTCAGGAAGACTTCAGAGATACAGTGTGCAAACAGGCTCTTCGGCTCACCGAGTCCACTCCGCCCAGCGACCACCCTGTACACTAACACTATCCTACACACTGGGGACAATTTACATTTTACTGAAGCCAATTAACCTGCAAACCTGTACGTCTTTGGAATGTGGGAGGAAGCCGGAGCACCCGGAGAAATACCTTGGGGTCACAGGGAAAATGTACAAACCGTAGCAAATCTCAGAATGTACAGTCAGCACCCATAGTCAGGGTGAACATAGATACATAGAAAATAGGTGCAGTAGGACTGGGGAGGCCATTCGGCCCTTCGAGACAGCACCGCCATTCATTGTGATCATAGCTGATCATCCATGATCAGTAACCCGTGCCTGCCTTCTCCCCATACCCCCTGATTCAGCTAGCCTCTAGAGCTCCATCTAACTCTCTTTTAAATTCATCCAGTGAATTGGCCTCCACTGCCTTCTGTGGCGGAGAATTCCACAGATTCTCAACTCTCTGGGTGAAAAAGATTTTCCTCATCTCAGTCCTAAATGGCCTAGCCCTTATTCTTAAACTGTGACCCCTGGTTCTGGTCTCCCCCAACATCGGGTACAATTTTCCTGCATCTAGCCTGTCCAATCCTTTAAGAATTTTATATGTTTCGATGAGAATATCCTCTCATCCTTCTAAATTCTAGTGAATACAAGCCCAGTCGACTCATTCTTTCATCATACGTCAGTCCCGCCATCCCGGGAATTAACCTGGTGAACCGACACTGCATTCCCTCATGTCCTTCCTCAAATTAGGAGACCGAAACTGCACACAATACTCCAGGTGCGGTCTCACCAGGATCCTGTACCGCTGCAGTAGGACCTCCTTGCTCCTAAACTCAGAGCCTCTCGCAATGAAGGCCAACATGCCATTAGCTTTCTTCACTGCCAGCTGCACCTGCATGTTTACTTTCAGTGACTGATGTACTAGGACACGCAGGCCTCGTTGCACCTGACCTACCCTTTTCCTGATCTGACACCATTCAGATAATAATCTGCCTTCCTGTTCTTGCCACCAAAGTGGATAACCTCACATTGATCCACATTATACCCCATCTACCAAGCCAGGCTTGACTAATGAATACTCTGAGATATTGTCCCCTGGTTCCAGACATACCTTCCAACCGTGGGAATCCATTCTGGTAGCGCTCCGCCCTGTTACACCTCTTCCAAAATCCTGCATAAGGTCATAAGTGATAGGAGTAAAATTAGGCCATTCTGAACCTTCTGAACTGTGTGGTCAGCAGGGCAGTACTCTGCATATCGCCAACTTGGACAATTTTACATTTTTATCAAGCCAATTAACCAAGCTAATTCACCTACAAACCTGTACGCCTTTGGAGTGTGGGAGGAAACCAAAGATCTCAAAGAAATCCCACGAAGATCACGGGGAGAATGTACAAACTCCATGCAGTCAGCACCCGTAGTCAGGATCGAACCCTGTTCTCCGGCGCTGCATTGTGCTGTAAGCAGCAACTCTACCACTGTGCCACCATGACTGCCCACGATTCGGCCCATCAAGTCTACTCTGCCATTCAATCATGGCTGACATATATTCCCCTAATAGTCCCATTATCCTGCCTTCTTCCCATAACCTCTGACGCATCTACTAATCAAGAATCTATGTATCTCTGCCTTAAAAATATCCGTCTTGCATTGAAATCAGCAACATTATCTTACATTAATTAAAGCTGCTTTGTATAAAGTTGCTGAGGGAAGACACACGTTGCAGTATATTTAACTGCTTCATACTGAGTATCTGACGTTTGCTGAAACAGCAGAAACAGAAAAAAAAAAAGATTTTTTTTAAATGGATGTTACAGGAGTGATGGAATCACACTCCATAAAACAATTCTGAAAGGGAAAAGTAATCCCCAAAGGGGAATAAAAATGCATGGTTAAAAGCAAAGAACAATGGGGAAAGTTGGATAGATTGACAATAAAAAGTTGCCAGGGATATGATGGTCCAAATGGTAGCCTTCTAAAATATATTTATCTGTGATTTAATTTAGTTTAATTTTGAGATAACAGCACGGGAACAGGCCCTTCGGCCCACCGAGTCTGCACCGGCCAGCGATCCCTGCACTGGCCTGCACATATGATAAAAGGCCGAAACATCCAATGATGTTGAGGTACACAACTGAAGATGTGTCAGATTGGTAGCAAAATGACCTAGTGGCCACCCCCAAGAATACCGGGTGTCAGTTGTGGTGAAGAACCTTAGGGATTGTAACATCCAGTCCTACTAATCAATATCTTATTGCATACCAAGTACACAAACCCAAGCCAATTAACCTCCAAACCTGTAGGTCTTTGGGAAGTGGGAGGAAAACGAAGATCTCGGAGAAAACCCACGCAGGTCACAGGGATAATGTACAAACTCCGTAGAGACAGCACCCGTGGTCGGGATCGAACCCGGGTCTCCAGCGCTGTAAGACAGGAACTCTGCCGCTGCGCCACCGTGCCATCCAATTGATTCTTTACAGTAATTGTGCTAATTTACTGCTGAATAATGGACCGGCATTAAAAAAATGTCTCTGTGACTATATCTCCCGAAGATTAAATATTTATCACCGAGGGGAAAAGAAACATAAACCAATATTTGTTTAAATGCTCATTTTAATCATTTTAATGTACACCACCTACTTTAAATTTCCTGGATGAACTGGAAGAAAAATTTTAGTTTATTTTTCAATGGTTATTAATATTTTGTACACTGCTCTCCAACCACTTTTTATCCCCATTACAATGGGTCCCGAGATTGTGGGGCAGCACGGAGGCGCAGCGATAGAGTTGTTGCCTTACAGCGCCAGAGACCCGGGTTCGGCCCTGACTGTGGGTGCTGTCTGTATGGAGTTTGTACGTTTAGTTTAGTTTAGAGATACAGCACGGAAACAGGCCTTTCAGCCAACAGGGTCTGCGCCGACCAACGATCCCCGCACATTAACATTATCTTACCTACACTCACCAGGGGCATTTTTTACATTTTCCTGGCCAATTAACCCACAAACCTGTACGTCTTCGGAGTGTGGGTGGAAAGCGAAGATCTCGGAGAAAACCCACGCAGGTCACGGGGAGAGCGCACAAACTCCGTACAGACAGCACCCGTAGTCAAGATCATACCCGGGTCCCCGGCGGTGCAAACGCTGTAAGGCAGCAACTCTATGCCCGCCACTCGTGCCGTCTACCTGTGACCACGTGGGGTTTCTCCAGTTGCTCCGGTTTCCTCCCAAACTCCAAAGACATACAGGTTTGTAGGTTGGCACAAAAAAGCTGGAGAAACCCTCAGCGGGTGCAGCAGCATCTATGGAGCGAAGGAAAAGCAAAATAAATTACGTTTCGGCCCGAAAAAGGTACCTATTTCCTTCGCTCCATAGATGCTGCTGCACCCGCTGAGTTTCTCCAGCTTTTTTGTGTACCTGCAGGTATTCTCCAGCATCTGCAGTAGGCTTCTTACACTAACACAGGTTTGTAGGTTAATTGGCTTTGAGAGGTGCATAACTTGCCCCTAGAGATCGTAGGATAGTATTAGTGCTTGGACAGTGGGCTGAAGGGCCTGTATCTGCGCCGTATCACTAAAATAAAGCAAAATAAATTACAGCGGAACTCATGAAAAGGTGCAAATCCCGCCCAGCATTTGTAATGCCAAATATATGTACAACATGTACATTCCAACAAAGGTTTGGATGACTGGTGGGGTGGGTTTGGTGGCTGTGTGGCCGGCTGCAGGTATCTCCTGCCAGATGGAGAGAGAGGCTGAGTAGGCTGGGGCACCATTTCCTAGAGTGCAGAAGGATGAGGGGTGCTCTTACAGAGGTGCATAAAATCATGAGAGGTACAGATCGGGTAGATGCAGATAGGGGAATCGAAGACCATCGGTTTAAGGTGAAGGGGAAAAGATTTAATAGGAATCTGAGCAGTAACTTTTTTTACACAAAGGGTGGCGGGTGTATTCCTCTTCGGATCGTAACCTTGTCGTTGGGGCACCCAAGATTCCGAGAGCGATGCCGTCAGAAGCACCAGGTCCTTGTAGGGCCACCCGTGGCGGTAAGTTCGAGGATGAGGGTCCAGAGTAAGAACAATCCAACCTACAAGACCTCAACAGTGGACCAGGCGGACGGAGTTATGTTCAACTCAACGGCTGTGAAGGCGGATGAAGGCTGCGACAGATCTGTCAGCTCCAATCGTCTTGTTTCCCTTGCCATTGGAATTAGTTGATTGATTTGTGAAGGACCCTGCGCTTCTTGGAGTGTAACATCAAATACACGTTTAACAAACACACGCACAGGCGTCTTCATTCTGCGAGTTGCAAAGCCAGGATTGGACTCATAAGCCACCTGAGAGTCCATAAAAACAACAGAACATAGACCATCATCTTCGACCTCGAAGGATAGCCACGACGACGGTGGGTGTATGGTATAAGCTGCCAGTGGAGGTAGTTGAGGCTGGGAATATTGCAACGTTTTAGAAACATTTAGACAGGTACATGGATAGGACAGGTTTAGCGGGATATTGGCCAAATGCAGGCAGGTGGGACTAGTGTCGCTGGGACATGTTGGCTGGTGTGGGAAAGTTGGGCCAAAGGGCCTGTTTCCATGCTGTATGCCTCTATGACTCCTGCATGCTCTCTCTTGGCAGTCGCTCCACCCCTCAAACCTCAACAACAGAGGTGAACAAAGCTGGTTGCACTGGGAACCCTCACTCAGGGTATCAATGAAGACACCTGGCAGCTGTCTTCCCTATTCCCGCTCACACTCCTCTGCCAGAGGCCCCACACACCATTTCCATTCAATTCTGACTTACGAACTTTCAGGCTACAAACAGTCCCCAGGTTCGGTACCTGGGGAGGACCTGCAACTTGGCAGAAAAAAACAATTGCCAGAGGATTGAAGCTGCTTACATTTTCAAGCAACTAACTCCATAAGGTAGGCAGATTTGTGGACGATAATTATACCACAAGGTAACATTCATAGTCATAGTCACAGAGAGATTTAGTTTAGTTTGTTTCAGTTTAGTTTAGAGATACAGCGTGGAAACAGGCCCTTCAGCCCACCAGGTCCGCGCCGACCAGCATTCCCCACACATTAACACTATCCTACACCCACAAATCCTACACAAATTTTTACATTTACCAAGCCAATTAACCTACAAACCAGCACATCTTTGGAGTGTGGGAGGAAACCCGAAGATCTCGGAGAAGACCCACGCAGATCACGGGGAGAGCGTAGAAACTCCGTACAGACAGCACCTGTAGTCAGGATTGAACCCGGGTTTCCAGCGCTGCATTCACTGTAAGGCAGCAACTCTACCGCTGTGCCACCGTGACCACGACACAGCACAGAAACAGCCCCCTCAGCCCATTGAGTCCCTGCTGCCCATCAACCAGGTTCTCTGGATGCTTTCAAGAGAGAGCTAGATAGGGCTCTTAGCAATTAGGGAGTCAGGGGATATGGGGAGAAGGCAGGAACGGGGTGCTGATTGGGGATGATCAGCCAAGATCACATTGAATGGCGGTGCTGGCTCGAAGGGCCGGATACTCCTGCACCTATTGTCTATTGTCTATCCTTTATACCAATCCTACATTAATCCCTTTTTAAAATCTCCAATCATTCTCATCAACGCCTCCCCCATCCCAGATTGTACCATTTCCCCCACATATTAGGGACGATTTACAGCAGCCAATTAGCCAACTAACCCGCATGCATTTTGGGACATTACGGAATATCGATGAATCTAGAGGAGAGGGTTGAAAAATGAGAGAAGTTTGTTTAGTTTTCAGTTTAAAGATACAGCGTAGAAACAAGCCATTCGGCCCACTGAGTCCGTGCCAACCATCGATCAGCCGCTCACAATAGTTCTACCCTGTCCCACTTTCTCATCCACTCCAGGAGCAATTTACAGAGGTCAAATAATCTACAATCTTGTAGATCTTTGGGATGTGGGAGTTAGCCGGTGCATCCACAGGTAACTCATACAGTAACAGAGAGAACGTGCAAACTCTACATAGACAGCAGCCGAGGTCAGGATTGAACCAGGGTCTCTGGTGATGTGAGGCAGCGGTTCAACCCGCTGTGCCACTGTGCCCCCATTGTGATTGGACATCTGCAGTAAATGAAAGACGTTAACGGAAAACCTTTTACAGCGACCAGTTATATTCACCTTCTCCCAGCCCCTGCACGGTGGTACAGTAGTGGAGCCACTTGCTTTACAGCGACAGAGACCCAGGTTCAATCCTGACTATAGGTGCTTGTCTGTACGGAGTTTGTACGTTCTCCACTTGACCACGTGGGTTTTCTCTGGATTCTTCAGTTTCCTCCCACACTCCAAAGACAAGCAGGTTTAAGTAAGCATACATGTACAGCAGGCAGTGTAGAAAGCTAATGGCATGTTGGCCTTCATAACAAGAGGAGGAATATAGGAACAAAGAGGTCCTTCTACAGTTGTACAGGGCCCTGGTGAAATCACACCTGGAGTATTGTGTGCAGTTTTGGTATCCAAATTCGAGGAAGGACATTCTTGTTATTGAGAGAGTGCAGCGTAGGTTCACAAGGTTAATTCCCGGGATGGTGGGAATGTCATATGTTGAAAGAATGGAGCGATTCGGCTTGAAAACACTGGAATTTAGATGAGAGGGGATCTTATTGAAACATATACGATTTTTAAAGGATTGGACATGCTAGAGGCAGGAAACATGTTCATGATTTTGTGAGATTCCAAAATCAGGGGCCACAGTTTGAGAATAAGGGGTAGGCCATTTAGAATGGATCTGAGGAAAAACCTTTTCACCCAGAGAGTTGTGAACCTGTGGAATTCTCTGCCTCAGGCAGTGGAGGCCAATTCTCTGGTTGCCTTTAAGAGAGAGTTAGATAGTGATCTTAAAGATAGCGGAGTGAAGGGATATGGGGAGCAGGCAGGGACGGGGTACTGATTGTGGATGATCAGTCATGATCACATTGAATGGCAGTGCTGGCTCGAAGGGCCGAATGGACTACTCCTGCACTTCTTGTCTATTGTTTATTGTTTGTTGGCTTGGTATGAATGTAAATTGTCCCTATTGTGTGTAGGATGGTGTTAGTGTACGGGGATCGCTGGTCAGTGCGGACTCGGTGGGCCGAAGGGCCTGTTTCTTCGCTGTATCCGTAAACTAAACTAAACTGAGTCCTTGTGGGTAAGATTTTAATCCACTTTGTCACAATGAAGTCGTGAAAGAAACTGAAGTCAAGGGCAAGATAATGTTAGCCTGTTGATCTTCAATGTGTTTTACGTCAGTGCTCATTGTAACAACTGCATTTCAAATAGCTCAGATATCTGTGCCAGCTCTTGCAGCAAGATTAATCATTTATCACTCTGAGTACAGAACTATGACCCAATATTTGTTTTAAATTTACATTTCAATCATTCGTATTTATATCTCCTGCTGCAAACTTTCAGAATTGAATTGAATGAAGTCTCCGAGTTTACCTTTCAATGCCAATTAATATTTCATGTTTGTCCTTTAACCATTTTCTTTTCTGACTGGCATTGGCATTTCTCGTTCAATCTCACAGTTCATTTGACTTTGGTACATGGTCCGTCTTTAGTTTTGTTTAGAGATACAGCGGGGAAACAGGACCTCTGGCCCTCTGGCCCACCGAGTCCACACCGACCAGCGATCCCCGCACGTTGCCACACACGAAGGACAATTTTGCATTTGTACCAAACGTTCAAAATTCAAACTAAAAGTTTAACTTTTCAGGTTTAGTTTCATTTATTATTATAGACAATAGACAATAGACAATCGGTGCAGGAGCAGGCCATTTGGCCCTTCGAGCCAGCACCGCCATTCAATGTGATAATGGCTGATCATCCCCAATCAGTACCCCATTCCTGCCTTCTCCCCATATCCCCTGATTCCGCTATTTTTAAGAGCCCTATCTAGCTCTCTCTTGAAAGCATCCAGAGAACCTGCCTCCACCGCCCTCTGAGGCAGAGAATTCCACAGACTCACCACTCACAGTGGGAAAAAGTATTTCCTCGTCTTCGTTCTAATTCTTCGTCTCCGTTTCATTTGTTATTGTCAAGTGTACCAAGGTACAGTGAAAATCTCTTGTGGACTTGCTTTCCAGTCAAAGACTACACATGAATGCAGTCAAGTACTCAGATAACGGATGAAGGGTATAAAATTTGGTGCAAGATATAACGTTAGTTACAGTGCGATAAATTCTGATTTAAAGACAGTTCATACCCTGTACCAGTGCGTTCTGCCACTAAGAAGCCCTGGACAAGACCATTAAGACCATTGGCTTCATCAGCGACAAGATTAGTCGGCCTATAGGGAGGAGGTCCAGCTCCTAGCAGCATGGTGCGCTGACAACAACCTGGCCCTTAACTCCAAGAAGACCAAGGAGCTCATTGTGGACTTCAGAAGGTCTAGGGGCGGCACGCACAGCCCCATCTATATTAACTGGACGGAGGTGGAACGTGTTTCCAGCTTCAGGTTTCTGGGGGTCAACATCTCTGATGACCTCTCTTGGACCCGCAATACCTCAACATTGGTCAAGAAGGCTCACCAGCGTCTCTACTTCTTGACAACAACCTGGCCCTTTAAGACTAAAGAAGGTCCACCTGTCTCCTCAGATTCTGGTGAACTTCTACCGCTGCACCATCGAGAGCATCCTTACCTTCTGCATCACAGTATGGTATGGCAACTGCTCTGTCTCCGACCGGAAAGCACTGCAGAGGGTGGTGAAAACTGGCCAACGCATCACCGGTTCCTCGCTCCCCTCCATTGAGTCTGTCCAGAGCAAGCGATGTCCGCAAAGTGCGCGCGGCATCGTCAAGGACTGCTCTCACCCCAACCATGGACTGTTTACCCTCCTCCCATCTGGGTAGTGCTACAGCTCTCTCCGTCCAGAGCAAGCGATGTCAGCAACAGTTCTTCCCTGCGCGGCATCGTCAACTTAACTCTGTACCTGCTGATTGCCAGTCACCCCAGCCACAGACCATCCCCCATAAAAATGTTAATGTATGTACATCCTATATTTTGCTGTTCCCATATTCCGCTCTTCTGGTAGAGATGCTACAGCTCTCTCATTGTCTCTGGACTGTACATTGCACAATGACAATCAGGAACAGCTCTGAATCTGATTGAGTAGACAGATGGTAAGATTCAAGAATCTTTATAAAGATGTGACATGCTACAAACTCATGGGAGTCCATGGCCCATCATATGCCATAGAGGGAGTGCAGAGAAGGTTCACCCCCCCCCCCCCCAGGACTGTCTTATGAAGAAAGACCCCATAACTTTGCACTACTCTCTAGAATTTAGGAGATTGATGTTATATAAACTACAAAATTTTAAGGGATTCCAAGCTAGATGCAGGAAGATTCTATGTTCGGACAAGGGGTCACAGCTTAAGGGGGGGGAAATCCTTTAACTGAGATGATTCCGAACTTTCTCTGTAGAGTGGTAATCAACTCTCTGCCACAGAGAGTGACAATACAGATTGCATCTGAGGGAGTTGATTGTGGCTAAGGGGATCAGGGGGTATGGAGAGAAGGCAGGTACGGGATACTGAGTTGGATGATCAGCCATGATCATATTGAATGGCGGTGCAGGCTCGAAGGGCCGAATGGCCTACTCATGCACCTAATTTCTATGTTTCTATGTTTCTATTTTTCTATTAGTTAAAGTAGAAAAGAAGTATACCGAACAGTATTGAGAATCTGGAGGCTATACACAGACTCACGACTATGTCATAGAAGGACTGCTCCACATCAAAAATTATCCACCCATCCACTAGGCATCTCCTGCCCACCGGTAGAAGAACCCACAAGCTAGGGCATGGAAACAGGCCCTTCGACCCACCATGTCTATGTCAACCTTTGAACCACCCAATGGAACGATGGGCATCGGTAGAGCTGCTGCCTTACAGTGCCAGAGACCTGAGTTCCTTCCTGACTACAATTGTTGCCTGTACAGAGTTAGTATGTTCTCCCCATGACTTGCGTGGGTTTTCCCTGACATCTTCGATTTCCTCCCACGTTCCAAAGATGTTCAGGTTTGTATGCTAATGGGCTTGGTGTAAATGAAAATTGTCCCTCGTGTGTGTAGGAAAGTGCAGCTGTACGGGGATCGCTGGTCGGTGCGGACTCAGTGAGCCGAAGGGCCTGTTTCCATGCTATATCTCTTAACTAAACTAAACCCTCACCATTGAATGAGCACTGTAGGCTTAAACTGTGTGTGATACTATGCGTAAATGGTGCAATAACATTGAGCACCTAGCTGAATTAATGAGATTTCAAGGATTGTTCTACATTCGCCTTGAAATTGGCACCTATTCCTGACTCTCCCTGTTTTGTATCAGAGCTTGTATTTTTCCTGTTTATAAGCCTATTGAACTTGTCAGCGAAAATCCTGCTTGCCTATTGCACATGTGAATATATATATATATATTTAAATCAATATGATAAGCATCAATGACGGCCAAATCAAAATTCCTAGTGATAAAAATTAACGATTACAAATAAAAATTCATCCCTGATCAATAACAGTTCTGTCAGCACCTGTGTAACTCTGACTCCAAAATCGTGCAAATTCAGTGGGTAGACACAAAACGCTGGAGTAACTCAGCAGGACATGCAGCATCTCTGGACAGAAAGAATGGGAGACGTTTTGGGTCAAGACCCTTCGTCTGACTAGTCAGGGATAAGGGAAACATTAAATGTAGGCGGTGGCCACAGGGGCCACAGTCTTAAAATAAAGGGGAGGCCATTTAAGACTGAGGTGAGAAAAAACTTTTTCACCCAGAGAGTTGTGAATTTGTGGAATTCCCTGCCACAGAGGGCAGTGGAAGCCCAATCACTGGATGGATTTAAGGGAGAGTTAGATAGAGCTCTCGGGGCTAGTGGAATCAAGGGGTATGGGGAGAAGGCAGGCACGGGTTATTGATTGGGGACGATCAGCCATGATCACAATGAATGGCGGTGCTGGTTCGAAGGGCTGAATGGCCTCCTCCTGCACGTATTTTCTATGTTTCTATGCGATGTAGAGACAGATAAATAACAATGAATGAAAGATATGCAAAAAGGTAATGATAATAAAGGAAACAGGTCATTGTTAGCTGTTTGTTGGCTGAAAATGAGAAGCTGGTGAGACGGGTGGGGGAGGGATAGAGAGAGAGGGGGAATGATGGGGTTATTTGAAGTTAGATAAATCAATATGCATACCACTGGGCTGTAGGCTGCCCAAGTGAAATAGGAGATGCAACTCCTCCAATTTGTGTTTAGCTTCACTCTGACAATGGAGGAGATTGAGGACAGAAAGGTCTGTGTGGGAATGGGAAGGGGAATTAAAGTGTTTAGCAACCGGGAGATCAGTTTGGTTCAGGCGGACTGAGCGAAGGTGTTCAGTGAAACGATCGCCCAGTCTAGGTTTGGTCTCGCTGATTTGAAATACTGTATTTCACTCTTCACACCATAACTGGTTAGCACTTTCAGCAACATTTGAGGGCGGCACACTGGCACAGTGATGGAGCTACTGCCTTACAGTGCCAGAGACCTGGGTTGGATCCTGACTACGGGTGCTATACTGTATTGAGTTTGTACGTTCTCCCCGTGACCGCGTGGGTTTTCTCCTGCGTTCCAAAGATGGTAGGTTGGCGTAAATGTTAAAAAAAATTGTCCCTAGTGTGTGTAGGGTAGTGTTAATATGCTAGGATCGCTGGACAGCACGGACTCGGTGGGCCAAAGGGCCTGTTTCCATGCTGTATCTATAAACTATAAACTAAACATAACATTTGGAGCATCACTTATTTTGTAATTGGCAAGGACAGGTTTGAACAAAGGCAGAGAGAGGCCAGTCGTTCCTTTGTTGCAGAATATTACTTGGGACTAGTGTGACCTGGATGCTCCATCAGTAAGTCTGACTAGTACACCAGTAAAGTCATTAACCTAGAGGCACCTACGTCACAGCTCGCTCAGAATACCTCAGCATTCCATTTGCCTTAATCTAAATTGCTTTGCCACTTTGCCCGAATATTGAAATTGATTGCACCATCTTCCCCCATTTTCAACATCTCCTTTCTGTTTCATAACCTTCAATTAGACGCAACCAACCTATAATATTTTACATTCCTCGGTTCATTTGTCATTTATTTCCATTACTGCTGGCGTAATCAGAATATTACCCAAATCGGCATCTTTTTCTTTTCAATGAATCATCTGCATCCCCCTTTCTTTGTGCAGTTAAGATTTGTTTTATAAAAAATAAATATATCCTGGAAGAAAGACAATGCAGTCTGGTATCACCATTATGATGGAGACAGATAACAACACAGCCAAATCTTGGAGTTTTCCCCTATGAAATTTCACATATGTTCGAATGTCTTGTTTTCAACCCGATTTCCTGCAAAGAAATTCCCAGGAGAAGGCCATTTGGCCCTTTTAATCTGTCCTGTCACATCTGATGCTTTAGCTCAATGCCATATTTTTAAGAACAGCACAGGGGTGGTGCAATAGTGTTGCTGCCTTACAACGCCAGAGATCCTGGTTCGATCCAGACCACGGTGCTGTCAGTGCGGAGTTTGTACGTTCTCCCTGGGAACGCATGGGTTTCCTCGTGGCGCTCAGCTTTCTCCCGCATTCCAGAGACATACAGGTTTGTTTGTTGGTTACACAAGAAAGCTGGAGCAACTCAGCGGGTGCAGCAGCATCTATGGAGCGAAGGAAATAGGCAACGTTTCGGGCCGAAACCCTTCTTCAGACTGATCGGGGGCGGGGGTGGGCGGGGACAAGAAAGGAGGAGCCCAAAGGCTGGGGGATGGGAGGAGACAGCAGGGGGAAGGAAGGGGAGGAGACAGCAAGTTTCCATTCGCTGTTCATCCCCCAGGATGCAGTCTAAAAACGTAATGAGGTGCTGTTCCTCCAATTTCCGGTGCTGCTGCCGCTGTGGCCATGAGGAGACCTAGAGAGAGGTCGCTTTAGTGGGAGGGGGAGTATGGGAGGTCAGCTAGGTTGTTTGTTAATTGACAATAGACAATTGGCTCCGATAAAAATTGTAAACTGTCCCTAGTGTGTCGGATGCTGGTGTGGACTCGGTGGGTCGAAAGGCTTGTTTCCATGCTGTATATCCAAAGTCTAAAGTAAAGTCTAAACCCTTCCGAAACACCTTGATGCTTTAGTGTATTATGGGCTTGTCCCACTTAGGCGATTGTTTCAGCGACTGTCATAGTCGTAGCAGGTCGCCGAAAAACTGGCGACTGGGACCCCCCCTCCCTACGACAATGTCTACAACAACCTCCCACCTAGTCGACGGCAAGCTACGGCAAGCTACCGACAACCGGCGACCCATTAAGACGTCCACCTACGACCATACCTACTATGACAATCTACGTCCACCTGCGACAAGCTACGACAAGGTACGACCCTGCCGGCAACAACTGAAGCCAACTTAAGACAATTCAGTCGCCGGTACCTGTCACCGGTTGACGTAGATTGGCGTAGGTAGTCGCCAATGGAATTCACCGAAGTCAGCATCCGGCAACAACCTACGTCATCCTGGCGAGAACCCACGACAAGCCAACCATCGCCGACTGTCGCTGAAAAGTATTAACATTTCAACATTCAACGGCAACCAGAAAAATGCTATGATTCTTTGGGCGACTGAGGAGACTACTCACGACCATACAGGCGACACTCTGGCGACCATGTAGTGGCCTAGTCGCCTGTAGTCGTCAAAAAAATCGCCAAAGTGGGACGGGGGCACTACATTCTGCCTGCCTCTTCTTTATATTCAATCATTTGGCATCCATGGTCTATTCTTATTTAATATTGTTTTGAGTTGATGAGATCAGTGACTGATCTGTGATCTAACTTTGAATGTTCACTTTTTGAAAAATGGCCTTGATTTGTGCAATTTCATCTGAGATTTAAAGTTACCTAGCAGCAAACTATCTGCCGGAGCAACTCAGAGGGCCGAGTGGCATCTTTTGGCAGGGAAGGTGTGTGTGGGGGGAAGGGATTGTTAACGAGTCAGGTCGAAAAACCTGCATCAGGATCGAGAGGGAAAGTTTGTTGCTCCAGATACGATCATCTTAAGTTTAGTTTAGAGATGCAGCGTGGAAACAGGCCCTACCGCCCACCGGGTCTGTACTGACCGACGATCCCCGCACATTAACATTATCCTACACACACCAGGGACAATTGTACACATACACCAAGCCAATTAACCCACAAACCTGTATGTCTTTGGAGTGTGGGAGGAAACCGAAGATCTCGGAGAGAACCCACGCAGGTCACGGGGGGAATGTACAAACTCTGTGTGGACAGCACCCGTAGTCAGGATCGAACACGAGTCTCTGGCGCTGCAAGCACTGTAAGGCAGCAACTCTACCGTTGCACCATCGTGCCACCCATCTGCTGTCTCTTGTGTCTCCACTAGAGATACACAAATGGCTCAGAATCAGCTCTCATTTGTCGAAGGAATCTTTGAGCCTGTACTCACCCCTAACAGCACTGCATCCCCAGAAATGTTTGGGTGTCAGGGGTTATGGGGTGAAGGCAGGAAAATGGGGTTCGAAGGGAGAGATAGATGATTGAATAGTGGAGTAGACGTGATGGGCCGAATAGCCTAATTCTGCTCCTATCACTTATGAACTCATGAAAAGTAAAATCGTACAGACGTGACTTGACATTGAAAATGCTCCAGCCTCTGCAAGTTGGAAAGCTTCTGGGAACGAAAACACAGTTAATATTTCAGGTCAATTACCTTTCGGAGGTTTAGTTAAGTTCAGCTTAGAGATACATCGCGGAAAGAGGCCCTTCGGCCCGCTCAGTCTGCACCAACCAGTGGGTCCTCGCACACTAACATTATCCTACACACCCTACACAGGACAATTTACACATACATCAAGCCAATTAACCTACAAACCGTAACGTCTTTGAAATAAAGTGTGGGAGGAAACTGAAGATCCCGGAAAAACCCCACGCACGTCATAGGAAGATCGTACAAACTCCGTACAGACAGCACCCGTCATCAGGATCGAACCTGGGTCTCCAGCGCTGTAAGGCAGCAGCTCTACTGCTGTGCCACCATAATGTGGACCACAGAGTAATTCCTGCCTTGCTGCATTGATTTTTCACGATCAGTTCCCGTCCAGCCCCGATCAGCCACACGGGGAACTGGTAAAAGCGTTCTGATGAGCCACGGCCAGACCTCGTCAGCAGGCCCGACTGACTGGCTGCCGTACCAGAGCCTGGGATCGACCGAGGCTCGTCTCCTGCTCGATGCTGAAGACCAGGAACCGGGGAGGAGGGAGTTGGCAACTGTGGCGGAAGCTGGACAAAGGGCCATTAAAATAAAACATAATAAAAAGGTAAACAAAAAGCTGACCAAAGTGCAAGACATCAGAAAACAGTAAAACAAGCAAGCAAGATGGCGGCGGATGGACCTCACTTGTCTACAAAGGCCATGGAGAATAGATATGTCTTCAGGAGTGACTTAAAAACAGCTAAAGAAGGGGCCTGTTTAACGTGCAGAGGCAATTCATTCCACAATCTCGGAGCCGACACAGCAAAGGCACGGTCCCCTCTGAGCTTCCGCTTAGTCTTTGGTTCAATCAGGAGCAGCTGAAGAGTGAACTCTTCACATCTTTGATACTTTGCTGATGTCTGGAATATGACGACTCGTTGTCCACTGCCTCGGTGAAGTCTACTATTACACTACAATCATTGCATCTTTGTACTAATCTGTTGTTGAGCGTATCGATCATGTGATTGTACTAGACTGTAAGGTGGACCAGGTGCAGGATACTATGTAACTTTGTCACCTCCCTTTATGCGGCGACTATTAAGCAAGGAATTTCACTGTGACTGAAGTATTCAATTCAATTCAAAATAAATACTTTTTTACTGAGCCTAGGTACATGTGACAATAAAATATCATCATCATTATCACTAGCAAAATTCTTGGCCCCAACTTTTGGACAATTCTCACTTTGTTCATGGTTCTAGGATAAAAGGCCCGTCCCACTTGGGCGACCTAATTGGCAAGTTTAGAAGAGCTTGAAAAAATGTCATGTTGAACACCTCCTTCACCTATGTAGAAGACCTCCTTCGACCTCCTCCTTCGACTATGTTGAAGACCAGCATCGACTCGCTACGACTAACATCGGGAAAATTGGACACCGAATCGTGGGGAGTGAAGACGACCTCCTTCGATCTCCTTCAACCTCCCTTCGACTATGATGAAGACTATCTACGACTACCTTAGACTACCCTCGATTAGATACGACTAACATGCCGACCTACTATGATCTATTATGACTAAACCTACGAGTAAAAAAAATATCGATTTTTTTCCATGGCGACCCTTTTTTACTCCCGGGCATTTTTTAACATATTGAAAAAAACGCTGTGAACCAGCTGAGGCCTCAAGTACGTGGAGACCACTCTCGAGTATGAAGGAGAGTTATGGAGACCTCGTGTCAACCATGCTGCTAGTGTGAGTCGAGGGCAAACTCGCCAGAACTCGCGGATTAGTTCGCCCAAGTGGGACAGACCCTTAAGTTCCTTCTAAACGTATGGATACCATGTTCCCATCCAGAAGAAGTGTCTGTCTAATTTCCTCCATGGATGATGTATGACCTGTTGAATTCTACAAGCAGTTTGATATTTAATTTTCCAGATCCCAGCATCTGCAGCCCTTTGTGTCTCCTGGACCCCATTCTATTTGGCCTTCTGTTTATTTTTTTGTTCCTGACCATAATATCACAGAAAGGACACGGCAAGTGTCTGCTGGTTTAATTCTCCTTCCCATTCCTACTCATAACATTCTGCCCTCGGTGTCCTTCATTGTCAGAGTGAGGCTAAATGCAAATTGGAGGAACTGCATCTCGCATTTCGCTTGGGCATTGGTTTCTGTAAGTTCAGGTAGCCGCGGCATTCTCTCTCTCTCTATCCCTCCCCCACCCACAAGACGCACCAGCTTCTCATTTTCACTCAACAAACAGCTTACAGTGGCCTGTTTCCTTTATCGTCGTTACTTTTTTGCATATCTTGCATTCATTGTTCTTTATCTCTCCACATCACTGTTTATATCTCTTGTTTCCCTTATCCCTAACTGAAGAACGGTCTTGACCCAAAACGTCACCCATTCCTTCTCTCCAGAGATTCTGCCTGTCCCACTGAGTTACTCCAGCTTTTAATGTATATCTACTGGTTCTATGCAGGTCTATGCAGTTTTGTGATATGCAGATCTGATGCAGTTGGACAATCTGGTCCAACTCTGCATTCTGCCAAAAATATGCTCAAGGATGTATTCTGTTTCTCCATTTTGCACCTTGCCCAGCATGTACACTTTGGCTAGTTTGTTTAGTTCATTGCCACGTGTACCAAGGTAGAGTGAAGAGCTTTTGTTTCCTGCTATCCAGTCAGCGGAAAGACAATCCCTGATTACAATCGAGCCGTTTACAGTGTTTAGATACCTGAATAGGGAATAACGTTTAGTGCAAGGTAACGCCAGCAAAGTATGTTCAAAGATCGTCCGAGGGTAACAAGTGAGGTAGATGGTAGTTCAGAATGCTCTCTGGTTGTGGTCGGATGACAGTTTCCTGATTACATTTGGGAAGAAACTGTCCCTGAATCTGGAGGTGTGTGCTTTCACACTATACCTTTTGCCCGATGGGAGAAGGGGTAAAGAAGGAGTGGCCAGGGTGCGACGGGTCCTTAATAATGCTGCTGGCCTTGCCGAGGCAGCGTAATCACTCTCCTTTGTCTTGCTGACATTGAGAGAAAGGCTGACTAGAAATGACAACTAGACTAAGTGCAGTCCCATTGGGTCTGCTCCCCCAATGCAATATTCCACCACTTACCCATTCCCCCAATGCAATATTCCACCACTCACACATAGCCCCCAACTGCGCAGATGCGGTAATTTCCCCTCATCCCCCAGTACTCCCTCCCCTCCTCTTCATCTTCCCTCTTCTTTCCCCACTCCTACTATGCTCCCCCAATTCCTCCCTTACCCTCAGTTACTCACTCTCTCCATCCATAACCCCTCTCCCCTCCCTACCCCCTCCTATCCCTCCATCCACCACTCCTCACCTCCCCCTTCCCCCCACCATCTCTCCTCACCTCCCCCACTGCTTTCCTCTCCCTCTATTCCCCACTCCTACCCTTCCCCACTCCTCTACTCTATTCCCCACTCCTCCCCCTCTCTCTCCTCCCTCCTACCCCACTCTCCCTCCTCCCCCACTCTCCCTCTTCATTCCCCCGCTCTGTCTTTACCCCCTCCTCTCCACCCCCCCCCCCCCCCCCCCCCCCCCCCCCACTCGCCTCCTCACCTCCCCAGGATCTCAAGGTTGCCGCTCCTTTCCCTCTTTGCATGCAGTGGCTGCGGTGGCTGCAGTGGCTGCCACCCCTGGCGGCTGTGGCTGCGGTTGCTGCGGTTGCTGCGGTTGCTGTGGTTGCTGAGGCTGTCCCCTCCAGCCGCTTCCGGCCGACTGGCTGTGGCTGTGGCCGTGCAACGCTGGACAATGCTGGGCGGCGCAGGCGACTGACGGCAGACCCGGCTAACCTGTGCGGCGATGGTGCAGCAGGAGAGGAGACCAATCTGCGCATTGGGCGATTTCTAAGATTTTTAAACCTTAATAACTTTTAAAATATACCATAGATCGGAACAAAACTTGTTGAACTTGAGCACAGGAGAATTTTCAGTAAGGTAGCGCTATCGTGTCCCATTTTTGTGCAAATAGAAAAACCACACAAACCGGAAGAGCACAAGATCAGAGTTTTAGTTATGTATAGATGACGATATAATCTTTTTTCAAGTTCATTGAACATCCCAACCGATTTGTGTGTGTAAAAGATTTTCCTCGTGTCACATTTGGTTGTTTTTGAAAATTATTTTCATTCCAAGTCCTTCATCTCTTGGGTCTTCCAGCACAATCAAGGATTGAGGCACTTTACCAAGCATCACTCACTCTTTGACAATGTTGTTGTCCTTGTCAAGGCAGCGTGAAGTATAGATGGTGTCAATGGAAGGGAGGTTGGTTTGCGTGATGGTCTGGGCTGCATCCACTATTCTCTTCAATTTCTCAGCTCCATGTGGTGTTGGTCAAAAACCATGCTGCAGTGCATCCCAATAAAACCCTTTCTAGGGCACATCTGTAGACATTGGCAAGAGTTGTTGGGGACATGCCAAACTTTCCAAGCCTTCTAAGGAAGAATTTCTGAACTTTACCATGCATTACTTCCTTTTTGAATATTAGTGCAACATCATTCAGATATTAATACAATGTCAATAATAACCTAAGGTTTGTAGATTAATTGGCTTCGGAAACATTGCAAATTGGCCCTAGTGTGTAGGATAGTGCTAGTGTACGGGGCAACTCTAGGTCAGCGGGCCGAAGGGCCTGTTTCCACGCTGTATCTCTAAAGTGAAGTAAAGTTCTGAAGAAGGGTTACGATTTTGGATTGACTCTGTCCTCGCTGTGGAGATGCTGACCAACCTATCCCCCAGCATTTTCTGGTTTTGGAAAACACAATGAAAATAGAATGATTTAACGTCCTTTTGTTTATTACCTTCCATCTCAAAAGGTCACCACCTCTGTTAAATAACAGATTCTAACGTGCACATTATAATCATTGGCAGACAGACGCATTTAAAGGCCTGTGCGCTGGCGTTATTTGATAATGAACCAGTGTATTGAATGAGGCAGTGAAATAACATAACGTGCCAAATTCTAAAAACAAATCCATTCAGAGTGGCTCCGTCTTTGCTCTGTTTTGGCTGTTACGTCGCTGACACCTCAATATAATGAAAGACTAGCGGCTGAGTGTAAGAAAAGAATGTTAGTCTCAGTCAGACTAGAATTTTTTTTTAATATATATATTGATTGATTAACACTGATACAGAGACAGGAAAAGTAATCATTCTACAGAAGTGGCATCATGTGAAACAACTGAAGCTAAAACATGCTTCATGCCCAGAGTAGGTGAATGGGGGACCAGAGGACATAGGTTTAAGGTGAAGGGGAAAAGGTTTAATGGGAATCTGAGGGATAACTTTTTCACACAAAGGGTTGTTGGGTGTATGGAACGAGCTGCCAGAGGAGGTAGTTGAGGCTGGGAATATCCCAACGTTTAAGAAACAGTTAGACAGGAACATGGATAGGACAGGTTTGGCAGGATATGGACCAAATGCAGGCATGTGGGACTAGTGTAGCTGAGACATGTTGGCCGGTGTGGGCAAGTTGGGCCAAAGGGCCTGTTTCCACACTGTATTGAGGAATGGGGCAAGGAGGGAGGGGGAGGGGAATGGAGGCTAAGATGAAGTTACTTAAAATGAGAGAATTCAATGTTCACACCGCTGAGTTGTAAGCTACCCAAGCAAAATATGAGCAAAATATGCTGTTCCTGTGGCTTCCCTCTGGTAATGGAGGAGGTGCAGGACAGAGATAGAAACATAGAAACATAGAAATTAGGTGCAGGAGTAGGCCATTCGGCCCTTCGAACCTGCACCGCCATTCAATATGATCATGGCTGATCATCCAACTCAGTATCCCGTACCTGCCTTCTCTCCATCCATACCCTCTGATCCCCTCAAGGGCCACATCTAACTCCCTCTTAAATATAGCCATCCCCTTGGCCAGAGATTCACCACTCTCTGGTGCCTCCTCACTCGGTTTTAAAAGGATTTCTTATCCTTAAGCTCCCTCTTCCCCAATATCTTCCTGCATCTAGCCTGTCCAACCCCTTAAGAACTGGCCCTCTCAATCTCCTACCCTCTGTGGCAGAGACAGTTCCCAGAGTCTGGTGAAATAATGGGCCCCGCACGCAATATCCGTGTTAGAAGGGGAATGGGAAAGGGAGTGAAATGGTTGGCAACTGGGCGATTCCATATGCCAAGCCCAGAGGACTGGAATACAAACGCAGAGATGTAATGCTGAGGCTCGTTAAGCCACTGGTCAGGCCACAGTAGGACAACCATGAGCAAATTTGGGCCCCGTATCCGTGGAAGGATGTGCTGGCTCTGGAGAGGGTCCAGAGGAGGTCTACAAGAATTATTCCAGGAATTAGTAGGTTAGCGTATGATCACAATCACAATAATGCTTTATTAGCCAAGTGTTTTTCGCAACATACGAGGAATTGCATTTGCCAAGTCAGTCAACCAAATAAAAAGCAACGAAAGACACAAAACACATTTTAACATAAACATCCACCACAGTGACTCCTCCACATTCCTCACTGTGATGGAAGGCGAAAAAAAGTTCAAATCTCTTCACAGTTCAAGTGAGTTTATTGTCATGTGTCCCTGATAGGACAATGAAATTCTTGCTTTGCTTCAGCACAACAGGACATAGTAGGCATTGACTACAACACATGAATAAATAAACTGATAAAGTGCAATTAACATATAATGGGTTAGTAATGTTCAGAGTTTTGTCCGAGCCAGGTTTAATAGCCTGATGGTGGTGGGGAAGTAGCTATTCCTGAATCTGGTCGTTGCATTCTTCAGGCTCCTGTACCTTCTACCTGAAGGTAGCAGGGAGATGAGTGTGTGGCCAGGATGGTGTGGGTCTTTGATGATACTGCCAGCCTTTGTGAGGCAGGGACTGCGATAAATCCCCTCGATGGAAGGAAGGTCAGAGCCGATGATGGATTGGGCAGTGTTTTTTATTTTTTATAGTCTTTTCCTCTCCAGGGCGCTCAAGTTGCCGAACCAAGCCACGATGCAACTGGTCAGTATGCTCTCTACTGTGCACCTGTAGAGGTTAGAGAGAGTCCTCCTTGACAAACCGACTCTCCGTAATCTTCTCAGGAAGTAGAGGCGCTGATGTGCTTTCTTGATAATTGCATCAGTGTTCTTGGACCAGGAAAGATCTTCAGAGATGTGCACATCCAGGAATTTGATGCTCTTGACCCTTTCACCCATCGACACGTTGATATAAACGGGACTGTGGGTCCCCATCCTACTCCTTCCAAAGTCCATAATTCCTAGCTCGCCCGCAGTCAGGGGCCTTGGGCCCTCCGTTGATGGGACGGTCTTGACTTCCATAGTTTTGACCCTCCGCATCGACATATTCATCTCCCGCATGGAGGGGATGTCAGTTACCCATCGCCGGATGATCAAGCCCCGCGTCGGGGCTGTTCGAGCCTCTGCGTCATTGGAGCTTCCCGACTCGGTCTCTCTTGAGACTGCGAGCTCTCGATGTAAAGTCCGCAGGTCACGGTTGGAGCGATTCCAGGCAAGGGATCGGTCCCGATATAAGTCCACGCCCCGCAGAGGGTCTCAAGTCAGTCAAGTCAGTCCAAGGAGGGCTCCTTCTCCATCGATGGTAGGCCGCAGACTGACCGGAGATACAACCCGGTAAATAGTCGCCTCTCGGGCAAGAGAGAGTTAGATAGGGCTCTTAAAGATAGCGGAGTCAGGGGATATGGGGAGAAGGCAGGAACGGGGTACTGATTGTGGATGATCAGCTATGATCACATTGAATGGTGGTGCTGGCTCGAAGGGCCGAATCGCCTACTCCTGCACCTATTGTCTATTGTCTTTTGTCAATTTTCAAATGGCCAAAGAGTCCCATGCTAGGTTTTTGTCAAACCCAAAAGCCAAAAGACTTGCTCAGACATTGCCCAAAGCTGCAAGCTGAAGCTATCTATTTAGCCCCTGCTGAGAAACCTGTGTTTTGTGAGCATTTCAAGAGCAAATACCCGACAATTTTCATGTTCGCTGGTTCTGGGAAATAGAACAATTCATGCACCCAGAGTACAGTTGCAACCATATGAGCAGAGAACAGCATGAGTTGGTTGCTGGAGCTAGCTCCCTCTAATTTGAAATAGCAGTGCTCCTTATTGCCAAGCTGTCAACTTTGATAACCTCCCCTTAATCACAGCACCGTGTTACGTTTATTTTTTCTCTCCCCTGTTGGCGGCACTAGCCTTGTCTGTGCCTGTCAACATAAGTCGGCTCGTTTCTTTTTGAGACTGGCTGTCAAAAAGGAGCAGCTCACTTCTCTTCGGAAATCTCCTGGGCTAGAGTCTCCATGAAGCCACGGACAAATATCCAAGGTGAAAGGAGACAGCATCCTTTATTCCACAGAAACATAGAAATTAAGTGCAGGAGTAGGCCATTCAGCCCTTCGAGCCAGCACCGCCATTCAATATGGTCATGGCTGATCATCCAAAATCAGTACCCCGTTCCTGCCCTCTCCCCATATAACCATAACCATATAACCATATAACAATTACAGCACGGAAACAGGCCATCTCGGCCCTTCTAGTCCATGCCGAACACGTATTCTCCCCTGGTCCCATCTACTTGCACTCAGACCATAACCCTCCATTCCTTTCCCGTCCATATAACTATCCAATTTATTTTTAAATGATTCCATTAGCCCCAAGAGATAAATATAACTCTATCTTGAAATGTCCAGTGAATTGGCTCGACTGCCTTCTGTGGCAGAGAATTCCACAGATTTACAACTCTCTGGGTGAAAAGGTTTTTTTATCATCTCAGTCCTAAATGGCCTACCCCTTATTCTTAAACTGTGACCCCCTGGTTCTGGACTCCCACAACACGGGGAACATTTTTCCTGCATCTACCCTGTCCAATCCCTTAAGAATGTTATATGTTTCTATAAGATCCCCTTTCATTTCTTTCCAGGTCATCCTCACTGGCAGGCAGTCTCTGGGTGCAGTGGGTAGAATTTAATAACTTGCTCTACCCACCATTTTTGGAGACGTTGTATTGGAATATTTAGCACGTTCCCTGGTCCATTTGCTGTGTTGAATCGTGGGATTGTTATGATCCTCAATGAGGCCATTGGGCCCATCAACTCTATCGCTCGCGGTAGAACAATCCCATCCATCCCATTCCCCTCATTCTGAGTAACAGCAACCACAAAGTTGGTAGGTTAGACAATAGACAATAGACAATAGGTGCAGGAGTAGGCCATTCAGCCTTTTGAGCCACCACCGCCAATCAATGTGATCATGGCTGATCGACCCCAATCAGTACCCCGTTCCTGCCTTCTCCCCATATCCCCAGACTCCGCTATTTTTAAGAGCCCTATCTAGCTCTCTCTTGAAAGCATCCAGAGAACCTGCCTCCATCGCCTTCTGAGGCAGGTTACCATTAAAATCTAATTTGGTTCAATGATGTCCTTCAGAGAAAGTAACCAAACATCCATACCTGGTATCTCCACACGTGTGTTGCCACTCCAGATGTGGTTCTGTTCCTAATTGCCTCCATCATTCAAGGGCAGTTAGGAATAGACAATAAGTGCCTCGTATCCTTTGCTTTGCAAGTACAATCCTTTGCTTTGCAAGTCAAAATGTCTTAGATCGCACTGCACACCAATGGACCCTCTGCGGCGACCTTCAAACAACCATTTACATCGATTCTTAACTCATAAGTTGTAGGAGCAGAATTAGGCAATTCGGCCCATCAAGTTCATTCCGCCACAATCATGGCTGTTCTATCTTTCCCTCTCAAACCCATTCTCCCGCTTTCTCCCCATAACCGTACTAATCAAAAATCTATCAATCTCCACCTTAAAAATATCCATTGACTTGGCCTCCACAGACTTCTATGGCAATGAATTGCACAGATTCACTACTCTCTCACTAAATAAATTCCTCCTTATCTCCTTTCTAAAGGATCAGCCTTTTATTCTGAGGCTATTGCCTTTGGTCCTAGTCTCTCCCACCAGTGGAAACATCCTCTCCACATCCACTCTATCCAGGCCTTTCACTATTTGGTAAGTTTCAATGAGGTCCCCCCTCATCCTTGCAAACTCCAGCGAGTACAGAATTTAGCTGCAAATCGCAATAACTGCACGGCAGGTCCGCTGTGGTCAACTGGGTTTGAATTTCCCGGCCATTGTCCATCACCAACTATTCAGGTGCACTGTTCTCTCCCTCTCCCATGGTTACATTGTCAGAGTATCTAAAATGTTGACAACCATCTCAAGATTCGGCTCTTCCCAGAAAATATAACAAGCCGTCCCCTCCCCTCCCGCCCCGTTTTAAAAAAAGAAAATCACTTCAGCAAGAATCACCACGTACATTTTTTCCTCATAACAATCAGGTTGGAAGGTTCAACCTCCACATGAGATATAACAGTATGCGATAATGTAATGACTTCTGGAAATATTTTGGCAAGCTGTCAGCCGAGAGGTATACCTTGAACGACGAAGACTGCAAATGATTGAGCACCTCTTTTAAACCCCAGAAATAGATGTTGTTGATATATTCCTACGCTCTTGCAACAAGTTTACTATCCCTCCAAATACAATCCGATGATTCCAACCATTGTTTTTGTGCGTGGCTCCTCGCAAACCAGTCGTGCACGGATTAATCTATTTCATGCACCACTGATCAAAACGGCGAAGAAAATAAATAGTCACTAATGCTCGTAACGATTCAGAAAACATATTGTGTTTCTGTCTAATAGACTCTTTGCAGCATCGTATACAGAATAGCAACAAACAATCTATTTTTGGATATTGACGCTGACTGGGAGTAATTCCATGTAAATTACCTACCCAAGTGTTGTCTTCTTGCCGGTACTGTTTCCAATTTCTCTCAGTGTCACTGAACATCAGTGCATAACTCGTCACCCAATCTGAACTCCCATATCGACCTTGGGTTGCGAGGGCAGAGATTTCTGTTCTCTCGCCCAGATCTATTTGTAACCATTGGTATTTGTTCGAATCCAGTGGAGACCATCCACCTGCACCTGCCACGAAGAAACAGCACCATTAAAATAAGCAACACCATCACAAATTCGAGTGTCCTTAAGAATAACATCATAGAACTGGGGCCTGTACTCGCTGGAGTTCAGAAGGATGAGGGGGTGGACTTCATTGAAACTTACCAAATAGTGGAAGGCCTGGATCGAGTGGATGTGGAGAGGATGTTTCCAATAGTGGGAGAGTCTAGGACCACAGATCAAGGCCACAGAATAAAGGGACGATACTTTAGGAAGAAGATGAGGAAGAATTTCTTTAGTCACAGGGTGACACATCTGTGGTTCATTGCCACAGAACACATGAAGGCCAAGTCAATGGATATTTTTAAGGCAGAGATTGATGGATTCTTGATTAGTACAGGTGTCAGGGGTTTATAAAGAAAAGGAAAGGGAATAGGGTTGACGGGGAAAAATAGATCAACCATGATTGAATGGCGGAGCAGACTTGGTGGGCCGAATGGCCTAATTCCGCTCCTATCACTTACAAACATGGATCAGTACAGCACCGAAACAGGCCCCTTGGTTCATGATGTCTGTGCAAACATGATCCCTACTTAAACTAATCCCCAATAGAAGCAAGTAACTGCAGATACTGGTTTACCAAGGAAAAACACAAAAAGTTGGAATAACTCAGCGGGTCAGGCAGCTAAGGCATCCCTGGAGAACATGGAAAGGTGACTTCTCGGGTCGAACTGCTTTTCTTCAAACTAATTCACACCGCCTTCATGTGTTCCATATCCTTGCATAACCATGAGCCTATTTAAGAGCCTCCTAAATACCATTATCGTATCTGTCTGCGCCATTATCCCTGGCAGTGCGTTCAAGGCACCCATGAAATTGTAACATAAAATTGCCCCAGATGTCAGACTAATCGTTATTTAATGTACATTAGCTTGATAACATCTGTATAGTGTTGCAGAAGATCTTTTGCACAATTAAGGTCTTTATAAATGGGTTATTATTATTGTACATCTGTCCTTAGAAATTGGGAGATTCATTGTTGACACATCAGAGTCAGATTATTCTCGTTGTTTTGTTTAATATTGCTCCGAATACAATCAGTTTTGAATAAATATATATTCAATGGCCATATTTTGCCAAATAGCAGAGACAAGGGATGGCACAGTAGCGTAATGGTACAGCTGCTGCCTCACAGCACCAGTGACCTGGGTTTGATCCTGACTACGGGTGCAGTCTATGTGGGATGTGTACATTCTCCTGGTGAGTTTTCTCCAGCTGCTCCTGTTTACTTGTAGGTTGTAGGCTAATAGGCATCTGTAAATTGCCTCCAGCGTGTAGGACAAAGAACTAATGTACGGGAGATCGATGGTCGGCGTGGACCCGTTGGGCCGAAAGTCCTGTTTCATCGCTGTACCTCTAAAACAAAACTAAAACCCATTCTCAAGGTGCATTTCTGGCAAATAGCCATAGGTTAAGCAATTCCCAGCAGCAACACAGATGCCAAAGGCAGAGACAACCAACTCCTCCTTTTCCCTTTCTTGTCCCCAGACCCCCAGCTTATCTGCGGAAGGGTTTCGGCCCGAAACGTTGCCTATTTTTCCTTCGCTCCATAGATGCTGCTGCACCCGCTGAGTTTCTCCAGCTTTTCTGTGTAACCATTTTAGAATTGCTTATGCGGCCTGCAGATAACGATGAGCTTAAGCTATATTCCCAGGACGTATGGAGGTTAAAGACTGATCTGATTGAGATGATTACAATAATGAAGGGAATTGACTAAAGTCTACAGGAAATGATTCTCCTCTCCAGAAGAGCAATCGAGACTCAGCAGATGTAATCACAGCATTAGCGCAATGCCAGCTAAAGGTGATTCCAGAGCAAGAAATGAGCTGCGCAATATGTGGTGCGAATATGCAAAACCACACAGCCCCTGCAGATTATTAATGTCAGATCACTTGATCTACTGCAGGACAAACAAGAACCATCACATCACTGCAAATTGGTTTCGTTATCGGCCCACTATGTTATTCAAAAGAAATTGGTTATTTGGGTTAAAGGTACCAGGCGTGCAATTGTCGAGAAATAGGACTCATTTTTTTTTGATGCGTAAATTAGACTCAAAACCCATTCCAAGTGTTGTACCCATTTCCTGCTGATGTCCCAACACCACAACATTGTACCAGACATTTCATGCTGTAAATAACTACGGAGGCGCCCATTTGATAACCACAATGATATCCTGGCATTGACACACCTGATTTATGTTGTCACATAGTTTAACTGTGTGAAGGTATTTTAGATTCACATGTGGTATTGGGATAGGTAAAACATTACCTAGTGTGTTTGTTACCATGTACAGGTAGGTGGCTTATTACTGAATATAAAGTTAGTTATTGCCCTATAGCATAAAAGTGTGTAGGTGGTTTAGATACTCTGAAAATAGACACAAAATGCTGGAGTAATGGGTCTGTCCCACTTAGGCGATTTTTTCAGCGACTGCCGGCGACTGTCATAGTCGTATCAGGTCTCCGAAAAACCGGCGACTGGACCTCCCTACGACAATGTCTACAACAACCTACCACCTGGTCGACTTCAAGCTACGGCAAGCTACCGACAACCGGCGGCCCATTAGGACGTCCACCTATGACCACGCCTACGACAACCCACGTCCACCCGCGACAAGCTACGAACCGTTCAGCGACAACCGAAGACAACTTAAGACAATTCAGTCGCCGGTACCTGTCGCCGGTTGACGTAGGTAGTTGCCGATGGAATTCACCGATGCCAGCACCGCGACAACCTATGTCACCTGGTGACAACCTACGTCATTCTGGCGACAACCTACGACAGCACCTACGTCAGGAGAAGTCAAGCTACGCTCAATGACGTCAAGCCCACTGTCGAGCAAAAATGTTTGAACATTTCAAAATCCAGCTGCGACCAGAAAAACGCTAAGACTCTTTGGCCGACTGAGGAGACTACTCACAACCATACAGGCGACACCCCAGTGACCATGTGGTGACAGCCTAGTCATCTAAAAAAATCACCTAAGTGGGACAGGCAATTTACTCAGCGGTTCAGGCAGCAGCATCTTCAGTCTGAAGAAGGGTCTCGGCCCAAAACGTCACCTATTCCTTTTCTCCAGGGATGCTGTCTGACCAGCTGAGTTACTCAAGCATTTTGTGTCTATCTTCGGTGTAAACCAGTATCTGCAGTTCCTTCCAACATAGTTTCGATACTACTTTGGCATTGGGCTTGGCATTCTTGGTTGAGTGCTTTTCCCGAGGTTATAGCGCAAGTATTTTGTGTTTTAAACGTAATATAGGGTTTAATTTCCCCATCATATCTTGTGTGAGTAATGAATGTGTGAGTGTTGATATCAATGAGCGTGGCTCGTTTTAATGAGTTAACAATGGAAAATAGATCGGAAGGTGGAGACCTAGAATAGATAGAGGATATTATTAATGGACTTCTTTTCTCGACTTCGTTTCTCAAGTCGTTTCTCCACTTCCTGACCAACAGACCCCAATCAGTGAGAATAGGGGACAAATCCTACTCTACGATAATCCTCAACATGGTGGCCTCAATGCCCCTTCTTAGCCCCCTTCATTACTCTTTGTCCACCCATGACTGTGCAGCCACGTACAACTTCATATTGCTAGGAGTCAATATTACCAGCCACTTCTCCCCTGACCACCCATTTTCAAGCAACAACCAATAAAGCACTCCAACACCTCTATTTCCTTAGAAGGCTTAGGAAGTTGGGCGCGTCCCCTACAACTCTCACCAACTTCTACAGATGCACCATACAAAGTATTTTATCGGGAACTGGTTTGGGAACTGTTCCATCCAGGATCGCAAGAAATTGCATTAAATTGTGGACGCAGCCCAGACCATCACACAAACCAACCTCTCTTCTATTTACTCCATTTATACCTCGCGCTGCCTCGGCAAGGCCAGCAGCATAATCAAGGACGAGTCGCACCCTGGCCACTCCCTCTTCTCCCCGCTCCCATCAGGCAAAAGGTATAAAAGTGTGAAAACGCACATCACCAGATTTGGGGACAGTTTCTTCTCAGCAGTTATCAGGCAACTGAACCATCCTACCACAACCAGAGAGCAGTCCTGAACTACTATCTACCTCATTGGTGACCCTCAGACTATCCTTGATCGGGCTTTGCTGGCTTTACGTTGCGCTAAACGTTATTCCATTATCATGTATCTACACACTGTAAATGGATCGACTGTAATCATTTCTTGTCTTTCTGCTGACAGGTCAGCACGCAACAAAAGTTTTTCACTGTACCTCGGTACACGTGACAATAAACTGAACTGAAACTGAAAGGAGTACACTTTCCTCATATTAAACTGACTGACGGATTGAGTGAACTCTTAACTGCAACTCACAGCCCAGATAGCAGCCACTGATTAAATAACCTTGGGACCATGTGAGGTAAGAGATTGTCAGGGGCCCCACTTTATAGACAGTGCCAGTCTTCCCAGAAGATTCAGTTTCAGGCTACTCCAAACTAATCCTTTTATTAGTGTGGCATGGTGGTGCAGCGGTAGAGTTGCTGCCTTGCAGTGCCAGAGACCCGCGTTCAACCCTGATTATGGGGGCTGCCTGTACGGAGTTTGTACATTATGTTCTCCCGGTGACCGCGTGGGTTTTCTCCAGGGTGACCGATTTCTCAAACACTCCGAAGACGTACAGGTTTGTCATTTAATTAGCGTGTGCAGAATAGTGTAAGTGTGTGGGGATCGCTGGTCGGCGCAGACTCGGTAGTCCAAAGTGCTTGCTTCCGCGCTGTATCTCTAAACTAAACCAAATGAAACAATACAATAATACTTTATTAGCCAAGTATGTTTTGCAACATACGAGGAATTTCATTTGCCATGTCAGTCATACAAATAAAAAGCAACGGAACACACAAAACACATAGGTACTAAACTAGTATCAATCTGCTCACTGACCATCTAGAACCAACTGCATCTGTGAAAAATGGCACGTTTGAGTTTTCAAAGCTTTTAACAAGGAAATAAAAATACCCAATAATGATTTATTAACCTTAAATGGACACAAAATGCTGGAGCAACTCAGCTGGACAGGCATCATCTCTGGAGAGAAGGGTGACGTTTCGGGTCGAGACACATCTTCAGACTGTTAATGATTTATTAAGTCAAGGATGTCCCAAATGTTTGTGAGTTCGGAATTTGACATTGTTGTCACGCACAGAACCCACTCTATGCACTCAACACACCAAAAAAATAAATGCCTAAAGGCAAATTTCTAAAATAATAATTGACTGAGATTCACTTGAGCTAACCATAAGAAGATGGGGGGCATGAAAGAGAGAGTGTTCATAGGCATTTGAAAGAGAATTGTTTACAGCAGGATGTGATTAAAATAATGTTTAAGAAGGAACTGCAGATGCTGGAAAATCGAAGGTAGACAAAAATGCTGGAGAAACTCAGCCGGTGAGGAAGCATCTATGGAGCGAAGTAAATAGGCAACGTTTCGGGTTGAAAATTTTCTTCATTCTGAAGAAGGGTTGAGACCCGAAACGTTACCTATTTCCTTTGTTCCATGGATGCTGCCTCACCGGCTGAGTTTCTCCAGCATTTTTGTCTACCTGTGATTAAAATAAGTAGTTTTCCCTCTCTCTCCATCCCTCGGCCCCTCCGAGTTCTCCGACTAGTTTCGCTGATCTCCTGACTAATTTTACTGTATGCCTCGTCGTCACCTTCCCCTCAGCCAACAAGGAACCATTCTACATTTCCTTGAGCATCGTCTGCTTTGATCTGTCATTTTCACACCTTGCTCTTCCACATCTCTAATTTCCCTCTCCCCCGACTCACAGTCTGAAGAAGGGTCTCAACCCGAAACGTCACCCAATCCTTCTCTCCAGAGGTGCTGCCTGTCCCGCTGAGTTACTCCAGGATCTTGTGTCCATCTCCAGTGTAAACCAGCATCTGCAATTCCTTCCTACGCAGTTAAATGGGAATGCTTTTGAGGTCCAGCATAGAATGGATGGGTTGAATTTAATTTAGTTTAGTTTAGTTATATTAAATTATATGTATGCACTGAGTACGAGCAGCTTTTAATTTCATTGTACATGTATAGTGACAATAAATGGCATATCTATCTAGTTTAGAGATACAGCACGGAAACAGGACCATCGACCTACTGGGTCCGCGCCGACCAGCGATCCCTGTACATTAACACTATCCTACACACACAATTTTTACATTTACCAAGCCAATTTACCTACAAACCTGTACGTCTTTGGAGTGTGGGAGGAAACCAAAGATCTTGGAGAAAACCCACGCAAGTCACGGGGAGAGCGTACAAACTCCGTACACACAGTACCTGTAGTCTGGATCGAACCCAGGTCTCCGCCGCTGCCAGTGCTGTAAGGCAGCAACTCTACCACTGCGCCACCGTGCTGCCCTCTTTGTGACATGGTATGAAAATTCTGATTTGAATGGAAAATTTAACCGAGCAAAATCTTCTAAAGCAACCAATATTTGACATCAAGCATGCAAGATTTCACTGCTGAAAGACCAGGCTTCTTCACAACTGTAGCGGGTAACCTTATTGAAGGAGCTGTGTGATTTTTGTGTATTTAAACAGATATGGTCACAGGTCCACTGTGCTTTAACACAGATCAATGCACAGCTAGTCATTTCTGTCAATGCCCTGGGCTCACATTGCTCTTTGGAGAGTGCTTAAGTCAAATTGGTAGCTGCAGAATGAGACGGGGGACTTTCATTTACGAGATCCTTTGCTATTTAATGACCTTATTTCTGAGGTTTCGTTTGCAATTCTGAATTATTTTCCTCAATCTTTGGTAACATACAGTGCTTGAGAGGCAGAAAGAGAGCATGTAACCAATTTCTTTTCGAGATTACTGCATCGTCAACATTTGCCATTGACCGCGAGGCTGCAAAGAGCTGGAGAATTGCTGAGACCCGTAAATGACACTGCTTGCCATTCTGCACAGTTTCTGAAGCCATCCGTACAAGCAAAATAATAATCATAATAATAATTTAAAAAATTACCCAAGTATGTACACATACAAGGATTTTGCCTCGGTGCTCGGCTCACAAAAGGATTTAAAAAAACCCGATATACAGCATACAATTAAAAATAAAATATTATAATTTAAACATGTGCAAATAAAGTACCAGGGAAAAAAAGGCTACAGGCTATTGGCTGTTGAGTGGAGCTACTGCTCGTGGGAAGAAGCTGTTTTTATGTCTGGCTGTGGCAGCTTTGACAGTCCGGAGTCGCCTCCCAGAGGGAAGTGATTCAAAGAGTTTGTGGCCAGGGTGAGAGGGGTCAGAGATGATCTTACCCGCTCTCTTCCTGGCCCTTGCAGTGTACAGTTCATCAATGGGGGAAGGTTGCAGCCAACAAGTTTCTCAGATGACCAAACGATGTGCTGCAGTTCCGGATGTCATGCTTGATGGCTGAGCCAAACCAGACCATGAAGGAGAAGGTGAGGACAGACTCTATGATGGTCGTGATAAATGGATTATTAATTCTCCATCAGAGATCAATGCTCTGTAATTCCCATCAATGAATTAGGAACCTACGGTAACAATGGGTTAGATTAAAGCGCAAGATCAAATTGACAGTCAAGATGGATCAGACGATGATGGCCAATGTTTAACCATTTACTTATTCATATTGAACCAGATCATGCTACTGATACGCTGGAAATTCCACAGCCAACCACATGCTTCCGGAGGGAGCACATCAGCAAGTTGTAGACCTCTGTGCTTGGACTCCATGTATTTCATCCCAGTGAATGATTGAATGATAGAAATTCATAAGTGATAGGAGCAGAATTAGGCCTTTGGGCCCATCAAGTCTGCTCTGCCATTCAATCATCTCTCCCTCCTAACCCCCATTCTCCTGCCTTCTCCCCATACACCCCTGACGCCTGTACTGATCAAGAATCTTTGCCTTAAAACTATCCACTGACTTGGCCTCCACAGCCTTGTGTGGCAATGAATTCCACAGATACACCACCCTCTGACCAAAGCAATTCTGGGGGTTCTAATTCCAAACATGAAGCAAGACCCAACTGATACGCAGGTATGCGTTACAAAGGCAAACAACATTAATATTATACCAACAGCAGAAAATTCCATTCTTCACAAAGAAACAGTAAAACAACTGCCCCACGAGTTTAGTTTAGTTTAGTTTAATGTCACGTGTACCGAGGTACAGTGAAAAGCATTTGTTTCGTGTTAATCAGTCAGCCGAATGACAATACATGATTACGAGCCATCCACAGTGTACAGATCCATGGTAAAGGGAATAATGTGAATAACAATTTGTGCAATATAAAGTCTGATCAATAAAAAGTCCGATCAAAGATAGTCCGAGGATCTCTGATGAGGTAGATAGTAGCTCAGGACCGCAGTTTAGTTGCTGATAGGGTGGTTCAATGGCCTGATATTTGGTAGGATAGTTCAGTTGCCAGATTGCAGCAGGGTGATGCCATTGCCCAATAACTCAGGGTGGGATGCTATCAACAAACAAATATATGACTGGCCCAGTTAATCGTACTGTAGTGCGGTCACAAGAGTGACCTAGTAGTTGGATAAATAACTGAGTCACTTCCCGATGCATCCGGACTGTGATAGAATACTCTGGGTGCATACAGCTTCAAAAAACACTCAAGAAACTTTAGACTATCCAACAAAATGAAGGTACGGTGGCGCAGCGGTAGAGCTCCTGCCTTACAGCGCCAGAGATCTGGGTTCGTTCCTGGCTACTGGTGCTGCCGGTATGGAGTTTGTACGTTCTCCCAGTGACTTACATGGGTTTTTTCCGGGATCTCTTTCTTTCCTCCCACACTCCTTAATACGTACAGGTTTGTAGGCTAATTGGCTTCGGTAAAATTATAAATTGTCCCTAGTGTGTAGGATAGTCAGGGTTCGGGGATCGCTGGTCAGTGCGGACTTGGTGGGCCAAAGGGCCTGTTTTCCCGCAGTATCTCTAAACTATCTATACTATTCTCATTAAAATTCTCATCTTGACCACTTCCCTTTTGCTCACGGTTTTCCTCTGCTCCAAGCACACCATGTTTTGTTCCGATCAGTGAAATATTAGAAAAGAAGGTTTAAAATATCGTGAGATAAACAGATTGGTCTTCTCGCCTGTCAGTCACCACGAAAGTAATGCCCCTTCTGGCACCCACGGAGAATAAAGACCCGGAGGCGGGGCTGAGTTCGTGAGCTGTGTGAGCCGGGAACTGTTAAGTTGAAACAGAAGCCTCTGAGTGAAGCCTGAGTGGGACCGGGGGCTACTGCGTGAGGCCGAAAGCTGAAGGTGCGGGGTGAGCAGAGTGCGAGCTGCGTCTGCTGTGACCACCCCCCCTTCTCTCACACCCCCCCTCCCCCCCCACACCCCCCCCCCCCCCCACCCCCACCCCCCCTTCCCCACACCCCTCTTCACCCACACCCCCATTCTCCCACCCCCCCTCTTCCACCAACCTCCCTTCCCACACCACCCCTTCCCCCACCCCCCCCCCTCTCCGCCACACACCCCCTCCTCTTCCCTAAGCATTCATTCCCTCCACCCACCTGCACATGCCAGCTACATTTTATTCTATTTACAGACTGTGCTGCTCTTATTCATCAAGGCTACTCCAGAGACTATCTCGCAAACCCATAATCACTACCACCAAATGAGATAAGTCAGCAGCCATATATCATCACTAGAGCCAGGATGTTTAGGCACTAAAAATCTCTGAAATAGGCAGGACAAAAGGCATAATGAAATTACAAAAAAGGCACAAAAAGGCATAAAAAGACATTTATTTCCTCCACCAAAATATGGTTCAAAATGATAATTATAAAGGTATACTACATTAAATGACCAAAGTTGGTTGCACATAACTACCAGCATTTTTTTCAAATTATCTGGTGTTAAACTATGCCGTCTGTCAGACAGAATATGCTACAGTTGTGAAAAACATCTTTCTACCCCAGCTGAGGTCACTGGTGCATACCCGAAACAAGCTATAAACTCTACATTCATGTTGATATCTTGTGCATTACACCTCTGAGAACTTTAGCTATGTTTTGTATTTCTTCAAGATCTTTGTAAGCTAAAATCACCCTCTCACATTTTCCTTGTATGTCTTCACCTACATCGCCACGAACTTTAAGTACAAAGTACAGCAAGTGAAGATGTAATAGTTCAGCTCTTTGACTTTTCCAATACTTCCGATGTGAAGAAATACTCCTTTGATGGTTGGCCTGCCTCCAGTGTACCAATTACCAAATTGGCAACAAATCTCCCCACAGCATCAGTTATCTCGTCTATTGAGATCCATAATTTGTTGCATGCAACTTCATCTCTAATTATCTGCACAACATTGTTGTGCAATTTTTCCGTAATGATGACTTGCTTGGTATGTTCCTCTGTGTATTTCCCTAAAAAATCCTCTGAGAGTTTTGTTTCCCAATTTCCACAGTGGAATTCCAGCATCAATGAATGCGTTGCACAGATCACTCGAAAACTCAGATTTGCGATTGGAGCCAGCAGTAAATGTTGTGAGGAGACCTTCTGTATCCTATCTTCTGTTTCTCTGCCGCCAAATTAAGTTTAGCTGTCTGTACATGCATGGAGATGAAATATTTTTTCTCATGATTTACTGTTTTCTCACATGCTTTGCAAAACAGAACACAGTTGTTTGCAGAGAATATATCACTCCCATACACTCCCACCAAATCGTTCAGTGTTTTACAAGGCGTTGACTTGACTTTAGGCATTTTGAAGCTTGCAGGGGTAGATCCTACAGGAGTAGGGATGCAGACCTCTACGGGCAGGCCAAGTACAAGCTGAGAAGAGGAATCAGAGATGCCAAGGAAAAGTACTCTGAGAAGTTGAGGGGCAAGTTCTCAGCAAATTACTCTTCTTCAGTGTGGAAGGGCTTGCAGGAAATCACAAGCTACAAGAGGAAAAAACCCCGCTCCTTGGACAATTGTCAGCTGACCAACGACCTGAACGAGTTCTACTGCAGTTTTGATAAACAGAAACTTAACCCTGGTAACCCCAACCAACACTCAGTCTGAAGAACGGTTTCGGCCCAAAACGTCGCCTATTTCCTTCGCTCCATAGATGCTGCTACACCCGCTGAGTTTCTCCAGCATTGTTGTGTACCTTCGATCTTTCCAGCATCTGCAGTTCCTTCTTGAACACTTCACACCTACTCACAGCTTGACTCCACAGCTTGACTCCAGTTTGCAAAGACTGGACCCTTTCCCATGCACCCCTCTCCAATCACCACTAAACACCCACTGACAGCCGGGTTTCGCCCCGGTGGTGTAAATCTTCTTGTAAGTTACGTTAAAAAGGGCAAAAAAAGGCTGATTTAGGCACTCAATCATGAAAAAGGCATTATCTTCCTTAAATGAGGCATGAAAAAGGCACACGGCATTTATGACAAAATCCTGGCTCTAGTCATCACCATTTGTAAAGTTGCAAGTTGCAGATCCTGACATGAAAAATACCTTCAACTTTGTCCAAGTCAATCCTGAGATTTCACACCTGACATGGTCATCTTTTCAAGTATGGTTTAGTTTAGTTTTTTTAGTTTAGAGGTACAGCACAGAAACAGGCCTTCGGCTCACCTCGTCCACGCCGACCAGCGATCCACGCACAATAACAGTATCCTAAACACACTAGGGACAATTTACAGTAACGTTACGTTAAATTACACCAGGGCCAATTTACATTAACATAGAAACCTGCACGTCTTTGGAGTGTGGGAGGAAACCGCGCAGACAGCACCCGTAGTCGGGATCGAACTCGGGTCTCTGGCGTTGCAAGTGCTGTAAGGCAGCAACTCTACCGCCGAGCCACGATGCCGCCCTCATTAGAATGGTCATCAGAAGGATTGTCAGTTGTCAAGTAGACTCACTAGAAATAAAATGCAGTTACTCAGAAAAGTACCCTGTAGTGCATTACCAATTTCCCAAAATTTGGGGGTGGCACAGTGGCCTCTTAGCACCAGAGACCCCGGTTCAATCCCGACTTCGGGAGTTATCTGTTTCGAGTTTACACATTTACCGTGTGACCATGTGGGTTTCCTCCGGTTTCCTCCCACATCCCATTTTAATGAATTAAGCGCTGCAAAACTGCCCCTAGAGTGCAGGGAGTGGATGAGAAAGTAGGATAACATAGAACCGGTGTGTGAATGGGTAATCAATGGTCAGTGTGGACTCGATGGGCCGAAGGACCTGTTTCCTGTATCTAAACTAAAGCAATTAAGAATGGGGAACAATTATTGCCCTTGGCAGCAATGTCCGAATTCCTTGCAGCTTCTGTAGTGCAGCAATAATCATGAACAAAAATTGCTGCATCGATTAGATATAGGCTTACAAGAATAACGTTTTAAATAAATAATATTTGAAATTCACAAGGCAGAAGCACTGATGTAATGATAAACCTGATCTCTCCATTCACAATCTGTGGGAGGTGGTAATTAGACTCAAAATTGAGAATGCAAACTTGATAAACTGTTGGCCTTGAAGATAAAATTGTTGCGTTGACTTAAAACTATAATTCAATGTTAATCATGGTTTTTTTGGCTTGGCTGATATATTCTGCAAAACGCAAGTGTTAAAGGCGGCATGGAGGCGTAGCGGTAGAGCTACTGCCTTGCAGAGCCAGAGACTCATGTTCAATCTTGACTATGGGTGCTGTTTGTACGGAGTTTGTACGTTCTCCCCGTGGCCTGCGTGGGTTTTCTCAGCGATCTTCGGTTTCCTCCCACACTCCAAAGACGTACAGGTTTGCAGGTTAATTGGCTTGGTATAATTGTAAAAATAATGTCCCTAGACTGTGCAGGGTAATGTTAATGTGCGACGATCGCTGGTCTGTGCGGATTTGGCGGGCCGACGGGCCTGTTTCTGCGCTGTATCTCAATACCTTGTATTGGCATGAATAGAAAGGTCCCTAAGATTTGATAGGATGCAGTCCTCTCTTGTTTGTTAATGAGTGAGAACTTTAGTTTCTCAGTCCTTCAGAACATACAAGGCCATTAGAGACCTCAGAGAATTATTTTCGTCAGCAAGCATCTTTAAATTTTATGAAGATTTTTATTGAAGATGACACCGAGCGTAAGTAATAATGCCATTTAGAATCCCGAAATAGGGAGAAGTAATCCAGAGAAACATTGTTCTTGAATTATGTCATTAGTTAGTTTTAGTTTCAGTGTAGAGATACATCGCGGAAACAGGCCCTTTGGCCCACCCAGCCCGCACCAGAGATCTCTGCACACTAACACTATCCTACATACACTAGGGAAAATGTGCATGTTATACCAAGCCAATTAGCCTTCAAAGCTGTACGGCTTTGGAGTGTGGGGGGAAACCGCAGATCTCGGAGAAAACCCACGTGGTTGCGGGGAGAACGTACAAACTCTGTACAGACAGCACCCGTGGTCAGGATTGAACCTGGGTCTCTGCCGCTGTAAGGCAGTAGCTCTACCACTATCCACCATGCCGCTGTGCCCTGATGGTATACTCCTCTCTTTCATTTCCTTGCAGTAATCTGGATTAACCTGCAGCACTCAAGAAACCTGAAGTGTTTTCATCAGAATCCTAAATCCTTCAACCTGCACCAAATATTTTCATGTACACAGTATAGGGGATGTGTGCAACATTACTGTTTACTGACCATCCATAATTGCTCGACAATAAGGGGTGTGGTAATGACCGACAAGTTGGTACTTCAGCAGTGATAGTGAAACATCTTCCTTAATAGAACAGGGTGGGGATTCCAGGACTCTGATGAGGCTAATTTAATTCCAAGTTAAGTTTAGGTTAGTTTAGGAATGGGTGACATTTCAAATCGAGACCCTTCTTCAGACTCTGAAACCTCACCTATTCCTTCTCTCCAGAGATGCTGCCTGGCCTGTTGTGTAAATCCAGCTTTTCGTGTCTGTCTTTGGTTTAAGGCAGCATCTGCAGTTCCTACCTGCGCATTAGTTTAGTTTATTGTCCCGTGTACCTAGCTACAGTGAAAAGCATTTGTTACATGCTAACCTGTCAGCGGAAAGACAATACATGATTACAATCGAGCCATCCACCGTTTACAAATACATGGTAAAGGGGATAGCATGAATAACGTTTAGTACAAGATAAAGCCAGTAAAGTCCAGTCAAAGATAGGCCGAGGGTCTCCAATGAGGTAGCTGGTAGTTCGGAACTGCCCTCTGTTTGTTGGTAGGATGGTTCAGTTGCCTGATAACAGCTGGGAAGAAACTGTCCCTGAATCTGGAGGTGTTTCATAGATAAATGCAATTTTTGAGATTACAGATTAACCTGCTGGTTTGGTGTTTTAGTGCGTGTTGTCAGAGGTCTAGCACAGTTAGACAGGCTCTTCAACTAACCACGTCTATGAAGACCATCGAGTCCCCATCTCTGTTAATCCCATTTACCAACACATGATCTGTAGCATTCTATGATCTGGAGATTTCAGCCATGGCTATAAAATCTCTACTTAGACCAAGGAAGTTCAACGTGCCTCCAATGTTATCAACTTGCACCATAATTAACGCACCACCTTTGAGATGCATCGTAGCTTGGCTTAGCAACTGATTCTACCCAAGACGACAAGAAAGTGCAACGTTGTGATAGCAAACTTCCATATAATCTCTTGAACAGAACTGAGGTGAATACGATACAATAGAAGTTTATTTATGCCAGGAGGGAAATTTGATCTGCCAACAGTCATAAAACACAAAAATACACGAAACATGAAATTAAAGTGATGAGTGGAAAGGGTTGGGGTTGTGCAAAGATTGGGGAAGATGGGGGGGGGGGGGGGGGGGGGGGGGGGGGGGAGGAAAAGCAGTCTAGACAAAATTTTGAGATTTAAAAAAATCAAGTCTGCAATTTATCCCATCAGAGCAGTTTAATTTGACCCCTAATAACAGAAGGGCGAGGAAATTGCACTGTTTGATGGCCACAGGGAAGAAGACTCTCCTGTGGCGTGCTGTACTGCATCTTTGTGGAGCCAGTCTGTGGCTGAAGGTGCTCCTCAGGTTGATCAATGTGTCATGGAGGGGGCGGGCTATGTAGTCCAAGATGCTCCGCAGTTTGAGGAGCATCCTCCCCTCCAAGACCACCTCCCATAAATCCACCTCAGCCCCCAGGATGGAGCCAGCCTTCTTGATGAGTGTTAAATAGTTAAATAGGCTGTTAATCTGGAGGAGCCACATTTTAAGTTTGGCAATGCAGCATGGAAACAAGCCCTTTGGCCCAGGTGTCCATGTCGACCATTGCTCACCTTTCACGCTGGTTTTACTTGACCCCACGCAGTTTAATACAACAACAAATTTGTTCCTTCTTGGATTATATGATAACTTGATGGGATTGCAGGCGCATTCCTCAATATCACAACTATCCAGTTTAGTTTAGTTTAGTTTGGAGGTACAGCATGGAAACAGGCCCTCCGGGTCCACACCGACCAGCGATCCCCGCATATTAACACTATCACTATACCCACTATACCCAATGTTTTTTTAACATTTACCAAGCCAATTAACCTACAACCGAAGATCTCGGAGAAAATCCATGCAGGTCACGGGGAGAACGTACAAACTCCGTACAGACAGCAGCCGTAGTCATGATCGCACCCAGGGCTCTGGCGCTGCATTCGCTGTCAGGCAGTAACTCTACCGCTGCGCCACCATGCTGCCCTAAAAGCAGTTCCCAACTGCTTTGCTTTAAAATGCAAAGGCTGTCACATCTAAAGTTAGTTTACCAGTTCAAAGTAAAACACACAGTTCTCGTAATGTGAGTCTACGTTTAATTGAAACGCTTGGGAAAGACTTGGTGGATTGGGAAGAAAGATCCCCATATACAAATATGTAACGTGTCAGCAGACGGCAGCCTGCAGTAAAGAATGACACTGCAAGGCATCCTATTCCATGAATCACTCTGAAGTTACTGCCATGAATAGCGGTTTCCTCCAATCCTTTGTTTTCAGGTACAGTTAATTGGCTGTATTTCAGGCTGTCACATTTAACAGATTTAAGATGCATACTTGCGCGTTTCCTCAAACTAAAACAGAAACAATGGCACGTGGTGCAGTTAGACTGCTGTCTCATAGCTCCAGTGACCTGGCTCACTCCTAACCTTGGCTACTGTCTATTTGGAGTCGGCACGTTCACAAATTCACAAGTTCCAGGGCAGTCACGGTGGTGCAGCGGTAGAGTTGCTGCCTTACAGCGAATGCAGCGCCGGAGACCCGGGTTCGATCCCGACTACGTGTGCTGTCCGTACGGAGTTTGTACCTTCTCCCAGTGACCTGCGTGGGTTTTCTCGGAGATCTTCGGTTTCCTCCCACACTCCAAAAACGTGCAGGTTTGTAGGTGATTGGCTTGGTAAATGTAAAAATTGTCCCTAGTGGGTGTAGGATAGCGTTAATGTGCGGGATCGCTGGTCGGCGCCGACCCGGTGGGCCGAAGTGCCTGTTTCCGCGCTGAAACTAAAACTAAAAACTAAACATTAGGCCATTTGGCCAAATGCCTCTATTATTCAAGGGCAGTTAGGAATAGACAATAAGTGCTTCCTATATTTAGAGTCATACAGCATGGAAACAGGCTCTTCGGCCCAACACCCACACCAGCCAACATGTCCCAGCTACGCCAGTACCACTTGCCAGCATTTGGTCCATATCCCTCCAAACCTATCCTACCCATGTACCTGTCCAACTGTTTCTTAAACGTTGGGATAGTCCCAGCCTCAACTACCTCCTATGGCAGCTTGCTCCATATACCTGTACGTTTGTACGTTACTTTGCTTTGCATGTCATGATGTCTCAGATCACACTGCACACAAATGGCCGCTTCAGTCCATTGACTTTGTGATGATATTCAAACAGCCATTTACGCCGATTTTAAGTTCAGGGGTTGTAGGAAAAGCATTAGGCCATTCGCCCATCAAGTCTACTTCGCTATTCAACCAAGGCCCGATCTACCTTTCCCGCTCAACCCCATTCTGCCTTCTCCCCATAAATCCCTGACACCTTTACCAATCAAAAATCTGTCAATCTCTACCTTAAAAATATCCATCAACTTGGCTAACTGCAATGAATTCCACCGATTCACCATCCTCTGACTAAAGAAATTCCTCCTCCTGTCACTGAATTGCAGGTTTTATTCAAGTGCCCCAGTTTCCACCCAACATTCCAAACACACATTGTTTGGGAGGCAAATTGACCACTGTCACTACTCTTGTGCGTAGGCGATGGGTGAACATGAGGGAAGAATAAAAAATTGGATTAATGTCCAATTAGTTTAATCTGATCAGAAGATTGGACTCCATAACTGGATGGCATTTCCATTGAAATGAAAGTCTGAGTCAAACAGCATGGAAACAGGCCCTTCAACCCCCCCCCCCCATACCAACCAACTTATCCACGCAAACTAAGATGCCTATCTAAATTAAACCCATATCCTTCAGAAATGTTCCTATCCATTTACCTGTCCAAATGTCTTTTAAATAGAATAGTACCTGCCTCAACAACTTCTGGCAAATGAGTGACTGAAAAATACTGCAGATGCTTAGTTTAGTTTAGTTTAGTTAGGGAGGCAGCATGGAAACAGGACCTTTGGTCCACCAAGTCTGTGCGACCAGCAATCTACACAGACATTGTATATTGCTGTCAAACAATCTTCCCGCTACAACTTTAATAATGCCCATAGAGCAGAGCCTCTGCAGGCATTGAACCAACATTGTTTATCGTTCTTCGCATACGTTTGAAGATGAAAAGGGAAACACGCTGTCTCAGTGTTAGGCGCAGTGGTGGTGGTGGTGGCGGTGGTGGTGGTGGTGGGCAGAGAGGATAATTGAATGCAGGCCACAATGAAATCCGCAGAGAATGGGTTGGGAGGTGATGGGGCAGTAGTTTTGCTGCCTTACAGCGCCGGAGACCTGGGTTCTATTCTGACTACGGGTGCTGTATGTATGGAGTTTGTACGTTCTCCCCATGACCTGCGTGGGTTTTCTCTGAGTGCTCCGGCTTCCTCCCACACTTCAAAGACGTACAGGTTTGTTGTTTAAATGGCTTGGCAACATTGTAAATTATCATGAGAACGAAAGAGAGTGTGAGTGTGCGAGTGTCGGATTGTGTTAGTGTGTGGGATCGTTGGTCAGCGCGGACCTGGTGGGCTGAAGGGCCTGTTTACGCGCTGTATCTCTCAACTAAACTAAATGGTGGCAGGATTAGCTGCAGCCCTCACAGGTGGAATGTAACCTATTCCCCTACCCAAATCACTGTTAAATCTTTCCCCCCTCACCTTAATCCTATGTTCTCTGGCTCATGGCATTCTGGGTAAAGTGCATGGAGGAAGGAGGTTCACAGCAAAAGGTGTTAAAAATCAGAAATAAATATGGATCAGTGCCAGAAGGAACAAGCCAATAGGATTTGGATGAGATTATTTCGCAAGGCTGTTGTCAATTTCAGTGAGGAGTGAAGCTCTATCAAAAACACAAATGAGAAACCTGAGGGGAAAAGAGATACAAACCTGTAATTTCCGGACAGGGGTGCAGAGGTAGCGTTGCTGCCAGAGGCCCATTTTTACAGGTGCTGTCTAAACAGAGTCTATATGTTCTCCCTGTGACTGTGTAGGTTTTTCTCCAGGTGCTCCGGTTTCCTCTCACACTCCAAAGACGCACAGGTTTGCAGGTTAATTGGCTTCGGTAAAATTGTAAATTGTCCTTGTAGGATAACGTCACTGTACGGGGTGATCGCTGGTCGGTGCGAACTCGGTGGGCCAAAGGCCCGTTTCCGTGCTGTACCTAAAGTCTAAGGTCTGAATCTCAAGATTGAACTTGAGTCCAGGGCACTGCGAGACATCAGCTTTACTAAATGTGCAATTGTCCCACCCGCACCATGTTCCCAGTAAAATGCTCCAGTTGTAAAATTTCATAAATTGTGCCCAATGCAGAAATTTAGAGATACAGCACGGAAATCGGCACTTAGGCCCACCAAGTCCGCGCCGAACAGCGATCTCCGCACACTTAACACTGTCCTACACACACCGGGGACAATTTACAATTTTTAATCGAAGCCAATTAGCTTACAAAGCTGTACATCTTTGTAGTGTGGGAGGAAACCGAAGCACCCGGAGAAAAGTCAAGGGGAGAACGTACAAACGCCGTACATACAAGTCAGCATCGAACCTGGGTCTCCAGTGCTGCAAGGCAGAAACTCTACCGCTGCGCCACCGTGCCGCTCTGCTCAGTACTTAGATTAATTTCCGGAGTCATTCAAAATGAGTCAAGGGTAGTTAACGCCTGCAAAAGAAAAATAGGTACCATGACAATGAAAGAAGCAGTGCAAGGTGAATAATTTCTGGAATGTTTGCTTTTATTTGTTTCAGTAAAACATGATTTAGCGACATTTCAAATCATCGTTCACCTTCATAGATTGCTACAAAATTGGAAAAGATCAGGTCATAGCAGCGACCTCATTATTATATCCATCCCCTTTCATCAACTTTGTCCTCACATTATAGTTTAGTTTAGTTTAGAGATACAGCGCGGAAACAGGCCCTTCGGCCCACCGAGTCTGCACCGACCAGTGATCCCCGCCCACTAGCACCACCCTACATACACTAGGGAAAATTTACAAGTTTACCAAGCCAATTAACCTACAAACCTGTACATCTTTGGAGTGTGCGAGGAAACCGAAGATCTTGGAAAAAAAACCCACGCAGATCACGGGGAGAACGTACATACGAGCACCCGTAGTTGGGATCGAACCCGGGTCCCTGGCGCTGTAAGGCAGCAACTCTACCGCTGCGCCACCATGCCGCCCATTATACTGCTGACATAACTGGAGCTCTTCGAAGTTCTAGAGATTGTTCATAAATTAACACTTAGAATAGATATTAAAACAAGAGGGTTATCCACGAGATCCTGTTCTGACAAGCAAGCGAGCAGAATGACATTGACACACACAAATTCTTCTGTTGGTCTTTGACACTTCCATATTGAGGTATCACCTTCCACTTCAGCGGGTACAACATTAGACCACTACAGGATCTTTCAGGTACCTCGTGTGCCAGTGCAGGTTGCAGGAGATGAAGCCGGAGCCCTTTTGCTGGATCTTACATGCCGGATTGAAGCAGCTTCTTGGCATCGCGCCATTCCCAAGAGTGCAGTGGAATAGGAGTATCGCTGTGTCTTAATGTTACCGAGGCAAAGCTGACAGCTCAAGCACTTATATTTTGCGGATTTTGTAAATAATCAATGAATTTGTCAACTCTGCTTTTGCTTGGCGTCGGGTAGAGAAGAGTGCCACTTGAAAACTTAAACAGAGGGAGGGAGGAGAGTGGATTTCTATCTTGAAACTGGGAAAGCATAATTAGCCCTCAATCACTTGCACATGGCAACGAGTCCACATTCTACTCAGCCTCCATTGTCTTCAATATCACATATTTACGTGGAGTTTTTTTAGTTTTTCATCATGTGTACTGAGGTACAGTGAAAACTTTTTGTCCCGTGTCAGCGGAAAAACAACACATGGTTACAATCGAGCCACCCACATTGTACAGATACATGGTAAAGTGAATAACATTTAGCGCAAGATAAAGTCCAGTAACGTCCGATCAAAGATAGTCCGAGGGTCTCCAATGAGGTAGATAGTAGCCCAGGACTGCTCGCTAGTTGTTGGTACGGTGTTTCAGTTGCCTGATAACAGGAGATTAGTTCATCTTTCAATTCAATCCAAACCTTAACAACAGTGCCTTCCCATCCCAAATTCATAAGCTTGAAAGAAAATGTTCCATAAATCAGCATTTAAGCGATGGCGCAAAATTACTAAATGTAAAGAGAAAAAAACATGAATTTATAGCATCTATTACCCTCAAAGCTGTGGTGTAATAAATATTCTCAGCCCAAATCCATTACTAGAATTGAAACTTAGTTTGAATCTTTTCAGAAATAATTATAGTAAACGAGAGTCCTTTTATAATTCAAAGCTTTTCACGACTTTGAGAATTAATCATGTCATGCCAATAATAGGTTCTGACTCCTGCATACATTGATTCATTTTCCTTACAAAATGGTAAATACAAAGCCTACAAAGCATGTATACATAGGAAGCGAGTGCACAGGAACATCGTAAGATGTGTTAGATTCGCATTTATTGTTTGATCTTACACAGATTTTGTATCTTGTTAGGTTCTTATTTGCTTTGTTAAGGAGCAAACTAGAAAGACCACGCTTTAGCTTTAGAAAGATGTGGGCCAAACGCAGACAGGTGGGACTAATGTAGATGGGACATGTTGTCCAGCTTGGGCAAGTTGGGCTGAAGGGCCTGTTTCCATTCTGTAAGACTCTATGACTCAAGAGTCATATCACACAAAGGGAAAAGGTGGGAATTTTGTGGCATATCAACCGACATCTATGGAGAAACAAAGTTCAGGTTGGCTCTGATGGAAGAAATCCCCATCCACACTGACAGACCTGCTGAGTATTTCTGATATTTTCTTTATGTCAGATTTCCAGCAGCTGGTGTGTTTTTGATTTTGGATATGGTTATGCAAGTCAGTCAGGTTATTAATAAATATGCTACTCAATGTCAACATTGATTTATTTTTTTATTTAACCTTTATTTAACCAGGAGGAGTCTCATTGAGATTAAAAATCTCTTTTACAAGAGAGTCCTGGCCAAGACAGGCAGCAGCACAGTTCCACAGTTACAGACAATAATTTAAAAAACAACAGAGAACATATAAATAGAGTCACAGTCAGAACATCATCAAACAAAGCATGAACAGAAAGAAGAGCCCACTTCAACATCATTAAGAAGGGATTTAAATCTGTTTATAGGAACCAGCTCCTTAAGTTTTCAATCATTCTGCAGCTGGTTCCATGCAAAGGGAGCAGCATAACTAAATGCCCTTTTCCCCAGTTCAGTATGGACTTTAGGTACAGTTAATAAGAACAAGTCCTCAGAGCGGAGCTGATAAGTTCCTGTGCTTTTTCGAATTACATACTTCTGCAGGTATGAAAGAAGAACACCGAGGATAGTCTTATAAATAAGGATATGCCAATGGTGGAGTCTGCGGGTGGACAGGGCAAACCATCCAACTTAAGCATACAATGAGCAGTGGTGCGTGAGTTTTTGAAAGGCATTTTGTAAAAAAATCTATAGTGCTCCGTGGTAGACCGTTACTCCAAAGACTGTAGGCATTTGAATGATTCATTCATATAAGTCTAACACAGACATAAACGTTGGTGCAGCAACAAGTCTTTTTTTGGCTTCAAAAGAAAAACAAGACTTGTTTCTAAAGTAAAAACCTAATTTTATCTCTAGTTTCTTCACAAGTTGCTGGATATGAGGTTTAAAAGAGAGAGAATCGTCAATTATAATTCCCAGATATTTATATTGAGACACAGATTCAATCACAGAGCCCTGCAAAGTGGTGATAGGAGGGAGGTCCGAGGGCTTTGATTTAGCTTTAGTGAACAGCATAAGCTTTGTCTTGTCAGCATTTAAAACAAGTTTTAAATCACACAGGTTACGTTGCACAGTTAAAAGCAGTTTGGAGCTGACAGAGAGCCTGATTTGGGGTAGACGCAGAGCAATATATCACTGTGTCGTCAGCATAAAAGTGAAAATTTGCGTTCGGAGCTTTATGATCTAGGCTATTAATATAAATAGTAAATAATAAAGGTCCTAAAACCAATCCCTGTGGCACACCCTTGGATACATTAAGAGAGCTAGAGGTAATACCTTCTGCTCGCACACACTGGGATCTGCCTGATAGATAGTTTTTAAACCAACAGACAGCTTGATCAGCCAAACCGATGCTGCATAATCTTTGTAACAATAAGGCATGATCCACAGTATCGAAAGCCTTTGATAGGTCAACGAAAAGGGCTGCACTGTGTTGCTCATTGTCCAAAAATTCAATAAAATCATTTACTACTTTTAAAGCAGCTGTTGACGTACTATATTTTTTCCTAAAACCAGATTGAAATTCAGATAAAATACTGTTAGTTGATAAAAAGTCCTTCAGTTGTTGGTTTACAATGGATTCCAGCACCTTAATTAAAACAGACAGTTTGGAGATGGGCCTATAGTTGTTTAGCACAGTGGGGTCCCCCCCTTTTAACAGTGGGAGAACAAAGGCAGATTTCCAAATAAGGGGAATTTCGTTTGTCTCCAGGGATAGATTAAAAAGATAAGTCAGAGGCAATGCAATAAAATCAGCGGCTAACTTTAGGAAGTAAGGCTCAAGGTTGTCTGGACCTGCCGATTTTTTTGTGTCTAAACATCTCAGGGCCTTATGCACCTCTACAAGTGTAACAGCATCAAAAGTAAAGGCTTGTCCCTCAAAAAAACAACTACTATCAGAGCAAGCAGCGGAGCTTTGAGCTGTGTATTGAGAGTTGAAAAGTGAACCAGAGGCAATGAAATACTCATTAAAACAACCAAGCATGTCAACCTTTGCATAAATTTGGGTAGAGTATTTGACAATGCATGGAGGTAGCTCAATAACATTTTTATTTCCAGTTATTGATTTAATGGTTTTCCAAAATTTCAACGGATTGTTTAGGTTATTTGAAGTTTCAGTAAGGAAATGATCAGCTTTGGCTTTTCTAATTGCAACTGTGCTTGCATTTTGCAGCTGCCTAAAGAGCAACCAGTCTGATCCAAGACCAGTACTCCTGGCTTTAGACCATGCCACATTGCGCTCATGGAGTAAAATGGATATCTCTGACGTGAACCATGCATTATCCCTGCCCCTTATTCTATACTTCCTAAAAGGAGCGTGCTTGTTAACAATTTCAATAAAACCATCATAAAAGAATGTCCAGGCATTTTCAACATCAGGAATTACATTGATTTTTTCCCAGTCAAAGAGAAACAGGTCATGAAAAGATGCTTGCTCCACAAAATGTTTCATGTCCCGCTTTATGATGACACACGGTTTGGTTTTAGGAACTTTTGTATTTCTTACTGTTGCAATGACACAGTGGTCACTGATGTCATTTGCAAAAACAGAAGCAGCAGAATATTTATGAGGAACATTAGTTAAGATAAGGTCAATTAAAGAAGATTTTTCCAGACATTTCAGATTAGGTCTAGTAGGACTGTCAACAATCTGAAAGAAATTAAACGAATCACAAAATGCTTTAAAATCATCTGATGCTGGTAGCAGCCAGTTCCAGTTTAGGTCACCAATAAGGACAATTTCATTAAAGTTCAACCTGGATAAAAGCTCCATTAAAGATGGTAAGGTGCAGCTGATAGCTGAAGGTGGCCTATAGCAACCGACAACAGTGATGTGGAGAGTTGTTGAGATTTCCATGTCAAGAGCCAGAAGTTCAAATTGCTCACTCACTGATGTAGAGAGACGGATCTTCACATGAAACTTAGAATTGACATAGACTGCGACCCCTCCGCCCTTCTTGGGTCGGTCAGTCCTATACACATTGTAGCCGTCAATGTTGATATCCTTGTTTAAAACTGCTTTGTTTAGCCAAGTTTCAGATATGACAATAACATCAGCATCAGTTGAATGAGCCCAGATACGAATCATCTCCATTTTAGCAATCATACTGCGCACATTCAAATGGATGAAACCAAGTCCAGACCTTGATTCAAATTCAGCAGGGGTGTTAAAATTAACAGCAGACTCAGCAGAGCCTGGGCCTGGGTTAGGTTGAACATTCCCTGAAATCAGCAGCAACAGAACAATTATACACCTATAATCAGACCTTATAGATTTGCTTGAATGATCTTTTTTAATCTTTAAAAATATAAAAAAAGTCACGAAGGCAACTTGAAGGAATAATAAAGTTGTCTTGTAAGGCCATCAAGCTGACCAGATGGGCCAAGTCCATAGATGCGGGGGGCAGAAGAGTCATAGGTGACAAACTAATGCCCAGCGGACTGCCAGAAGCACACGTCCTCCGGCATGGTAAAACCGGTGTAGAGTTGACTGGACAGGAGTTTTCAGTCCCGTGGGGGCTTCCCCCGGTGCCGCTCCAAATTAATAGGAAAAGAGCAGCCACGAGCAGCGACATTGTACGTTGAGATCCCGAAAATCGAGGAGAAAAGCAACCAGACTATTTCGCCTCAACCAACGACGCCACACATTAGTGCAGGGAGAGTCCTATAAGAAATCCGTTCCGTGGTTTTGTGGTTTCCCGACGGAATGATAATTCGAATGATAATGCTTGCAGATGACATAGAAAAATCACACAGTCACCCAGTCATATTAGTAAAACAAACAGACACAGTTAGAGACTTTGCGAGACGTGTGCTGCCATCTTGGAATTCTTATCCATAAATACAAAAACATATTGTAATCAGCAATGAAATGGCAGCAATGACAGGTCATATAGAGTCATAGAGTCTTACAGTGTGGAAACAGGCCCCTCAGCCCAACATGCCCACTCCGACCAACACATCCCATCTACACCAGTCCCGCCTGCCTGCATTGGGTCCATTTCCCTCTAAACCTGTCCTATCCATGCACCTGTCCAAATGCTTCATACACATTGCAACAGTACCTGCATCAACTACCTCCTCAAGCAGCCCATTCCATATACCTACCACCTTACAACAGTTTGTGAAATAAATTAATAAGGTCATAATAAATGATCAGAAACCTGAAGAATGAACTTTGAGTCTCTTTCAAGATCACAAGTTCATATGTGATAGGGGGAGAATTAGGCCATTCAGCCCATCAAGTCTACTCCGCCATTCAATCACGGCTGATCTATCTCTCCCTCCTAGCCCCATTCTCCGGCCTTCTCCCCACAACCTCTGACATCTGTACTAATCAAGAATCTATCTATCTCTTCAAGGTAGAACACCAAAAACATCAGGAAGGGTGTAACTTGTTGAGCCTTCAGAAGAACATCGAGATGCCATAGGGAAGTAAGAGTTTATAAGCAAATAGATGTTTTCCAAATATATTTTAGCTTAGTTTAGAGATACAGCATGGAAACAGGCCCTGTGGCCCACGCTGTCCATCTTCACACACTAACACTATCCTATACACCAAGGACAATTTACAATTATACCAAGCTAATTAGCCTACAAACCTGTACATTTTTGGAGTGTGGGAGGAAACTGGAGCACCCAAAGAAAACCCACACAGGTCACGGGGAGAACGTACAAACTCCATACATACAGCACCCGTAGTGTAGGATCTACATCGGGTCTCTGGCGCTGGAAGGCAGCAACTCGACCACGTGCCGACAATTGCTATCTATTACCGGGAGTGTTGACTTCAAGGCATCACAGAGAGTTAAAAAGGATGCAGAGGATGTCAAGAAGAAGATAGACAAAGCCAATAGCACACAAGGAAAGAAGAGAAAATTGTGTCATTGGTGAATGGAGAAACGAAAATTATCTGACCCAAATTCTACTTAAGGTTGAATTGAATTGAAGAATCCAGCAGGGAAACCGACCCTTCGGCCCACCGCGTCCACGGCAGCCATCGATCGCCTGTTCACAGTAATTCTACGGGATCTCACTTTGGAATCCACGCCCTACACACTGGGGGATATTTGCAGAGGCCAATTAACTCACTAACCCACACGTCTTTGTGATGAGGAAGGATACTGGGGGAAACCCACACGTTCACGGGGAGAACGTGCAAACTAAATGGTTCAACGGTGTTTTAATTGTCGCTGGTTCAAACGCACTGAGCAATATTTCCCTACTATACAATCCTGTGCAGTATTCCCATACCCAAGCACATCTTCGATTAGCAAGGGTACAGATATTGCCTATTGTCCCCGCATGCAAGGGGGTGCAATGTTTTGGTGTAATTTCCAACGTCCAGTCCGCTCTCTAGTTCTCATGAGCGATGCCCAATCTCGGCGAGCCCCAGGCTGCTGCGGGCTTCCAGCCATCGCCTTCCTTGGTCATCCACCTTTGAGCCCTGGGGGTGCCTCCCACAGCCAACACTGAAGGCACAGTAGACCAGACCCCGGTTCCCTCTCCCACCTGCCTCACCCAGCACTTTGTTTTGCTCATAACACGGATATGACAGCGGATAGTGGACACAGCTCAGACCATCACACAAACCAACTTCCCTTCCATTGACACCATTTATACCTCACGCTGCCCTGGCAAGGCCAGCAGCATAAACAAGGACGCATTCATGCCAGTAGCATAAAACAAATCCTGGCCACTCCCCTCTCCCATCGGGCAAAAGGTATAGAAGTGTGAAAACGCACATCTCCAGATTCAGAATGAATTCAAAATGAACAATGAATTCTCCCAATTTTGTTAGTCTTTGCTGTGTCCTCCCCTCCCTCAGCCCTCCTGCTGTCTCCTCCCATCCCCCAGCCTTCGGGCTCCTCCTACTTTTTTTGCTGCCTTTCTTCTCCCCCCCCCCCCCCCCCCCCCCCCCCCCCCCCCCCTACTCCCCATCAGTCTGAAGAAGGGTTTTGGCCCGAAACGTTGCCTATTTCCTTCGCTCCGTAGATGCTGCTGCACCCCGCTGAGTTTCTCCAGCTTTTTTGTGTACCTCCAGATTCAGGGACAGTTTCTTCCCAGCTGTTGTCAGGCAACTGAATCATCCTACCACAACCAGAGAGCAGTGCTGAACTACTATCTACCTTATTGGTGACCCTCGGACTATCTTTGATCAGATTCTGCTTGCATTACCTTGCACTAAACGTTATTCCCTCATCATGTAAATGATAACACTGTAAATGGCTCGATTGTAACCAGTATTATTTTTCCACTGACTGGTGAGCAAGCAACAAAAGCTTTTCACTGCACCTCGGTACACTTGACAATAAACTAAACTGAAACTGGTATGACAGTACAGAAAAAATATTATATTGCAGGGTTAGCGTTAACTTTGCTGATTGAGCAATATTGACCTTCCTACTGTTCAAACCCTGGTCCTATCGGCTTTTTGAATGAAGAGATTAAATCAGTCAGTTTTAAAGGCTTACGTTGTTACTGTCACTATTTAAAGAGGACTGCCTGTCAAATTTTGCGAGTTTATCATTTTAAAAGAGTGACCTATCATTTCTACCACACAACCGAACGTTTGTGTGTACAACTTGACAGAATTTTAATCAAATTTCAGTGAGATGCTCAGAACTTTGCAGTAGCCGGCTCCTATAATAAAAATCACTTAGGCAATGGAGAAATTCTAAGCCACTTAGATTTTCCCGCGTGGGATTGAAAGTTATCAAACCTGTCCAATCACAGACAGTAGACTGTCAGGAGCAATTTGATTATTTGAGATGCTATTGTTAGAAGCAGCTGGATGGGTCGGAGAAAGCAGCCAATTAGTTGGACAATAGGACTGGATATTATTTGTTAAATCTTCCCATCACTTGGGGTCCACAAACACAAAGTCAGACACAAAATGCTGGAGTAACTCAGCGGGCCAGGCAGCATCTCTGGAGAAAAGGAATAGGTGACATTTCGGGTCAAGACCCTTCATCAAGAAGGGTCTCGCCCCGCAACGTCACCTATTCCTTCTCTCCAGAGATTAGTTTTGTTTAGGTCAGGGATACTGCGTGGAAACAGGCCCTTCGGCCCACTGAGTCCCCGCTGACCAGTGATCCCCATACACTGGGACCATTCTACACACACTAGGGACAATTTACAATTATACCAAGCCAATTAACCCACAAACCTATACGTCTTTGGAGTGTGGGAGAAAACCGGAGCTCCCGGAGAAAACCTACGCAGGTCACAGGGAGAAGGTATAAACTCCACACAGACAGCACCTGTAGTCAGGATTAAACCTGGGACTATGACACTGTAAGATTGCTGTGCCACCGTGACGCTTTGATGAAGCCTAACCTGTTGAGTTACTCCAGCATTTCGTGCCTATCTTCAGTGTAAGCAGGCAATTGCAGTTCCTTCCTGCACCAACAAAGTCAACACAGACAGAAAACTGGAGGTGTTATAACCGTGATATTTCTCAGCCTCCTCCTAAGATTTCCAAACGAAATGATGCTGGATGTCAGCCTTAAAAAACCCCAATACATCCCAACAACACGGGCGGCATGCTGGAGGAATGGTAGAGCTGCTGCCATACAGCACCAGAGACCTGGGTTCGATCACGATTACGGGTGCTGTCTGTACGGAGTTTGTACGTTCTTCCTGTAACCTGCGTGGGCTTTCTCCGAGATCTTTGGTTTCCTCCCACACTCCAACGACGTACATGTTTGTACATTAATTGGCTTGTTGTAAATGTAAAATTGTCCCTGTGTGTAGGGTAGTGTTAATGTGCGGGGATCGCTGGTCGGCGTGGACTCGGTGGGCCTGTTCCTGCACTGTATCTCAAAACTAAACTAAACATCCTGAATTCATGCCGATAGCCTATAGACCATAGAATATTACAGCACAGGAATAGGCCATTTGCCTCATAATGTCTATGCTGGACATGTGCCCAGATAAACTAAGCTCATCTGTCTCCATATCTTTGGGCCCATCTAAAGGCCTCTTATATGCCATTGTTGTATCTGCCTCTACCACCACCCCTGACAACGAGTTCCAGGTATCCACAATCTTGTGTAAAAACAAACTTGCCTTGCAAATCCCCTTTAGAACATTTCACCTTCTCACCAGCTTGAGCTAAACTACACCAGTACACTTCCAATACGGGCATCTTCTGTAAGTAGAACACTTCTGTTTACACACTCCCACAGTTGAGTTTAGTTTATTGTGACATGCACCGAGGTACAGTGAAAAGCTTTTGTTGCATGCTAGCCAGTCAGCGGAAAGACAATACATGATTGTTGTGCCATTCACAGTCTACAGAAACATGATGAAGGGAATAGTTTAATGCAAGATAAACCCAGTAAAGTTCAATCAAAGATAGTTTGAGGATCTCCAATGAACTAGATAGTAGGTGAGTACTTCTCCTTGGATTGTCACCATGTCATGGTGGAAAAGCTTGTGTGGACCTGAGATCCTGGGAGCGATGCCGTCTGGAGCTATGCTCCTGTTAGGGCCACCCATGGCGGTAAGGTTGAGGGGGAGGTCTCTGATAAAGAACAATCCAACCAAGACCTCAACGGTGGAACAGGCGGAGGACGATGGCTGACCTTAGTGGAGCGTCACAATGGCTGGGAGGGCGGATGAAGGCTGTCTTGCACTCCATGCCACTGGATCCTGACCCAGATCTGTCAAGGACCGTGGGGTGGCTGTCTGTGCACCAGTCTCCTCACGTTAAACAAGTCAAGTCAAGTTTATCAAGTGAAGTCAAGTCAAGTTTATTCGTCACATACACATACGAGATGTGCAGTGAAATGAAAAATGGCAATGCTCGCGGACTTTGTGCAAAAAGACAAATAAACAGACAACCAAACAAACTACAAACAGAATGGAACAGAATCACATATTCTTTTACATGTTCAATATTGTGGGCGGAAGGAAAAAAGGAAAAAAAACAGCAATTAAAAAAAAAAGCAGTGGCGTGGTACAGTAAAGTTAGTCCCTGGTGAGATAGGAGTTTACAGTCCTAATGGCCTCTGGGAAGAAACTCCTTCTCAACCTCTCCGTTCTCACAGCATGGCAACAGAGGCGTTTGCCTGAACGTAGCAGCTGGAACAGTCCGTTGCAGGGGTGGAAGGGGTCTCCCATGATTTTATTGGCTCAGGAGTTGCACCTCCTGATGTATAGTTCCTGCAGGGGGGCGAGTGAAGTTCCCATAGTGCGTTCGGCCAAACGCACTACTTTTTGCAGAGCCTTCTTGTCCTGGGCAGAGCAATTCCCAAACCAGATGGTAATATTTCCAGATAAGAAGCTTTCCACAGCTGCCGAGTAGAAGCACTGGGGGATCCTTGGAGACACTCTGAATTTCCTCAATTGCCTGAGGTGCCTTGTCTTACTCACGAGTGCTGCGGTGTGTGATGTCCATGTCATAGCCTCAGAGATGCGGACTCCCAGATATCCAAAGCCACGCACAGGCATCCTCCATATAGGGAATAGCACCCTGGAGATACCCATGGCCAGCCATAACCGAAGGGGGCCTAAGAAGACGTCTGTAGTTGTTGGTAGGATGGTTCAGTTGCCTGATAGCAGCTGGGAAGAGACTGTCCTTCAGTATGCAGGTGTGAAAGGGCAAGGCGAGTCTAGCTCAGTTTACCCTCAATAATTAACAAATTGAAGGAAGAAGTTGATAACAATGCTGTCCAGTAGCATTTTCTCCTAATGAATCTGCTCACTCGTGTTCAGTTTAGTTTTAGTTTAGTGTTACAGCACTGAAACAGGCCCTTCGGCCCACCGCGTCAATACCGACCAGCGATCCCTGCACATTTACACTATTCTACACACACTAGGGACAATTTCTTTTTACATTTATGCCAAGCCAATTAACCTACAAACCTGTACATCTTTGGTGTGTGGGAGGAAACTGAAGATCTCGGAGAAAACCCACGCATGTCACGGAGAGAACATACAAACTACGTACAGACAGCACCCGTAGTTAAGATCGAACCCCAGCTCTCTATGCGCTGCGAGGCAGCAACTCTACCACTGCGCCACCGTGCCGCCCTAATGTTGTCTGCTATCCATCAGGATTAGTCAGTTCCTCATATTTTTAGATTGCCTTTCAAATTCTGTGGCTGCCTGAATACATTAATATCCATAAAACAAAACAGAAACATTGTAAATGCATGCACTTAGTTCAATATCGAAACAGGAATGAGAGATTAAAATTGCCTGAGAGATACTTTATCAAAACAGGCAGAGGAAAGCTCAAAGATTTATTTTATTACCACACTGATTATAATCGCCAAATCTCAGTCCCATCTTTTCTCTGAACAAATTCTACTTACTAAAGGGCAATTAAAAATAGGCAATAAGCATCACAAATTAATGAAGAAGTAATTTGATAAACCTTTAATCATTTTAGCATCACTGAAAATCATACTTTTATCAAATTATTACAGGCACAATGTACCTTCAAACGTTATATATTCACAGTCTCTAGACATTCTTAATATAACTCTGTATGCAGGAAGGAACTGCTGATGCTGGTTTACACCAAAGATAGACACAAAATGCTGGAGCAACTCAGCGGGTCAGGCAACATCTCTGGACGGAAGGAATGGGTGACGTTTCGGGTCGAGACCCATCTTCAGGGGAGAGTGGGGAATGGGGATCTAGAGATGCAGAAGGGTAAGGTGTGAAAACGAGAGAACAAAGGGGACGATATTCAAGGAAAATGTAGAATGTTAATTGTTAGCTGAGGGGAAGGTGACAATCAGTAAATTGTAAACAGGGGGGCAGTAAAACTAGTTGGAGAACTCAGATGGATGGGAGGGAGAGGGAAAGCAAGGGTTACTTGATGTTAGAGAAATTAATATTCATGCCACTGGGTTGCAAGCAGCCCAAGCAAAATATGAGGTGCTGCTCCTCCAATTTGTGTAGGGCCTCACTCTGACAGTATCCATCCACTGTAAACTCTATGCAATCCAATAATACCCTTGTATCTTTTGGGGGGCTTTTGGTTGTTTAGTTTAGTTTGGAGATACAGCATGGAAACAGGCCCTTCGGCCCACCAAGTCGGCACCGACTAGTGATACACTAGTATCCACACACTAGTACCCTCTTTCACACATTAGGGGCAATTTACACTTACACCAAGCCAATTAACCTATAAATCTGTACGTCTTTGGAGTGTGGGAGGAATCCGGAGACCTCGGAGAAAATCCACGCTGTCACGGGGAGACCGTACAAACTCCGTGCAGACGGCACCCGTAGTCGGGATCAAACGCGGGTCTCCGGCGCTGCAAGCGCTGTAAGACAACAACTCTATCGCCGTGCCACCGTGCCTCTAAATTCTGTGCAATCTAAAATTCTGTGCACATAAAAAAAACTTCTAAACTTTCCTCTCCTCTGTGACTCTTGTTTCTGATCATGCTCCCCAATCGTTAGAAAAATCCTTGCACTGTAATCTTCCAGAATGTTTAAAACAGCTGATAACCCTTACTCATGTATTCCATAAAAAATACATAAAGGCACTTCACATTAATACTTCCTATGGCTCTGCAGTCTTCAATGGTTGTTAGTGCAAAGTCCATAACTTGCAGATGCTGCAGAATGATTAAATACCACCGGGAATATGGGCAATTATTTTTCTCGGGATAGTGAACAATGACCTCTTGTCCACTGGGCAACAAAAATAACAGAGTGGATTAATAATGAAACAAACTTGGTCATAGCATTAGGTAGAAGGGTCATGACCCGAAACGTCACCAATTCCTTCTCTCCATAGATGCTGCCTCACCCGCTGAGTTTCTCCAGCAATTTTTGGCTACCTTCGATTTTTCCAGCAGCTGCAATGTTTTCTTAAACATTGGTCGTAGCTTTGTGCCTTGCAAGTGAAATGCAGATGCTTCGTTATCTCCTGATATCATCTTTCAATTAATGTACCTTATCCTGTTATGGGAACTGACTTAAATAATAGCAGTAACAATGCACGTAGAAACATTGCACTACACCTAGTTCCATACCATGAACGGAACTTATCTGAAGAAGGCTCTGGACCCAAAACACCACTCATTCCTTTTCACCAGAGATGGTGTCTGACCTGCTGAGTTAATCCAGCTTTTGTGTCTATCTTCAGTTTAAACCAGCATCTGCAGTTCCTTCCTGCACATGAGCAATTAGTTTGCATTGAGATACTATCAAAATAACCTTTTTATCACACTAGAGATCAGAAGGTTGGCTGAAGAAGGGTCTCAACTCGAAATATCACCCATTCCTTCTCCCCAGAGATGCTGCCTGCCCCGCTGAGTTACTCCAGCATTTTGTCTCTTTCTTCGGTTTAAACCAGCATCTGCAGTTCTTTCCTACACAGAAGGTTGTTCTTCCCTGACTGATAAAGTTCCATCCATGTGAATAGTGGAATCAACAAGTTGGGAAATGAAATGAGGGACATTGGGAATGACTGTACTGAGCTTTAGATACAAGGGAGCGAGTCATTCTTTCGTACCCAATTGGTATGGAAGTGCATGACACACAAGCAGTATGATCATTTACTGGTGACCATGTGTCACCAAAGGGAGAGGTTGAAGCACTTCTGGAATGACCAAATAGTGAAAGGCCTGGATAGAATGGATGTGGAGAGGATGTTTCCACTAGTGGGAGAGTCCGGGACCAGAGGTCATAGCCTCACAATTAAAGGACGTTCCTTTCAGAACATGATGAGGAAGAATTTCTTTGGTCAGAGGGTGGAGAATCTGTGGAATTCATTGCCACAGAAAGCTGTGGAGGCCAATTAATGGATATTTTTTTAGTCAGAGATAAATAGATTCTTGATTAGAACGGGTGTCAGGGATTATGGGGAGAAGGCAGGAGAATGGGGTTAGGAGTGAGAGAAAGATCAGTCATGATTGAATGGCGGAGTAGACGTGATGGGCCGAATGGCCTAAGTCTGCTCCTAACACTCATGAACACTTTGCTTTTTTGCTCGCGATTCCACCATCTGCAGTCTCAATATTGCTATTGTGGCTTGGTCAAGACTTTCACCCTTTTATAATGGTTTTAGGCTGCTTACAGTGGAGTAATTTCCCATTGCTATAAAGCCAGCCACCCAACTTCAATCGTTCCTCTCACCCTTCAAGCCTTTTCTTAACACTGGCATATGCTGCCATCTTGGGCCTTGTGGCTCTAAACTCTGGATCCAGGCCTCCCAGTTCAGACCCTACCAGGTAGCTGCACTCAATCCACCCACTTCACTCAACAGTTCTCCTTCTGTGCTCTGCGTTCTACAGTTTCCACCATGTGCCGGCACTCACAAGCCCTCGCTCAGTCTCTCCCACAGTTTCAGGCCTCACTCGCCCAAATCTTTAACGGTCTTCCATTTTACTCTATTCTCAGCTGGATCTAGCCTGAAGAAGGGTCCTGCCCCGAAACTTCACCGATCAATGTTTCCCAGAGATGCTGCCTGACTCGCCGAGTTAAGGACCATGTCCCACTTTCACGACCTAATTCACAAACTTTTTTACTCGTGGACATTTTTCATCATGCTAGAAAAAACGCCCCGACCTACTTGATGCCACGAGTACCTACGACTAGCATCACTGCCTGCTATGACCTCCTACGACCTCCCACGACCTCGTGACCACCTCGAGTATGGGTCAAGGGCAAACTCGGCAGAAGTCGTGAATTAGGTCGTGAAAGTGGGACAGGCCATTTACTCCAGCACTTTGTCTCAGCTTTCTCTTAAGCTCTTCAAAAGGTTGTGAATTTTATTAGGAAGCCAACGTTTATTGCCAGTTCCTACTAATCCCTGCACCCATTTGGCTTGTTTGGCAATTGTAGACGGCATTTAATAGTTGACACGTTTGGTAAGAACCATAGATTGGTTTCCATGAACATCTTTTTTAAAACAAACGTGTGTCACTTTCATCGTCACTTTCATTACTATTAGCTTTCTTATGCATTCTAAATTTATTTAAATGTATTTATATTATGCAGTTGCCTTGCTGGGTTACACCCCCTCGGCTTCCAGATTGATAGTATCGATGTCTGGCTCCTAGCCGACAGACTTAATCCATAGTGTGACTATCCCCTTAATTCAATGCCATTTCCAAAGTCAAGTTGATTGTTTTGCAGCAGCTTCTTGCTCCCAGTTAATCAAAATCCTGAATTCAATTTGAAGAGCATTTGCCAAAGTGATGGGGAAACGTCATGGGCCTTTCAAAATGGCGGCATGGTAGCGCAACTGGAGAGTTCCTGCCTTACAGCGCTTACCGCGCCAGAGGCCCGGGTTCAATCCCAACTATAGGCGCTGTATGTACAGAGTTTGTACGTTCTCCCCATGACCTGCTTGTGTTTTCTCCGAGATCTTCGGTTTCCCCCCCACACTCCAAAGACGTACAGGTTTGTGGGTTAATTGGCTTGGTATAAATGTAAATTGTCCCTGGTGTGTGTAGGGTAGTGCTAATGTGTGGGGGTCGCTGGTCGGTGCCGGCTCGGTGGGCCGAGGGGCCTGTTTCCGCGCTGTTTGAACTCTAAACTGAAAGGTTGGATAATCCTTCGAGTCCTCGGGATTTGCTTCCCCGGGTGGAAAACTCCGCACGAGCAGCTTGAAGCCCTTTCTTGCAAAATTCATGACAGATGGATTGTGTCCAGGTTGACTATTTAAAAAGTTTGAACACCATCGGGATTACTCCTATTGCCCGAGTCCATTTTCCAAGGCTGACTGCCACAGTAACTGGAATGTGCCCTCGTGAGTCCTCTGTACAAATATGGAAATTCTCAGGAGCAGATGGCTTGTTGCTAATGACTGACATGTTTAAATACCCATTGGGTATAGAAGCCAGCTCATGCATATTGGAGCATTTCAAACTTAGCTTACTCTCGCCACTCTGAATCAAGGAGCTTCATGTAACTCTTTCAATGTAAATGTTAAATAAAAATTATAGCATTGGAATGACATAAATTCACAAGCTATGAATTAGGCCACTCGGCCCATCAGAGCTCCTCCACCATTCAATCATGGCTGATCTATCTTTCCCTCTCTATCCTTTCTCCTGCCTTCTCGCCATAACCTTTGACACCCGTTATAATCAACAATCTGCCAATCTGCGGCTGAAAAATATAGAAACATAGAAACAGAAAATATGTGCAGGAGTAGGCCATTCGGCCCTTCGAGCCTGCACCGCCATTCAATTTCATCATGGCTGATCATCCAACTCAGTATCCTGTACCTGCCTTCTCTCCATACCCCCTGATCACTTTAGCCACAAGGGCCACATTTAACTCCCTCCTAAATATAGCCAATGAACTGGCCTCAACTACCTTCTGTGGCAGAGAATTCTACAGATTCACCACTGTGTAAAAAATGATTTTATCATCTCGGTCCTGAATGACTTCCCTCTTATCCTTAAACTGTGACCCCTTGTTCTGGACTTCCCCAACATCGGGAACAATCTTCCTGCATCTAGCCTGTCCAACCCCTTAAGAATTTTGTAAGTTTCTATAAGATCCCCCTCAATCTTCTAAATTCTAGCGAGTACAAGACGAGTCTATCCAGTCTTTCTTCATATGAAAGTCCTGCCATGCCAAGAATCAGTCTGGTCAACCTTCTCTGTACTCCCTCTATGGCAAGAATGTCCTTCCTCAGATTAGGAGACCAAAACTGTACGTAATACTCCAGGCGTGGTCTCACCAAGACCTTGTACAACTGCAGTAGAAAAATCCATTGACTTGACTTCCACATCCGTCTGAGGCATTGCATACGACTGAAGAAGGGTCTCAACCCAAAACTTCACCCATTCCTTCTCTCTAGAGATGCTGCCTGCCCCGCTGAAAGATAAGTTTACTAACAAGGGATGCTGAGAGTTCACTGCGTAGAGGTTTTCAAAATTACAAGGGGAATGGATAAGAGATAGCCAAAATATTTCTCACGCCTCCCCCCCTCCCCTCCCTCCACAAGATATTGTTTTATGGTAATGGGAATGGGAATGGGGGTGGGGTGAAGGAATTAAGAACTAGAGTAAACAGTGTCAAGGCAAGAGTGGATAATCTTAAAGGAGATTCTAGGTTATGATTTTAACAGAGGTCGGTGGTTATCTGGAACGAGCTACAGATAAAATCACAACATGTAAACGATGTTTGGACAGGTACTTAGATACGAAAGACACAGAGGGATGCTGGCCTAATGCAGACAAACGGGATTAGCATAGATAGACATAGATAACACACTCAGCATGATGAGTGGGCTATACAGGCCCATTTTTGTGCTATGTGTCTCATTGAATCAATGATTTTCATCTTCGAAAATATTTTTCCAAGAGCATTAACCATCTGATGAAGGAAACATTCAATTACATCCATCCATCTCCACGCTCAGCACAGCACATTCCAATTTCAGCTTCTCCAGATGGGCACAAAATGCTGGAGTAACAGCGGGTGAGGCATCATGTCAGGAGAGAAGGAATGGGCAACGTTTCGGGTCGAGACCCTTCTTCAGACTGATGCCAGGGGATGGGGTGGAGGGGAGGGGGGCGGGGCAAAGATAAAATGTAGGCGGTGACAGTAAGGCTAATGGGAGAACAGGATGGAGACGGAAAGCAAGGGCTTTCTTAGAAGAAGTTCCCCAGATGGGTTTTGAGTAAAAGGGTTTCTTCTTCAGAATTTTGGTATGCCTGCCTTTATAAATCAGAGCATTGAATCACAAGTCTTTCCAACTTCTGCCATCAGGCCGCCAATATAAAGTCCCGCTGTCCAAGAAAAACATCCACAAAAACTCATTCATATCCATTGCCATAAAAAGCTTAAATAAAAAATGAACAATGGACAAATTAACCCTGACGCATTGTCACTTTACACGTATCCACAACTTTTATCTTGTCTATTTTTACAGTTTTTAATCTTTATATTTGCTTTTAAGATCGATACACACTGTGTGTGCTCGCAGAAATCTATGTTGTATGACTGCTTATCAGTACATTGTCCTGTCTGTATGTTGAACCACGTCAAAGAAGATTTTCTGTTACGACAGACAATAAAGTTTTCTGAATCTGAATCTGAATCTGAGTATAGAAGCTGGGATGTAATGTTAAAATTGTACAAGGCATTGGTGAGACCAAATCTGGAGTATGGTGTACAATTTTGGTCGCCCAATTATAGGAAGGATGTCAACAAAATAGAGAGAGTACAGAGGAGATTTACTAGAATGTTGCCTGGGTTTAAACAACTAAGTTACAGAGAAAGGTTGAATAAGTTAGGTCTTTATTCTCTGGAGCGCAGAAGGTTAAGGGGGGACTTGATAGAGGTTTTTAAAATGATGAGAGGGATAGACAGAGTTGATGTGGATAAGCTTTTCCCTTTGAGAATAGGGAAGATTCAAACAAGATGACATGACTTCAGAATTAAGGGACAGAAGTTTAGGAGTAACATGAGGGGGAACTTCTTTACTCAGAGAGTGGTAGCGGTGTGGAATGAGCTTCCAGTGGAAGTGGTGGAGGCAGGTTCGTTGGTATCATTTAAAAATAAATTGGATAGGCATATGGATGAGAAGGGAATGGAGGGTTATGGTATGAGTGCAGGCAGGTGGGACTAAGGGAAAAAAGTTGTTCGGCACGGACTTGTAGGGCCTAGATGGCCTGTTTCCGTGCTGTAATTGTTATATGGTTATATGGTTATTAAACACAGCATCTCTTGCATGCAAGCTCGACTATTTCAGTACACTTTGCTAAAGTATGGCAATACTCTACTGGACTTAAGTTTAGTTTCGAGAAAGAGCGTGGAAACAGGCCCATCGGTCCACCGAGTACTACACATGCTAGGGACAATTTACACTTACACCAAGTATACAAACCCAAGCCAATTAACCTACAAAAGTGCACGTCTTTGCAGTATAGGAGGAAGCCAATGTTCTTGGAAAAAACCCACGTGGTCACGGGGACAATGTGCAAATTCCATACAGACAGCATCCATAGTAAGGATCGTACCTGCATACGGCAGCAACTCTGCTGCTGCGCCACCGTGCCGCCCCTTTGTAAGGTTTGTAAGAAGAGAATTTCACTGAACAGTGGAACAAGTGACAATGAAGTAGAATTGAACATTCTCCATCCAGGAGAGGTGACTCGGTAGGATGCAGTCAACAGTCAAACCATCCCAAATGTTGTGCCCATGTGGCCATTGCATTCACACCCAGCCTCTCCACCATGAGTTCAGATGAAAGTTCAGCATGGCAATACAATGGGAATCCAAACATTATCAAGGCCACCATATGCATCACATCTTTCCAAAAGTAGATGTTATAAAGACTTCAGACCAGTAGAACATGTTAAACTGAAGGTGGCACTATAGCTTCCACATCATTGTATAATATTTATTTAGAAGTGTGCAAAGTACTTATGATACAGAGTCATTATATATCATAACAAGTACTTTAATCTGTATACATACAGAGACCATCGAGATGAGTACTGTAGGCTCCGAATCGTAAGTTAAAACTAATAACCAATAAACTGCCCACATGCCACAAGGTGAAAAGCCTGACATGAATTATGGATGAACATTGCTTTGATTTCAACATTCATTGCAACTAGATGCATATGACTTTGGACTTCCAACAAACACCATCTTTGACTCATAATGAATAAGGAAGTTACTTGATCCATCAGGTCCAAGATGGCTCCATGAGGAACTGTCCTATCTCATGCCTCCTCTCCATCTACACACAACCCCATTTTAGAGTCATAGAGTGATACAGGGCGGACACAGGCCCTTTGGCCCAACTTGCCTACATTGGCCAACATTTCACAACTACACTAGTCATTTTTCTCTCACACATATCTACCAACTCCCTTTAAATTCTTCTCGCCATTACCCTAAGAGTTGCCAATTTAATCATCTGAGAACATCTCTGGGGTTGTGGTTGGAAACAAAGGCACTCAAAGAAAAACCATGGGGGTTACAATGAAGTCGTGCAAACTTCACATAGACAGCACCCAAGGCCAGAATTGAACCTGGGCTGTAGTAATTGTGAGGCAGCAGTGCTAACCTCTGTAGTACCCTGGCAAGCATGAAATAAACTCACAATATGATTGGCTGTAAAGTTTAAATAATGATGCAACAGAAACATCAACACTATACCAAGATATAGTCCACAAAATTAGGCCATTTGGAAAAATGGGCTGAAAGATGGCAGATGGAGTTTAATGCTGATAAGTGTGAGGTGCTACACCTTGGCAGGACAAATCAAAATAGGACGTACATGGTAAATGGTAGGGAATTGAAGAATACAGTTGAACAGAGGGATCTGGGTATAACCGTGCATAGTTCCTTGAAGGTGGAATCTCATATAGATAGGGTGGTAAAGAAAGCTTTTGGTGTGCTGGCCTTTATAAATCAGAGCATTGAGTATAGAAGTTGGGATGTAATGTTAAAATTGTACAAGGCATTGGTGAGACCAAATCTGGAGTACAATTTTGGTCGCCCAATTATAGGAAGGATGTCAACAAAATAGAGAGAGTACAGAGGAGATTTACTAGAATGTTGCCTGGGTTTCAACAACTAAGTTACATAGATAGGTTGAATAAGTTAGGTCTTTATTCTCTGGAGCGCAGAAGGTTAAGGGGGGACCTGATAGAGGTCTTTAAAATGATGAGAGGGATAGACAGAGTTGATGTGGACAAGCTTTTCCCTTTGAGAATAGGGAAGATTCAAACAAGAGGACTTCAGAATTAAGGGACAGAAGTTTAGGGGTAATATGAGGGGGAACTTCTTTACGCAGAGAGTGGTGGCGGTGTGGAATGAGCTCCCAGTGGAAGTGGTGGAGGCAGGTTCATTGGTATCATTTAAAAATAAATTGGATAGGCATATGGATGAGAAGGGAATGGAGGGTTATGGTATGAGTGCAGGCAGGTGGGACTAAGGGGGAAAAAAAAAAAAAAAATTGTTCGGCATGGACTTGTAGGGCCAAGATGGCCTGTTTCCGTGCTGTAATTGTTATATGTTGTATGGTTAAAATATTTTGGTTGGTGACAGGATCGCTCAGATCTGTGGTGTTGTTGCTCTGCAGCTGGGATTAAAGTGCATCTTAAGGTCATAAGGAATAGGAGTAGAATTAGGCCATTCGGCCCATCAAGTCTATTCTGCCATTCAATCATGGCTGATCTATCTCTCCCACTTAACCCCGTTCTCCTGCATTCTCCCCATAACCCCTGACACCTGCACTAATCAAGAATCTATCTATCTCTGCCTTAAAAATATCCACTGACGGCCTCCACAGCCTTCCGTGGCAAAGAATTCCACAGATTCACCCTCTGACAAACGAATTTCTCCTCATCTTCCATAAGAGCGTCCTTTAATTCTGAGGCGATGACCTGTAGTCCTAGACTCTCCCACTAGTGGAAACTTTACAATTTTCAAAGAATTGGCTTAGATAATCATCAATCTCTTCCTCCCAAACTTTGTCCACTCTTGCTCTGTTTTGTACACTCAAGGTCATGGTGGCGCAGCAGTAAAGTTGCTGCTTCACAGCGAATGCAACACCGGAGACCTGGATTCAATCCCGACTACGGGTGCTGTCTGTACGGAGTTTGAACGTTCTACCCGTGACCTACGTGGGTTTTCTCCGAGATCTTCGGTTTCCTCCCACACTCGAAAGACGTAGGTTAATTGGCTTGGTAAATATAAAATGTGTCCCTAGTGGGTGTAGGATAGTGTCAAGGTGCGGGGATCGCTGGTCGGCGCGGAACCGATGGGCCGAAGGGCCTGTTTCCTCGCTGTATCTCTCAATTAAACTGAACTAAAAGTAAGAATATTAGGCAACCTTTAGTTTAGTTTAGATATAGTTCAGAAATACAGTGCGGAAGCAGGCCCTTCGGCCCACCGAGTCCGTGCCGACCTGTGATCCCCGTTCACTGCCACTATCCTACACACACTAGGGACATTTTTTTTACATTTATACCACGTCAATTAGTCTACAAACTTGTACGTCTTTGGCGTATGGGAGGAAACCCGAGCACTTGGAGAAAACCCACGCAGGTCACGGGGAAAACGTCCAAGCTCCGTACAGACAGCACCTGTAGTCAGGATCGAACCCGGGCCTCTGGCGCAGTAAGGCAGCAAATCTACCACTGCTCCACCATGCCGCCCTTGCGGTTAACATCCTTAATGGCCTGTCCCACGAGCATGCGACCTGCATGCGGCAAGCACGACCTAAAGGGCCGGTCCCACCAGCATGCCGCGCGGAGGTCGAGTGAGTGACACGGCGTCGAGGTGGCTGCGGGCCGGTACGCCGTTGCCGCGCGGAATTATTAAACAGCTCAGTTTTTCGGAGCCCCGCGCAATGTCGGGACCAGCTCCACACAACTCCATACGGCTCTGGCCATCGAAGTGGGACCGGCCCCGCAAGGCCGTACGGCTCAAGCGACCACGTTAGGTCGCGCTTGCCGCATGCAGGCGCATGCTGGCGGGACCGGCCCTTTAGGTCGCGCTTGCCGCATGAAGTCGCATGCTCGTGGGACAAGCCCTTTACAGTTGTGACCCTCATTCTGGTTTTGTGGTCGCTCGTCATTGGCACATTGTAACAGGTAGAGCTGTGTCTATCTCACAGCACCAGAAACCAGGTTCGAATCCGACCTTGGGTGCAGAATTTGCACATCCTTACTGTGATCATGTGGGAACCTTCCGTCTGCTCCCGATTCCTCCCACATTCCTCCTGGAGGGCCTGAAACAGGATCCGAGAGCCTGAGCTATCAGGAGAGGTTAAGCAGGAGAGGCTTCTATTCCTTGGAGCACGGGAGGATGAGGGGTGATCTTCTTGAAGTGTACAAAATCATGAGAGGAATAGATTGGGTAAATGTACAGAGTTTTTGTCCAAATCAATTACTAGAGCACATAGGGGAATCAATTATTAGAGCATATAGGTTTTAGGTGATGGGGGGGGGAGAGGGGGGATTTCAATTGGAACCTGAAGGATCGAAACGTCACCCATTCCTTCTCTCCAGAGATGTTGCCTGACAAAGGGTGGTGGGTGTATGGAACAGATAGTTGAGGCAGGTATTATCACAACATTTAAGAAACACGTGGACAGGTACATGGATAAGACAGGTTTAGATGGATATGGTAGGTAGGTGGGCTAGTGTAGATGGGGCACGTTGGTCAGCGTGGCCACGTTGGACCGTAGGGCCTGTTCCCACAGTATAAGACTATCTCAAAGATGTGCGAGTCTGGAGGTTAGTAGGCCTCTGTGAATTGTCCCGTAGTGAGTAGAGGAATGCATGAGAGGCCGGGATAACATAGAACTAGTGTGAATGGATAATCAATGGTCAGCATAGACTCGGTGGGCTGAAGGCTCTATTTCAATACTACATCTCTAAACTGACGGACAGTTCAAGATAGCGTGCTGACGTTGTTGCGAGTCTGAAATCCCATTCACTTGTGAACTTTACAAAGCAAACTCATCTCCAGCAAATGATGGGCTATATTGACTTTTATAACTTAATCTGGAGTGCAATATCAAGCAGAATGAGCCTTCAGACAGTGAATGATGGCTGCAGATGTGGGCTAGTTGGGAAAATAATCGACCGTCATTCTTGCAGTTTTTGACTTTAGCCATTAGGCTTCACCTGCCGCCTTCGCCTGAAGTGTACCCAGCACCTTATGTTCAGCATCGGGCTCCTTTTGGTGCATTGCTGCCATACATCTGTGCACAACAGACTTTTATATGGAGCCTCTCACCCCTCCATTTATTGCTGGCCAATACAGTGATTCATGAACTATCTCCAAAACAGCTGCGCTCTCTCACAAATGAAGTGTAGGAAGGAACTGCCGATGCCGGTTTAACCCGAAGATGAGACACAAAATGCCGGAGTAACTCAGCGGGATAGGCAGCATCTCTAGAGAGAAGGAATGGGTGACATCTCGAGTCGAAACGTCACCCATTCCTTCTCTCCAGAGATGCTGCCTGACCTGTTGAGTTACTCCGGCATTTTGTGCCTATCTAAAGGGCCTGTCCCACTGTACGACGTAAATCAAGAGCTCTCCCGAGTTTTTAAAAAAATCAAACTCATGGTAAGTACGTAGAATGTACGTAGCGGGTACATCGGAGCTCGGGACGCCTCTTAGCTGCTCGTAACGCTAACGGCAGGTACTCCGGAAACGCGGTAAGCTTGTGAAGATTTTTCAACATGTTGAAAAATATCCACGAGCGCCCCGAGTACCTACGAGTGTCTATTACCGTAATTCTCCGAGTTCAAATCAGGGGAAACTCGGGAAAACTATTGAATTACCTCGTACAGTGGGACAGGCCCTTAAGGCAGTTCATTTGTTCATTTTGTCCAGCCCAAATCTGTTTTCTGCCTTCCAAACTGACCACACACCACCTCAAACCAAACTCATCCGTTTCGGTGAAGATTTTGCTAAGCATGCTTGTTCCTGTCCTTTCAACAAAACCTATTAAGTTATTTAAAGGGCTAATGAATATTTATGGAAGCGTCTATAATTTGAAACTCATGATTTACGAAGGAAATATTTTGCCGCGCGAGAATTTTATTTTTTACACGATTTATCATATGGCGGACATTTATTTTAAAATTATTTTCACTTATTTTTCTATAAAGCTATTTCTAATGGTATTTCTAAGTCCCACTGGGTCATCACACTTTGAGTTTAGTTTATTGTCATGTCTGTTGAGATACAAACAAGCTTTTGCTAACCTGCCAGCAGAAAGGCAATGCATGATTACAATCAAGCCATCCATAGTAAACATGTACACGATAAAGGGAATACTGTTTATTGCAAGATATACCCAGTAAAGTCTGATCAAAGATAGTCCGACAGTCTCCAATGAGGTAGATAATAGTCCAGGACTGCTCTCTAGATGTTGTTAGGATGGTTGACTACATCAAGATAAAGTTAAAACCGTTCATAGTTTATGTAGGCCTGCATGTTTTGTGGCTATGCAAGTAAATTGGAGCTAAAACTAGAGTGTAGAGATACAGCGTGGAAACAGGCTCTTTGGCCCACTGAGACACACCGACCAGCGATCCGCGATAACTACAACGCATGTCGTTGGAGTGTGGGAGGAAATCAGAGATCCCAGACAAAACCCACGCAGGTCTCGGGGAGAACGTAAAACTCCGTACAGACCCCCACAATTAAAATGTGGATTGTGGAAATGTCGGAGACCTTACTTTTGGAAAGAATCAGATTTGTCTTAATGGACAAACAAGAACTTTTTTTAATCAGAATATGGTCTCCATTCATTGACTACTTGAAGGGGCAGATTGGTTCGGCACGGGAACCTGACTGAAACTCGAATTAAGGATTAGATGAAAAGTTATACTTTATAATTTACAAACTTATCTCCAACGTTGTATTTTTAGTAAATGATTCCATTCCTCTTTATCATGCTTTTTCTTTTTTTTAATTTCTCTTTCTTATTTTCTATCTATATAAAAAAAATGCTAGAAGCAGAGTTAATACCAATCGATAATATTAGTAATGTAGGAATGATATACATGAAATGTTTTTAATATGATATGTACCTGCCTCTAATAAAAAAATAATTTAAAAAAAAATTAATAATAAAACTCCGTACAGACAGCACTGGTGGTCAGGATCAAGCCCAGTCTCTGCCACAGTAAGGCTGCAACTCTACCCACTGCGCCACCTAAATCAATTCAGAAAATGATGGAACTTTGATTGCGACTCACAGGCAACTTGTAAACAGTAGCGACGGCAGAAACTCCCAAGTCTCTCCCAAGTAGTGCTTTTCACAGCCTCAGATCATATAACCATATAACCATATAACATATAACAATTACAGCACGGAAACAGGCCATCTCGACCCTACAAGTCCGTGCCGAACAATTTTTTTTTTTCCCCTTAGTCCCACCTGCCTGCACTCATACCATAACCCTCCATTTCAAAGTACTTTATTCTTGACGATTTCAAAGAGGTGGAGACATGAACTGCCCAGCACAATATCTTATTTGCAGGCTCTTGAATTATACATCCGGTGCGTTGAGTAACAACTTAACAAGTAGTGCATGAAAAACGCCCATGACCATCAGTCCTGAAGATCACCATCCCCGGGAAAAGTATGGAAATCTCAGATACCAAACTGGTGCTGACGGTTCTGACAGCAAAATTCATCATTGTCCTGCTCAATACCACAAGCAGTCCTGTAGTCTGTTCCACAGTCAAGCTTATTCTTGCAGATCCTATGGAAGAGGTGTTTTTTTAAAGCTTTAGTTTAGAGTTTAGAAATACAATGTGGAAACAGGCCCTTCGGCCCACCTGGTCCATGCTGACCAACAATCACATGTAGACATAAAATGCTGGAGAAACTCAGAATAGGCGACGTTTCGGTCCGACACTCTTCTTCAGTCTGAAGAAGGGTCTCAACCCGAAATGTCGCCTATTCCTTCTCTGCATAGATGCTGCCTCACCCAATGAGTTTCTCCAGCATTTTTTGTCTCCCTTTGATTTTTCCAGTATCTGCAGTTCTTTCTTAAACAATCACCTGTAGACTAGTTCTACCCTACATATGAGGAACAATTTACAGAAGCCAATTAGCCTCAAAATCCGCACATCTTCAGTGTGTGGGAGTAAACCCTAGCACCCGGAAAAAACCTACTCAGTCACAGGGAGAAGGTACAAACTCCGTACAGACAGCACCCATAGTCAGGATCGAACCCGGGCCTCTGATGTTGTAAGGCAGCAACTCTACCGCTGTGCCACTGTGCTGTGCTAAAATGAGAGCGGGCAGTTTAGTTTAAAGATACGGCGTGGAAACAGGCCCTTCGTCCCATGAGCCCATACAGACCAGCGATCCCCGTACACTAGTACTTCCCTACATACTAGGTGAGAATTTTTACCAAAGCCAATTAACCGACAAACCTGTATGTCTTTAGAGGGGAGCACCAAGAAAAAATCACCCAGTCTCAGGGAGAACGTAGAAACTCCGTACAGACAAAAAAAAATAAATGAAATGATTCAATTTATTGTCATTGTCAGTGTACAGTACAGAGACAACGAAATGCATTTTTAGCATCTCCCTTGAAAGGGAGACACAGGGCGTTGCGGTGTGCCCACGCCTGCCGCCGTACCCGTAGACAGCACCCGTAGCCAGGATCGAACCCGGGTCTCTGGTGCTGTGAATCAGTAACTCTACTAATGCACCTCTGGGTTAAGTATGCAAAGTCAGATTTTGAAATGTTGCTCGAAATCACCACTAACTACCAGTTGTTGGTGGGCACTTTGCAAGCCGCTGCATATGTCAGATCAGCCATTGCTAACTTTTGAGAATGTAGATAGACACAAAATGATGGAGTAACTCAGCGGGTCTGGCAGCATCTCTGGATCTCACCAATGCAGGAGCTGATCACCTCGATGCGGATGGCAAAACGCCACTGGCTACGGGAGTCAAGATCGGCCCATCTACAGAGGGTTCGAGGCCCCAGACCGCGGGGGAAGAGATTTGAACTTTTTTTCGCCTTGCATCACAGTGACTAATGTGGAGGAGTCACTGTGGTGGATGCATTTGTGTGTTCCATTGCTTTTTATTTGTATGCCTGACTTGGCAAATGGTATTCCTCGTATGTTGCAAAACATAATTGGCTAATAAAGTATTAGTGTAATTGTAATTGTAGAAGGAATGGGTGATGTTTCGTGGCGAGTCCCTTCTTCAGACTGTCAGGGGATAGGGAGATACAAAGATAAGGCAGTGTAAGGTGTGAAAATGAGACAAAGGGAATAGAGATCAAGGAAAATGTAGAATAGATCATTGTTATCTAGGAGAAGGTAACAACAAAGCAAACAGAGATGAAATGTAAATGAGGATGGTCAGACTAGTCGTAGAACTGGGAAGGGGGAGGGGGATAGGACTGGAGAGAGAGGGAAGGCAAGGGTTACTTGAATTTAAAGAAGTCAATGTTCATGCCGCTGGGGTGCAAGCTGCCCAAGCAAAATATGAGGTGCTGTGAATTTGCCTAATTTGCACTGGGCCTCACCCTCATTCTTTTGATAATGTAAGCTTGCTGCAGCTCGAAAAGTTTGCTGATAACCCTTTCTGGTGGGGTTAATTAGGCATGAGCAATAAAATATGATCTTGGCATTGATAACCAGATCCCACAAAACGAATACATTTACAAAAAAACAGATAACAGAGGAGCAGTTATGTCCTCTCAAATATACTGCAGCATTCAGAAAAATCAAGGCCAATTTTCTACTCAACATAATTTCACTGCTCTGTCCAAGAGTTTGTCTTATACGATAGACTGTCAGAACATTTTTCCCAGGGTGGAAGTATCAATATCCAGAGGGCAGAGCAGATAGGTAGGAGGGAAATAATTTAATGGCAATGTGCCAGCTCATAAGTTCACAAGTGGGAGAGTCTAGGAATAGAGGTCATCGCCTCAGAATTAAAGGAGGTTCTTTTAGGAAGGGGATGAGAAGAAGTTTATTTAGTCAGAGGGTGGTGAATCTGTGGAATTCTTTGCCTCTGAAGGCTGTGGAGGCCGTCAGTGGATATTTTTAAAGGCAGAGTCCGGCCCCTGTCCCATTTAGGAAACCTGAACGGAAACCTCTGGAGACTTTGCGCCCCACTCAAGATTTCCGTGCGGTTCCCGGAGGTCTTTGTCAGTCTCCCTACCTGATTCCACTACCTGCAACCTCTGGTAACCACCTGCAACCTCCGGGAACCGCACGGAAACCTTGGGTGGGGCGCAAAATCTGCAGAGGTTTCCGTTCAGGTTTCCTAAGTAGATTCTTGATTAGTACGTGCGTCAGAGGTTATGGGGAGAATGGGGTTAGGAGGGCGAGAGTGAATGGCGGAATAGACTTGAATGGCCAAATTACTTAATTCTACTATTTCTTATGACCTTTTGACCTTAAATTCTAGGGGCAGAATTAGGCCATTCAGCCCATCAAGTCTACTCCACCTTTCAATCATGGCTGATCTATCACTCCCTCCTAACCCCATTTTTTTTCAATACACAGCGTGTGGAGAAGGCATGGAACACACTGCCAGGGTTGATGTGGAACGCAGCTGCATTAGTGGTGTTCAAGAAGCTTTTAGACTGGCACATGGATATGTAACGAATAGAGGATCATGAGCAGTCAGGTGAGGTGAGTTTAATTTGGCATCAATGTAGTTTAGTTCACCACAGACAGTGTGGGCTGAAGGACTTGTTCCTGTGCTGTACTTTTCTATGTTCCAGACATCTATTGATTTATATTGGATACAATCAATGCCCGAGTCTTCACAACTCTGCAGAGATGAGAATTCTAAAGACTTGCCTGTTTTGCGTGAAGAAATTTCTCTTTACTTAATACTCACAAATTACACCTATTAGAGTCATAGAGTGATACAGTATGGAAACAGGCCCTTCGGCCCAACTCCCGGCCCACACCGGCCAACAATGTGTTCAAGAAGGAACTGCAGATGCTGGAAGATCGAAGGTACACAAAATTGCTGGAGAAACTCAGCGGGTGCAGCAGCATCTATGGAGCGAAGGAAGAATTTTTCCTTCGCTCCATAGATGCTGCTGCACCCGCTGAGTTTCTCCAGCAATTTTGTGTACCTCCGGCCAACAATGTCCCAGCTACCCGAGTCCCATTTGCCTGCGCTTGGTCCATAACCCTCCAAACCTGTCCTATCCATGTACCTGTCCAACTGTTTCTTAAACGATGGGATAGTCCCAGCCTCAACTACCTCCTCTGGCAGCTTGTTCCATACACCCACCACCCTCTGTGTGAAAAAGGTTCCCCTCGGATTCCTATTAAATCTTCTCCCCTTCACCTTTGAACCTATGTCCTCTGGTTCTCGATCCTCCTACTCTGGGTAAAAGACTCTGTGCATCTACTCGATCTATTCCTCTCATGATTTTGTACACCTCTATAAGATCTTCCCTCATCCTCCTACATTCCATGGAATATAGACCCAGCCTACTTAACCTCTCCCGATAGCTCACACCCTCTAGTCCTGGCAACATCCTCATAAATCTTTTCTGAACCCTTTCAAGCTTGATAGTATCTTTCCTATAAGATGGCGCCCAGAACTGAACACAATATTCTTAATGCGGTCTCACCAACGTCTTATACAAGATTATTCTGAGGCTGTGCCCACTAATTGTAGACCTCTTAGCCAGGTAAAGATCCATGCTGCTTCCACTGGGCAGAGTCCAATTTTACCCTCATCTTACCCTAACCCGTTTTACGCTCCCCCATATTCCCATTGCATTTGGGCGCCACAGCTGCTGCCATATAACACGAGAGACCCAGGACCGATCCCGACATCGGGCGCTGTCTGTGTGGAGTTTGCATGTTCTCCCTGCGACCGCGAGTCAAATCCCACACACCAAAGACGTGCGGGTTTGTAGGTTAATCGGCCTCTGCGAAACTCCCCTTGTGTGTAGGGAGTGGATGTGAAACTGGGATTACATAGAACTTGAGTGAATGGGTGATCGATGGATGGTGTGGACTTGGTTGACCAAAGGGCCCATTACCAGGCCACATCAATCAATCCGCCCATCTCAGTAGAGTTTAGTTTATTGTCACGTGCAGCGAGGTACAGTGAAAAGCTTCCATTGCTCCACATTGCGTTGCCCAACTAAACACTGAGGATAATAAACTGTGTCCAATTTGGGAATGTGGTGGGAAACCGAGCAACTCAAGGTCACCCACATGGTCACAGGATGCACCTGCAAGCTCCACACATTCAGCACCAGGGCTCAGGACTGAACCTTGGTAGCTGGAGTGATGAAGCAGTAACTCTACGATTTGAGCCCCTATGTGTTCAGAGATACAGAGTCACAGCCCGGAAACAGGCCCTTGAGTTCACCAAGTCTGCGCCGACTAGCGATCATCCGTACACTAGCTCTATCCTACACACAAGGGATAATTTAAAAATGTTTTATACCGAGGCCAATTAACCTACAAACCTAAATGTCTTTGGAAAGTGGGGGAAACCGGAGTTCCCGGAGAAAACCCACACAGTCACAGGGAGAATGTACAAACTCCATACAGACAGCACCTGTAGTAGTCAGGATCAAACGCAGGTCTCTGGCACTGGTATACCGCCACTACCGCTGTGCCACTGTGCTGCCCACTAATGTGTATCAAGAAAGTACTGGATTTATTTTTTAATCCTACTGTGCATGCTATTGTGACAACCAATCCCTTGGTGTATGTTGTGGCAGTGTCCGTAACAAAACATTAAATCAGGGCGAAAGATAATTAGGCTGCGTAATGCACAGAGTTGTGACTAATTTCAGTTGCGATACATTTTCGGAGTGCAGCTTGTTAGACACTGGTAATGAGGACATTAAGATCCAGAGATTGAGATGGAGATCGTGCCAAGTAGGCCAGACCCAGTTCATACTACTGATTACAGTTTACTTGCAATGCAATAGAAAGTGATGAAGATTATCAACTGGACTTCAAAATAAGGCTCATTTCATGGAACTGTGCAGTGAGACCATATTGCAAACATAATCACTCTCTTGAGTTGCTAATGAGGTTGCTAATACAGGCACTCTCCTGGTTACAAATCCCTGATACTCACACATACAAATGAGCTCTTGTAATATTAAATTCAAAAATACAACGATAAAAAAAAATGAATTTAGTCTCAAGAAGGGTCTCAGCTCGAAACGTCACCCATTCCATCTATCCACTCAGGGCATGCTGCCTGTCTCGCTGAGTTACTCAGGCATTTTGTGCTTATCTTTAATTTAGTAATTGGTCTTTGTCAGTTTTGAATAGAAACGTGGAGAGTAGAACAGAACTGCACGAGAGCAGGCACTTCAGCCGGCAATGTGCCGAACATGATCTTGTAGGTATACTGATCTTACAGAGCTGTACATAATCGGGTAGACGCACAAAGTCTCTTGCCTAGAGGGAGGGAAATCGAGAACCAGAGGTTCAAGGTTTAAGGTGAGGGAGTTAAGATTTCATAGGAACCTGAGGGGTAACATTTTCATACAGAGGCTGGTGGTTGTATGGAGCGAGCTGCCGGAGGAAGTAGTTGAGGCAGATAGTATCGCAACATTCAAGAAACATTTAGACAGGTGCATGGATAGGACAGGTTTAGAGGGATATGGGCCAAACGCAGGCAGGTGGGACTAATGTAGATGGGACATGTTGGTCTGCGAGGGCAGGTTGAGACGAAAGGCCTGTTTCCGCACTGTATGACTATGATGCCATCACTCATTTATCTGCTCCCTCCATCCCCTGCATATCCATAATGCCTATCCAAAGGTTTTTGAAAATGCCACTGATGTATCAGATTGAACCACCTCCAGCAACACCACCCTGTTTAAAAAGTATATTACCCCGCACATCTCTAAACTTTGCCCCTCTCACCTTAATCCTATTCCTTCTAATATTTATTTTTTCATTTATGGAAAAAGGGTCTGACAGTTTACTCTTTTTATGTCTCTCATAATATTACTTACTTCGAACAGATCTCCCCGCAATCTCTGGCGTAACAGAAAAAACAACCCAAGTCTGTCCAACCTCTCCCTGTAGCTAATACTCCCTGATCCATGCAACATTCTCAGCACCCTTTCCAAATGCCTCCACATCCTTCCTGTAATGGGGTGACCATGAACTGCGCACAATACTCGAAATGCGGCCTCAACAAAGTACGATAAAGCTGCATCTTGACTTTCATTCTTAATGCCCAAACTTATGGAACTAAGCATACAATACAACTTCCTTACTACTATCTAATTTCAGCGAATTATGGACTTGGACACCGAGATCAGTCTTCACATCAATGGTACTAAGGGTCAGGCTTAATGGTCAGGACATTCATTGTATTTTTGTTCCCCGTTATGATTGACCTCCTAAAGTGCAACTTCCCCACTTGCTCGGATTAAACTCGATCTGCCATCTCTATGCCCAATTCTGCAGCTGATCTGTATGCAATGTACATTATTAGTACAGGCTTTAATGGATGCACAGATGGTGATACTAGAGTATGTTGGACAGTAATAGGACGAGCTTGTGACAAAGCAAGAATGATCCCTGGTCTTTTTACAGGAGAAAGATTACCAAGGTGAGAAGACTATGTTACACCTTTGTGCCCAATTCTAGTCCTCGGGTGGCACAGCAGTAGAGCTGCAGCCTTACAGCACCAGAGACCTGGGTTTGATCCCGACTGCGGGTGCCGTCTGTACGGAGTTTGCACGTTCTCCCCGTGACTGCGTGGGTTTTCTCCGGGTGCTCAGGTTTCCTCTACAAAGCAATCTGTAAGTTAATTGGCTTCTGTAAGTTATCCCTCGTGTGTAGCACAGAACTAGTGTAAGTACAGGTAATCGCTGGTCGGCACGGGCTTGGTGAGTCTAAGGGTCTGTTTCCGCACTGTATCAAAAAAACAAACAAAATCAAAACTTCATAAAACTCAAGGAGAGATTGACTGGAACTGTAGCAGTATTAACTGTATCAGGGAGTCAGAGCAAGGAAGACACAAAGAAATGGTGTTGTAGAGAGGATTTAAAAAAATGTCACACCCAGCAATGGCTAGCCATGTTTACAGTTAATGAATACATCTCCCCAGCTTCCTTCAATGATAAAATTGTATGCTGCTCCCACCCATTCTCTTGCCTCGATGCTGATCCATTGGGAGCAGTGCCATGGGAGCTAATGAGTCTTAGTCATAGAGTGATACAGTGTGGAAATAAGCCCTTCGGCCCAACTTTCCCACACCGGCCAACATGTCCCAGCTAAACTAGTCCCACCTGCCTGCATTTGGTCCATATCCCTCCAAACTGGTCCTAACCATGTACCTGTCTAACTATTTCTTAAACGTTGGGATAGTCCCTGCCTCAACTACCCCCTCTGGCAGCTTGTTCCATACACCCACCACCCTTTGTGTGAAAATGTTATCCATCAGATTCCTATTAAATCTTATTCCCTTCACCTTGAACTTATGTCCTCTGGTCCTCGATTCCCATTCTCTGGGCAAGAGATTCTGTGCATCTACCCGATCTATTCCTCTCATGATTTTTCTTCAGTTTAGTTTATTGTCACATGTACTCTGAGGTAGAGTGTTAGTCCGAGGTACAGAGAAAGGCTTTAGTTGCACGCTAAAGGGCCTGTCCCACGATGCGAGTTCACCCAAGAGCTCTCCCGAGTTTTTAAAAAAAATCAAACTCGTGGTAAGTACGTAGAATGTACGTAGGACCTCGTGGATGTCCCGTAGCGGCTCGTAATGCGAGCGGCAGGTACTCGGGAAATGCAGTAACACTTGGACATTTTTCACAGTGTTGAAAAAACTTCACGAGTTACCGCGTTTCCCGAGTACCTGCCATTAGCATTACGAGCCGCTAGGGTACATCCACGAGGTCCTACGTACATCCACAGGGCCGTTACGTACATACCACGATTTTGATTATTTTTTTAACTCGATAGAGAGCTCTTGGGTGAACTTGCATCGTGGGCCAGGGTCTTAACCAGCCAGCACAAAGCCAATACATGATCCCAATCAATCCATCTACAGTGTATAGATACACGATAACATAATATCATTTAGTGCAAGGTAAAGCCAGCAAGGTTAGTCCGAGGGGCATCAGAGGTAGATGGCAGTTCAGCATTGCTCTCTGGTTGCAGTAGGATGATTCAATTGCTTGACAACAGCAGGGAAGAAACGCCGCACAACACAAGTTGTTGCCCAATATCTCTCAGCAAAGCATCAAAAGAACATCTCAAATCAGTTTGCAAGACAGCCACTTGCTTTAAGTAACCTGTAAGATTGCGATACAATTACATGCTGATGAACAGCACCTCTGCTGTCAGCTTGAGAAAACATTAACCTGTCATATATTATTGTTGATCTCGGTTCTATTGCACGTCAGGGAACAAGCATTTGCCACAGTATTTGACAAGCACTACCGTGATTGTAAATTCACATTGTACGTATCACGTGCAATATCATATATGGGAGGCAGCTGAGATATTTCCGTTGCTGGTGAACGGAAGGCCAGTTGGTAAGTTTTCCTTTGAAGTGTATGCACGCTGAAGACGAGCAATTTGGCCTGACCACGAACAAAGAGCCTGGGACTTACCATCTCGCCTGTTCAGCTTTGCAAAGCTGGGGCTGTGGCTGGCAGATAACGCTGAGGAGGAGCTGAATGCCGACGGAGGCAGGCCAGATACAAGGTGATTGTCACAATTGTCTGTGGGGGAAAGAGAACAGGCTTTAATTCAGTAATACAGCGCAGAAACAGGCCGCTCGGCCCAACGGGTCCATGCCGACCAGCGATCCCTATCCTACACTACCCTGCACACATACACACACACACACACACACACACACACACACACACACACACACACACACACACACACACACACACACACACACACACACACACACACACACACACACACACACACACACACACACACACACACACACACACACACACACACACACACACACACATGAGGGGACAATTTACACTGAAACCAAGCTGATTAACCTACTAACCTGTACTTCTTTGGAGTGTGGGAGGAAACCGGAGATCTTGGAGAGAGCCCACGTGGTCACGGGGAGAGCGTACAAACTCCGTACAGACTGCGCCCGCAGTCTGGATCGAACCCGGGTCTCTGGCACTGTAAGTGCTGTAAAGGGCCTGTCCCACTTTCACAAACTAATTCACGACCTCTGCCGAGTTTGCCCTTGACTCATACTCGCAGCATTGTCGTCACAAGGTCATAGGTAGGTCATAGGTAGGTCGTAGCAGGTTGTGATGCTAGTCGTAGGTACTCGTGGCAACAAGTAGGTCGGGGCGTTTTTTCAACATGATGAAAAATGTCCACGAGTAAAAAAGGTGGTGATGTAGGTCGTGAAAGTGGGGCAGCCCCTTAAGGCAGCAACTCTGCCCCTGCACCACCGTGCCGCTCTAGTGTTCCATCCCCATTTTATTCTTACCACTTTACCGTCTACTCCTCCCCTAGGCTTGAGCACTCGCCACCCACAAGAAGTGATTTGCACTGGCCACGGGGAGATCCCGCCTGGTCAAGGGGAGGACGTGCAAAACCCCACTCGGACAGCGCCAGAGGTCAGGATTGAACCTGGGTTGTTGGAGCTGGATCTGTGATGCAGTTGATCGACTTGCTGCACCACTGTACAGAGATTGGGATCGAGCACTGTGGCAAGGGAAATGCTGAGTGCTGAGTTTAGAGTAGGCATGGTGGAGGTTCTTGTGCGGTTGAAATCATAAGTGATCCCACTGAGTGGCTATTTGGTCACTTTGCGCCATTTCAGCTCCTGTTCCTCAACAATGAGTTTGCTTTGTAGACTTTGCAGGGCTCCATGGATTACAAATGATGTGACTCAGAAATCCAACTGTGCAAATTCTCCCTCTTCTCCCCTCTCCCATCAGGCAAAAGGTATAGAAGTGTGAATACGCACACCTCCAGATTCAGGGACAGTTTCTTCCCAGTTGTTATCAGGCAACTGAATCATCCTACCACAACCAGAGAGCAGTCCTGTACTCCTATCTACCTTGTTGGTGAACCTCGAACTATCCTTGATCAGACTTTGCTGGCTCACGTTGCACTAAACATTATCCCTTATCATGTATCCGAACACTGTACATGGCTCCACTGTAATCATGTATTGTCTTTCTACTGACTGTATAGCACGCAACAAAAGCTTTGCACCTTACCCTGGCATACGTGACAATAAACTAAACTAAATTTAAAGCTTTTTTTACAAGTTAGTTATAAGAATAATAAAAAAGTTTCATGGGAGTCATTAGTAACTAAATAAAACATCCATTCAATTAGCTTAAATATGGGCAGTGCCAGGAGGATTATTCAATGAAATTAAAGAATTATAAAGCAATAATGGCATGGGTTACTATAGAAACAGACATTTCTGACATGCAAGGAAATTGGTTTACAGCTAATCCTCAGGGGCAGATTCCTGATGAAACCCAGGGATTTCCTGCATACAAATATAGAAACATAGAAACATAGAAATTAGGTGCAGGAGTAGGCCATTCGGCCCTTCGAGCCTGCACCGCCATTCAATATGATCATGGCTGATCACCCAACTCAGTATCCCGTACCTGCCTTCTCTCCATACCCCCTGATCCCCTTAGCCACAAGGGCCACATCTAACTCCCTCTTAAATATAGCCAATGAACTGGCCTCAACTACCCTCTGTGGCAGAGAGTTCCAGAGATTCACCACTCTCTGTGTGAAAAAAGTTCTTCTCATCTCGATTTTAAAGGATTTCCCCCTTACCCTTAAGCTGTGACCCCTTGTCCTGGACTTCCCCAACATCGGGAGCAATCTTCCTGCATCTAGCCTGTCCAACCCCTTAAGAATTTTGTAAGTTTCTATAAGATCCCCTCTCAATCTCCTAAATTCTAGAGAGTATAAACCAAGTCTATCCAGTCTTTCTTCATAAGACAGTCCTGACATCCCAGGAATCAGTCTGGTGAACCTTCTCTGCACTCCCTCTATGGCAATAATGTCCTTCCTCAGATTTGGAGACCAAAACTGTACGCAATACAGGTACTCCAGGTGTGGTCTCACCAAGACCCTGTACTGTGCTCTTCATCCCTCTGTTGTTGGGATTCCGAATGGTCTTGTAGATTAGTTTTAGTTTTAGAGATACAGCGCGGAAATGGTCTCTTCACCTCACCGACCAACAGTCACCCTTACACCTGTTCTATGTTATCCCAGTTTTACAAATTAAGCACTGGGGGCTATTTACGGAACCAATTAACTTACAAGCATGCACTTCTTTGGAATGTGGGAGGAAACCTGAGCACCTGGAGAAAACACTCGTGGTCAGAGGAAGAACGTACAAATGCTGTACTAGTAGCTCCCAAGGTCAGGATTGAAGCTGGGTCTCTGGTGCTGTAATGCCCCTGTCCCACTTAGGAAACCTGAACGGAAACCTCTGGAGACTTTGCGCCCCACCCAAGGTTTCCGTGCGGTTCCCGGAGGTCCCCGGAGGTTTTTGTCACTCTCCCTAATGGTCGAAAGTGGTTTCCGCTTCTTCTATGTTCCGGCGATTATTTCAAAACTAGCGATGCTAGTTGAAGGTGGTTGCTTTCCACTACCTGCAACCTCCGGCAACCACCTGCAACCTCCGGCAACCACCTGCAACCTCCGGCAACCATCTTCAACTAGCATCGCAACCGGCTTCGACTAAGAAATTACCGATTTTTAAAACGACAACCTATTTTTAGTCGCGGCCAGTTTTGAATTTTTTAAAATAATCGTCGGAACATAGAAGAAGCGGAAACCACTTTCGACCATTTGGGAGACTGACAAAAACCTCCGGGAACCTCCAGGTGGGGCGCAAAGTCTCCATAGGTTTCCGTTCAGGTTTCCTAACTGGGACAGGGGCATTAAGGCAGTAACTCTAGCTGAAATGTTTAGAGGCCCCTGCTTTATGGTGTTCTACCTTATACGTGGGTTTAATTATGATTCTCGGTAATTACTAAATATAAATTGAAAATCTGCCACATGGGTTGCCGCTACCAACATTGGTAATGATATTCCTAATACTCATTATTTTCTAAAATCAGTTAAGTAACATTCAAGAGATCCCAAAATATAACAGTAAAACTAGTGGCTGAGTATTTTGGGAATCTCAGGGTAGAAAGTTATTCTTTCTTGCCATGCTAAATGCTCAATATAATAACGGGTATTATAGACGGTTTAAAAAAAATCAAAACATCTATCTTCAGTTGTCTTCTAAATTAAAATTCATTGTGTAAGAGAACATTGCTACCCTCAAATGATTTCCCCCCCCTTTTATGTAATATAAATAAACCATGTCCTTGTAGTAGTAGTAATTGTTTCCTGTTCTCTATCAAAACACAACATTTTGAAAATCCATTCTATGTCTCCAATGGTTGGAGAGAAATGTCCCGCTTATCTTTTCTCTTCAATTAACTGAAATCCTGCCTACGCGATACCATTCTGACAAATCACCGTCCAACGTTTTGCCATTCTTCCTGAAGTCAAATTAATGGGCCTCTCCCACTTAGGCGTCTTTTTTGGCGACTACTGGCGACTGTCACAGTAGTAGCAGGTCGCCGAAAAACAGCGACTGGAATCCCCTACGACAATGTCTCTGACAATGTCTACAGCAGGTACAGCAGGCAGTGAAGAATGCGAATGGCATGTTGGCCTTCATAACAAGGAGTTGAGTATAGGAGCAAAGAGGTCCTCCTGCAGTTGTACAGTGCCGTTGTGAGACCACACATGGAGTATTGTGTGCAGTTTTGTTCTCCAAACTTGAGGAAGCACATTCTTGCCATTCATGCGAGTGCAGCGTAGGTTCTCAAGGTTAATTCCCGGGTTGGTGGGACTGTCATATGTTGATAGATTGGAGCGGCTTGGCTTTATCGTATACTTTAGAAGGATTAGTGGGGATCCTATTGAAACATATAAGATTATTAAAGGTACACAAAAATGCTGGAGAAACTCAGGGGGTGCAGCAGCACCTATGGAGCGAAGGAAATAGGCAATGTTTCGGGCCAAAACCCTTCTTCATTATTAAAGGGTTGGACACACTAGAGGCAGGAAACATGTTCCCAATGTTGGGGGAGTCTAGAACCAGGGGGCATTGTTTAAGTGGTAAGCCATTTAGAACCGAGATGAGGAAAAACATTTTCACACAGAGAGTTGTGAGTGTGTGAAATTCTCTGCCTCAGAGGGCGGTGGAGGCTGGTTCTCTGAATGCTTTCAAGAGAGAGTTAGATAGAGGTCTTACGGATAGTGGAGTTTAGGGATATGGGGCGAAGGCAGGAACGGGGTACTGATTGTGGATGATCAGCCATGATCCCATTGAATGGCAGTGCTGGCTCGAAGGGCCGAATGGCTTACTCCTGCACCTATTGTCTATTGTCTAAAAAGCTGGAATAACTCAGCGGGTCAGGCAGCATCTCTGGAGAATAGGAATAAGTGAGGATTCAGAGTCGGTGCTACATGACTCAATAACCATTCCTTGGACTCTTTGGTGTATTATTTAGTTTAGTTTATTTGTCTCATGTGCACCGAGGTACAGTGAAAACCTTTTTTTTTGTGTGCTGTCCAGTCAAGGAAAAGACTATACATGATGACAATCAAGCCATCCATGGTTTACAGATACGTGATAAAGGGTATATGGGTATTTAGTGCAAGATAAACTCTGATTAAATACATGTGTTGGAAGGAATTGCAGTGCTGGATTACACCATAGATATACACCTTCTCCTCAGCCAACTACATTTTCCATCAACCTCATCCCCTTTCATCTCTTGATTTCACACCTTACCCTTCCATATCTCTATGTCCCCCTCTCCCCTTCTTCTTCTTGCGTATGGCGTGCACAGCCTAAAGTTGTAGGACAACTTGTTCTATTTGATCCTATTTGATTGTGCACGCCGGGTTGATTGCATTCGTCGAAACAGGGCGGACCACGTGAAGGTTGCAATCTTCCATCCTGACTCTCAGTCTGAAGAAGAGTCTCGACCTGATACATCACCCATTCCTTCTATCCAGATATGCTGCCTGAGTTACTCCAGCAATTTTTTGTGTCTGATTACATATAGTTCAAAGGTCTCCAATGAGTTAGATGGGAGGTGAGGAACATGCTCTGGCTGGTGAGAGGGCGGTTCAGTTGCCTGATTACATGTTATCTCTCCACCATGCCACAGATGGGGCAAGAGGTGGTTGACGAGACAAGGGATTTGTCGAAAGTAGTTTAGTTTAGATATACAGCGTGGAAACAGGCCCTTCAGCCCACTAAGTCCGTGCCGACCAATGATTACCCCACATACAAGTTCTATCCGACACACCAGGAACAATTTACAGAGGCTGATTAACCTACAAAGCTGTACGTCTTTGGAATGTGTGAGGAAGCCGGAACACCCAGGGAAAACCCGCGTCTCATTGGAGACCCGCAGACCATCTTTGATTCACTAGGGACCCTCGGACTACCTTTGATCGGACTTTACCTTGCATGAAATGTTATGCACATTATCTCCTTTATCATGTGTCTGTACACTATGGGTGGCTCGATGGTAATCATATGTTGTCGTTCTGCTGACTGGTTAGCATGCAACAAAAGCTTTTCACTGTCATAAGGTCATAAGGAATAGGAGTAGAATTAGGCCGTTCGGCCCATCAAGTCTACTCCGCCATTCAACCGCAGCTGATATATCACTTCCTCCTCACCCTATTCTCCTGCCTTCTCCCCATAACCTCTGACACCCGTATTAATCAAGAACCTATCTATCTCCGCCTTGAAAATATCCACTGACTTGGCCTCCATAGCCTTGTGTGGCAAATAATTCCACACATTCACCACCCTCTGACTAAAGAAATTATACCTCATCCCCATCCTCAAAGAACGTCCTTTAATTCTGAGGCGATGCCCTCCAGACCTAGACTCTCCCACCAGTGGAAACATCCTCTCCACATCCACTCTATCCAAGCCTTTCACTATTCTGTATGTTTCAATTAGGTGTCCCCCCCCCCCCCCCCCCCATTCTTCTAAACTCTAGCGAGTACAGGCGCAGTGCCGACAAACGCTCATTGTAGGTTAACCTACTCATTCCTGCACCTCGAAAGACATGACAATAATCCAAACTCAGAATTCCCCCTGCAGTCACAGGGAGAACGTGCAAACTCCGTACAGACAGCACCAGTAGCCAGGTGTCGAACACGGGTCCCTGGCGCTACAAGGCAGCAACTCTACGGCTGTTCCACCATGCAACGCTTGTCTTGTATGTTCCTATTGCTGTGCTCCCAGCAGTGCCTTAAGTGCTTAATATCATCTCGGATGCCTTTTCAATGGCCACGAGCAAGCAATGTTCGTTTGTGAATGGGGATTTATTTTTTTGCCAAGGACGCTTCAAGGAAGTACTTGACATATTTTTGATTGCTTACTCGAGGAGCATGGTGCTGGGCATTGAGACGAGGCGACCCATCTGGTGGCATTGATGGTAAGTGAATAAAGCTTCAATTCGGGGGACATTGGATGGGAAATCAGTCATTAATTTAGCCATTCTGCAAGTGGCTTGGAAAGATTTTGTGGAGGTGGCAGTTCACCTGCACTAAGTTGCCGTTCCTTGAAAAGCAGACAGGAGAGATCACTGCTGCTCAGTAGATGATGATTCATATGTTCACATTCGATACACATTCATCAACATTGAACATCACATCCCAATCATCCCCCCTCGGTATTAAGCTGCAGGAAATGTATTTTGAATATCATTCAATTATATCAGCCTTCCCATTTTGTATTTTGCAAATTTTGATAACCTGGTTGGTAAATGTCAGGTCATTACTCCACGAGCTAAGGCCCCTCAAACAATCTTCACAATGTTTCATTTCTGCGGGAATAAACAGAATGTATTCACATAATAGTCTCTCCGGCTTCTCTTTTACTCCAATTTTCTATCCAATTTACCACATCCCTGTGTAACACGGGCCAGTAATTGGTCTCTTATGAGGACGGGCCCATCAGTAGCTCCTGCCTATCTAAATAAACACTGTCATTTATATTCCCCATACACATAGAAGATGTGACACTTGAGACAAAATTAAAGAAAGATGTTTAATCTTAAAATAATCCATGCTATCTCCTCTCTAAACAGCGAATTCTTATTTTCTATTTATTTCTATTGGTTTTCCAATTCACAGAGCCACAAATGTGTGCTAGAAAACATCTATTCAGGTCTGTCAAATCCATACCAGCAGGAAGTGGTACCAAACCAGATCCCGCTTTCCAGCATCGACTGCCAGAATGGCAATAAAAGAAAGTGAGGAACATTTAGTTTAGTTTAGAGATACAGCGCGGAAACAGGCCCTTCGGACCACCGAGTTCGCGCCGACCAGCGATCCCCGCACACTAACACTCACCAACAGAAACCAGGGACTATTGACATTTATACCAAGCCAGTCTTTGTAGTGTGGAAGGACACTGAAGATCTGAGAGAAAAAAAACACCCAGTCACGGCGAAAATGTACAAACTCCATACAGATAGCACCCATAGTCAGGATCGAACCCAGGTCTCTGGGTGTTGGGGAACCTGCAGGTGGTGGGACTCCCTTGAACTTGCCATCCTTCTTCTGTAAGAGCAGCACGATGATGTAGGAGTAGAGTTGCAGCCTTTACAGTGCCGGAGAGTCGGGTTCGATCCTGACCACGGGTGCTGCCTGCATAGAGTTTGTACGTTCTCCCTGTGACCACGTGGGTTTTCTCTGGGTGCTGCAGTTTCCTCCCACACTCCAAAGACGTATAGGCTTATGGGTCAATTGGCTTCGGTAAAATTGTAAATTGTCCCCAGTGCGTAGGATGGCGTCAGTGTGTGGGGCCTGTTTCTATGGTGAACAGCTCATTGACACATCCACCCTCATTCCTTACCTTGCCTTGTGGATCTATTTGCTATCTTCAAAGAAAAAGGCACAAAAAGCTGGAGTAATTGCTTGCTGTGTTCATGTTCTTCAATCAAAGCACCACATTTTGAAAACCCATTCTAAGTCTCCATGGTTCGTGAGAAATGTCCCACTTATCTTTTCTCTTCACTTAACCAAAGTCCTGCCTATGTGATACCATTCTGACAAATCACCCCTGCATCCTCAGCAAGGCTTTGCCATTCTTCCTGAAGTCAAGTGTACAGATTAAGATAACAACTAGCAGAGATCTAACTGGCGATTTCAGAACATAATAACATAAAAACACAGGACAAAAAGGAAACAGAGTGTTTAAGAAGGAACTGCAGATGCTGGAAAATCGAAGGTACACAAAACTGCTGGAGAAACTCAGCGGCTGCAGCAGCATCTATGGAGCCAAGGAAATAGGCAACGTTTAGGAAACAGAAGCAGTAGTTGGCTACTTGGCCTTTAAGCTTGATTACAGCATGATTACTGCTGTTACATTTCTTCCGACCCAGTTTCCCATAATCTTCATATCTTCAATCTTTCAAATATCTATAGAGAGAGTACAGAGAAGGTTTACCAGACTGATTCCTGGGATGTCAGGACTCTCATATGAAGAAAGACTGGATAGACTCGGCTTGTACACGCTAAAATTTAGAGGATTGAGGGGGGATCTTATAGAAACGCACACAATTCTTAAGGGGTTGGACAGGCTAGATGCAGGAAGATTGTTCCCGATGTTGGGGAAGTCCAGAACAAGGGATCACAGTTTAAGGATAAGGGGGAAATCTTTTAGGACCGAGATGAGAAAAACATTTTTCACACAGAGAGTGGTGAATCTCTGGAATTCTCTGCCGCAGAAGGTAGTTGAGGCCAGTTCATTGGCTATATTTAAGAGGGAGTTAGATGTGAATCTTGTGGCTAAAGGGATCAGGGGATATGGAGAGAAGGCAGGTACAGGATACTGAGTTGGATGATTAGCCATGATCACATTGAATGGCGGTGCAGGCTCGAAGGGACGAATGGCCTACTCCTGCATCTATGTTTCTATGTTTCTATGTTTCTATCCATCTCCATCTTAAATATATTAAATGATTTGGTGTCAGGGGTTATGGGGAGAAGGCAGGAGAATGTGGTTGAGAGAGTAAGCTAGATCAGCTTTGATTGAATGGCGTAGTAGAGTCGATGAGCTGAATGTCCTAATTCTGCTCCTATAACGTATGAACTATCTGGCTTCCATGATACTCGGGGGTAGAGAATTCCTATGATCCACCGCTTCTGAGAAAATAAATTTCTATTCATCTCAAATTACTAATTCCATATTTTGTAGGATGGAATTGCAGATGCTGGCTTATAAAAGCTGGACTAACTCAGCAGGTCAGACAGCATCTGTGGAGAAATTGAATTGGTGACGGTTCAGATCGAGACACTTCTTCAGATTGAGAGGCAGGGGAAAGGGACTACAAGTGTTTGTGTCTACCTTTGGTGTAGTCTGCAGTTCCTTCCTCCACATTTAATTGCCGTCTCCAGTTCCGTGTCAGCAGTCAAAATGTGTAGGAAGTAATGCTGGAGTAACTCAGCAGGACAGACAGCATCTCTTCAGTCAGAAGAAAGGTCTCAACATGAAACGTTACCCATTCCTTCTCTCCAGAGATGCTGCCTGTCCCACTGAGTTACTCCAGCATTTTGTGTCTACTTTTGATTTAAACCAGCAGATCAAACTGCAGATCTTTCCTACACAAGGAATCACAGATAGACACAAAGTGCTGGAGCAAATCAGAAGGTCAGGCAGCATCTCTGAAAGTCAGTGTGAAGAATGGTCTCGACCCGAAACGTCACCTGCTCCTTTTCTCCAGAGATGCTGCTTGAGACGCTGAGTTGCTCCAGCACTTTGTGTCAATCCCTGTTAGCAGCGGTAAGATGAAGTGCACTGCACGCCACACCTGCTTCAAACCACAGCCTTTACATCACATTTATGTTTAAAAGCAAACTGTGCAGTGGTCGCTCTGATAGATTTAGATTCAATTCAAAGACTCTTATCAGAACAATTACGTTTTTTCCGCAATTCGTTTTTGTTCAAAATCCAAGTTTGGCATTATCGAACTGTCGGAACTTGATCTCCCTCATCGTCTCTCCCGCCCGATCAATTTCAGTGGAAATTGACCTTAACCTTTCACCTGGCTTTCCCATTAATTACAAATAGAAAAGTGCTGGAGACAGCTACTGGGCAGTAAATAATGACCAGTAGACAGCCAGCAGAAACAATCAGAGACAGCCCAATTGCCCAGACTGAAATGACCAGAGGTCTGATCAATAGGGAAAGTGGATCATCCATTATAAACTGGCAAATTGGTTGAATTGTCCCTGTCTTATGCCATTCTACCCCCTTAGCTTTTTAATGCATTCCTTTACAAGTATTGCAATCAATCATAAGCCGGGATAACTTTCTGTCAAGTCAGGCAGCTACATCTCACTTGCCTTCCAATTATTTTTGCTTAACAAAGTAAAGATCTGAGTAAAAATACTGCTAATAGGGATATATAATAGTGGAGATTAGTGGCAGTCATAGCCAAAAGCAAGGGGCAGGAAAGGAACCTTTTCTGCTTGCCGATAAAAGGCAAAAAAAGATTACAATTTCGACAAACTATTATTGCAATTATCACTGAGCCAATTTATTTTAATTCAGCTATTTTGTTGAAAAACATTCCATGTTAGCAAGCCTACTGTTGAATAGTTGAGAAGGTTTTTTTTTTAACCAACCCTATTGATGGGTGTCGACCCGAAACGTCACCTATTCCCTTTCTCCAGAGATGCTGACTGGCCAGTTGAGTTACTCCAGCTTTTTACGTCTACCTTCGGGTTAAACCAGCATCTTCAATTCCTTAGAGTCAGATTGATAGAGTGAAACAGTGCCATTGGCCCAACTTGCCCACATTGGCTAACATGTCCCAGCTACACTAGTCCCACTTGCCTTCATTTTGTCCATATCTCTCCAAGCCTGTCCTATCCATGTACCTGTCTAACTGTTCCTCAAACGTTGGGATAGTTCTTGCCTCAACTACCTCCTCTGGCAGCTCGTTCCATGCACCCACCACCTTTGTGTGAAAAAGTTACCCCTCAGAATCCTATTAAATCTTTTTTCCCCTTCACCTTAAACCTATGTCCGTCCACAGGTCCTCAATTCACATACTCTGGGCAAGAGACTCTGTCCATCCTCCCTGTACTATTTTTAACTGAAATATTTCAGAAGCTTTAAAACTATAGAGTAAAGAGAGAGAAAAATGAATTTCAACTAGTTTTCTTATAGATCAGCCTGAATTTATTTTGCAGGCAGGGTTGTAATATGAATCAACTATGTCATATCCCCTGTGGAAGTTCAAATTCAAGTTCAAGTTCAAGTGAGTTTATTGTCATGTGTCCCTGTATAGGACAATGAAATCCTTGCTTTGCTTAAGCACACAGGAAATAGTAGGCATTTACTACAAAACAGATTAATGTGTCCATATACCATGATATAAATATATACACACATGATAAATAAACTGGTAAAGTGCAAATAACAGAAAGTGGTTATTAATAATCAGAGTTTTGTCCGAGCCAGGTTTAATAGCCTGATGGCTGAGGGGAAGTAGCTATTCCTGAACCTATTTGTTGCAGTCTTCAGGCTCCTGTACCTTCCACCTGTACTGCATTCAAAAGAATGGAAATTACTCCAATCGTAGAGATATTTAACGTACAAAAAATCGCCCAGTACCTTGTGACAGCCCTTACCATTAATTCCCATCTACACTTTCACTGTAACGGCAACACTATTGTCCGCACTCGGTTTATTTTCTCCTCTGTCGTACCCGATGTACTCATGTATGGCAAGATTTGCCTGAGTACAACATTATATAAAGATTTTGTGTCGGAAGGAACTGCTGGTTTAAACCGAAGAGAGACACAAAAAGCTGGTGTAACTCAGTGGGTCGCCAGTTCCTGTACCAATACCAATGCCTGTTTTATTCCAAGTGTGAGCCATCTGGTTTCTCATTGTCCCAAGCTAATATCAACACGTTAGTACTAGTTATTTGCTATTGGGTTCAAGTATACCGTGCATGGTTGTCATACAAATTAGATATCATTTGCTTCAGATACCATTGGACTGCGTAAACAAAGAAAAGTGGTAAATCTCAATGGAGTTGGATTCCAGCAATGAAGATAGACACTAAATGCTGGAGTAACTCAGTGGGTCAGGCAGCATCTCTGGAAAAAAGGAATAGGTAATGTTTTGAGTCTAGATCCTTCATCCTTCCAGCAAATTTTGAATTAACAACAACATAAGGAGTACAGAGTATGTACTGACAGCACAATGTTAACCACAGAGCTGGTGGCAGGAACAACAGCTAATACAGCATTTACAGCCGAGTCTAAACACAGATCCTGAGAATACAGAAACTAAGCTTGCAGACTTATCTTCTGGTAAAGTCAGGATTATTTTCTAGATGAACACAGGGGGAAGAGGATAGTTGCGTTTGCGAGAGTGTGATTTGTGAGGGATTTATTCAATCATCTGCACTCTGGCTGTGTTAGGTTAACAATTTAAAGAGATATTTCAGTTTGGAGAATGGAAGCTGGCTGTCCATAAGTACTGTCTCAACCCCATGGAAACTAAGTAAGTAAGTAAGTAAGTTTATTGGCCAAGTATGCACATACAAGGAATTTGCCTTGGTGCTCCGCCCACAAGTAACAACATGACAGTTACGAATGACTCAGAAAATACTAAACATTAATAAAACATTAGTGATAAAACACCATTGATCAAGCATGCGAACCACCAAAATACCAGATCAAAGGGAGGCCACAGATTTTTGGCTGTTGAGTAGAGCAACTACTCGTGGATAAAAACTGTTTTTATGTCTGGCTGTGGCAGCTTTGATAGTCCGGAGTCACCTTCCAGAGGGAAGTGATTCAAAGAGTTTGTGGCCGGGGTGAGAGGGATCAGAGATGATCTTGCCCGCTCATTAGGGCCCTGTACAACTGCAGAAGGACTTCTTTCCTCCTATACTTAATTCCTCGTGTTATGAAGGCCAACATTCCATTTGCTTTATTCACTCCCTGCTGTACCTGCATCTTTACTTTCAGTGACTGATGAACAAGGACACCCAGATCTCATTGTACTTCCTTTTCCTCTCTTGACACCATTCAGATAATAATCTGCCTTCCTGTTCTTGCCACCAAAGTGAATAACCTCACATTTATCCACATTACATCTATCCATATTAAACTGCATCTGCCATGGATCTGCCCACTCACCCAACCTGTCCAAGTCACCCTGCATCTTCATAGCATCCTCCTCACAGTTCGCACTGCCACCCATCTTTGTGTCATCTGCAGATTTGCTAATGTTACTTTTAATCCCTTCATCTAAATCATTAATAGGACATGAGAGGGTTACTGCACTGCCCTCACTATCCTCCAAATCATTCTCCGTGATGAATGCACCTTACCTTCACTCTGCGACCTTACCTTCATTTTCCAAAAATTGACTCCTTGCTCAGTCATAGTGATACAGCATAGAAACAGGCCCTTCGGCCTAACTTGCCCACAGTACATGTCCCAGTTCGTTGCCGAACCAGCAGGTCGAGGAACAGCTTCTTTCCGGCGGCTGTCACTCTACTCAACAACGTACCTCGGTGACTGCCAATCACCACCCCCCCCGGACACTTATTATTATTTATTCAAATCATTTGCTATGTCGCTCTTCCAGGGAGATGCTAAATGCATTTTGTTGTCTCTGTACTGTACACTGACAATGACAATTAAAATTGAATCTGAATCTGAATCTGAATCTGAGTTACACTAGTATCACCTGCCCCATGTCTGTCCCACCATGTACCTGTCGAACTATTTCTTAAATGTTGGGATAGTCATTGCCTCAACTACCTCCTCTGGCAGCTTGATCCATACCCCCACCACCCTTTATGTGAAAAAGTTACCCCTCACATTCCTATTACATATTTTCCCTTCACCTTAAAACTATGTCCTCTGGTCGTCAATTCAACAACTCTGGGCAAGAGACTCTGTGCGTGTGCCCATCTAATCCTCTGATGATTTTATACACCTCTATAAGATCATCCCTCATACTCCTACACTCCATGGAATAAAGTCCCAGCCTGCTCAACCTCTCGCTATAGCCCAGACCCTCTATTCGCAAAAGGCTCTCCCATTGAACGGTGAGCCACCTACCTTTGCAGCACTAGAGAGCCGGGTTCGATCCTGACTACAGGTGCTGTCTGTACAGATATTTAATGTTCTCCCTGGGACCATAAGGGTTTTCTCCAGGTCCTCTGGTTTCCTCCCACACTCCAGGGTTTGTAGGTTAATTGGATTTGGTAATTTGTAAAATAACTCTAAGTGTGTATAGTAAAAATAAGTGTGTATAGTTTAGTGTATCACTGGTCAGCGCGGACTCAGTGGGGTGAAGGGCCTGTTTCCGCACTGTATCTCTAAAATCTAAAGTCGACTGTTCTTGTTCTATGTTCTTTGGTTTATGGTTTAGAGAAACAACGTGGAAACTGCCCCTTTGGCCCACCATGTCAACATTGGCCACCGATCCCCGCACATTAACACTATCCTACACACACGAGGGACAATTTACATTTATATCAAGCCATTTAATCCACAAACCTGTACGTCTTTGGAGTGCGGGAGGAAACAGGAGCATCCAGGGAAAACCCACGCAGTCACAGGGAGAACGTACAAACTCCGTACAGACAGCACCCGCAGTCGGGATCGAACCTGGGTCTCTGGCGCTGTAAGGCAGCAATTCTAACACAGCGCCACCGTGCCGCCCTTATGTTGGCTAACTCTTAAAGGCCAACTTCATCAGCACCAAGAGCCCAATTCAATTCAGTTGGCTCTCAATGGGAGACCACAACACCAGGCTCCTGGAAAGGGAACACTCAACAGAATCAATAGACGACGAAACTGTTTTCATGATAAAAAATAATAGCTTAGAGAGACAGCATGGAAACAGGCCCTTCGGCCCATTGAGTCCGTGCCAACCAGTGATCCTCACACATTATTGCAATGGAAGGCATTTAAAGACTGCATGGATGAACTACAACAATTGTTCATCCCAGTTTGGCAAAAAAAAAAAATCAGGGAAGGTAGTGACTCCGTGGATAACAAGGGAAATCAGGGATAGTATCAAAACAAAAGATGAAGCGTACAAATTAGCCAGAAAAAGCAGCCTACCAGAGGACTGGGAGAAATTCAGAGACCAGCAGAGGAGGACAAAGAACTTAATTAGGAAAGGGAAAATAGATTATGAAAGAAAACTGGCAGGGAACATAAAAACTGACTGCAAAAGCTTTTATAGATATGTGAAGAGAAAAAGATTAGTTAAAACAAATGTAGGTCCCTTGCAGTCAGAAACGGGTGAATTGATCATGGGACAAGGACATGGCAGACCAATTGAATAACTACTTTGGTTCTGTATTCACTAAGGAAGACATAAAAAGTCTGCCGGAAATAGCAGGGTACCGGGGGTCAAATGAGATGGAGGAACTGAGTGAAATCCAGGTTAGCCGGGAAGTGGTGTTTAGGTAAATTGAATGGATTAAAGGCCGATAAATCCCCAGGGCCAGATAGGCTGCATCCCAGAGTACTTAGGGAAGTAGCCCCAGAAATAGTGGATGCATTAGTGATAATTTTTCAAAACTCTTTAGATTCTGGAGTAGTTCGTGAGGATTGGCGGGTAGCTAATGTAACCCCACTTTTTAAAAAGGGACGGAGAGAGAAAATGGGGAATTACAGACCAGTTAGTCTAACATCGGTAGTGGGAAAACTGCTAGAATCAGTTATTAAAGGTAGGATAGCAGCACATTTGGAAAGTGGTGAAATCATTGGACAAAGTCAGCATGGATTTATGAAGGGTAAATCATGTCTGACGAATCTTATAGAATTTTTCGAGGATGTAACTAGTAGAGTGGATAAGGGAGAACCAGTGGATGTGTTATATCTGGACTTTCAGAAGGCTTTCGGCAAGGTCCCACATAAGAGATTAGTATACAAACTAGAGAACTGGCTGGCAGACAGGAAGCAAAGAATAGGAGTAAACGGGTCCTTTTCACAATGGCAGGCAGTGACTAGTGGGGTACCGCAAGGCTCAGTTCTGGGACCCCAGCTATTTACGATATATATTAATGATTTGGATGAGGGAATTGAATGCAACATCTCCAAGTTTGCGGATGACACGAAGCTGGGGGGCAGTGTTAGCTGTGAGGAGGATGCTAGGAGGCTGCAAGGAGACTTGGATAGGCTGGGTGAGTGGACAAATGCATGGCAGATGTAGTATAATGTGGATAAATGTGAGGTTATCCACTTTGGTGCAAAAAACAGGAAAGTAGATTATTATCTGAATGGTGGCCGATTAGGAAAGGGGGAGATGCAACGAGACCTGGTATGTTAGCATTCATAACAAAAGGATTTGAGTATAGGAGCAGGGAGGTTCTACTGCAGTTGTACAGGGTCTTGGTGAGACCATACCTGGAGTATTGCGTACAGTTTTGATCTCCTAATCTGAGGAAAGACATTCTTGCCATGGAGGGAGTAGAGAGAAGGTTCACCAGACTGATTCCTGGGATGTCAGGACTTTCATATGAAGAAAGACTGGATAGACTCGGTTCGTACTCGCTAGAATTTAGAAGATTGAGGGGGGATCTTATAGAAACTTACAAAATTCTTAAGATGTTGGACAGGCTAGAGGCAGGAAGATTGTTCCCGATGTTGGGGAAGTCCAGAACAAGGGGTCACAGTTTAAGGATAAGAGGGAAATCTTTTAGGACCGAGATGTGGAAAACATTTTTCACACAGAGAGTGGTGAATCTCTGGAATTCTCTGCCGCAGAAGATAGTTGAGGCCAGTTCATTGGGTATATTTATGAGGGAGTGAGATGTGCCCTTTGTGGCTAAAGGGATCAGGGGTATGGAGAGAAGGCAGGTACAGGATACTGAGTTGGATGATCAGCCATGATCATATTGAATGGCGGTGCAGACTCGAAGGGCCGAATGGCCTACTCCTGCACCTAATTTCTATGTTTCTATGTTTCTATGTATAATTAGTTTACACGATGTGAGTTGTTACGATTTGGAATACAATGCCATAAAGGGTGACCAGCATAGATATTGTATTTCAGAACAAAATTATTATTTATTTGAATAAATAAATATTTGCAGTGGTTTGGAGAACAGGCAAATGATAGGGAACTCAGAATATTTGTTACACTCTTGGTGGATTGATGACATCTCTATGTTGTGAGATTAAACATAAGACCATAAGACATAGAAGCAGTCAGTGAGGGAGTGCAGCATAGGTTTACAAGGTTAATTCCCCGAATGGCAGGACTGTCATATGCTGAGAGAATGGAGCAGCTGGGCTTGTACTCTCTGGAGTTTAGAAAGATGAGAGGGTATCTCATTGAAACATATAAGATTGTTAAGGGCTTGGACACACTAGAGGCAGGAAACATGTTCCCGATGTTGGGGGAGTCCAGAACCAGGGCCACAGTTCAAGAATAAGGTAGTAGAATAAGGAACAATCTTCCTGCCATTTAGAACGGGGACAAGGGAACACTTTTTCTCACAGATAGTCTGTGGAATTAGTGCCTCAGAGGGTGGTGGAGGCAGCTTCACTGGATGCTTTCAAGAGAGAGCTAGGTAGGGCTCTTAAAAATAGCGGAGTCAGGGGATATGGGGAGAAGGCAGGAATGGGGTACTGATTGAGGATGATCAGCCATGATCACATTGAATGGCGGTGCTGGCTTCGAAGGGCCGAATGGCCTACTCCTGCACCTATTGTCTATTGTCTATTGACATTCGGTCCACCGAGTTTGCTCTGTCATTTGATCATGGCTAATCTATGTTACACTCTCAACCCCATTCCCCTGCCTTCATCCTGTAACAATACAATACAATTTTATTTGTCATTTGAACCTCGTTGAGGTCCAAATGAAATGTTGTAGTCTTACAAATCTGTCTTTAGTAAGGGGGACAAACCTTTGACCCCCTTACTATGTGGGAGTCGTTTAGAGTCCAGCTGATCAGAGTCAGCACTGGTTTGTTCTCGCTTGGAGAAGGGACAAGGATGTCAAGGTAAGGGGGACCGCTGCGCCACTCTGGCCACTGGTATCTTCTTTAATCTCATGAATGGGACACATAAAGCTCCTTATTAATGCGCCAGCCTGCATTATGCATTAAAGTTCTGAAGCTGACTTGAAGCATCAACCATCTGAACAAGAGCCAGGGGCATTACCAACTGAGTTATAATGTTCGCTGACTACAAGCATGTGGAGAAATGGTGTAACAAGAAAAGAGAAGGCCAGGGGGAAGGAATGGACACCACAAGTGAACGTTGGATTGGATATCAAATGGCATACGTCCCCTTGTAATAAATGGCATAAAAATAAATTGTTACATTTTTGATTTTTATCCCAAGGTAATAGCTGATCAGTTTACTGTGCTGTCTTTATGATCCCTCTTCTATATAGATGAAACGTGCTAGATTTTCTGACTTTACACACCTGCATCCAAAGGTGGGAAACACCATTTCAGTGAAACATGACAATCTCAGATTGAATTGAATCAGGTCACTGAGGCTCAGAAAGACATTTGTTGTACTTTTTTTTTAAAACGAGTAATATTTTCATTTTTCCATCAGGCATTTGGAACATGATCATTCTCAATTTAAGCGCGATGTGAACTGAATTGAAATTAACAAAGGATTCACCAGTTAGTATCAGGAAACACTGATCTTATTAGGCAATCCATCGTGAATAAGGAACTCAAGAATGAACATATTTATCACCTGCCTCACTTTATTATTTTTGACTCTTTTGTTACACTTGCAGCTATGTAAAAGCATGGGTGGCACGGTGGCGCAGCAGTGGAGTTGCTGCCTTACAGCTCTTGCAACGCCGGAGACCCGGGTTTGATCTCGACTACGCGTGCTATCTGTACGGAGTTTGTAGGTTCTCCCTCTGACCTGCATGGATTTTCTCCGGTTTCCTCCCACACTCCAAAGACGTGCAGGTTTGTAGGTTAATTGACTTGGTATAACTGTAAAATTCCCCACTAGTGTGTATACAATAGTGTTAGAATGCGGTGATCTCTAGTTGGCATGGACTTGGGCTGAGGGGCCTGTTTCTGCGCTGAATCATTAACTACATTTTAAACTTAAGTTTGACAACTCTCATAGATGGTCCACACTTGATTGTGAATTGGATTGAACCTGTCTAGAAACCAGTCTTAATCTTCAGAAGTTCATTTCATGTGATAGGAGCAGAATTAGCCCATTAGACCCATAAAGCCTACACTGCCATTTAATCATGACTAATTTTATCTCAGATTCAGATTCAATTTAATTGTCATTGTCAGTGTACAGTACAGAGACAACGAAATGCATTAGACAACAAAATGCATTGTTGTCCCTTCTAGCCCCATTCTCCTGCCTTCTCCCAATAACCATTGATACCTTTACCTTCTCTGGAGCGCAGAAGGTTAAGGGGGGACTTGATAGAGGTCTTTAAAATGATGAGAGGGATAGACAGAGTTGATGTGGACAAGCTTTTCCCTTTGAGAATAGGGAAGATTCAAACAAGAGGACATGACTTCAGAATTAAGGGACAGAAGTTTAGAGGTAACATGAGGGGGAACTTCTTTACTCAGAGAGTGGTAGAGGTGTGGAATGAGCTTCCAGTGGAAGTGGTGGCAGCAGGTTCGTTGGTATAATTTAAAAATAAATTGGATAGGCATATGGATGAGAAGGGAATGGAGGGTTATGGTATGAGTGCAGGCAGGTGGGACTATGGGAAAAAAGTTGTTCGGCACGGGCTTGTAGGGCCGAGATGGCCTGTTTCCGTGCTGTAATTGTTATATGGTTGTTATATGGTTAATCAAGAATCTATCTATCTCTTCCTTAACAATATCCATTGACTTGGCTTCCACAGCTTTCTGTGGCTATGAATTCCACAAATTCACCACCCTCTGACTAAAGAAATTCCTCCTCACCTCCTTCCTAAAGGAACGTCCATTAATTCTGAGCCTATGACCTCTGGTCCTAGATTCTCCCACCAGTGGAGACATCCTCTCCACATCCGAATCAAAATCCATGTCAAAAGTGTTTGATAGATCCCTTGCCTGACCTCAACGGGACCAAGTGCAAACCCAGCGACCGTTTCGCCAAACACTTGCCCTCAGTCTGCCAAGGCCTATTAGATCTTCCGTTTGTTTAAGAAGGAACTGCAGATGATGGTAAATCGAAGGGAGACAAAAATGCTGGAGAAACTCAGCGGGTCAGGCAGCATCTCTGAAGCGAAGGAAATAGGCAACATTTTGGGTCGAAATCCTTCTACCGCCCCTCCTTGAGTCTGAAGGAGGGTTTCGACACGAAACGTTGCCTATTTCCTTCGCTCCATAGATGCTGCCTCATCCGTTGAGTTTCTCCAGCATTTCTGTCTACCTACTAGATCTCCCAGTTGCTAACCATTTGAACTCCCCTTCCCATTCCCCCATACTGGCCTTTCTGCACTGGGCCTCTTCCAATGCCAGAGTGAGGCCACACTCAACCTGGTGGAACAGCACCTCATATTTCACTTGGGTGGGTAGCTTACAACTTAATAGTATGAACTTTAAATTCTCCAATTTTAGGTAACCTCTAAAAGCACCCTCTCCCTCGCCTTTCTCCATCACACTATACATCCCGCCCCCTCCCCTCTACCCTACCTGGCCACGCACACTGACAATCGATCACCCGTTCATGTTAGAACACTGGTTATATGTTATCAGGCTCTCTCATCCACTTTCTGCACATTAAGGGCAATTTATAGAAGCCAATTAACTGACAAAGCCACACAGCTTTGGTATGTGGGAGGAAACCCACTTAGTCACACGGAGAACCTGCAAGCTCCACACAGACAACAGCCCTGGTCAGGACTAAACGCTCATCTCTGGCATTGTGAGTCCGTGGTTCTACCAGCTGTGCATTTGCCACCCTTAGTTGAATCCAACTTGTGGCTTTCAATCTGCGAGTGCCGTTGGTAAGGGTCTAAGCTACTGGTGAATCGAGCATAGTCAACATGGACATTAAGGCAAGATGCACTCAGAATATCAAATGAAAGACAGCCACTCAACACTTCCAAACCTTTTACCGGGATCGAAATATTGATCGAGATTTTGAACCTCTTTCATCAATGAGGCAAAATAAATCTTTCAGCAAAGTTCTCTTCAAAGCTTCAGGAGAAATAGCACTCAATGCAGGGAACGTGTCTAAACTGGGACCACAATTAATTAGTCTTTTAGTGGCATCAAGCTTGGAATAGAAAGTTGTGTTGACCTCAAAGGGCAGTCACCACAGCCATGAAGTGAGACATTTTGTATCAGTATAAAGCAGATCGCAGGGTGGATATGTTAAATAGCAGAGCCTTGAGATGAGAGGGGGAAAAATGTAAATAAGATGTGCAGGGCAAGTTTATTTTTACACAGAGAGTGGTGGGCACCTGGAACGAGCTGTTAAGGATAGTGGTAGAGTCAGATATGATGGTGGGATTTAAGAGGTTTTTATATAGGCACATGGGCATGCAGGGAATGGAGGGCTGAGGAACAAGTACAGGCAGAGTACGTAAGTTACATAGAAACATAGAAAATAGGTGCAGGAGGAGGCCATTCGACCCTTCGAGCCAGCACCGCCATTCACTGTGATCATGGCTGATCGTCCCCTATCAATAACCCGTGCATGCCTTCTCCTCATTTGCCCTGACTCCACTAGCCCCTAGAGCTCTATCTAACTCTCTTAAATCCATCCAGTGATTTGGCCTCCACTGACCTCTGTGGCAGGGAATTCTATAAATTCACAACTCTCTGGGTGAAAAAGATTTTTCTCACCTCAGTCTTAAATGACCTCCCCTTTATTCGAAGGTTGTGGCCCCTGGCTTATAAGTGATAGGAGCAGAATTAGGCCATTCGACCCATCTAGTCTACGCCGCCATTCAATCATGGCTGATCTACCTCTCCCTCCTAATCCCATTCTCCTGCCTTCTCCTCCCCCCCTAACTCCCGACACCCGTACAAATCACAAATCTATTTATCTCTGCCTGACGGCCTCCACAGCCTTCTGTGCAATCAATTCCACAGATTCACCACCCACTGACTAAGGATACTCAGATACATCCTAGAAGTTTGAAGAAGGGTCTCGACCCAAAACATCACCCTTTCCTTCTCTCCAGAGATGCTGCCTGCCCAGCTGAGTTACTCCAGCTTTTTGTGTAAACTCAGCAACTGCTCTGTCCAAAACCACAAGGAATTGCCCAGAGTTGTGGACGGAGTCTGGTCCGTCACACAAACCAGCCCACCTACCCCCACCATCGACTCCATTTACACCACATTGCCTCAGCAAAGTAGCCAACATAATGATGGACCATTTAAACCCAGGTCATTCCTTCTTCTCACCTCTTGCATCAGGCAGAGGGACAAACCATTGTAAGCATGCACCACCGGATTCAAGAATAGCTTTTACCCTACTGGTTTCAGATGGTTGAATGTGGGAGGGATGGATTTGTGACCCCCCCCTGATCTACCTTGTGGATCTCATGGGTTTTTGTATCTGCACTTTACTCAGTAGCTTCAGCACTATATTTTGATATTAATATATGATTAATTGTACTGGTATTTGATAGATTGTATATCTTGTTGTCACCTTCCTCGCTGCTAACTATGAAAATTCTACATTTTCCTTGATCATCGTCTGCTTTGATCTGCTGTTTTCACACCTTACCTTACCCTATCTCTTGTCTCTCCAACCCCCCCCCCCCCCCCCCCCCCCCCCCTCACAGTCTGAAGAAAGGTCTCGACCTGAAGTGCCACCTATTCCTTCTCTCCAGAGATACTGCATGTCCCACTGAGTTACTCCGGCTTTTTGTGTCATAGAAACATAGAAACATAGAAACATAGAAATTAGGTGCAGGAGTAGGCCATTCGGCCCTTCGAGCCTGCACCGCCATTTAATATGATCATGGCTGATCATCCAACTCAGTATCCCGTACCTGCCTTCTCTCCATACCCTCTGATCCCCTTGGCCACAAGGGCCACATCTAACGCCCTCTTAAATATAGCCAATGAACTGGCCTCAACTACCCTCTGTGGCAGAGAGTTCCAGAGATTCACCACTCTCTGTGTGAAAAAAGTTCTCCTCATCTCGGTTTTAAAGGATTTCCCCCTTATCCTTAAGCTGTGACCCCTTGTCCTGGACTTCCCCAACATCGGGAACAGTCTTCCTGCATCTAGCCTGTCCAACCCCTTAAGAATTTTGTAAGTTTCTATAAGATCCCCTCTCAATCTCCTAAACTCTAGAGAGTATAAACCAAGTCTATCCAGTCTTTCTTCATAACATGTCGATCTACACTGTCTGTGGATTCAGCTGCTTTCTTCTCTTTTGCACAATCTGATGAACTTGTGAATAGTATGATTTGCCCAAATGCCATGCAAGCAAAGCCTTTCACTGCATCATGGTGTTTTTGACAATAATGCCCCTGTCCCACTTTGGAAACCTGAACGGAAAGCTCTGGAGACTTTGCGCCCCACCCAAGGTTTCCGTGCGGTTCCCGGAGGTTTTTGTCAGTCTCCCTACCTGCTTCCACTATCTGCAACCTCCGGCAACCACCTGCAACCTCCGGGAACCGCACGGAAACCTTGGGTGGGGCACAAAGTCTCCAGAGGTTTCCGTTCCGGTTTGCTAAGTAGGACAGGGGCATAACAATAAACCGATATTGTAAGCCTGCGGCCTACAACATCTTGGGGCCTCGGTCTGTGGAGCTTCAGGCGACAGACGTGGAGTGGAGCAGAGAAGAGCTCAGACCGTCGACCTGCACCTGGAAGCCACGGTCTCCGGTAAGGAGGTGGCCGATTTGGGAGCTCCAGGCCGCGGGGTGTGTTCGACCTGTCCCGATGTCGGCGTTCCGACCATCTCGACCAGAGGGCTTGAACATCGGGCCGTCAGTAGCATCGACTACGGAGGGTCAGGGCCCTCAATCACGGGTGAATAAGGGAGGAGGAGGAGGAAGGCTGCCTGAATTGTATGGCCTTCCACCACAGTGAAGAATGCCGTGGTGGGTGTCTGTGTTAAATTATGTTGTGTATTATGTCCTTTTATAATTGTAACGCTGCATGGGAAATTCAATTCACTGCACCTTATGGTGCGTGTGACAAATAAATTTGAACTTGAAACATGTAAAATCATTTAACTCTGCAGGCCACCTCACAAAGTCACCTCACTGCCAGCTGCTCAAAAATGTCTTACCTCCCTCTCTTCCACCAATTGCATTCAATCTCTGTTACAACAGACGTCCACCTCTTAACTTGTTCCTGACTATTGTTCCAGCTGGCCTCAATCTTACACATCTCTATTGGGCCCCTTCTATTCCCAAACCATTTTAATTAATTATTGGATACAAGGAACTGCAGATGCTGGTTTACAAAAGAAGACACAAAGCGCTGGAGTAACTCAGCCTGTCAACTCTGGAGAACAGGGATAGGCGATGTTTCGGGTCGGGACCCTTCCTCAGGCTGACTGTTGGATGGAGGGAGAAGGGGGAAAAAACAACTGGAAGAGAGAAAAGGCAGAACAAAGCCTGGCAGATAATAGGTTGATGCAGGTGAGGGAAGGGTTTTGAAAAGCGGGTGGTGGACAAAGGCCAGATATGAAAAGAAAGAAGGTCATTAAATGATGCAGTGTCGAAGCAGGCCCTTTGGCACGACTTGCCCATGCTGACCCACATGCCTCATCTACACCAGTCCCACTCATCTGCTTTTAGCTCATGTACTTCTAAGCCTGTCCTATCCATGTAGTAAATCCTAGTAACCTTCCCGAAGGCTCGTTGGTTGGTGGAGCCCACCCAAAGGCTCATCGATCGACGGGACCAGGAGCCAGACCGAAGGCTCATCAGTCAGCTAAACTAGGAGGGAACTGGAGACATCAGATGCAAGGCAGACACAAAATGCTGGAGTAACACAGCGGGTGAGGCAGCATCTATGGAGAGAAGGAATTGGCGATGTTTCGGGTCGAGACCCTTAGAAACATAAAAACATAGAAAATAGGTGCAGGAGTAGGCCATTTGGCCCTTCGAGCCTGCACCGACATTCAATATGATCATGGCTGATCATCTAACTCAGTATCCTGTACCTGCCTTCTCTCCATACCCCCTGATCACTTTAGCCACAAGGGCAACATCTAACTCCCTCTTAAATATAGCCAATGAACTGGCCTCAACTACCTTCTGTAGCAGAGAGTTCCAGAGATTCACCACACTCTGTGTGAAAAATGTTTTTCTCATCCCGGTCCTAAAGGATTTCCCCCTTATCCTTAAACTGTGACCCCTAGTCCTGGACATCCCCAACATCGGGAACAATCTTCCTGCATCTAACCTGTCCAACCCCTTAAGAATTTTGTAAGTTTCTATAAGATCCCCCCTCAATCGTCTAAATTCTAGCGAGTACAAGCCGAGTCTATCCAGTCTTTCTTCATATGAAAGTCCTGACATCCCAGGAATCAGTCAGGTGAACCTTCTCTGTACTCCCTCTATGGCAAGAATGTCTTTCCTCAGATTTGGAGACCAAAACTGTACACAATACTCCAGGTGTGGTCTCACCAATACCCTGTACAACTGCAGTAGAACATTCCTGCTCCTATACTCAAATCCTTTTGCTATGCACCCTTCTTCAGATGTAAGGCATAAGGTCATAGGGAATAGGAGTAGAATTAGGCCAATCGGCCCATCAAGTCCAATCCACCATTCCATCATGGCTGATATATTTCTCCCTCCTAACACCATACTCCAGTCTTCTCCCCGTAACTTCTGACCCCGGTACTAATCAAGAATCGATCTATCTCTGCCTTAAAAATATTCACTGACGGCCTCCACAGCTTTCAGTGGCAATGAATTCCACATTCACCACCCTCTGACTAAAGACATTCCTCCTCATCTCCTTCTTAAAAGAACATCCTTTAATTCGAGGGTGGGAGATTACAACCTTCACGTGGTCCGCCCTGTTTCGAAAAATGCACTCAATCTGGCGTGCACAATCAAATAAGATCAAATAGAACAAATTGTTCCACAAATTAAGGCTGTGTACCCCATAGGCAAGAAGATGAAGAATTCTGAGGCCTTTAGTGACCTTTAGTCCTAGACTCTCCCACTTGTGGAAACATCCTCTCCACATCCACTCTATCCCAAGCCTTCCACTATTCTGTGCATTTCAATGAGGTCCCCCCTCATTCTTCTAAAACTCCAGCGAGTACAGGCCCAGTGCCAACAATCACTCATCATTAGTTAACCTACTAATTCCTGGGATCATTCTTGTTAAGTGGTGGTGGGAGAGAGAACTGGGGCAACGCCTCCAGCAACTTCAGGCTCGGCTGCAGGAGGTGCCCCCAGGACACAAAGATAGCCTGATGAGGTGAGGAGAGGGACATTGGTTCGTGAGAATGGCTCCAGTATGTAGAGCATGCGTGCTTTAATGGCGCCGCTAAAAATGGTGGCTTCTGCACGTGTAAATATACGCAAATGAATGTCACTGTGCAGTTGCTTGTGTGCCAAAATGAAGCCCCATTGAACCACTGTAGGGTTAAAATATGCTCTCCTCAAAAATCAGGTGCTCGAAGTGGCATTAGCTTCCTGGCTTTGCTCTTTATCGACTAGCAAACTCACAATGGGCCGAAAGGCCTCCTTCAGTAATGCTATTTGTTTTTGAAGTCATGCGAGGCCATTTTGCTTCAATGTAATTACATCAATGTATGATTTTCTGGTACTTTAAGTCACCTGCAATAACACGAGGTTCTAAGTATTCTTAATGCACTCACTCAATTTAGTTTTTACTATTACTGTTTTTCTTGTGGTGGATGTCGTCCTAAATTCCACTAAGTGCTTCCACCCTCTCATTGTTCCTCCAGGGGAATATGCTCCAATTCAGAGGAAGCATAAAAGCAATTAGAATTTATTGGCCCCTACCCCCAGCCATGTTAGAATTTAAACCGATACATTCTTAATCAGACTGACAATCCCTCCCTCTCTGCTCCCTCCTCGCTAATGAATGAATAATAGGACAATTCCCAGCAACTTTTAAGATCGGAAACTATGGCTTTAGGATAAACAAGAGGCGTCACAGTGGCACAGCGGTAGTTTCTGCCTTGCAGGGTTCACAGTGCTGGAGACCCGGGTTTGATCTCGACTGCGAGAGCTTATCTGTACGGAGTTTGTACGTTCTCCCCGTGACCATGTGGGTTTTCTCCAAGATCTTCGGTTTCCTCTCACACTACAAAGGCGTACAGGTTTGTAGGTTAATTGGCTTGGTATAAATGTAAAATTGGCCCTAGTGTGTGCAGTATAGCATTAGTGTGCAGGGATCACTGGTCAGCGAGGATTAGGTGGGCCAAAGGGCCTGTCTCCATGCTGTATCTCTAAATTAAACTAAATCATTGGTTTACTTTGGCATTAGAATAAGGGACAACTTTTGGATTTGGGATGACCAAAAATGCCGGAATAAAAATGAGTGTTAGTATGTAGGGGTTGCTGGTCAGTGCGGACACGGTGGGTTGAAGACTACTATTTCCTCGCTGTATCTCTAAACTAAACTGTACAGGGCCCTGGTGAGAACACACCTGGAGTATTGTGTGTAGTTTTGGTCTCCACATTTGAGGACAGACATTCTTGCTATTGAGGGAGTGCAGGGTAGGTTCACCAGGTTAATTCCTGGGATGGCGGGACTGTCATATGTTGAAAGAATGGAGCGACTGGGGTTGTATACACTGGAATTTAGAAGGATGAGAGAGGATCTTATAGAAATATATAAGATTATTAAGGGATTGGACATGCTAGAGGCAGGAAACATGTTCCCGATGTTGGTGGAGTCCAGAACCAGGGGCCACAGTTTAAGAATAAGGGTTAGACCATTTAGAACGGAGATGAGGAAAAACCTTTTCACCCAGGGAGTTGTGAATCTGTGGAATTCTCTGCCACAGAAGGCAGTGGAGGCCAATTCACTGGATGCATTAATGAAAGAGTTAGATAGAACTCTTAAAAATAGCGGAGTCAAGGGATATGGGGAGAAGGTAGGAGCGGAGTACTGACTGTGGATGATCAGCAATGATCACAGTGAATTGCGGTGCTGGCTCAAAGGGCCTACTCCTGCACCTATTGTCTATTGTCTATTGTCTATTGTCTAAACTAAACTAAACTAAAGAGCAACACTTTTCTTTGTCACACATGCATCAGATTTTGTTTTAAATTCCAGGTTGCTTTTAGCTTATCTTTAAAGCTGTGTCATAGTGTCCTTGTTTGTGAGCTAGCTTCCCAGCTCTCTGTGGAATGAATGCCTGTTACAGATAAATGCATCACTTGCCCGGAAATACATTGTGTAGAAAATAAAGGGCGCTGGTTCAGTTTTAGCATTGTCATGTAAACTCGCGTCCGTTAACCACGGACTGCCTTTGGAGGAGAGCTTACTTCTCCCCATATTTATTATGCACACATTATATGCATTTATTGATCATTCCAAAGACCCAGATAATTTTAATTAACATCAGTGCACAAGGCAACAGAGTGCTCAATCCAATCACATTTTCCCGTAAGAATGATTGTTTGGTATCCGGGAACAGCAATTTGTGAATGTGTCATCCATAATTCTGCTGCCCTCTTGTGTGCTAACTCTCCCCGCACCTAATGGCGCCAAAATAGAGATGGTCAAAAGCTTCACGTTCTTATGGCCCTGTCCCACTGTATGAGCTCATTCAAGAGCTCTCCCAAGTATTAAAAAGAAAATCAACGGGTGGTACGGACGGAGAATGAACGTAGCGGGTACGTCGGAGCTCGGGGACATCTCTTAGCGGCTCGTAACGCTAACGGCAGGTACTCGGGAAACGCGGTAAGCTCAGGACGACTCGTGAAGATTTTTCAACAAGTTGAAAAATGTCCACGAGAGCCCCGCGCACCGAGGAGCGGCCATTACCGTAAATCTCCGAGTTCGAATCAGGGCAAACTCGGGAGAACTCTTTGAATGAACTCGTACAGTGGGACAAGGCTTATAGGAATAAATATCACCAACAATGCATCCTGAACCAGCCACATCAAAGCTATGGCCATGAAAGCACGTGAAACAAACCTACATCTTTAGAAGGCTTAGGAAGCTTGGCTTGTCCCCCAACAACCCTCACCAACCACTACAGATGCACAGTAGAAAGCATCTTATGGGGATGTATCGCAGCATGGTTTGGGTTGAGCTGCATCCAGAACTGCAATAAATTACCAGGAGTTTTGTATGTAGTCCAGACCATCAATCATACTATCCTCCTCTCCACTGACTCCATCTACACTTCACGCTGCCTCGGCAAGGCCTCGGCAAGGCCACCAACATAATCGAGGACCAGTCTCACCCTGGTCATTCCCTCTTCTCCCCTCATCCAACAGGTAAGAGGTACAAAGGTTTGAAACCTCATACCTCCATTTTTAGGATTCGCTTCTGCCCAACTGTTATCAGGCAACTGAACCACCCTATCACCAGCTAGAGTGCGGTCCTGACCTCCCGGCGACCTCATTAGAGTCTGAAGAAGGGTCTCGACCCAAAACGTCACCCATTGCTTCCATCCAGAGATGCTGCCTGTTCCGCTGAGTTACTCCAGCATTTTGTGTCTATCTTCGGTGCCAACCAGTATCTGCAGTTCCTTCCTACAAACCTCCAGAGACCTTTGAACTATCTTTGTTCAGACTTTATCTTGCACTAATTGTTGTATCCTTTATCCTTCATCTCTGTAAAGTGGACGGCTTGATTGTAGTCATGCATAGTCTTTATTTGACTGGATAGCATATAACAAAAAGCTTTTCACTGTACCTCGGTACTCGTGACAATCATAAACTAAACTTCTGCTTATCCTTATGCTTGCCAGCCCAAAAGGATGGCAATTTCAATATTATACTCTTGCCACCCACCCATCCCAACCCCTCACCCTCTGCTTTTCCTTCTCAACCATCCATGCTTCTCTAAGTTGGGATTTTTGAGTATGTGCACATTTAAACACTCCATCATTGGCAAAAGAGTTGTCAACTTCCATGGCTCGTAGCTCAAGAATTCCATCCTCCAATCTCTCTGGCTGTCTCTCTTTCCTCGATTAAGCCACCCATTAAAACAAAAAAAAACAGTGTTGGAATAACTCAGCGGGTCAGGCAGCATCTCTGGAGAACATGGATAGGTGACGTTGTGGGTCAGGGTCCTTCTCCAGGCGTCTCCAGACTCGCAACGTCGCCTATCCATGTTCTCCAGAGATGCTGTTTGACCCACTGACTTACTCCAGCACTTTGTGTCTTTTTTATGTAAACCAGCATCTGCAGTTTGTTGTGTCTGAAATTAGCAGGGACATTGTTGGCGAGAAGGGAATGATGAAGGCAGAAGACCAAATGCTAAGTCAAAGTGTTAAGTCTTAAGGGCCTGTCCCACTTGGGCGTCATTTGCGTGTAATTTACGCGATATCATTTACGCGTCACGACGCATGTCGCGCACGTCGTGCCGCGCACGTGATGCACGCATGGTGCGCATTATGCACGCATGGTGCGTGGTGACGTAGGCAGTGACGCGCGGTCCCGTGTGGCGCCCCAGGATTTTGGGATGTACAAAATCTTTGCGCACCATCTGCGTGACGCGCAAATGGCGCCCAAGCGGGACAGGCCCTTTAATGAGGAGGCAAGTAGCCGCAGATGCGGGTACTCCCCTCCATTTAGAGCATCTACATGAGGCACTGCCTCAAGACCGTGTCCTCTTCTCTCTCGTACCAAAAGACAGGAGGTACAGTAGCCCGGGTTCGGTTCCCACACCTTCAGGGTCAGGAACAGTTACTGTACTTATCTACAGCTATTCAGTTCTTGAACCAACCTGCACAACCCTAATCCTACCGTTACAACAGAATGCTATCACCCACTTCTTGCACTATCATAGACTAGATTATTTTTCGCTAATCGTATTTTCCGTAATCTTGTTTGTTTTAAATATTTAATGTGCAATTTATCTATAATTTGTTTGGTTGTGTTTGTTTGAGTCCTGTGCCTGTAATTCTCATGCAAACAAGATTGTTATTGCACTAAACCATCGTGCCAACAACAAGAGAGCAATCCCATTGGAAACCCTTTGACTATCTTCGATCAGACTTTACTGGACTTTAGCTTGCACTAAACATCATTCATGTTGCTCCCTTTATCGTGTATTTGCACGCTGTGCAGACGGCTCGATTGTAATCATGTACTGTCTTTCCGCTGACTGGTTAGCGCGCAACAAAAGCTTTTCACTGTCCATTGGTACAGGTGGCAATAAACTAAACTTAGCTCAGCTTAACTCTCACCGTAATTATGCATTGAACAATAAACTCGGCTTGACATTAACAATGCGATAGTGTATAAAAAATTCAGTGTAGTTGGTGAATCCATCTTGAATAAATGACATTTAATACTAAACTATTAAAACGTTTTATCAGATAGTGTTTCACAATGAAAAGGCTCTCCACAGATTGCTCAATATGAAAATGCTCAGCAATGTTCAATAGAACTGCCTTGAACAATTGGATCATAATAGATTATCACTTCTCAGTTTAGGCAATGAAGAAGTTAAAATAATTTTAAAATATTACCATCAAAGACCACCAGCATAATCAAAGACAAGTCTCCCCCCGTGTCACAATCAAGGACCAGTCTCACCCCAGTCATTCCCTCTTCTCCCCTCTCCCATCTGGCAAGAGGTACTGAAGTGTGAAAACGCACACATCCAGGTTCAGGAACAGTTCCTCCCCAGCTGTAATCAGGCAACTGAACCATCCTATCACTCTTCTGAGAGCCGCTCTGATCTGCCATCTACCACATTGGAGATCCTTGGACTATCTTCAATCGGGCTTTACTGGACTTTATCTGGCTAAATGTTATTTCCTTTATCCTCTACCTGTGCTTTAGTTTTAATCATCTACAGTCTTTCCGCTGACTGGAGTGCATGCAACAAAAAAGCTTTTCACTATACCTCAGTACACGTGACAATAAACTAAACCACACTGTAAGTGGGCAGATGCTTTTAATGCAGGCAAAGTGGAGAAAATGCATTGAATGGTGTTCATTCATTCTAGGAGCAGAATTAGGCCATTCGGCCCATCAAGTCTACTCCGCCATTCAATCGTGGCTGATCTATCTGTCCCTCTCAACCCCATTCACTTGCCTTCTCCCCATAACCTCTGACACCCGTACCAATCAAGAATCTATCAATCTCCACCTTAAAAATATCCATTGACTTGGCCTCCTCAGCCGTCTCTGGCAATGGATTTCAGATTCACCGCCCTGGAATATTGGATGAAATAATTTGGAGATCCTTACTGTGATTAATCCTCATTAAGGAACAAATAATTTGTTGCTACTTAAAATCACTGTATTTTAAGAGGCCCAGTAGAGTGGAAAATATATTTCCCTGAGGGCATCAAAATGACACAGTGCAGCATAAAGCTTGGTTAATCTTGACATGTCATTAAGGCAGCGTGCTGGCATGGCAGTAAAGTTGCTGCCTTACAGCGCCAGAGACCCGGTTTGATCCTGACTACATAGAATCATGGAAAATAGTTGCAGGAGGAGGCCATTTGGCCCTTCGAGCCTGCACCGCCATTCATTGTGATCATGGCTGATCATCCACAAATCAGTAACCCCTGCCTGCCTTCCCCCCATATCCCTTGATTTCACCAGCCCCTAGAGCTCTATCTAACTCTCTTTTAAATTCATCCAGTGAATTGGCCTCCACTGCCTTCTGAGGCTGAGAATTCCACAAATTCACAACTCTCTGGGTGAAAACGTTTTTCCTCATCTCAGTTTTAAATGGGCTTCCCTTTATTCTTAGATTGTGGCCCCTAGTTCTGGACTCCCCCATCATTAGGAACATTTTTCCTGCGTCTAGCTTGTCCAGTCCTTTTATAATGGTATACGTTTCTATAAGAATCCCTCTCATCGTTCTATATTCCAGTGAATACAAGCCCAGTCTTTCCAATTTTTCCTCATATGACAGTCCCGCCATCCTAGGGATTAACCTCGTGAATCTACGCTGCACTGGCCCTTCTGCCAACTTGGCCACACTCCATCTATACTAGATCCACCTGTCTGCATTTTGCTCGTGTCCATCTAAACATATCCTATCTATGTACCTGTCCAAATGTTTCTTAAATATTGTGATAATACCTCCCTCAACTGCCTTCTCCAGCACCTCTGGTCCTTAATTTCCCCACTCTGGGGTAAAAGACTCTGCATTTACCATGTCTATTTCTCTCATGATATTATCCTATAGATCAGGGCCTCGGGTCTTTGTATTTCTTCTCAGTACCTTTTCCACCTTAGTGCAGCCAATCTAATCTGTTTCCAGGGGACAAACCTCAATCCCTATTTACTGAATCCATGAACTCTAATGGTCCTGTCCCACGTACCCGACTTTATCGGCGACTGCCGGCACACGTCAAAACCATATAACCATATAACCATATAACAATTATAGCACGGAAACAGGCCATCTCGACCCTTCTAGTCCGTGCCGAACACGTATTCTCCCCTAGTCATAGGTCGTTGCAGGTCGCCGAAAGGCGCTATGACTCTTTGGGCGACTGAGGAGACTACTCATGGCACATACAGGTGACACGAGGTGAAGCCTGTATGACCGTGAGTAGTCGCCAAATAGTTGTACCTTGTTCTGGTCGCTGCTGGATTTTTGGCGACCTGTAACGACCAATGACAGGTGCTGGCAGTCGCCGAAAAAGTCGCGTAAGTGGGACAGGTTCATGAGCGGATCTGGATCTGCCTACACTCCTACTCCCAGAGCGGGGCCAAGACGATTGGAGATAGACACAAAAAGCTGGAGTAACTCAGCGGGACCGGCAGCAACTCTGGAGAGAAGCAACGAGTGACGTTTCCGGTCGAGATCCTTCTTCAGACTGAAGAAGAGTCTCGACCCGAAACATTCAAATGACGTCACGTGCTCCAGACGGCTGTGCGGACGCATGATGACGAGCGCGACCATCGCGCGTCAATCACAGCCAGCCTGTCGCGTAAATGACGGACAAGTGGGACTGGCCCTTAAAGGAACTCCAAATGACAGCCCTGTGTGCACATATTTTTGTACTCCATTTCCTTTACTGTGATGGAAAATATACCATGTATCTTTCTAATTGCTGTGCCTGTATATTTAATTTCTAAAAGTCATTCTTTTTTACAGAATTAGATTTTAAAACTAAAATTAAGTGTTCTATTTAACCTTTCAGAAGCTGTAAGGCAATGTATAAGAATCCTGAAATAATAGCTGTTCCTATTATTCACATCTTAAACTTCCAGAGCATGTATATTTAGACATGGTCGAAAAAATGTTTGAAATGTCATTGACAATTATCAGTAAAGAAACCAACCTAATTGACTTTGCTTATTCTGCAAGCAATCCAATCCTCTTTGCAATCCTTGTTGCTCGGTGCTGTGAAGGTGAAATTCAAGAAGCAGGTTCCAGCCACAAATTTGACCACAGGCAGCGAGTGACCACAAAAAATCACTCCAGGAGCTTTGTACGAGAATGCCAAGCCACACAATGACTGGAAGTCTAACCTTTTTTCGGTCAACAAAAACCCAGCTAAGTGTCTTTCAGGCAGTCAATTAATACAAAAATCTGATACAAAGTAGTCCTGGGCTTCTGCGATATAAACAACAATTGTAAACTCAGTTCAAGGTTCCAGGAGGGACTAGGAGAACGAGCAGATAGATCACGTGAGTTATGAGTTGAGAACGCAACAAAAAGCATTTCACCGTGTACCATGAACTTAACTCATTACAGTGAAAGACAAGAAGGCAACCCAGAAACTGCAGATGCTGGATTCTTGAATACAATGCTATGTATGGTCTGGAGAAACTCAACCGGTCAGGCAGCATCCGAGGAGGGAAACAACAGACAATGACATTTCTTCAGGTTTTAATCCATCAACGGAAGCGTTTAGACAATAGTATACAAACTTAAAGCACAAGGCATTGGGGGTTCAGTATTGATGTGGATAGAGAACTGGCTGGCAAACAGGAAGCAAAGAGTAGGAGTAAACGGGTCCTTTTCACAATGGCAGGCAGTGACTAGTGGGGGACCGCAAGGCTCAGTACTGGGACCCCAGCTATTTACAATATATATTAATGATCTGGATGAGGGAATTGAAGGCAAATATCTCCACGTTTGCGGATGACACTAAGCTGGGGGGCAGTGTTAGCTGTGAGGAGGATGCTAGGAGACTGCAGGGTGACTTGGATAGGCTGGGTGAGTGGGCAAATGTTTGGCAGATGCAGTATAATGTGGATAAATGTGAGGTTATCCATTTTGGTGGCAAAAACAGGAAAGACTTTTATCTAAATGGTGGCCGATTGGGAAAGGGGGAGATGCAGCGAGACCTGGGTGTCATGGTACACCAGTCATTGAAGGTAGGCATGCAGGTGCAGCAGGCAGTAAAGAAAGCGAATGGTATGTTAGCTTTAATTGCAAAAGGATTTGAGTATAGGAGCAGAGAGGTTCTACTGCAGTTGTACAGGGTCTTGGTGAGACCACACCTGGAGTATTGCGTACAGTTTTGGTTTTCAAATCTGAGGAAGGACATTATTGCCATAGAGGGAGTGCAGAAACGGTTCACCAGACTGATTCCTGGGATGTCAGGACTGTCTTGTGAAGAAAGACTGGATAGACTTGGTTTATACTCTCTAGAATTTAGAAGATTGAGAGGGGATCTTATAGAAACTTACAAAATTCTTAAGGGGTTGGACAGGCTAGATGCAGGAAGATTGTTCCCGATGTTAGGGAAGTCCAGGACAAGGGGTCACAGCTTAAGGATAAAGGGGAAATCCTTTAAAACCGAGATGAGAAGAACTTTTTTCACGCAGAGAGTGGTGAAACTCTGGAACTCTCTGCCACAGAGGGTAGTTGAGGCCAGTTCATTGGCTATATTTAAGAGGGAGTTAGATGTGGCCCTTGTGGCTAAGGGGATCAGGGGATATGGAGAGAAGGCAGGTACGGGATACTGAGTTGGATGATCAGCCATGATCATATTGAATGGCGGTGCAGGCTCGAAGGGCCAAATGGCCTACTCCTGCACCTAATTTCTATGTTTCTATGTTTCTATAGACAATAGGTGCAGGAGTAGGCCATTCGGCCCTTCGAGCCAGCACCGCCATTCAATGTGATCATGGCTGATCATCCCCAATCAGTACCCCGTTCCTGCCTTCTCCCCATATCCCCTGACTCCACCATCTTTAAGAGCCCTATCTAGCTCTCTCCTCAAAGTATCCAGAGAGCCGACCTCCACCGCCCTCTGAGGCAGAGAATTCCACAGACTCAGAACTCTCAGTGAGAAAAAGTGTTTCCTCGTCTCCGTTCTAAATGGCTTAACCCTTGTTCTTAAACTGTGGCCCCTGGTTCTGGACTCCCCCAACTTTGGGAACATGTTTCCTGCCACTAGCGTGTCCAAACCCTTAACAATCTTATATGTTTCAATAAGATCCCCTCTTGCCAATTGTCACTTTGTGTTTTGATAAAGAAAGGCCACACTCATTGGAAAGCGGGGCTGAAAAATCTTTCACGAAATGTGGTGTTTTAGCGTGTATTGTGAAGGAATGCAATGCAACATTTCATTGCAAAATACAGGTGACTTTTTTTTGTAAGTGTGGTTCCACACATGCACATTTGGTCGGGATTCTTCCAGCTGTGGAATGCTAGCCCGGCTCAAACAAAGTCCAAAGGTTGTTACATTATAATGTTTTTGTTATATGTGGCTGCACCATTCAGCTCTCATTTCCTACCCCAAATCTTCTCCCCTTCTCCCATTAGGTAGTAGATACAGAAGTTTGAAAACACATGGTCAGGAGCAGCTTCTTCCCAGCTTAAATGTCCTATGATCTGATCGACTGTGTTCCTGACCTCCCATCTACCTCATTGGAAACCTTTGACCTTTCTTTAATCAGAAGTTATTGGACTTCAATGTTATACTGTAGGTTTGCTCTCAATGTTGTGCCCTTTATCATTTAGCGTTATCTGTGTGCTGTGGATAGCTTGCTTTTATCCACGTGGAGTCTTTTGGATAACACACAAACAAAAACCTATTACTGTATCTCAGTACACGTGACAGTAATAAACTGAACTAAACTGAACTTTAGTTTAGTTTAGTTTAGAGATACAGCACCCGTAGTCGGGATCGAACCCGCGTCTCCGGTGCTGCATTCACTGTAAGGCAGCAACTTAACTTTAAACTGAACTAAACTAAACTAAACTAAACTAAACTAAACAAATCTAACCTCGTCGGTCTCCTCCCAACCCTCATTCCCACAGAACATTTAACAGCCAACCTTATTTTCATCCTGATTTGTGAGCGGAAAATGATAAGTTTGCGGATGACACGAAGCTGGGGGGCAGTGTTAGCTGTGAGGAGGATGCTAGGAGGCTGCAAGGTGACTTGGATAGGTTGGGTGAGTGGGCAAATGTATGGCAGATGCAGTATAATGTGGATAAATGTGAGGTTATCCACTTTGGTGGCAAAAACAGGAAAGTAGACTTTTATCTGATTAGGAAAAGGGGAGATGCAACGAGACCTGGGTGTCATGGTACACCAGTCATTGAAAGTAGGCATGCAGGTGCAGCAGGTAGTGTAGAAAGCGAATGGTATGTTAGCATTCATAGCAAAAGGATTTGAGTATAAGAGCAGGGAGGTTTTACTGCAGTTGTACAGGGTCTTGGTGAGACCACACCTGGAGTATTGCGTACAGTTTTGCTCTCCAAATCTGAGGAAAGACATTCTTGCCATAGAGGGAGTACAGAGAAGGTTCACCAGACTGATTCCTGGGATGGCAGGACTTTCATATGAAGAAAGACTGGATAGACTTGGCATGTAACGCTAGAATTTAGAAGATTGAGGGGGGATCTTATAGAAACTTACAAAATTCTTAAGGGGTTGGACAGGCTAGATGCAGGAAGATTATTCCCGATGTTGGGAAAGTCCAGAACAGGGGGCCACAGTTTAAGGATAAGAGGGACGTTTTTTAGGACTGAGATGAGAAAATCATTTTTTTACACAGAGAATGGTGAATCTGTGGAATTCTCTGCCACAGAAGGTAGTTGAGGCCAGTTCATTGGCTAGATTTAAGGGGGAGTTAGATGTGGCCCTAGTGGCTAAAGGGATCAGGGGGTATGGAGAGAAGGCAGGTAAGGGATATTGATTTGGATGATCAGCCATGATCATATTGAATGACAGTGCAGGCTCGAAGAGCCGAATGACCTACTCCTGCACCTATTTTCTATGTTTCTATGTTTCTATAATGTGTGTAGATTTTCAGTACATAGCCCGTTTATAGCAGATTCTACCTTCGATCTGATTAATCACAAGATGTTTCTGCCTGCGAGCATAGCTCAAAACTGATATGAGCTCTCTCACCCACAAGTTTTGATGTAGTTTGGTGGAGCTATAGAATTTCTCGGCCAGGGAATCGAGTCGACCTCAGCTGCACACCCGAGATGGACTAATCATCTGTGTCAAATTACTTATTCCAAGAATGACGGTATTTTGCAAAAAAACCAGAAAGTCTCCGAGCAGCTTATTGCAGAACAAGCTGGAAATGCAGAGAAACCAAATCAATCATCCATGAGACATTAGATGTTATTGTCCACAATGGACAGCACGGTAGAGTTGCTGCCTCACAGCGCCCGAGACCCGAGTTTGATCCTGACTATGGATGCTGTCCTTGCGGAGTGTGTACGTTCTCCCTGTGACCACATGGGTTTTCTCCAGGAGTACTGGTTTCATCTATTATTCCAAAGACCTGCAGGTTTGCAGGTTAATTTGCCTCGATAAATTGTTCCTAGTTTATAGGATAGAACTAGAGTATGGGTGATCGTTGGTTGGCGTGGACTTGGTGGGCCAAATGTTATACCTCTATATTAAAGTAAACTGTGAAAGGTTGTTATGAAAATCAATGTGGTTCACTCCAGTCATTGAAGGAAGGCCATGCTGACACCTCCTAATCCTGGCTTCATTCTGGTAAACCTCCTCTGCACTCTTTCCAAAGCCTCCACACCTTTCATATAATGGGACAAGCAGAGCTGCACACAATATTCCAAATGTGATCTAACCAAAGTCCTATAAGGTTGTGTCATGACTTCCAGTCCTTATACTCAATGATATATGCAAAGTACTGCGGTAACTCAACAGGTCAGGCCGCGTCTCTGGAGGCAAAGAATGGGTGACGTTTCAGGTCAGGACCCTTCTTCAGACATACTCCATGCCCCAACCCATGAAAGCAAACATACTGGGAAGTGGTGTTAGGTAAATTGAATGGATTAAAGGCCGATAAATCCCCAGGGCCAGATAGGCTGCATCCCAGAGTACTTAAGGAAGAAGCCCCAGAAATAGTGGATGCATTAGTGATAATTTTTCAAAACTCTTTAGACTCTGGAGTAGTTCCTGAGGATTGGAGGGTAGCTAATGTAACCCCACTTTTTAAAAAGGGAGGGAGAGAGAAAATGGGGAATTACAGACCAGTTAGTCTAACGTCGGTAGTGGGGAAACTTCTAGAATCAGTTATTAAAGATGGGATAGCAGCACATTTGGTGAAATCATTGGAAAGTAGCATGTGAAATCATTTTAGGGTCAAAATCAGCATTGATTTATACAGAGAAGGTAAACCAGACTGATCTGACGAAGGACTTTCATATGGAATTTTCGGTTTGTACTCGCTAGGAAGACTGTAAGAAACTAGTAAGAGTGGATAAGGATGCAGGAGAACCCGAGTGGGGGATGTGTTTATATCTGGACTTTCAGAAGGCTTTCGACAAGGTCCCACATAAGAGATTAGTATACAAACTTTTTACCACTCTATCTAATGGTGCTGCCTTTTTCAGGTAGATTATGGATTTGGACAAGGTACAGGATACTGAGTTGGATTTCTGTACATCCAACAGGGCCGAATGACTCCTGGTTTCCACAAGAGACCCTGCTGGAGAGAGACAGCATTGTTTAAAAAGATTCACCACCCACTCTATCTAATGGTGCTGCCTTTTTCAGGTAGTTATGGATTTGGACAACTGGATTTCTGTACATCCAACAGTTGAGGTCCCACAGAGCTCTGGGAGAAGACAATTGTAAAGATTCACCACCCCGAATGAAGAAATCACCCTATTGGACCAGAAGGTTACAGCCACATGCACAAAGAGGGAAAGAAAAATGTGTTTGGTGATCCGAGGTTAGGGTCATAGCCAGATGGAAGATAGATACAAAAACCTAGAGTAACTTAGCAGGTCAGGCAGCATCTCTGGAGAAAAGGAATAGATGACATTTCGGGTAGAGACCCTTCTTTACACTGAGAGTCAGGGGAGAGGGAAACAAGAGAGATAGAGATACAGAGAAAATGAATGAAAGATATGCATAAAGTTGGGGCAGCACAGTGCACCACTTCAGTGACTGGAACATTCCTGGATCCTTGGAATATTTAGCACCCATCTCTCACCACCTTGCATTTTCATTTCTGTAACGGTAGTGAGATCACACCATTGTGTCATTATTTTTGACATTAAGTAATCCATTGTATTGGTGGATGAATTTACATCTGGGATAGAAGGCATCTACTTATTGGCATTTTAGTCATATTGTCATAAAGTGATACAGCATGGAAACAGGCCCTCGGCCCAACTTGCCCACACCAGCCAACTTGTCCCAGCTGCACTAGTCCACCTGCCCACATTTGGCCAATATACCTCCAAACCTGCCCTATCCATGTACCTGTCTAACTGATTCTTAAATGTTGGGATAGTGCCTGCCTCAACTACCTCCTCTGGTAGCTTGTTCATTACACCCACCACCCTTTGTGTGGAAAAAGTTCCTATTAAATCTTTTCCCCATTTACCTTAAACTTATGTCCTCGATTGTGCACAAGGACAGAAGTTTGGCCAAGAGACTCTGTGCATCTACCCGGTCTATTCCTTTCATGATTTTATATATCTCTATATGATCACCCCTCATCTTCCTGCATCCACGGAATCGAGTCCCAACCTACTCAACCTCTTCCTTTAGCTCAGACCCTCTAGCCCTGGCAAAGTCCTTGTAAATCTTCTCTGTACCTTGTCTTAATCAGGTGCTTTATCACATCAGCCATGTTAGCCCACAGTATTTTTCATTTAATATTTCATAAGTTAATTACTATTAGAGGTAGTCACAGGAAAGTACCAATTTTGCCCTGAGCAATTCCTATTAATAGCACATAAGATGAATGAGAGAAATAGAATTTAATGGTCAAAGTTGTTTAAGGTCAAAGATGGAAGGAATGAGGCGGAATGCGAATTGTTGGCTTAGAGTGTTAGGATAATTTGCTGTTCTTATTAGCAGTTATTATGTGCTCTCTACAATACCTAAAGTGGTAGGAATAATACAAATGGCAATGATGGATACAATCTCAGTTGAAGGGCAGCCGTGGAATATTCTCTCAGAACTACATGAAGTGTCCGCCTGGGATTTAAATTGAAGTCTTGGAAGGATTCTTAAACTCATAACTTTTTAAGAGGCAGGTATATTATCAAACTGTTCCTTATAGACTGCCACTTAAATTTCTCTACATGGCTACATTCTAAAAACGATTTCTATGTTAAGAGGGAAATACTGGAAGCTACAGTACAAGCCTGTTCATATAAACATAGCACCACTTAAAAATCAATCCTATCAGAAAAAGGCAGGCTTTATTGTACATAGAGGGCCTGACTTTTTCAGATTTAACCAATTTAGGGTGATTAGGCCTTAACCGAGATTTAGTGCAGCACAGTGCCATAGCGGTAGAGTTGCTGCCTTACAGCGGAACCGGATTTGATCCTGATTAGGGAGTTTGTACGTTCTCCTTGTGATTGCATGGGTTTTCTTCGGGTGCTCCGGTTTCCTCCCACACTCCGAATACGTACAGGTTTTTAAGTTAATTGGCTTTGGTAAAATTGTAAATAGTCCCTAGTGTGTAGGATAGTGTTAGTGAATGGGGTGGTCGCTGGTCGGTGCAGACTCGGTAGGCCTGTTTCCATGGTGAATCTCTAAAGTCTAAAGTCAATTAAAAGAGAAACACAGTCATGAGACACAAGGAACTGCAGATGCTGGAATCTTGAGCAAGATACAAAGTGCTGGAGTAATCTAGTGGGTCAGGCAGCATCTGTGGAGGGAATGGACAGAGAATGTTCAGACTCAGTTGGAAGAAAGGTCCTGACCTGAAACGTCACCTGATCATTCTCTCCGCAGATGCTGCCTGGCCCATTGAGTTCTGTCAGCACTTTGTGTTTTGCCCAAAAATACTCCTCTTGGCTTGCTTCGGAAAATTATATTTTCCCACCACTTAAGGGTTGATACATTTCCAGACGTTTTCATAAACTATCGTAATCACCCTATTTCAAACAGGAGAAAGCACTGAGGAAAATATCCCCAAAACTGAACCAAAAGGAAGACATTTAAACCCGTGGACCAGATAGCAGAGATAGGCAGCTAATGCTTAAATCATTTACAATTGACATGATATGTAAGAAGCTTAAGCTCAAAATGCATTTGCCTTCAACCTTGATGAAATCACATTGCCCAACGTTAACATCACTTTATCCAAAATAATTTGCTAGATGGAGCATTAAAAGCCATTAGGTGGCAGACCAGCGGATTTTAATTACACAATTAAAATCAATACTTACATTTGTACTGTGCACATTAACTTCCTTTTTAATACACAATGCAGACTTGAATTACAAACATAGCTGAGCGATAATATATGGTGTGTCTGAGAATGAACTGTTCCTAATATTACACTTACCTTGTGAAGGCTGCCAACTACCTCAATATTTTTTAAAATGTAAATTGGTCTGCTAATGATCCAGAAAATTCTATTTTCCTTTCATACTCAAGTGGTTTAGTGCAATAAATAACAAGACATAGATACTCATCAAGGTTAAGTGCGTGAGGGCTTGAATCCCACAATTTATGTATATTTGCGCTGGAGGGCAAACCAGAACACAGGCTGGGGCCTTGGAATAAATGTTCCGACAATAGGGCTTTAATACCTGGAACATGTCTGTATTGTTATAAAGGAACTGCAGATGCTGGTTTACGCTGAAGATAGACACAAATACTCAGCGGGACAGGCAGTATCTCTGGATAGAAGGAATGAGTGACGTTTCGGGTCTGGAGAAGGATCTCGACCCAAAACATCATCCATTCCTTCCATCCAGAGCAGGGGTGGAAATCGCTATTAAAACATGGGGGGGGGGGGGGGGGGGGGCACAATGTTTTGGTCGCTGCACACACATGCGCACACATGTGAGGTTTTGGAGGCTTCGGCCGTGGGACCTGTGGACGACGACATCGGGAACTGACCTGGTTGGTGACCGACTCTGAACTCCAGCAACAGCAGCTTCGTCCGCCCCGAATCGTGGGGCTTCAATCGGCCCATTCGTGGGTCTTTTCATTGCCTGGCACGGATTAAAACCGGCCGTGCGATCTTCCATCGCCCGGTAGGGGCTTCAACATCGGGAGCCTCGATCACCTCGACGCAGCAATTTGACCGCGGGGCGATGGAAGATCCCTTGGCAGATTTTAAGCCGCGCCGGGCAGGGCGATGAAAGGCCCCACGAACGGGCCAATTCAAGCTCCGCTCTATGATCTTTGCTCCACCAGGACGTCTCCCTCCCTCCTCCAATCACCACGCTCTATCCTCAGTCCCACCCCCCCCCTACTTCCGCCTCTGACCGACAACTACCTCCTCCAATCATCGCGCTGAATCATCATGTCCTGCCCCCCACCCCCCCACTGTCTGCTGACCGATGTCTCTCTCGTCCAATCGGTGCCCTCCCTCGATCACCAGTCCCACCCCCACTGTCTCGCAGAAAGCGGAGATTTTTAATAGTTTTTTTCACCAAATTTCAAAATCCAGCTTACAAAACATGGGGGGGGGGGATTGTCCCCCACCTCTGAAAACATGGAGGGGTTGTCCCCCCCTGTCCCCCCCCCCGGGATTTCCGCCCATGATCCAGAGATGATGTTGCCTGTCCCGCTGAGTTACTCCAGCATTGTGTGGCTCTCTTAAGTGTCTTTATTAGTTGGGCGGCATGGTGGCATAGCGGTAGAGCTATGGCCTTACAGCGTCAGAGACCGGGTTCGATCCTGACTATGGGTGCTTGTCTGTACGGAGTTTGTCCGTTCTCCCCATGACCCGTGTGGTTTTTTTTCCCCAGATCTTCGCTCTTCTCCCACTCTCATAAATCTACAATTGTCCTTAGTGTGTGTAGGATAGTTTTAGCGTGCGGGGATCGCTGGTCAGTGGGGACTTGGTACGTCAAAGGGCCTGTTTCTGCATTGTATCTCTAGACTAACCTAAACTAAATCATTGGTTTTCTTTGGCATTAAAATAAGAGACAACATTTTGGATTTGACAAAATGACAAAAAAATATATATATATAATCTTCAATTGAAATTTCTTTCACTGACAGGTTAAAAAAAATTCAACGCATTCTGAAAAGAATCAGGATCAATAACTGTCCTGCATTGGGAAGGATAGGTCAAGCTTTCAGGAAGACCCTCATTACTCCAAGGGTATCTATTTCAAATAAAGTCATTTACAGTAAATACTACATTTAACATTCACCCTTTGTGAACTACTGATCCATTAGGAAGGAGAGGAGACTCATAAGGAATCAGAACATCCTTCAGCTATTATTCATTTTAATGTCAAACATCAACAGCAATAAAAAATGATTGCCTCATTAGTTCTATTGCAACTGGACTTTTTAACACAATAGGGATTGGAGAGAGTGTTCCCATAGGTTCCAAATTAGTTGTACAGTGTGGAAACAGGCCCTTTGGCCCAACTTGCCCATGCCAACCAACATGCCCCATCTACACTACTCCCACCTGCCCATGCTTGGCCCATATCCCTCCAAACCTATCCTATCCATGTACTTTAAGAAGGAACTGCAGATGCTGGAAAATCGAAGGTACTGAAAAATGCTGGAGAAACTCAGCGGGTGCAGCAGCATCGATGGAGCGAAGGAAATAGGCAACGTTTTGGGCCGAAACCCTTCTTCAGACTGATGAAGGGTTTCGGCCCGAAACGTTGCCTATTTCCTTCGCTCCATAGATGCTGCTGCACCCGCTGAGTTTCTCCAGCATTTTTGTGTACCTGTCCATGTATTTGTCCAAATGGCTCTTAAAAGTTATGATAGTACCTGCTTCAACCACCTCCTCTGGCAGCTCGTTCCTTCCACCCCCTCCCCCAACCTTAAACCTATGCCCTCTGATTCTCGATTCTCCTTTTCTGGGCAAAAAGACTGGTTGCATTCAGTCTGATAAGGAGATGCTGCCTGTCCCATTAAGTTACTCCAGCATTTTGTGTCTATTTTCGGAGGAAACTTGTATCTGCAGTTCCCACCTACACACTGTGCATTTACCCGTTCTGTTCTTCTCATGATTCTGTGCGATTGAGAGTCAGTTTTAGTTGAGTTACTCCAACCCATCAATATTTCGAAAACAAAATCTTCTTGCAATCTAACCTGTGTGAAACAAATAACAGGGGAGTGGCAATCCAAAGGTCATCTAGTTTCAAAAGGTTCATCAATGATGGATGGCATTTCAGTGACCACGGGTGATTTGCCTGCAATTCACCAAGCTCTTTGGAAATGCACCGCTATGCTTAAAGACAAATGGCATCCTCAAAATTGAACTGATATCACAAGTCTCCCAATCACCGGATGTCACGAGTAAAAACATAAGGACAAAGCACTATAGGGCCGGCATTGTAGCGCAGCGGTAGAATTGCTGCTTTACAGCGCTTGCAGCATCGGAGACCGATCCCGACTACGGGTACTTGTCTGTACAGAGTTTGCGCGTTCTCCCCGTGACCTGCGTGGGTTTTCTCTACGAGATCTTCGGTTCCCTCCCACACTCCAAAGACGTACAGGTTTGTAGGTAAATTGGCTTGGCAAATGTAAAAATCGTCCCTAGTATGCGCGTAGGATAGTGTTAATATGCAGGGATCGCTGGTCGGCGCGGACCCGTTGGGCCAAAGGGCCTGACGGGCACTGTACCTCCAAAACTGCCAACTAAAACTAAAAATAAACAATTCATGGTAATATTCAATCTTCAGAGTTTTCTCAAAAGAGGGTGGAGTTGAAGATATAAATCAACAATTAGTGAATTATTGCAATGGGTAAGGCCCACAATTAGACACTGAGTGATTTTCATCAATTATGCATTGAAGGATAAGTGAATACAAGACAGCAAGCTGATTTGTAGGTAAATTTCTACTTTTAAGCTAATGCAATGTTTGCATGTAGATTTCCATTTCCTCCTTTGATATAGAAGTACGAATAAAAAACAGCCTTGCATTTATAATTCTGGCCAACATTCCTTTGCGTTGTCAGATAATGCCTCAGTTAAATTTTGCTTTCAAGGGTCAGAAAGTCATCGAGTCATACAGCGTGGAAACAGGCCCTTCGGCCTGACTTGCCCATGCTGACCAGCATGCCCCATCTACACCACCCACCTGCCTGCAATTGACCCATATCCCTCTAAACCTGTCTTTTCCATGTGCCTGTCAAAGTGTTTTTTAAACGTTGCGATAGTACCTGTCTCAACTACCTCCTCCAGCAGGTTGTTCCATATACCTACCACACTCTGTGTAACAAAAGTAGCCTCCCAGGTTACTATTAATTATTCGCCCCCTCACCTTAAACCAATGTCCTCGGGATCCATTCTGCAGAAAATTTCCAGACGATCACAGTCTTTCAATATTCCTAAGTGTGAAAATGCACATCTCCAGATTCAGGGACAGTTTCTTCCCAGCAGTTATCAGGCAACTGAATCATCCTACCACGACCAGAGAGCAGTCCTGAACTACTATCTACCTCTTTGATGACCTTCGAACTATCCTTGATCAGACTTTGCTGGCTTTAACTTGCACGTAACATTATTCCCTTATCATGTATCTATGCACTGTAAATGGATCGATTGTAATCATGTATTGTCTTTCCGCTGACTCCATAGCATGGAAGCAAAAGCTTTTCACTGTACCTCGGTACACGTGACGATAAACTAAACTGAATTCAACTGAACTCAACGAGGTTTTGGCTGAAGATAAAAGGGATAATGGGGAGAAGGCAGGAGAATGGGGTTCGGAGGGAAAGATAGATCAGCCAATGATTGAATGGGCGGAGTAGGCTTGATGGGCCGAATGGTCTAATTCTGCTCCTATCACTTTTGAACTTATGAACTGATGACAATGTGACAGACCTGGCAGAGGGCCTCCTACTGCCACTTGCAGCAGCTGGAAGAAGATATGACTGTTCGGTGAGCTTTTGGTAACTGTTGGCATCAGAGCCATGGCGACTCTTGTGAGGTCTGCTGTATACCGGGTTGTATGCTCAAACAAGGCATTTCACTGTGACTTGGTATATGTGCCAATAAAGTGTGATCGAACCATTGCGATCCTGAATAATTGTCGCAATGGAGGTAGATCTGCACTCAGCATATCTCCCGCAGTGGTACGGTTAAGAGCGGGAACTCAGAGGGCGGGTTGACATCCATTTGTACCTGCCGCCCACAGTCACGCTCCCCACCTCCGTCCCATTCCCCATGACCACACTTAGCCTTTGAGTGATCGCAGGAAGCAATTATCGCATCAAGCAGAATGGGCTGTGAGCCGCTACCAGCTCTCAAGCTGCAGATTCTGAACTCGTTTCTCACATTGCCTTTAAGGCCTTTTACCGTCTTTGTGCTGGTGAATTTTGTTTTCAATTCGACATTAAAAAGGTAAAGTAATTGAAATACAAACTAAATTGACCGAAGAAAAGCTTCGCGCCTTTACTGAATTTGTACTCGTTTATGCCATAAGAAAATTAAAATAACGAATCTTAATTTTCCAATGTTGCGATCATACATCAAGACCCCTGGGCTGCGATGTGTTGTGTTGTATGTCTTGGACGGCAGGTATTATCGCAATGAGAATGATTCCAGGAATGATTGGTTAACATATGGTATGATGAGCATTTCACTGCACTGGGCCTGTACTCGCTGGAGTTTAGAAGGATGAGGAGGGGACCTCATTGAAACTTACTGAATTGTGAATGGCATGGATAGAATGGACGTGGAGATTATGTTTCCACTAGTGGGAGAGTCTAAGACCAGAGGCCATAGCCTCAGAATTTAAGGATGTTCTTTTAGGAAGGAGATGAGGAGAAATTTCTTTAGTCAGAGGGTGGTGAATCTGTGGATTTCTTTACCACAGCAGGCTGTGGAGGTCATGTCAATGGATATTTTAAGGCCAAGATAAACATATACTTGATTAGTATGGGTGTCAGGGGCTATGGAGAGAAGACAGGAGAATGGGTCTGCCCCATTTTATCTATTAACCCAAAAGTTAGGAATGTTGAGAGGCTGTGGTCTTGTGGACATTTCCTGCAGAATGGATCCAGAGGATTTAAATTTAAAGTGGGGGGTTGGGGATGGGGGGGAGATTTTAGTGGGAATCTAAGGGCCAACTTTTTAACCCAAAGAATGGTAGGTATATAGAACGAGCTGCTGGAGGAGGTAGTTGAGGCAGGTACTAACACAACTTGGCAGACCTTATTTAGCAACCATGTCTTTGATGTCTCATCAGAACAATTACATAAATTGTAATTAATTTTGAGGCCGCAGTAAAAATTCGTCTTTAGGTCTTGCCCACCAGAAATAAATGTAATTTGTGCCTTCTCCCTGTTTCCTGATAACAAACTCACTTGTCCATTCTAGCTATAACTTTTGCCGTTCTACCTTATCAATGCCATCTGGAACTCATGCTACATTCACCCATTTATTCCCCTTTATCCACAGCACATTTTACTTATTTCAAGAACTGTAATAAATTAGTCAAACATGAGTCCTCTGTCACGAAATGATGTTAACTTTGTCTGATTATCTTTTTTCAAAGTGTCTTACTAAATCCTTCCTGAATAATAGCTCCTGGCATTTTCTCAATGGCAAGCGTACTGACCTATATTGAGATGTTTTCCATGTCCCTCACATTTACGAATTAAAATGATTAATTGTTAATATCTGGTGAAACCTTCCCCAAAATCTCGGTGAGTCTGGAAATGTAATCCAAAAATGTTGCACCTTTCTCACTTGTTGGTTCTTTAAAACACCAGTCAGGATATGGAGACTAGTCAAACTGCAGTCCCAGCACTTTGCTCAGAACCACCTCCCTGGAGATTGTAATTTCCCAGGGTTCCTCTCCCCTATCAGTTCCTGATTTACAACTGTTTCATGTCCATAAGTGATAGGAGCAGAATTAGGCCATTCGGCCCATCAAGTCACTACTCTGCCATTCAATCATGACTGATCTATCTTTCCCTCTGAACCCTATTCTCCTGCCTTGTCCCCATAACCTCTGACACCCGTACTAATCAAATAATTTACTGGATGCAACTCACATCCTCTAATATGATGGCTAATGTAAAATCCAGTTTATTTTAGATTTTGGACTTTAGATTTCAGAGATACAGTGCGGAAACAGGCCCTTTGGCCTATCAAGTCCGCGCCGACCGGCAATCACGCAGCACACTAGCTCTATCCGACACTAGGGAGTCAGGGGATATGGGGAGAAGGCAGGAACTGGGTACTGATTGTGGATGATCAGCCATGATCACATTGAATGGCGGTGCTGGATCGAAGGGCCAAATACTCCTGCACCTATTGTCTATTGTCCATTGTCTAATTTACAATTTTATTTCCCAAAACCAATTAACCTACAAACCTACACGTCTTCAGAGAGTGGGAAGAAACTGGAGAACCCCAAGAAAACCCACGTGCTCACAGGAAGAATTATAACCTCTATATAGTCAGCACCCGTAGTCAGGATCGAACCTGGGTCTTTGGATCTGGAAGATAGCAGCTCCACCGCTGCACCTTTGTGCCGCCCTAATGGCCCTGTCCCACTGTAAAATCAATCAATCAATCAATCAATCAAGCACTTTATTCATCCCCGAGGGGCAATTTAAAAGGGCGCATTACAGTAGCTTTTTTAAAAAAAAGAAAGAGACACAATCAACGAAGAGACAAACATTCAAAGCTACTCTCTGCACCTACCGGTCGACCGCACGAGCAGTGACCCAGTACGAGTTCATTCAAGTGTTCTCCTGTGTTTAAAAAAAAATTAAACTCGTGGTAAGCACGTAGAATGAACGTAGCGGGTACGTCGGAGCTCGGGGACATCTCTTAGCGGCTCGTAACGCTATCGGCAGGTACTCGGGAAACGTGGTAAGCTCAGTAAGATTTTTCAACAGGTTGATAAATGTCCACGAGAGCCCCGAGTACCGACGAGCGGCCATTACCGTAAATCTCTGAGTTCGTATCAGGGTAAACTCGGGAGAACTCTTTGAATGAACTCGTACAGTGGGACAGGGCTTTAACCTACTGGATCCTTGTGTTCCACTAGTAATTCATCACTCACTTTTGTAAAGGAACAATACCCACTTAGAATCACAGTCATACAGCATGGAACAAGCCCTTATAGCCAACGTCGACCAACTTGCCCCATGATGTACATACACTAGTCCCACCTGCCTGCATTTGAACCATACTCCTCTGAACTGTTTCCATCCATGTACCTGTCCAATTGGTTTTAAAACGTTGTGATAGTACCTGCCTCAACTACCTCCTCCAGCAGCTTGTTCAATATCCCGACCATCATTTGTGTAAACAAAAAGGCCCCCCTGGTTCCTAATAAATCTATTCCTCCCCCTCCCGCCTCATCTTAAACCTATGTCCTTTGATTCGTGATTCCCCTACTCTAGACAAAAGACACTGTGCATTTACCCTATCTATTCCTCGCATGATGTTATCCAACTCCATAAGAACTACTCCTCATCCTCCTGCTCTTCATGGAATAGAGTCCTCAACTGCACAACCTCTCCCTTTAGCTCACTTTGATCAATCTTTAAAAAATATATATATTCACAAAGATACCTTAATGCTGATAGTTAATTTCTGGTTAGATTCATCCCGTACTATAATTTCTCTTTTATTTTTATTGGATTTTTTGTTTTTTTTTATTGATTGAACTTTTAAAAATGTGTTTGTTATGTTATTCACTGAGTACTATGTTTACAAACCTGTTGAGCTGCTGCAAGTAAAAATGTCATTGTTCCTTATCGGCACTTATGCCAATTAAAACACTCTTGACACTGTGACTTTGCAATCTCCTGATTTGCCATCTGGCACAGTACAATTGCGTGCTGTTTCTGTAAATAGACACAAAATGCTGGAGTAACTCAGCGGGGCAGGCAGCATCTCTGGGAAGAAGGAATGGATGACGTTTCGGGTCGAGATCCTTCTTCAGACTGACATGCACCTATTTTATATATTCTGGAATAGACCCTGAAATATTTAAAAAGAAACTAGACCAAGGGGGACCCGTTGGGTCTTGTCCCATCAACGCACGGTTGCGGGGAGGGTGGGGGGGGGGAGTGTTTTTTGGGGGTGCCGTCTCGCACGCACACACACACACACACACACACACACACACACACACACACACACACACACACACACACACACACACACACACACACACACACACACACACACACACACACACACACACACACACACACACACACACACACACACACACACACACACACACACACACACACACACACACACACACAGTAACCACCCCATTGATATTATATTAATATTATTAATTTGCTACTTTTACCCCAACCCCCGCCCTATCCACTCACACATAACCCCCAACTGCACTGGCACGGCTCGAGAAGGGGGTGGAGATGGGGTTGGAGGGGGGTAGAGAGGGAGAGAGAGGGGGGTAGAGATTGAGCGGTGGGGGGGGGGCGGCGTCACAGGGGAGGGCTGGTTCCCGAACGCAATACCCACACTCTCACCCATGGGTCCCAATTTTCACCACTCCCTAGAGAGGGAAGGGGGCAGAGAGGGAGGGAAGGGCAGAGAGGAAGGGGGGGGAGGGCAGAGAGGAGGGGGGCCAGAGAGGGTAGGCAGAGAGGGGAGGGATACAGAGGGGGCTGTTGAGTGGGAGGACCCACCTTTCCTGCACCCCTCTCCTCCTCCCTCTAACCCCCCCCCCCCTCTACCCCCCCCCCCCCACCCCCCTCCCCTTCTCTCTCTTTCTCTGCCCCGGGGAGGTGGTAGAGAGTGAAGGGGAGGGGGTAGAGGCAGCATCTACCCAGGTCGTAGAGCAGGCCTCCCCACCAGGCGCTGGGCTCGAGCTAGGCTGTGGCCGACGTGGACCAGACTGGGCCACGTAACTCACAGCTCATGGCTGCGCGTTGAAATCTCTGCGCAGCTTGCTGAGAGGAGCAAAGGCATTGTGACATCATCCAGCTCACTTCAGCACGTTAGATTTCAAAAAAATGTCAGATTGGTGAACAATGTTAGTTTAAAAACTCGGGAAATAATGAATCAAATTTTCATATGAGGGAATTTTTGAAATCATGAGGTACATCTCTTCCGGAATATGTTAAAAATGTCACCGTTACTGCGTCCGGTTTTCGAGGAGATGTGAATCACATATGAAAACCCATACACATTTTTCGGAAAATTCCTCGGACTTAACAAGTTTCCAACACACTAGTAAAGGGCTTATCCCAGTTGGGCCACCTAATCCGCGAGTCCCGAAAAGTGGCTTCGACCTTCAAGCTCAAGGGCACTCTCCTGGAAAGCCTCGAGCTGGAACGGCCGGCCGCGTAGAAACCTCGAGCTGCATCGACCAAGCCGCGAGCTGCACCTACCGACCGCACACACACACACACACACACACAAATACATCGCACAGTTTATATATTTATTTTATTGTCGCACAGTTTATTTATTTATCTATTTATTTATTTATCTGATTATTTATTTACTTATTTATTTATTTTTTACATCGGTTGGAAGCTGCACACTAAATCTCGTTGCACTGATGTGCAATGACAATAAAATATATTATTATTATTATTATTATTATTATTATTATTATTATTATTATTATTATTATTATTATTATTATTATCCACATCCAAGATCAGGGTTTAAATAGTTATATGATAAGATACACTGTGGAAACAAGCCTTTCGGCCCACCGAGCCTATGCCGACCAACGACCACCCATACACTATTTCTATGTTATCCCATTTTCGCACACTACACAACACACTAGGAATAATTTACAGAAGCCAATTCACCTACAGACCTGCACGCCTTTGGAATATGGGAGAAACCTGAAACAAGCCCATGCAGGTCACAGTGAGAACGTACAAACTCCAGACAGACAGCACCCGTGGTCAGGATCAGACCCGGGTCTCTGGCGCTACAAGGCAGCTACTCCACTGCTGCACCACCATGCGGCTCCAGACTAGTGCAGCAATTATCTGGACCAGTTGCTCTATTCCAGAGATGTAACATTACATTAAACTCTGCAGCAGCCACAATGAAATTTGAACTTGAGTCTTGTACACAATAGCCCAGGCAGTAGGTTAGAGGCTCAGCAATTTAACTAGAAAACCACCAAGCCCGACACATCGTCATAATTGTAATAGAAACAAGGAACTGCAGATGCAGGTTTACAAAATAACACAAAGAGTTGGAGTAAATCAGCGGGTCTGGCAGCATCCCTGGAAAACATGGATTGGTGACGTTTTGGGTCGGGACCCTTCTTCAGAATGATGTTTCAGGTCGGGACCCTTCTTCAGAATGATGTTGCGTGTCAGGACCCTTTTTCCGACTCATGTTTCGGGTCAGGGCCCTTCATTGGACTCCTGTTCGATCTGAAGAAGGGTCCCGACCTGAAAAGTCACCTATCCACATTCTCCAGGGATGCTGCCTGATCCCGTTGAGTTACTCCAGCACTTAGTATCCCTTAAAAAAAAAAAAAATCACATTTGCAGTTCTTGCTGTAGTACAAGACACTAAACCCACATCAAGAAGTTATATTGAGAATGCTGCTGTAATCCCAGGTGAGGTAGGCAACATCCCCAGCATAATTAAGAAAAAGACAGATGGACTTGGACATGGAGGGATTTGTTCTCTTCCGGATGGATGAGTTAGCGCAGGAGAAATAGGCTGCCTCATTCGTAGATATACCGTGCTCCTGTGAATATCATAAAACTAATCAAGTATGGATGATCTAGTGACAGCACAGTAACCTACATGTCCCGATCTATTCCGATGGGTGATTATTATTAAAGAAAATATATGAGTGGCTGAATTAAGTGCAGCTTTCTTGTTTGAAAATCCCATCTCCATACCTGGCCCTCTGCCAATGAATAGCCAGCCCAGAAGCTTCACTTCTCAAAGGGTTCAACCAGAAGGCAAAACAGTTTCCTTCCTGCCCTCAGCTCAGCTGAAGGACCACTTATTTTTCTTTGAGTTACTCCTTACTTTGAACTGATTGTAATTTCACTGCGTTTTTCAAACATGCAATCCTTCTCGCTGGTTGACACTGTTTTATTTTCACTGCACCTAATGTTGGTACCTTTGCAATAGGTGTACAGAGTCTTTTGGTTTTGAGATACAGCACGGAAACAGGCCCTTCATCCCACTGAGTCCGCATTGACCAGCGATCCCCGCACGGTAACATTACCCGACTCACACTAGGGAGAATTTTACATTTACACCAAGCCAATTAACCCACAATTTAACTGAAGCCAATTGACCTACAAACGTGTACGTCTTTGGAGTGTGGGAGTAAACTGAAGATCTCGGAGAAAACCCACGCAGGTCACGGGGAGAAAGAACAAACTCAGTACAGACAAGCATCCATAGTCGTGATAGAACATGGGTCACTGGCGCTGTAAGGCAGCAACTCTAGCACAGCGCCGCCATGCCGTTAACAGGAAAATAAGGGGCAACGATACAGAGGGTGTGAGCATATGGAATGAGCTGCCAGATGAGGTAGTTGAGGCATGTATCATTAAAGGTTTAGAAAGATATGAGCCAAGCGGGCAGGTGGGACTAGTGTAGATCAGGAAGCTTGGTCGGTATGGGCAAGTTGGGCCAGAGGCCCTGTTTCCATGCTGTATGGCCCTATGTCTCTAAATGGTGTAACCCTCTATCAAATAACAGTGTATATCGGTCAATTTGTATGAGAGGCTTGATACAGACGTGTCTACGGTTTAGGTTTTGGTTTATTATTGGCACATTGCCACAATTACACACTAACATTGAGTAATTCTTCTGGTCTGCTAGGCCATTTGGTCAATTTAAATGTGCCTTCTGCAGAAATAGCAAGCTGCAGAATGATGCCAGTTTGTCTAGAGCCTAGATAAGAGCTGCGGGAAGAGAATGAAACATCTGCAGATCCTGACAATTAGGTGCAAATTGCATGGAATGAATTGGATGAATGCAAACCAGACATACACATTGTACATATTGCAAGCTTTACTTTGCTAGATGTTGATTGGGTTAAGTATTGAACCTTGTCTGGGTTTCTTGAATATCTGGGTAAATGTTGCTATCTTTGCTTCCTCTCAGAAGCACCGTTTGAATACATTGTTATTAGTCACTGAATTATTGGGTTAGGGAAAATATATGTGTTAATCAATATCTATTATTGGACAGTAAAGAGACCACCCCTATGTGGTTCGGCCCCTCTAGGTTCGGGGACCTATAAAAGGTAGCTTCCACGAGGTCCTGTGTCGAACTTCAGGGAGAATGCGTGACCTTCTGGAGTGTCTCTGTTTGAGCGAGGCTAAAGAGGGTGGTTAGGTATAGTAGTGGAACTATAATTGTGTTTTGTCAAAATAAAGTTTAGATGTGCAAGTGCTTGACTCAGAGATTGTTCACTGAAACTAGACTGGGGGGAAACTTAGAACAAGCTATTCACATTGAGGGCTTGTCTGGGATCTCAACGGACTCCCAAACACAAGTTTGCGATCAAGAATGTTGAGCTGTTTCGATCGCGAGTGCAGAAATTGGGCCCACTCTGTGGTTTTCGCTTTGATTTTCAGCACTTCACTAGTCGGGGCGGATCGATCATCCGTGGGCTTGGGAAAGGGTCCAATCGAGATTGGTAGATCAGACTCTAACAAGCACGGGGGGGGGGGGGGGGGGGGGGGGGGGGAGGGTGGCTAGCACTCCTTTCTGTTAGGGGCCCATAAACCAGGGCGAGGAGTGGTCCAAACCTTGGTCACATTTGGCAGCCTGCAGCTGCTTTAATGAAAGCCTGACGCACTTCGAGGTCCATTGTCCAGAATTGGTATCCAATTGGTGGTGTATTAAGTGCAGGTAATTTGCTGCTGTATTGTGTTTGCTTGTTCTTGTGAGAAAGTGGTCCCACCTGGATTCAAAGTGTGTTTACCACTTTAAAAAGCCTGTGTGGATCCCTGTGTATGTAGGATTTGTGTGACTGGATCTTAGGTACCCATTTGAAAGAAGATAGACTTCTTGCTAGGTGTTAAGAATTTTGCTTTTGTTTTGCGAGAAGACTTATCTGTGAGAGACAAAAGGGGCTGTCCCACTTGGGCGACCTAATCTGCGAGTTTAGAAGAGTTTGCCCTGGACTCAAACTCGCAGCATGGTCGACACAAGGTCCTAGGAGGTCCTATGAGGTCGCTGGAACTCTCCTGCCTGCTCGAGGGAAGTTCCCGCCTACTCGTGGCCTCAGCTAGGTCGCGGAAAAATTTTCAGGAAATTTAAAAACTTTCCACGTGTAAAATCTGGTCGGCATGGGTCTTTTTCACTTGTAGTGCAGTGGAGAGGGGTCACTATGTAGTTGCAGGCAGTCACAGGCAGCCTGGTCAGTGTAGCCAATCTCCTAGTTTCTCCAGCTTTTTTTTGTGTAACCTTCGATTCTCCAGCATCTGCAGTTCCCTCTTAAACACTAGCCAATCTCCTTCACTGACTGGGCATTTTGATTGGCTCTTTGGAGTTTTCAGGACCCAGGAAGACCGATGGGTAGGTAAAATGCCCGCTAGACTTTATTATACTTATTAAAAGCATCTCCACTCCATCTTCCCCCCTTCTCTCTCCCTCCCTCTCCCCCCCTCCCCCTCCTTCTCTCTCATCTCTTCTCCTCCCCCTTTCCCCCCCCTTCTTTCCCCTTCTCTCCCCCTTCTCCCCCCTTATTCTCCCCTTCTCCCCCCCCCCCCCCCCCCCCCTCTCTAAAGGACTTACTGTTACTGTGGCAGCCTTCCTGTTCATAGTGCAGGCAGCTTTCCTCCACTTTCCCTGGCCCCACCTTCGCGATGTGTGTGTGTCTGTGTGTGTGTGTGTGTGTATGTGTGTGCGGTCGGTAGATGCAGCTCGCGGTTTGGTCGATCCAGCTCAAGGTTTCTACGCGGCCGGCCGTTCCAGCTCGAGGCTGCCCTCGAGCTTGAAGGTCGAAGACACTCTTCTGGACTCACGGATTAGGTGGCCCAAGTGGGACAGGCCCTTTACTAGTGTGTTGGAAACTTGTTAAATCCTAGGAATTTTTGATAATGGGAAACCAACTCATTGGTCTGTGGATACAACATTATGAAGTAGTAGTTTATGGTGTATTGCATTGTATTTACTGTTGATTGTGTATTATTTTTGATTTAAATTCTGGAAGTTAGAAATTTGCTTTTGGAACTGTACAGCTACTGAATGCGATATTAGATGAATGATTGCGGTTTATGTAGAAGTGTGGTGTTGCCTGATAATAATAAGCGGTGTGAGATGAACAGTGTTACTTGTGCATTTGGAGCTCATTTTCATGCGTTTCGATTGAGGATTAAAGGAGTTGCAAGAAGGTGTTTGATTGTGCTCGAATGTGTTTGATTGTTCCCTTGAGTATTCTGATCTCAGTGGATGACTGAGGATTGTGGAAATTGTAAGGTAGAAAGTGTGTGTGGACTTGTGGGAGATAGGAGAAGAATTTGAATAAGAGAGTAGGATTGGTGGAGCAAAGGAGTAAGAAGTTCGAGGCTGCGGACCCTTCGGAGACATTAGTCACTGTTCAGGAGCAAGCTTGATAATTTAGGGATTGAAAGGAAGGAGTGGAGATGAAGGGAAACACACAGAACAAGGAAAAGGCAGATCTCCTGGAAGGAAACTCGTCTCTGTAAATTTAAAGTTTAGGGATCCGATGGTTAGTGCTGACTTAGAGGGGAAAGGAGATGAATATTTGGAAGAATGGACAAATGTTAACGCTGGTGGGAGTTCACAGCTCCCACCATGTTCCTCTTGCGTTTCCCAGGCTTCACTAGCACCTTGTCTGACTTGGGTCCTTAATAAATATTTTAGGTCTGCAGAATCTATAACAACTCCTGCAGATTCTACATCTGACCAGATTCTACCAACAGCAGATGCTGGGGTACTAGATTATTCGACCCTATCCACTTCATCATTGATAGGTCGTCCAGTAGCTTATGGCACCCGGAGTAAAACGAAGAGGTTAGCTCCGGTGTTTAAAGAAAGGGAAGGTATGTTAGATAGAGAACAACAGCCAGAATATTGCTGTGAGCCACAACCAAGACAGATCATAAGAGCAGTGAGAAAGAGGAACGATTTATTTGGACAGTATCGGGAACCCTCTAGTGAAGGGGAAGATTCATCTGAGGGGTAAAGAAAGGGACGGATATCCCATAGGCAATTCCCAGTAAGTGAAGGGCTGGGTACAGCAGATTCGACCAGCGCAGTAAGTATGAATAATCCCCGTGCCACAGACATCCATACTCCGTGGAAGCCCCATGAAACAATGCCAGTACTAAACAGAATCCCTGATAGGAAGAAGTCACCTGCTGCTTTTATAGATTATTTAAGAACCACAATGCGTGTATATCATGCAGATTCACGAGATTTATGGGAGATCATACAACAGATTCTGGAAGTGGCGGCGATGCCCTTGCAGCTGCGGCTCGCGCTGCAGCCCATTTGTTTGTTTTTTTCTTTTTTTTGTTTTCCGTGTTCTGTTGTTAGATTTTAGTTGTGCATGTGTAGGGGGGGGGGGGGGGTGGAAGAAACAACATCTTTTCTTGTCGTATCCAGAATATTGCTGCCTGGGGGACCGAGAGGCTCCGGAGGCAAGCCAGCCAGGACTTACCAACGAGAAGCTGGCCGACTTCGGGGCTCATACCCGACTTCGAGCCTCGTGGCTCGAAAGTGGACGAGGGGAAGGTCACATTGGTGACCTGTTCTCCGGAGCTCCCGCACGACAGCTGCGTCTGGACTAGGGTGGCAGCTTCGGCAGCTTTGACCCCCCCCCGGGCTGCAGAGTTTGATCCGAAGCTCGGATTCGGCAGCGGGAATTTACTTTTGGATCACCTCAACGCAGAGGGAGGACAAGGAGGAAGAGACAAGGACTTTAAGACTTTTGCCTTCCAGGGCCAGGTGGACTAATTGGGTGGATGTTAAATCTGATTGTGTGATTTGCTGTAAAAATGCAAGGCACAAAATTTTTGTTCAGACTGAAAAGAATTGATACTTAACTTGAGATAATTACTCGAGCTGAAAATACCAAATTTCTAGTAGCCCTAGGGCACCCGACATATGAAGCCCTGGCACAAATATTAGTCGATGATAGTGCAAGAGAAGAGGCTGTTTGAACAGCCCTTGCAAACACGTTTCAGGAACCAAGTGTTTAAAACGAATTTTGAAAATAAAACCAGAAAGGAGAAGGAAAAGTGGACTTATAAAAAATTGAAGATGGACTATTTAGTTGCTATCAAGTAAGGGACAGACCCTAGCGGATATCAGGAATTAAGACATACCCTGGAAACGTAAGATGGTAGTATAAAATGATGAGGTAGACTTAAAATGTACGAGTTCCCCTTGGAAAGTCAATACTAACCATCTAGAAATGATTCAGTGGTTAGGAAACTAGTATAAGAGAGAACCCCTATGGACTGAGAGCCAAGCCAACATACTAAGGAAGAAAAACTGGAGGAGGTCTATTGAAATAGAAAGAGAAACTTGAATGGGTGTGGAGATATCAGAGTCAATGTATTTGACTGAGTTTAACCCTTCGGCTTCTATCATCAAGGTGGAAAGAAATTGTCCCTAGAATTGGCATTCCTAATTGGATTTAGAAAAAAATTGACAACATATGGAAATTGACTCTGTGGAATGAGGAGGAGGAGATGGGCACTTACATTTAAACTATTAAATTGAAGGCTGGTTGAATTGAAACACTTTTCATGGTTTGCTTTAAATAAGAGTCACGCCTATAGGGAAATCTGGACTGAACCCAGCTGAAATTTATATGAGAAACCATCATCAGATATGCATATTATAACATTGTGTGCATAGGAGAGGGCTGATCAATGTTGATCTTCGGGTAGTGAAGAATATACTATAGAACACAATAGTAATAGGAAATCAGTGATACAGTAGAATATAATAGAGCAGAATAGTGAAATGGAAAAGGGATAGTATTGCAGAATTACAGTAAATGTATGGGAAAGCATTGGTGCATGAGTGGTAACTTGCTTTGTCCCACTTTTTTTTTCAGGAATTATAGTTTCGACTAGGGGATGAAAGAATGGGCAACAACACAGATGGAGGGAATTTGCGCCCATGGAAACTCGGGAGGTGAAGACTCATTGTGAAGCTACGCCCATGCAAACGCGATAAGCTTGACAAGATTCTGGGAAGAAACGTCATCGTCTTGTTGTTGTTAATAGATGGAGAATGCAATAGACACACATATGTATATCCGGTTATCTGATTAAATAATCATAACTAAATAATCATAAATGATGGTTTATCACATATGATAAAAGGAAGGAATGTTAATTCTGGCCAAGTGAGACCAGGACACTAAAATTGAGTAAAGGCTTCTGGGCTGCAAGGCCATTTGGTCAATTTAAATGTGCCTTCTGCAGAAATAGGACAAGCTGCAGAATGGTGCCAGTTTGTCAAGAGCCTAGATAGGAGCTGCAGCAAGAGAATGAAACTTCTTAAGATCCTGACAATTAGGTGCAAATTGCAAAGATTGGATTGGATGAATGCAAACCAGACATACACGTTGTACATATTGTTGCAAAACTTTAGTTTGCTAGATGTTGATTGGATTAAGTATTGAGCCTTGTCTGGGTTTCTTGAATATCTGGCTAAATGTTGCCATGTTTGCTTCCTCTCAGCCGCACCATTTGAATACATTGTAATAGTCACTGTATTATTGGGTTAGGGAAATGTCTATCATATACTGTTAATCGATTACTGTGTAAAGAGACCACCCCTTTTGTGGTTCGGCCCCTCAAGGTCCGGGGACCTATACAAGGTAGCTCCCATGAGATCCTTTTAGGTTAGGCATAGTAGTGGAACTATAATTGTGTTTAGTCAAAATAAAGTTTAGATACGCAATTACTTGACTCAGTGATTTTTGACTGAAACAACACTGGGGGAGTTTAGAACAAGCTATTTACACAATCAGGCCAAACACAAAAGTCAAAGAGAAAGATACCAGACTGCAGAAGACAGTCACAAAAAGCTGGAATAACTCAACAGGTCAGGCAGCGTTATCTGGAGAAAGGGAATAGGTGGCGTTTCGGGTCGAGACCCTTCTTCAGACTATGAATCAGGAGAGAATGAAACAAAAGATATAGAAGGCACATAGAACAAATGAATGAAAGGTATTGAAAAAGCAACGATGATCAAGGACAGGTGGAGCCCACAATGGGCCATTGTTGGCTGAGGGGAAGGTGATAACAAGTGGAAGAAGCAGTGATACTCTGCAGGAATGACAGTGAAACTAGTATGATGACTGGGGCGGGGGAGGGACGGAGAGAGGAGCAATGGAAGGGTTATTTGGAGTTAGAGAAATCAATATTCATAGAGCTAGATTGTAAGCTGCCCAAGTGAAATATGAGGTGTTCTTCCTCCAATTGTGTTTGGACTTACTCTGACAATGGAGGAGGCCCAGGACAGAAAGGTCAGCGTGGGAATGGGAAGGGGAGTTAAAGTGTTTGGAGATTGTGTAGGCCACGGCTGACTGAGCAGAATATGCTGTATATGGTTCTCAACATTGTAGCGTAACAGTTACTGAGATAAATGCTAATGTTTGCAATGAGGAGGGTTGGAGATTCAGGACTGTTCCCATACCGATCTAGTACCAGTAATCCTGGCTATGATTAGAGATGTGAGCAACAAGGAACTGTAGATAGACACAAAATGCTGGGGTAAACATCACCAATTCCTTCTCTCCATAGATCCTGCCTCACCTGCTGATTTACTCCAGAATTTTGTGTCTACCTTCGATTTTACCAGCATCTGCAGTTCTTTCCTAAACAAGTGTTCAGAGGAATGCACCCTCTACCAGCTATGTTTTATCAGATATATATTCTCATACAAAGTATGCACCTTGATTTTGATGGAATTTTATGTTTAAAATTGGCATGCAGGTACAGCAGGCAGTGAAAAAGGCGAATGGTATGTTAGCATTCATAGCAAAAGGATTTGAGTATAGGAGCAGGGAGGTTCTACTGCAGTTGTACAGAGTCTTGGTGAGACCACACCTGGAGTAATGCGTACAGTTTTGGTCTCCTAATCTGAGGAAAGACATTCTTGCCATAGAGGGAGTACAGAGAAGGTTCACCAGACTGATTCCTGGGATGTCAGGACTTTCATATGAAGAAAGACTGGATAGACTCGGTTTGTACTCGCTAGAATTTAGAAGATTGAGGGGGGATCTTATAGAAACTTACAAAATTCTTAAGGGGTTGGACAGGCTAGATGCAGGAAGATTGTTCCCGATGTTGGTGAAGTCCAGAACAAGGGGTCACAGTTTAAGGATAAGGGGGAAATCTTTTAGGACCGAGATGAGGACATTTTTTTTCACACAGAGAGTGGTGAATCTCTGGAATTCTCTGCCGCAGAAGGTAGTTGAGGCCAGTTCATTGGCTATATTTAAGGGGGAGTTAGATGTGGCCCTTGTGGCTAAAGGGATCAGGGGGTATGGAGAGAAGGCAGGAACAGGAAACTGAGTTGGATGATCAGCCATGATCATATTGAATGCATACTCCTGCACCTATTTTTTATGTTTCTAAAACAGCAATCTAGCCAAAATAATCTGATAAAAGGACACTGATCTTTTTGATGATTTCCTCTTTCTCCAAAAAACATTGCTGGATCTAACATTTTCCATACTTTCCATATTGACTGTCATTCATCAAGAAGAATATTGCATTATTGCCTTGAGGTGATGCCTTTCAGTTGATAACAAGCCAAGGACCCTGTCTGATCATATGATCAAGAGTGTTTCAAAAGAAGAGCAGAGCAGAAATCCCTCTGGTTCCGGTCAACTCTAAACTCCAAGCAGCATCACTGAAAGACATTATCCATAATTATCATATCAGGGTTTAGTGGGATTTGTTGCTAAATTGACTGCTGCTGTACCTGCATTACAATTAGGTTTCTCTTCAAAATCTCAAATGGCTTGGGATGTAATGATGTTCTGAATTATGTGGTTAATATTCAAGGCTGTCTTTCGGAAAATGAAGATGGAGTTCTCTCCATGGCATTAAGATAATGGTATTTTCATGAAATGAATGTGAAAATGCTAGGTTTGTACAAGACACAACTAGCTATTCAATGAGAAAGGACAGTTTCAAGTTTAATTTGGGGAATAGATCAACAACCTTAATTTAATGGAAGCTTTCTCAGATCTGAGTCACAAACTTTGGATTTAAGCACGAACTTGTGGAGGTTTACGAGAGTCATCTCAGGAATCATTGGGTAGATATATGATGAGCATTAGATGGCACTGGGCCTCTACACTCTGGAGTTTAGAAGGATGAAGGGAGAACCTCTCATTGAAACTTACCAAATACTGAATGGTTTGGATTGAGTGGATGTGGAGAGGATGTTTCTGCTAGTGGGAGAGTTTAGGACCAGAGGCAACAGCCTCAGAATAAGGATATACCTTTCAGAGGTGAGGAGGAATTTATTTAGTCAGTGGGCAGTAGAGGCCAAGTCAATGGATATTTTTAAGGCAGTGATTGATAGATTCTTGATTAGTATGGGTGTCAGGGGTTATGGGTGGAAGGCTGGAGAATGGGGTTGAGGGAGAGATAGATTAGCCATGATTGAATGGCAGAGTAGACTTGATGGTCTGAATGGCCTAATTCTGCTCCTATCACTAAGGAACTTATGAAATACATATCAGTAAAGTAATCCTGCATTATGGATGAATCACTATCTAGCTGAGGTTTTCATTTGGTGTTGAAAGAGCTATGCTTCTAAAAACAACAGAGACAAAAAAAAGTTGTGATTTCTTGAATCCCAATAGCAGTCACAAGTTTTAGTTTAGTTTAGTTTAGTTTATTGTCAAATGTACCAAGGTACAGTGAAAAGCTTTTGTTGTGTGCTAACCAGTCAGCGGAAAGACTATACATGATTACCATTGAGCCGTCTATAGTGCAGAGATACATGATAAAGGGTATAACGCATCATGCAAGATAAAGTCCAGTAATGTCTGATTGAAGTCCGAGGGTCTCCAATGAGTTAAATGGTGGCTCAGGACCAATCTCTAGTTGTTGGTGGGATGGTTCGGTTGCCTGATAACAGCTGAGAAGAAACTGTCTCTGAATCTGGAAACTTGCGTTTTCACACTTCTGTACATCTTGCCTGACGGAAGAGGGGTGAAGAGGGATTAATCAGGACGAGACTCTTCCTTGATAATGCTGCCGGCTTTGCCAAGGCAGCGTGAAGTGTAAATGGAGTCAATGGAAGGGAGGCTGGCTTGTGTGATGGTCTGGGCTGCATCCACTTTTCTCTGCAATATTTTGCGCTCTTGGATTGAACTGGTCCCAAACCTGTGGTCCGCCCCGATAGCATGCTTTCTACGGAGCATCTGGAGAGGTTGGTGAGAGTTGTTCGAGACATGATGAACTTCCTCAGCCTTCTAAGGAAGCAGAGACATTGGTGTGTGATCAAAATTGGTAGCAAAGAACTTTGAAGGTGCTCTAAAGGGACAAAATGTGTTCCAGCAATTCAAATTGTTTCTTCACCTTGTGATAATGAAAGGTCTCCACCTCCCGTCTTCCTAACATTCATTTACTATGACCTGCTACATACTAATTGACGGCTGTCAATTTCAAACTAAATTGTTTTGTCTCACATAAGATGTATGATTAATTTTGTATGGCACAGAATGTGCTTAGAAAATAAAAATGCTGATAAATATATAATCTTTTAAACATGCACTATAGTGTCCTTAATCATTATTGATTTCAGTAAAAAGAGCTATAACTTAAGTTCATCTTCCTTGGAATTAATTTAAAGGTCATAGTATCCCTTTCCCCATTGCTCTCTCTGGAGATATTCAATGCCAATGATTGTCTTCTAGCTTGAAATTGCCTCATAGAGCCCCAGTACTCTCTAACCTAAAATCAATTGAAATTATCATATTAATGACTTTTTCCCCCATTAAAACAATGACAACATCTGATGAAATCATGGTTGATTTCCTGCCTGTATGGAGTGTGCACGTTCTCCCCGTGACCTGCGTGGATTTGCTCTGGTTTCCTCCCACACTCCAAAGACGTACAAAGGGGTTGTAGGTTAATTGACTTTGGTAAAATTGTAAATTGTCCCCAGTGCGTGTGTGGGATAATGTTAGTGTGCGGGGATCGTTGGTCAGCGCAGACTAAGTGTGCCGAAGAGTCGGTTTCTGCGCTGTATATCTAAACGTAACTGAATTAAAGTGCAACTGTGGAGAGGTACAGACAATGCCCCACCTACTGACTTGTGGCGGAGAGGCACGCACAGCGGCCGATCTCCGCAGAGGCACAGATGTGGCACTGGCCGCGGCAAAGCGATGGCAGAACGTTGTCTGACACACGAGCTAAACTAAATTAAACTAAAGATGTTTGTTAGATCTCTCCTTGCGAAGAAACATATCACCTTTGCAGATCCAGATTGCAGCATTATTACGGAGGGTAACCTCATTCCAAAACAGTTGAACAATCAATAATTATGTAATAGAGTATTGAGAAAATAAGGAATAGACAATAAGGCATTATGATAAAATATATAAAATCTTTCCAACAGTTAAATATTAGTTCACAGGATCATAAAGGTATATGCTGAAACATAAAAACATAGAAAATAGGTGCAGGAGTAGGCCATTCGGCCCTTCGAGCCCGCACTGCCATTCAATATGAACATGGCTGATCATCCAACTCAATATCCTGTACCTGCCTTCTCTTCATACCCCCTGATACCTTTAGCCACAAGGGCCACATCTAACTCCCTCTTAAATATAGCCCATGAACTGGCCTCAACTACCTTCTGTGGCAGAGAATTCCAGAGATTCACCACTCTCGGTGTAAAAAATGATTTTCTCATCTCAGTCCTAAAAGACTTCCCCCTTATCCTTAAACTGTGACCCCTTGTTATGGACTTCCCCATCATCGGGAACAATCTTCCTGCATCTAGCCTGTCTAACCCCTTAAGAATTTTGTAAGTTTCTATAAGATCCCCCCTCAATCTTCTAAATTCTAGCGAGTACAAGCCGAGTCTATCCAATCTTTCTTCATATGAAAGTCCTGCCACCCCAGGAATCAGTCTGGTGAACCTTCTCTGTACTCCCTCTATGAAGAAGGATCTTGACCCGAAACGTCACCGATTCCTTCGCTCCATAGATGCTGCTTCACCCACTGAATTTCTCCAGCATTTTTGTCTACCTGCCACAAAGAAAGATTACTTGAGACATCCTATCCATGCCCATTGGAAAGGAATTATGGATACCAGGAACTGCAAGAAATGTCACCTATCCATGTTCTCCATGTTTTCTTTCTCACCGTCAACCAACCTCCTTTCCAACTAATCCATCTGCATCTCCCACATCCTCGGCAGGGCCACCAGCAAAATCAAGGACCAATCTCACCCTGGTCACTCCCTCTTCTCTTCTCTCCCGTTCAGGCATGAGGTACAGAAGTCCATCCAACTGTTCGCATCCTTTTATCCCTATCGCCATCACAACTTCCCCAGCCAACAATGGGCCATTATGAACTCCACCCTTCCTGAGGTCATCTGTTACCAAATCCTTTTTTTGTTCCGGATTTCTCTATCTTTCAGTCTGAAGAAGGGTTCAGACCCAAAACGTCACCTATTCTTTTTCTCCAAAGATGCTGTCTGACCTGCTGAGTTACTTCCAGTATTTTGTGACAATAGAACCCGGGGCTCAATAAGATGATCAAAAAGGCATGCAAGACACGTTCTTTAGGGCAGCACAGTGACACAGTGGTAGAGTTGCTGCCTCACAGTGCCAGAGACCCGGTTTCGATCCAGATTCAGCAACAGTTTCTAGCTGGTATCAGGCAATTGAACCATCCTCTCACCAGCTAGACAACATCTCCTCCCACCTACCTCATTAGAGACCCTCGAGCTATCTTTATCTTGCACTAAACGTTATACCCTTTATCCGGTATCTGTACACTGTGGATGGTTTGATTGTAATCATATAAAATCTTGTCTGTCTGGATAGCATGCAACAAAAAAAGCTTTTCACTGTAGATAGATACAAGATACTGGAGTAACTCAGCGGGACAGGCAGCATCTCTGGATGTACGGATCCAGAGATCCAGCATCCAGAGATGCTGCCTGTCCCACCGCATTAGTCCAGCATCTTGTGTCAATCTTTAGCCAGATGGTGGTGAATCTGTGGAATTCTTTGCCACAGAAGGCTGTAGAGGCCAAGTCAGTGAATATTTTTAAGGCAGAGATAGATAGATTCCTAATTAGTATGGGTGTCAGGGGTTATGGGGAGAAGGCAGGCGAATGGGGTTAGGAGGGAGAAATAGATCAACCATGATTGAATGGAGGAGTAGACTAGATGGGACGAATGGCCTAATTCTATTCCTTATGACCTTATAACCCAGCATCTGCAGTTCCTTCCTCCACAAGCTTTTCACTGCATCTTGGTACACGTGACAATAATAAAAACTAAATTAAACAATACTAGAGAATTAAAAATATATATTCCAGCAAACGTCACCTGAAAGCTCATATCTTAAGTGGACACAGTTTATTTCATTGATGCTTCAATCTTCAAATAATATTTCAAATTTCAATTTTCCAATTACTTTTACCGCAGTTCAAGTAGCTTTTCAACGCCACGAGAAAATAGGCTTTTGTCAGTAAAAATTCTCGTGGAATAAAATTATATCTCCGACAAGTCATGGTTCACCTTGTTCGATTTCTCGACTTGATGAATTATTAAGTCCTCCCTGCAAGGGCCACACTTACATGAGCAGATCGCAGATTTTTTTTTTGTACTCGAGAAGAACTTTACATAACAGGAATCTTATAACGCTCAGAAAGTCATTTATCGCTCCTCATCTCAACATCATCTTCCTCGTAGTCACTGCGGTTCAATGGCTGCACGCCCACTGCTCGGTTAGGCAAGGACACAAAAGATTATGTTTTATAGCACTATTGTTGCTCAGGAAATGGGCAGAGAACCTTCTTCCCTTCTTTAAAAGTGTACCTTGCAATGTTTTACACTCATCTTTAGTGCAGTGTATTGTGGACGCATCCCAGGCCATCACACAAACCAACCTCCCTTCTATTGATAGACACAAAAAGCTAGAGTAACTCAGCGGGACAGGCAGCATCTCTGGAGAGAAGGAATGGGTGACGTTTCGGGTCGAGACCCTTCTCCAGACAGGTTAGGGATAAGGGAAACGAGAGATATAGATGATGATATCGGGAGCTAGGGAACAATGAATGATAGATAGAAACATAGAAAAAAGGTGTGCAGTTGACAATTTGGCCCTTTTAGCCAGCACTGCCATTCAATATGATCATGGCTGGTCATTCAAAATCAGTACCCCATTCTGGCTTTTTCCCCCCATCTCCCTTGATTCCCTTAGCCTGAAGAGCTAAATCTAACTCTCTCTTGAAAACGATATGGAAAAAAGTAACGATGATAAAGGAAACAAGCCATTGTTAGCTGTTGGGTGAAAACGAGAAGCTAGTGCAACTTAGGTGGGGGAGGGATAGAGAGAGAAGGAATGCCGGGGCTACCTGAAGCTAGATAAATCAATATTCATACCACTGGGCTGTAAGCTGCCCAAATAAAATATGAGATGCTGTTCCTCCATTGATTTCATTTTTACCTCACGCTGCCTCGGCAAGGCCAACATCATAATCAAGGACGAGTCGCACCCTGGCCACTCCCTCTTCTCCGCTCTCTCATCAGGCAAAAGGTATAGAAGTGTGAAAATGCACAACTCCAGATTCAGGGACAGTTTTTTCCCAGCTGTTATCAGGCAACCGAATCATCCTACCACAACTAGGCTGTGGGCTGAGGAGCTTTATTCTGCAGTCTTGTGACCCGTCACCAAACTACATTAAATTTTCACATATTGTGTAAATAAATCATATAAATCACCCCTGAAACTCGTCATGAACAAGACTTGCACATTCTTATTAAATTAGAGAAAAAACTGAACATTTTCGGGTCATTTTTAGTCCAATCAAAGCACGTTTAACATTGAGTTGTCTGCCAGTTGGCCAATCACGCGCTTTGCTTCAGCCTAGCACACAAAATGGCTAAAGGGGCTTCACAGATGCCTGTTTTACTGGAGATTCCGATTTGTTGTTCTGTGGAATAAATGTCGTGGAAAGTAGCAGCAGGGTAATTGAATTTAATGAGAAAAGCATTAAAAAGGCTGAAGAAAGTGCTGCTAAGTGGATGGAAGTGCAAGAAAGCCTTGAAAGCAAAGTCGCTGATGAGGTGCTGGAACACAAAGATTAAGAGCCAGGAATCAACTCTAACTGAAAGGTAAGATCTAAAGTCTGAATTTATGAAAATCTATCTGTATGGACTTTAATTCATTTAATTGCACCCTTTTATAATGTGAATAAATTCATCATTCACTTCATTCATTCATTCATACATACATACATTCATTTATTACATACATTCAATCATTCATGCATTCATGCATTCATACACTCAATCATTCATTCATTCATCCATTCATTCCTTATTCATTCACTCATTCATTCATGAAGTTGAGGGCCTAAACTATAAACAGTGAATTAAACATTGTCACTAATGCCAGCTTGTTGTAGAGTAATAAGTCTTTAACAGCTAATCTCGGAGCTGCCTGCGATAACTTACCGGGAAAAAGTGCTCCGATCGTGGGGCCTAGGTAATCGCGGTATCGTGAAGCCGCGGTCTGAATTAATAAGCGGCCGATTCGCGAACGCGGAGCAGTGGATCATCTCCGCAGGCGGGGGGGGGGCGGAGGCTGTACATAGTGCCGTCTGTAGCGGCCGTATTCAGGCCCCGACAACGGGAGAAAAACGGAGGGATATCGATCGCAATTTATAGGCTTCCATTGCAGTGAGAAATGGTTAATGTTTCTGTAGAAATGAATTGGTGATATGTGAACTTGAACTAGTTTTTCTATGGTAGTAACCTATTGTTATTCTCATTAACATTCTTCTTGGTTTCTTGGTCCTCCAAAATATTCCAAATGGAATTTAAACTGGAGGTGGAATTTTATTAAGATTAATTAACATTATTTATTAACAATTATTAATTAATTTATTAATTATTATTAATTAACAAAATTTATTAACATTAAGAAGAGGTTGAAATTTTATGAATTGACGTCCATGCAGACTTAATGACTATGAGATTTTTTTTTCTGTAGCCTCTTGAAATAACTTATCAATTGTAGTAAATTACAGTGTAAGTCTCATTGACATTAAATAGAGGTTGACACTTTATGAATTGAAGTCCATGCAGACCTAGGTACTATGAGGTGTTTCTTTCTCTAGCTATTCTGCACCCTCTGCTCCTGCACTTGAACTTGAAGTCTTATCTATGGCAGTAAATTACAGTGTCAGTGTCATTGACATTAAGAAGAGATTGACATTTTATGAATTAAAGTCCATGCAAACCTAAGTAATATGAGATTTTTTTTTCTGCAGCTTCTGACCCTCCACTCTTCAGAGCCGGTCCACACAAAATATGATTACATTCATATTTACAGGTTACATGTATACGTAACCTGTAAATATGAATATTGGTATAATAATATGAATATACAAATATGAATACTGGTATAATAATAATATATAGTTTAAATGGACTGCAACACGGAAATAGGCTGCCGATGATGTAATACGGGTATTGGTCACTAGATGGCGCTTATTTTCCCGATCTCATTTTCTAATTAGTTTAATTAATTAATGTGCAACTTTCGGCAATGACGAGTTATGACGTCATTCTCAATTATATTTCATCTAAATCTGTGGAAAATGTCATGTAGTTTGGTGACTTGGGTCACGAAAACTAATTTCTGGACACATTTTTGATGGTCGGCCCACAGCCTAAACCAGCGAGAAGTCCTGAACTTCTAACTACCTCTGATGTCCCTCGGACTATCCTTGCTGGCTTTAGCTTGCATGAAACTTTATTCCATTCTCATGTATCTATATGCTGTGGATGGATTGATTGTAATCATGTATTGTCTTTCTACACGCAACAAAAAGTAAACTGATTTGAGGTGAACTGAGTGCAGACCAATTTTCTGTTCAATGGCCTATTCAGAAGACTTCATGGCTACCCATGATTTGTAGAACTTAGTACTGCACAGGGAAGTCAGTTTAGAGTCTCTCCTGTTTTAGTTTTGTTTAGAGATACAGCATGCTAACGTACCTGCCACAATTACCTCCTCCTGGCACCTCATTCCACGTACCTGCCACCAATTGTGGACCTCAGATGAACCTCAGTTTTGTTGAGTTGTTTAGTTTAGAGATACGGCATGGAAACAGGCCCTTCGGCCCACAGAGCCCAAACCAGCCATCCATCACCCGTTCGCACCAGTTTGACATTATTCCACTTTCCCATACGCACACCACGCACTGGGGACAATTTTACAGAGCCCAATTAACCCGCACGACTTTGGGATGTGGGAGGAAACCGGAGCACCCGGCAGGAAATTCACGCTGTCACCGGTAGAACATGCAAACAAGTCAACAAGACCAAGTCAATGGATATTTTCAAGGCAGGTAGTTTAGATCTTGACGAGTGCTGGTGTCAGGCGTTATGGGGAGAAGGCAGGAGAATGGGGTTAGGAGGGAGTGATAGATAAGCCATGATTGTGTGGCAGAGTAGACTTAATGGGCCGAATGGCCTAATTCTCATCCGATCACTTATGAATGTTTGAAACTCCGCACAGATAGCGCCCAAGGTCAGGATTGAACCCGGGTCTCTGCCGCTGTGAGCCAACAGCTCTATTAGCTGCATCACTGTACCACTTCATGCCTATTCTGATGACTTTGCAACATGCTAGAAGTGCAGCCTGTTGCATGCTAGAAACATAGAAATAGGTGCAGGAGTAGGCCATTCAGCCCTTCGAGCCTGCACCGCCATTCGATATGATCATGGCTGATCATCCAACTCAGTATCCCATCCCTGCCTTCTCTCCATACCCCCTGATCCCTTTAGCCACAAGGGCCACATCTAACTCCCTCTTAAATATAGCAAATTAACTGGCCTCAACTACCTTCTGTGGCAGAGAATTGAGGAATGATACATACAGAGAAATAATACATTCATCTGAAATCCTGCCCCTCTCCTTAAGATGTAAAAGTTACCAAGCTGGGCGTACTTGAGAGCATCAAAGTTCCCAGCAGGAACTCACTTTCACATGTACACACAAAATGATGGAATTCAGCGTCACAGGCAGAATATCTGGAGAGAAGGAATAGGCGACATTTGGGGGTGAGACCCTTCTTCAGTCTGAAGAAGGGTCTCGACCCGAAACGTCGCTCATCTCTTTTCTCCAGAGATGCTGCCTGTCCCGTTGAGTTACTCCAGCATTTTGTGTCTACCTTCGATTTAGACCAGCGTCTGCAGTTCTTTCCTACTCACTTCCATTGACCACCATTACTGTGTATCATAGATTTCTGGTCACCCCCCACCAGTCTGAAGAAGGGTTTCGGCCCGAAACGTTGCCTTTTTCCTTCGTCCATAGATGCTGCTGCACCCGCTGAGTTTCTCCAGCTTTTTTGTGTACCTTACATTTAATTCATTTAATTACTACAGAATGTCAAAGGTTTTCATGCAATATCTTGAATATAAACAGAAGATCCAGTTTCAGATTCAGATGAAACAGTATTCAGTACATTATCTCATAGGAGGTAAATTACATTAGCGTCACGCAATGTGATAACATTAAAAGAAAAAAAAATAGTATAAATGAATTATGTAATAACGTGCAGCCAGGAGTTGTGCTGGAGGCAGATACAATAGTATGGTTTAGTTTATTGTCACATGTGCCGAGGTACAGTGCAAAGAACAAACTTTCCAAGACTTTGGGGTGTCACAGTGGTCAAGGGGCGGCATGGTAGCACAGCGGTAGAGTTGCTGCCTTACAGCGCCAGAGACCCGGGTTCGATCCTGACCACGGGCGCTTGTCTGTATGGAGTTTCTGCGCTCTCCCCGTGATCAGCATGTGTTTTCTTCAGGATCTCCAGTTTTCTCCCGCACTCCAAAGCCGTACAGGTTTGTAGGTTAACTTTGGTAAAATTCTAAATAGTTTCGAGTGTGTAGGAGAGTCTTATGCCCTTGTCCCACTTAGGAAACCTGAACGGAGACTTTGCGCCCCACCCAAGGTTTCCGTGCGGTTCCCGGAGGTTGCAGGTGGTTGCCGGAGGTTGCAGGTAGTGGAAGGTAGAGACTGACAAAAATCTCCGGGAACCGCTCGGAAACCTTGGGTGGGTCTCCAGAGGTTTCCGTTAAGGTTTCCTAAGTGGGACAGGGGCATTAATGTGCGCAGAGCACTGGTCGGTGTAGACTCGGTGGGCCGAAGGGCCTGTTTCCCCACCCTGTCTCTGAACTAAACTTAAGTCTTTTATTTGTCCACATTTGTACTGAAAATGAGATCTCCACACAGATACAAGCAGAGATTTCCACACCTGCTGGCGTCCCATGTCTGCAGACACCAGCAGCCACAACATTATTAAAACAAACTCAAAGAACAGCAGGCGCACAGCAGATCAATAGCCCACGATCAAAATGCCAACCGCAGGGTACAGCAAGTCTACCTTCATCACACATGCCGATGAGCCCACTGTGTATTCACAGCCGTTTCTTTTTGTTACACACAACACATACCCTTGGCATTTAGCTCGAGAAGTAAGATTGCTATCTTTTTCCCCCTCCTGCCTCATTAAAAAGCTGCTCAAATCAAATTGGTGTTGATACTATAGGGTCAAGACACGCATGTGATGTTGCTGAAACCTATTAAAATGTTAATTAAAAATTACGTTTTTTTTATTAACTGATTACGAGCAGATGCAAATGAAAACTATTTCCGCAGTGCCTCTCCATTTATAAGGATTAAAGCTATGTTGGCATGTTAATACATCCGATTTAGAATGGCTATTCGCCACAGTTCAGTAATTAGTTTACATTTATGACTGTCTCGATGCAGTAATGAATACGGCTTTTTAATAGCCATAACTATAAAAGGAGAATATTAATGAGGAAAGGCAAGGGGCGAAGAGTTTCTCGGTGTGAACTGCTGTTAACCCTAGCCCGGCGTTCTGATTGTCCTTCTGATCACAAGTGCTGAAATGAGAAGGCGGCAACTCCAGAACAAGGGGTCACAGTTTAAGGATAAGGGGGAAATATTTTAGGACCGAGATGAGGAAAACATTTTTCACACAGAGAGTGGTGGATCTCTGGAATCTCTCTGCCACAGAAGGTAGTTGAGGCCAGTTCATTGGCTATACTTAAGAGGGAGTTAGATGTGGCCCTTGTGGCTAAAGGGATCAGTGGGGTATGGAGAGAAGGCAGGTACAGGATACTGAGTTGGATGATCAGCCATGATCATATTGAATGGCGGTGCAGGCTCGAAGGGCCGAATGGCCTACTCCTGCGCCTATTTTCTATGTTTCTATGTAACTCCTCACATTTGAGCTGGATTGTGGAGCTGAGACGTGTGGGGCAGCAGTAGAATTGCTGCCTCACAGCGCCAGAGACCCCAGTTCGATTCTGACTACAGGTACTGTCTGTACAGAGTTTGTATGTTCACCTTGTGATCGCATGGGATTTCTCCGGATGCTCCGCTATCCTCCTACATTCCAAAGACGTGCAGGTTTGTAGGTTAATTGGCTTCTGTAAATTGTCCCTGTTGTGTTGAGTAGAATATTAATGAATGCTGATCAATGTGGCCCAATCAGTCTGAAAATGGGTCTCAGCACGAAACATCGTCCATCCCTTCTCTCCAGAGATGCTGCCTCACCCACTGAGTTACACCAGTATTTCGATTTATACCAGCATCTGCAGTTCTTACTTACACACAGGGCCTGTTTCCATGCTGTATCTCTCAACTAAACTAAATTAAACTAAATGAGAGACACCAAGTGCTGGAGTAACTTAGTGGGTTGGGCAACATCTCTGGAGAACAAGGATGGGTGATGCTTCAGGTCAAGATCCCTCTCTAGACTGAAGAAGAAGTCTGAAGAAAGGTCCCAACTCAAAATAGCATAGATCCTTTTTCTCCAGGGATGCTGCCTGACCCGCTGAGTTACTCCAGCACTTTGTGTCTATCTTTGGTATAAACCAGCAACTGCAGTTCTTTGTTTCTATTTTTAAACTAAGTGATCCCAGACCCACAATTGGAGGTGGGTGTGTGGAACGAGCTGCCAGGAGAAGGTAGTTGAAATAACATTTAAAAGACACTTTGAGAGCTACATGGATAGGAACCGTTTAGATGAATATGGGCCAAACGTTGGCAGATGGGACTAGCCCAGATGGGGCATAATGGTTGGCATGTGTAGGAAGAAACTGCAGATGCTGGTTTAAACTGAAGATAGACACAAAAAGCTGGAGAAACTCAGCGGGACAGGCAGCATCTCTGGGGAGAAGGGGTGGGTGACGTTTCGGGTCTGAAGAAGGGTCTCGACCCGAAACGTCACCCATTCCTTCTCTCCAGAGATGCTGCCTGTCCCACTGAGTTACTCCAGGTTTTTTGAGTCTATAATGGTTAGCATGGATAAGTTGGGCCGAAGGGACCGTTTCTATATGTATGACTCAATGGCTCAAGAATAATAAACTCCGCTGCTTCAGAAACTTGTATGAATGTTTCTCAGTTATAAATCAATACAAAGTGCGCTTGATCAAATGTTGCACATAAAGTTAAATCAAAATGTTATTTGCTATTCTTGGACTGTCATTGCCAATCCTGGCTGTGATTTAATCAAATTTAAATGAAATTGATAACTTATTATTTTGATCTTGCTGTGATTATTTATGTCTTCAGAGTGGATTTTGAATCCCAAAACCATTAATCATTTAACCGTGATGTTTTGACATTTACAAAAGGTCTTTTATTTGTCTGGTCAGTTGCTTTACATATGTACATACATACATACATACATACATATATATATATATGTATATGTGTGTGTGTGTGTGTGTGTGTGTGTACATAGGACATAGACATATAGAACATAGAACATATAGAACATAGGACAGGCCCTTCTGTCCACATTTTTTTTTAGTTTAGTTTAGCGATACAGAGTGGAAGCTGGCCCTGTGGTCCACCGAGTTCGCGCCGACCAGCGATCCATGTGCCTACACACACCAGGGACACTTTACAAATATACCAAGCCAATTTACCAACAAACCTGTATGTCTTTGGAGCGTGGAAGGAAACCGGAGATACCAGAGAAAATCCACGCAATGTCACGGGGAGAACGTGCAAACTCTGTGCAAACAAGCAGCCGTAGTCAGGATCAAAACCGGGACTCTGGCGCTGTAAGGCAGCATCTCTACCGCCGCGCCGCCGCGCCACCGTGCCACCCCTGCGCTGAACATGGTGGTAAGATGAGCTAATCACATTGACCTACATAAGATCCATATCCTTAATTCTCTGCAAATGCAGATGCCCATCCATGAAGGGCATATGAAGAAAGGTTTTGGCCCGAAGCGTTGCTTATTTCCCTCGCTCCATAGATGCTGCTGCACCCGCTGAGTTTCTCCAGCATTTTTATCTGCCCATCCATAGGCCTCTTCAACACTACTATTGTACCTGCCTCTACCACCATCCCTCTTTGTGCATTCCAGACATCCATCCTTTCTGTGTAAGAAATCTTGAATTGATAACTTTATTGTCACATGTGACAAGTCAAAGTGAAATTCTTTGCTTGCATTAGGTATGTTACAAAACTTACTTTCAGCGGCGCTGCAGTTCTGTCACTGGCCGTGTGCGCGACTTTGGCGCCTTTGAGGAGGGGGGGGCGGGATTAAAATGCCGTTTTCTCCTGCCTGTACGAGATATATTTTCTTGGGCTGCTACCTAATGCTGAAAATTCGTTTCGACTGCCGTTCTTTGAATTTTTTTTTTAAACCGCGGGACAATTTCAGCGCTGGAGTAAAATAAAAATCGACTTCTAACGCAGTCAACGCCATTAATGGGACGGATCTCACGTACGGGACAAAGCAAGGTAATTCGTTTATTTTGCATATAAACTTGCTTCTTTGGATGCCTTTAATCAAAATTTCTCGTTTCAAAAATGTGATTGGGGCCCCATACGAACCTGTAGTGTTTTTCCTGCTGATATGGGGTTCAAATTCACCGCAAATGCAACGTTCCAATCGATCGCGTTCCACAAAAACCCACTCGCAAGGTGATTAAAATGGCCATTAATTTACGGGAATTAAACACTAAATTCCTTCCATTTGGCCTATAAATTCATGACAATGAGATTTAAAAATCATGTTATATTGTGAATTATTGTGTGAATGTTATTTGGACACTTAGGCTATTTATAAATGTTAACCTTTTCTTAAAAAATGGATAGATGTTTAGATCTAGTAATAGAATGTTGTAATTAGCTACAATTAGGTAACTAACTAATTATATGCTTTAATTTCAAGTCATCCAAGTACGATTGTTACATATTTGTTTCAGAATGCTTCAATCTACAATAACTGAACATTTATTTCAGTTCTCTTAATTTTTAAGAAAGTTATGGGCTTTTGACTGTCCTCGATTATAGCTTTTGAGTTAAGTCAATGGAAAAGCAATAGGGAACAAGATGCTAATTTCAGTATGAAAATGGCCATACTGAAAATTAATACTGAAGATATGAAAGTGAATTTGGTGTCAAATTAAACTGCATTTTATGCTTTATCTGATGGGATAAACTGCAGACTTGATTTTTAAAATCTCAAAATTATGTAACATTGCTACTTGCATGCCCAAGGTATGCAAATAGTCGCCCATAAAGGGCATTTAGAAATAATACAAAATCCCCCTGTGCCGTTTTCCTCTTTGTTCTCTCCCCTCTTCCCCCACCCTCATAGCGATCCCCCTACACCGGGTCCTCCATTGTCCATTATTCTTCCCTCTCCCTCATGGTGGTCCCCTCACGCCAGGTCCTCGTTTGTTCCTTATCCCGGCAGCGGCGTCCTCACTTCCATCGATCGGAGCCATCCTTGACACCGCACGGACGTCTCCACTACCGCTGCTATGTTCTCTCCGGATGCCTGCATGTTGCCGACCCAGGCCCCAACCTACCCCAGGCCACAACCTACCCCAGGCCCCAACCTACACCAGGCCCCAACCTACCCCAGGCCCCAACCTACCCCATGCCCCAACCCCGGGCCCCAACCTACCCCGGGCCCCAACCTACCCCAGGCCCCAACTACCCCAGGCCCCAACCTACCCCAGGCCCCAACCTACCCCAGGCCCCAACCTACCCCAGGCCCCAGGCCTACCCCAGTCTCCTTTCAACTTTGCCTCTCTCACTTTAAAACCATACCCTCTCTAGCCTTTGATATTTCCACCCTGTGGGAGAAAAAGATGGAAGGTAGCCACTAGGTAAACTTAATTTGTTACTGAAAACGGCATCTCTGAACTGGAAGGAGCTGATCAATTTTATACACAGTGGGTGCATTTTGCTCGCAGTTATACATAGCAGTGAGGAGCTTCAGGGAATACGAGACAAGAAAAAATAACAGCAAGACATTTTGGCTGCTTGGCACCGATTCCTGCACATCCAGAATCTCGAATAGTTGCAACAGTGGACATGAATCAGTCTGATTAAAATGCATTCAAGGGCCATAGAGTTATAGAGCTACAGGGTCATTCAGCATGGAAACAAACCCTTTGGCCCAACTAGTCCACGGAAAACAAAATGCCCCATCTAAGCCAGTCCCATTTGGCCGATATCCCTCTCAACCTTTCTTGTTGATGTACCTGTCCAAATGTCTCTTAAATGCTGTTAAAGTACCTGCCTTAACTTCCTCTGGCAGCTCGTTCAATATTCCCGCAACCTACTGACAACAAAAGTTGCCCCTCAGGATCTTATTAAAACTTTTCCCTCACATCTTAAACCTATCTATCCTCTTGTTTTCAAGTCCCCGACCTTGGTTAAAAGATGCATTCACCCTATCAATTCCACTCATGATTTTATACACTTCTTCGAGACCACTCTTTAGCCTCTCTTAGCTCCAAGGAATGCAATCCGAACTTGCCCACCCTCTCCCTGTACCTCAGGCCTTCGAGTCCTGGCAACATGCTTGTAAATCTTCTCTGCACTCTCTCCAGCTGAATGACAAATTCCCCAACCATAAAAAAATTAATGACAGCATGTACAACAAACACCAGATCATCTAAGTATTGGACAGACTGCAGATGCTGGAATCTTGACCAAAAAACAGACTGCTGGAGAAAGTCAATAGCACAGGCAGCATCTGTAAATGACATAGAAACATCCTGGCACCAGGAAGGCAGCACGCCATCCTCGAATCCCGTCTGTTCCTGCAGAAACCACTGTCCACACCTCTCACAATGGAGTCTCCAACTGCAATGGTGTTGCCTGACATTGGCCTGGTTGGTTTTGGCTCAACAGCCCTTTTTGCTTCGCAAGCCAGTCCGCCGCTCAGTGTGATTACGACCAGATTACATTTTTGGGGAGTTATGCCTGATTGCATCCTTGTAGAATCGTCACCTATCCATGTTTTCCAGAGGTGCTGCCCGACCTACTGAGTTACTCCAGCACTTTTTGTTTATTTTTTTGTAAACCAGCATCTGCGGTTCCTTGTTTCTATTATTGTTCTATGTTATCCCACTTTCTCATCCACTCCTCACACACTGGGGGCAATTTACAGAGGCCAATTAACCTACAAATCAGCATGCCTTTGGGATGTGGGAGGAAAGTGAGGCACCTGGAGGAAACCCACAACGTCACTGGGAAAACGTGCATACTCCGCACAGACAGCGCCCAAGGTCAGGATCGAACTTGGGTGCATAGCTCTGTGAGGTAGCTGCTCTACCATCTCCACCACTCTGCCACTCACTGGAAGAACTCAGCAGGTTGAGCAGCATCTGTGGGGGTAGGGGATCATCACCATTTTGATTTCAACCCCTTCATCAAGATAATCAAATATGCCCTTCAAATAAGTCCATTCATAAGTTCATAAGTGATAGGAGCAGAATTAAGCCACTCAACACATCTAGTCTACTTCGCCATTCAATAAGACTGATCTAACCCCCCTCAACTCCCCCTCATTGGGGACATCTATATGTCATTGGAGTGTGAGAGGGCAGTGGAGGCCAAATCACTGGATGGATTTAACAAACAGTTAGATAGAGCTCTAGGGTCTAGTGAAATCAAGGGATATGGGGAGAAGGCAGGCACGGGTTATTGAATGGGGACGATCAGCCATGATCACAATGAATGGTGGTGCTGGCTCGAAGGGCCAAATGGCCTCTTCCTGCACCTATTTTCTATGTTTCTATGTTTCAACCCCATTCTCCTGCCTTCTCTCCATAACCCCTGTCACCTGTACTAATCAAGTATCTAACTATCTCTACCTTAAAAATATTGATGGACTTGGCCTCCACCGCCTTCTGGCAAAGAAATGATGGACTCACTATCGAAAGGACAATTGCTGAAACGTCACTGTTAAGCAACTAATTAGGGATATGTAAAGTGGCACTGAATTTTATATGTAAAGATAATGATTATTCTCTTTTGCTCTCACACTGGGACACACTGAGTTTAGTTATCCACTCCTAAATCATACCATTTGGACTTGAGTGCATTAACAAATTTAAAAGTGTAATTAGCTTTCTATTCAAAGAGCAAAATGCACCCTAAAGGCACTAATGTACTGTACGGCTCTTGTTTATTGCTGGTAACTATTAAGAACAATGGCAGGTAGACACCAGTTACTCAGCTAAAATATTGTCCCTTGGTGGGCTGTGGGCATAACTGGAAACAAGCAAGATCACTGTCTATTCTTAGGTGCCCTTTGCAAAGACGTTAGTAAACTGCCTTCTTGAGGCATCGAAATCGACGGCAGGTTATACCGTGCAATGGTGTGAAGGAAAGCCAGAATGTTGATCCAACAATGAGATCAGCGAACATGCATATATTTTTGCATGTTCCAATGTTGTGTGATTTGGATAGGAATTAGCAGATGACCTAAAGCCCACACTTCCAGAGAGGAGAGAAGTTATTTGTTTTGAGAGTGTCGTTTGAAAAATCATTAGTGAGTCGCTAAAATGTATTTTGCAGATAGTGTGCACTGCAACTGGTGCTCCAACAGTTGAAGAAGTGAATACTATAGTTGATGAATGAATCAGATTATTTTTTTTGTGTCATATACACCAGGGTGCAATGAAATTCCTTGTTTGCTTGAAGCTCAAGGTGTAAACATGATAACGAAAGATGCAACAATATGTACTTCAAGTGCTAAACATTACAGAATGGCAGAGAAACTAATCAAGTGGATGACTTTGTCCTTGAATGCTGCACAATATCTTCTTTAGTTTTTTAGTTTAGAAATACAGCGTGGAAACAGGCCCCACGGCCCACTGGGTCCGTGCCGACCAGCGATCCCCCAAACAACACACACGAGGGACAATTTGCACTTATACCAAGCCAATTAATTGACATTCCTGTACGTCTTTGGAGTGTGGGAGGAAACCGAAAATCTCGGAGAAAACCCACGCAGGTCACGAGGAGAACGTGAAAACTCTGTACAGATGGCACCTGTAGACAGGATCGAACCTGGGTCCCTGACGCTGCAAGCACTATAAGCAGCAACACTATCGCCACTCCACAGTGCCTACTCCGTTGATGGAGTAGGCTGTTGGTGCAGTAATTAACAGGATTGGATATATCTAGTTTCTTGTGTACAATCATGAGTGGAATACCATAGATCGGGTAGATGCACAGAGTCTGGGAATCGAGGACCAGAGGACTATAAGTTTAAGGTGAAGGGGAAAAGATTTAATAGGAATACGAGGGGTTACTTTTTCCTACACGAAGGGTGGCGAGGTTATGGAACGAGCTGCCGGTGGAGATAGTTGAGGCATGGACTATCACAACTTTTACGAAACAGTTAGAAAGGTACATGGACAGGAAAGGTTTGGAAGGATAGGGCTAAATGCGGGCAGGTGGGACCAGTGTAGCTGGGACATGTTGGCCGGTGTAGGCAAGTTGGGCCAAAGGGCACCTTATCACTCTATGACTAATATACAGCTGAGCAATTCTCTGGTTGGTTGACTGAATGTTACTAATTGAGTTAGTAATCCAGCACGAATCTTCAGCAGCAAAAATTATCGCCTTTAATCTACACAGACCAAACAACCACAGCCAACAATGGGCCTATAGTGTGTCTCACATCATCTTCACTATCTTTGCATTTTGCATAACTGCCTTTTAGTTTAGAGATACATCGCGGAAACAGGCCCTTCGGCCCACCGGGTCCGTGCCGAACAGCAATCCCGCCCATTAACACTACCCTACACCCACTAGGGAATTTTTTATTACATTTACCAAGCCAATTAACCTACAAACCGGTACGTCTTTGGAGTGTGGGAGGAAACCGAAGATCTTGGAGAAAACCCACGCAGGTCACGGGGAGAACATACAAACTCTGTACAGACAGCACCCGTAGTCAGGATCAAAACCGGGTCTCCGGCGCTGCATTCGCTGTAAGATGGCAACTGTACCGCTGCGCCACCATGCCCCTTTAGTACCGCCTGTATCTCCCATTCCACTATCGCCTGACTCTCAGTCTGAAGAAGGGTCGCCAGCCGAAACGTCACCTATTCCTTTACGCTGAGCTTCAGCCTGACCGCTGGGTGACTCCAGCATTTTGTATCCATCAAAGGTGGATATCAATCTGACATGTGTTGATGAAGATGATTGTTTATGCTTGTCTTTGAAACTCACATGCTGGGCTTCACCCTCATTAAGAATGAAAATGCTTCCTCTTCCAATTGCTTGTTTTATCGTTCCCCAGCATTGAAGACTGGATTTGGAAAGACTGCAAAGTTTTCATCTGATTGATTTGATTATTGAGTTATTTAGTTGTGTCCATTGCAACATTTTATTCAGCTTATAGAGTCGTAGAGTCATAGAGTGACACAGTGTTGAAGCAGGCCCTTTGGCCCAACCTGCCCACACCGGCCAACGTGTCCCAGCTACACTAGTCCCACCTGCCTGCTTCTGCTTCATATCCCTCCAAACTTGTCCTATCCATGTACCTGTCTAACTGTTTCTTAAACGTTGGGACAGTCCCTGCCTCAACTGCTTCTTCTGGCAACTTGTTCCATGCACCCACCACCCATCATGTGAAAACATTACTCCTCAAATTCCTATTAAAGTATATCAGCTTATATACATTAACACCAATCCCTCTCACCTCTCTATACTAGCTGTCTTCCTTCTCCACTCTCCGTCCTGATGTTAGTTCTCAGACCAAAACTTTGACCATCCCTTTCTTCCTGCAAATGCTGCTGTTCCTCCAGAACTAGTTTATTTTTCCAGATTCCAGAATCCAGAATCCAGATTCCAGAATCCAAATTCAGAATCAAATCCAATGTCCCAAAGTTCCTGTTTCCACCCTGTATCTATCAAGTCTGAAGATGGTAGCATAGAGAGTATTTGTATCCCAGTTTAACTCAATGACATGAGTCTACATAGAATCCCGAATTAGCTGAACACTGCTGATTGCTACTGCTATGTTTATTCTGCTGTACTACCACTGCCTGTAGCTCTCTCTGGGAAGTGAGATAACAAAATCGCACTAAGAAATGATGCTCATTTGTCTAGGTTTCAGTCTGTGAAGATACAATTCCACAGGTTCCCTGTGCCTGGTGTTCAACTACTCTGCAAGTCAGCTCTCCAAAAATTGGCACATCTCCAGACATTAGTGTGGAGGACTTCAAAGTTGTTAATTGGGTTGAGTTGGCTGCATTCCTAGTGTTCGAGTTTAATTTTTATTTCTGGTAGTGCACAGTCGACCATTCAACCGAAGGTCTGTAGTTACGTAAAGAGTCGTATAGCCATACAGCATCAAAACAGGCCCTTCAGTCCAACTGGTCCATGCTGATCAAGATGCCCCATCCAAACTAGTCCCGTTTGCCCGCGATTGGCCCATATCCCTCTAAACATTTACTCTCCATGTACCAATCCTAGTATCTTATAAAGGCTGTTAAAGTACCTGCCTCAACTACTTACTCTGGCAGCTCATTCTATATACCCACCACCCTCTGAGTGTAAAGGTTTCCCCATGGGTTTTTTATTAAATCTTTCCCCTCCCAACTTATACCTATGTCCCCTGCTTCTTGATTATCCTCCCTGGGTAAAAGATTCTGTGTGTTTACCCTCTTTTCACCTTATGATATTTTACGCCCCTATTAGATCATCCTTCATGAAATAGAGTCCTAGCCTGCCAATCTCTCCCTACAGCTCACCCCCCAGGTCCTGGCAACATCCTTATGAAGCAAAATTTGTTTTTCTTTCGTCAGAATTTAATTTAGTTTTGAGTTACAGATACAGCGTGGAAACAGGCTCTTCGACCCACTGAGTCCGCACCGACCAGCGATCTCCACACACTTACACTATCCTACACACACTAGGGACAATTTACATTTATACCAAGCCAATTAACCTACAACCCTCAAGAACCTACACACTTATTGAAGTTCCCCTTTAAAATCGCAACAGAAAAATTTAAATATTTGGGTATTCAGATTACTAGAAAATATAAAGCATTATTCAATGCTAATTTCATACCTTTATTAAATAAACGTAATACACGGATTAAATTTTGGGAAAACACTTCCCTTATCATTATTAGGTAGAATAAATGCAATAAAAATGATCTTCCTACCACAATTACTATACCTATTTCAGTCTATACCGGTATATATACCAAAATATAAAAAAAAAAATTAGACTCTAACATTACAAATTATATTTGGGACTATAAATCACATAGAATCACAAAAAAACACCTATGTAAACCAAAAGAGGTCGGGGGACTTTCACTTCCGAATTTTATGTATTATTACTGGGCAGTGCATATTAAGAATATGATTTATTGGTTGGATAGTTCTACCCAACAGACAGAATGGATAAAAATGGAGAAGGAGGATTGCCATCCTTGTAATATAGGAACGATCCTCTTTTCCCCCAAAAAACTGAACAACACAATATATAAGAAGAACCCAATTATATATGGTACAATAAGAATTTGGAAACAAATAAAATTATCTTTAAAATTAAGAAATCTATCACTGTTAATGCCAATTGCGAATAACCCTTTATTTAAACCATCTCTTATTGATGAGACATATAACCAATGGGAAAGTCTCGGAATTAGAAGGATCAGGGATATGTATGAAATGGGAAACCTACTATCATTCCAACAACTACAATTTAAAATTTAAATTGAAAAACAACCAATATTTTAAATATCTGCAGTTTTGCGACTTTGTGAAAAAATATATACAAGGACATCAAAAAGTAACTCCTGACATTGGAAGAAGCAATGAATATTGAAGCTGACTCACAAAAATTAATATCCTATTTATATAATAGTATTCTAAATATAGACCTACCATCGACAGAGGTACTTAGAGAAGAGTGGGAACGGGAATTAATGATAAAAATTACGAAGGTTAAATGGGAAAAATACCTGATATATATTCACAAATGTTCAATTAATGTAAGACATAATCTAATTCAATTTAAAATTGTACATAGATTATATTATTCAAAAACAAGATTGAACAAATTTTATCCAAATATATCCGCCACTTGTGATAAATGTCTAGCCCAAAAAGCAACTATAACACACTCCTTAGTTTCCTGCATAAAACTTTATAGATTTTGGAATGATATTTTTGAAATACTTACAAAATTATTCAAGACAAGAATGGAACCTAATACTGAAATGATTATATTTGGTGTAATGGAAGATGGGAATAAATTGAACACATCTCAAAATCTATTCCTTAACTATGGTTTAATAATAGCAAAAAAATTAATACTTAAATTTTGGAAGGGTACATCAATACCAACGCTAAAAATGTGGATTGCAAGTATGTTGGACACCGCTCATCTTGAGGAAATGCGATTCCTCCTAATGGATAAATCAGACCAATTCATAACGAGTTGGTCTCCATTCGTCGTTTTTTTGGAATCATATGGTGCAACACAATTGTAAAAAATAACTGTTTCAGGACTGGACGAGGGTTGGTCAAGATTATAAATAATGATCTCCTTTTCTTTTCACTATTTTCTCTCTCAACTTTCTTCATTTACTCGTTCTCTTTCTTCACACACTATATATTTCACATCTTTCTATCCTTTACTATCTAACTTCTTTTTCTTATTCTCATCTTTTTTCAATGTAACAAAAAAAAAAAAAGAAGTTGTACATAAAATGTATTATGAAAATATATATTAGGCACTTTGGTGCCATATGACTGTACTTACTTCTAATAAAAAAAAATATTAAAAAAATAAAATAAATTAATTAAAAAAAACCCCTACAAACCTGTACATCTATGGAGTGTGGGAGGAAACCGAAGATCTCAGAGGAAATCCATGCGGTCACGGGGAGATTGTACAAACTCCGTACAGACAGCACCTGTAGTCAGGATCGAATCCGGGTCCCAGGCGCTGTAAGCGCAGAAATGCAGCAACTCTACCGCTGCGCCAGCGTGCTGCCAGAGGGTGGTGAATCTGTGGAATTCTTTGCCACAAACGGTTATGGAGCCAAAATCAGTGCGTATTTTTAAGGTGGAGATTGACAGATTGGGTGTCAAAGGTTATGGAGAGAAGGCAGAAGAATGAGGTTGAGAGGAAAAGAAAGATCAGGCATGATTGAATGGCGGTTTAGACTCGAAGGGCCAAATGGTCCAATTCTGCTCCGAGACCTATGAACTTATGAACTTGACTTTTTAATTAGCCAAGTTCCCCAATTGCCACAGAATTCTTTAGACCATAGGTCTAGTCCCTGCATAACTGACCCAGAAACTCAAAGCTAATGAAACCGCTTTGTAATTTATTGGTCAAGGGCAATATTTCTTTGTTAGTGAACGTAAATCTTGGTAAGGCATGTGTCTGAGCCAACAGTTGGCATACGGTGCTAACAATTTTAACCTTGCACAACACCCATTAGTCGTAAGCAATGGACAAGTTCCTAAGTCCCCCAAGTTATTACCAGTTCAAAATTAATTATATGGAAACATTTCCAGAGAAATTCTGAACCAGTTGCACTGCAAATTAGTTTAATGTTAATTTGTTTACAGAAATAATGTCACTTTAATTAGTGCTCCAGGAATTTCAGTGAAAGAAATTGTAAATTAATTGCTTGCTAGATACAAACACAAATCCTGAATACACTCCAGAAATGCATACATAATGAAGCTTGGCTATAAAGCACTTTATCAAGTTTTACCTGTACGTACAAGGGCGATAACATTTCCTATTAATTGAGGTTATTGACTGTAAAATTGAGGCTGCAACTTAAAAAAAAAATTAAATGTCATTTCTAATCTATGCACCTCAGGAACCTTCTTGGCCATCAATATTTATTAAAAATCCATAAAACCCACAAGCCAACCTCATTTAATTTAGTGGCTTTAATTACTGGAACTAAAGCACCATACAAAGAAGAAAGAGAAATAATTTCACTATTCTCTAACAAATGGCAAGAGAAAATTGCCATCTCAATGCTTTGAAAAACTTCTGTGCATATCATTTGTTTATTTCAAGCCTTGATAGCAGATTAATCGTGCCCGGTTGCTGAGCTCAGAGACAATTAAGAGGAAATACTTTAGCAACATTGCTGAAGAGGTTTACAGTTCATTTTATATTAACTCAGTCAATGGAATTAATACAGTGCATTTAGAAAGTATTCAGACCCCTTCACTTTTTCCACATTCTGTTACGTTACAGCCTTATTCTAAAATTGATGACATTTTTGTTATCATCAATCTACACACAATACCCCCATAAGAAAAAAGCGAAAACAGGTGTTTAGAATTTTTTGGAAAGTTATTAAAAATACACCGAAGATAGACACAAAATGCTCGAGTAACTCAGCGGGTCAGGCACCATCTCTGGAGAAACGGAATAGGTGAAATTTCAGGTCGAGACCCTTCTTCAGATTGAAGACGTTTCGAGTCGAGTGCCTTCTTCAGACTGCAAAAGTCTGAAGAAGGCTCTCGACCCGAAATGTCACCGATTCCTTTTCCCCAGAGATGCTTCCTGCTCCGCTGATTTACTGTAGCATTTTGTGTCTTATCATTGCATTTAATACCTGTTTACCAAAAGGTGTAATATGCGTTATGTTAACACTTTAGCTGAAATAACAATTGCTGTCTTTTATTCTGTCATATCATTAAAAAAAAACAGAATTTCAGAATTATTTTTTACAAATTGTTTTTTTTTCCTTTGCAACATAGAAACATAGAAAATAGGTGCAGGAGTAGGCCATTCAGCCCTTCGAGCCTGCACTGCCATTCAATACGATCATGGCTGATCATCCAACTTAGTATCCCGTACCTGCCTTCTCTCCATACCCCCTGATCCCTTTAGCCACAAGGGCCACATCTAACTCCCTCTTAAATATAGCCAATGAACTGGCCTCAACTACCCTCTGTGGCAGTCAATGGAATTAATACAGTGCATTTAGAAAGTGTTCAGACACCTTCACCCCTTCATCGCGTAGATGTTGCTGGCAATGCCACCATTCATTGTCCCTAAATTGTGGAGCCAGGAAAGAGTTAATCTCACTGGTGGATGTCATGTCACATGTAAGTGAGACCAGATAGGAGTACCACAGTGCCACCTCTTAGAGTCATCGAGTCATAGGGTGATACAGTGTGGAAACATGCCCTTCGGCCCAACATTGCCCACACCGGCCTACAATGTCAATAGACAATAGACAATAGACATTAGGTGCAGGAGTAGGCCATTCGGCCCTTCGAGCCAGCACCGCCATTCAATGTGATCATGGCTGATCATCCCCAATGTCCCAGCTACACTAGTCACACTTGCCTGTGCTTGGTCCATATCCCTCCAAACCTGTCCGATCCATGTACCTGGATAGGATAACCCCAGCCACAACTGGCAGCTTGTTCCATAACCCCAGCCACAACTGGCAGCTTGTCCCATATACCCACCACTTCTGGCAGCTTGTTCCATATACCCACCACCCTTTGTGTGAAAACATTACCCCTCAGATTCCTATTAAATCTTTTCCCCTTCACCTTAAACCCAAGTCCTCTTGTCCTCAATTCAACTACTCTGGGCAAGGGACTCTGTGCATGTACCCGATCTATTCCTCTCATGATTGTATACACCTCTATAAGATCCCCCTCATTCTCCTACTCAACCTCTCCCTATAGCTCAGACCCTTGAGTTCTGGCAACATCCTCATAAATCATCTTTGTATTCTTTCCAGCTTGAAGGCTTAAATGAGTTTAAAACAAAACAAAAAACATAATGACTTCATGATCACCAATACTGATATTAATACTCAATTCCAGAATTATTTACTTGCTTTTAAGTTATTTTACTGCCAGGGTGATATTCAAAGTTATGCCTCTCATGGTTTCACTCAAAAAACTACAGCAGTGTTGTGTGGGCTCATATCCTCCTTCACAAAAACAGTAAAGGCCCTGCCCCACTGTACGAGTTCATTCAAGAGCTCTCCCGTGTTTTAAAAAAAATCAAACTCGTGGTAAGCACAGAGAATGAACGTAGCGGGTGCGTCGGAGCTCGGGGACATCTCTTAGCGGATCATAACGCTAACGGCAGGTACTCGGGAAGACTCGCTATCAGCATGTAAGCTCGGGACGACTCGTGAAGATTTTTCAACATGTTGAAAAATGTCCACGAGAGCCCCGAGTACTTACGAACGGCCATTGCCGTAAATCTCGGAGGCAAATCAGGGCAAACTCGGGGAGAACTCTTTGAATGAACTCGTACCGTGGGACAGGGCTTTGAGGGATGGACAATAAACAATCAACTCAGGCCATAAAGTGCTGCAGTAACTCAGCGTGTCAGACAGCATCTCTGGAGAACATGAATAGGTGATGTTTTGGGTTAGGACTCTTCTTCCGGTCCAGACTCAAAACGTCATCTATCCATGTTCTCCGGAGATGATGCCCGATCCGCAAAGTTACTCCAGCACTTTGTGCCCTTTAGTGTAATCCAGCATCACTGTCTATTGTTTGAATGTACGAATAATACTTTATCATTACATGAGATTAACTATAAATCATAAGATGAATAATTCAGGTAAAAACACAGAGTTTCTTGCCCAGAGTAGGGGAATCGAGGACCAGAGGACATAGGTTCATGGTGAAGGGGAAAAGATTTAATAGGAAACTAAGGGGTAACTTTTTCACACATGAACAAGCTGTGGAGGAGGCAGTTGAGGGTGGGACTATTGCAATGTTTAAGAAACAATTAGGATAGCACTGGACAGGACATGGATAGGACATGTTTGGAGGGATATGGCTGAAGCACTAGTACATATGGGACATGTTGGCCGGTGTGTGAAAGTTAGCGGAAGGGCCTGTTTCCACGCTGTATCACTCTGTGACTCAATGTGACGTGTCTCAGTGAGATTCTTTGTTTTTCATACACAGGTATGCAAACAGTCACCACATAAAGGGTGCTGACAAAGCTACAAAGTATCAATATAGTCCCAAAGTTTCTACATCTACTGGATTAAATCAGCTGGTCGAGTAACATCTGAGAGTTGAAAGGAATGGCTGGCATTTTGAGTTGCAATCCTGCATTATGACAAAAATCTATAACCACAATTTATGACTAAAAATTATGATTTAAAAATTCCACTAACATTAGCAAGCAAGTTAAATTGACCCTTCAGAGTTGGTAACCCTTGTATAAGTCTCAGTTAAGTAATCCGATTTCCCTCTTCAGTAAGGATTACAAAATAGAACAATTCTCCCCAATGGGTTATCCTTCAACCAAAATCACAAAAACATTTTGTACAGTTTTGTCCATGACATCATGCTGTGTAAAAATCAGACCAAGAATATTTCATTGGCTCTACAATGGTTTAGAACGTCACGAGCCCAAGCAAAGGTTCTATATAAATATTGCTTCCACATACATGTACTTCAGAGAAGAGAACATGCCATCCTTGGTTGGTCCTTCAAGGGCCTGTCCCACTTGCATGCGATTGCGTGCGTTTGGCATGACCAACGGGCTAAATTTATGCTAAGTTCGCGCTACATTGCATACTAAGTTCGCACGTGATTACATCATGCTTACAAATCAGCTGGGCAGGAGGCGGGCCGACTGAATTTGGGCGTCGCACGGCGTTGGTCGGTGACGTCATGACGCAACGACACGCGCTAGGCATACGCCGTCAAGATGTTGCGTATGCCGTCAAGATGCTGTGTACGACCGCAATGCACCTGCGTGTGTACGTGGGCCGACTGGCCATTGGCGCGCAAAGATTTCGGTCACTGCGAGAATTTCGGAGCCCTGCACGATGTCAGGACCAGCCCCGGACAACTCCATACCCCTCCGCGCTTCTAAGTGGGACTGGCTCCGCACGGCCATACGGTGCCCGTACGCCTTAAGCGACCACGAAGTCGCTTAATTTGCAAGCCAAGGTCGCGTAAGTGGGAGGGATAGTCTCACCCCAGTCACTCTCTTCTCCCCTTTCCCATTCAGGCAAGAGGAACACAAGTTTGAAAACGCACATCTCTAGATTCAGGGACAGTTTCTTCCCAACTGAATGGGGTGGGAGACTGCAATCTTCACGTGGTCCACCCTGTTTTGGTGAATGCAATCAAACTCGCGTGCACAAACAGAAGATCAAATAGAACAAGTTATCTTACAACTTTAGGCTGTGCACGCCTCACCCAAGAAGAAGAAGGCAACAGAACCATCCTCCCAGCAACGGTCCTGACCTCCCATCTACCCCATTGGAGACCTTCGAATGATCTTGAATCAATCTTTACTGGATTCTATCCTGCATTAAACGTTATTCTCTTTATATTATACACTGTGGACGGCTTAATTGTAATCACGTATATTCTTTTCGCTGACTGGGTAGCATGCAACTAAAATGCTTTTCACTGTACCTCAGTAATAATCAACCGAGGTACAATAATAATGAACTAAACTTAGGTAATTAGGAATGAGTAACTCATGCCGACATTAACAGTGAGCTCAACATACTGGTGAAGAATGAAATCAAAACCTATTTCTTAAATCTGCTACCACTAATCTTGGAACATTGAGGCAGACACGGCAGTAATGAAACAGCGTAATAAAATTGATAATGAAAATCACAATGAAAAGCAAAACATACTAGAACTATTCAGTAGAACAGAGAGCTGTGAAGAGAGAACGGCCAAGTCATTGATCTGAAACATCCTGCTTGTTCTGCTTAAATCGTTCCAGCATTTTCTCTTTTTCACCAAAGCAATATTCTTGTATTAACTGTTCCAATCCCCAATTCTGGTGAAGTCACTGAAGAACTGTAAGCATGCCTTTATTTTATGGTTTTATCATTGCAAAGATGAGCTTCCAAAGCTAACTGAAAGCACAATTGTAAATCATGGTACTCAATTCTCACCATGTACGACCTTTAAACTATTCCGTTTATTTTGAACAGCATTAAACTGCGCCATAAATCAAATTGAAGAAATCTAACACTAAACTGTTGACTGGTATACGAAACCTTGCAGAGAAACTGAAGGTCCAGTGACATTTCAGATGTCCTACCAAACGGTGGTAGCCAGTGCCATCAGGGCGAAGGCTGCGGGTGCCAATATGATCAACAAACTCATCAGGAAGGCTGACTCCGTCCTGGGGGTGCGGGTGGATTCATGGAAGGTGGTCTTGGAGGAGAGGATGCTTCTCAAAGTGCGGAGCATCCTACAGCTCACCCCCTCCTTGACACAATGGTCAACCTGAGGAGCACCTTCAGCAACAGACTGGTTCCACCAAGATGCAGTACAGAATGCCACTGGAGATCATTTTTCCATGTGGATAGCAAACGGTACAACTCCTCCCCCTTCTGTCGTGGGGTAGACTGACTCTCCTCCCCCCCCCCCCACCTCCTACCAACATTTGCACATCCCCAATCCTTTCCACTCGTCACTTTAATTTCATGTTTCAAATATCTTGTGTTTCAGATCAATTTGCCTCCTGGGATCAATAAGGTTCTATCGTATCGTATCGCATCTATGTGGTGTAGTGCTGATGTAGAAGGAAGTGCATTGCAAATGCAACTTTGACCTTGATAGGCCACATTTGGAGCAGTTCTGGTCACCGCATTGGGAAAGCATGCTTTCAAGGGTGCATCTGTAGAAATCAGTCTGAATCAAAGCCAAGAGCCAAATTTCCATCTCCTCCGAGGGATATTTTGATCTTGAATTCTTTGTTCAGTGTTTACTTTTAAAATACACCAGTGTTTCAGGCCGTGTGAGTAATATTAAAAGTCGGCAAACACACGGTTTGAAGCTCAAACTAACAATGATTTGGCCAAATTGTTATGAGCAATCCAATTCAAAATAAAATCAATAGATTCTCTGTAGACAGAGCTATTAAGGGATGAAGGGCTGAGGTGCACAAATGGAATTTGGATTCAGGTTAGTGACTATCTCAGAAAATTATTGAACAAGTTTGAAGGCTTCAATAGCTTGTTCCTAAATTCCTATCATGAAACGTGACTTACATCATAGTGATTGTCACCATTAAGAATTGAATGGTCATAAGGTCATAAGTAATAGGAGCAGAATTGGGCCATTCGGCCCATCAGGCCTACTCCACCATTCAATCATGGCTGATCTATCTCTCTTCCTCCTAACCCCATTCTCCTGCCTTTTCCCCATAACCCCCGACACCCATATTAATCAAGAATCTATCTATCACTTTCTTAAAAATATCCATTGACATGTCCTCCATAGCCTTCTGTGGCACAGAATTCCATAGATTCACCACCCTCTGACAAAATAAATTTGTTCTCATCTCCTTCCTAAAGGATTGTCTTTTAACTCTGAGGCTATGACCTCTGGTCCTAGTCTTTCCCACTAGTGGAAACATCCTCTCCACATCAACTCTATCCAGGCCTTTCACCATTCGGTAAGTTTCAATGAGATCGGTAAATTTCAATGAGGTGTCCCCTCATCCTACTAAACTCCACCAGGTACAGGCCCAGTGCCGTCAAACGTTCATCATATGTTAACCCACTCACGGTGACAATGGGGACAATGCTCTTGTGGTACACACTAGGTACCCACAACATCATATCTAGTCAGATGCTCTGTGACTCTGTGCAGAAAGTAACAGCAAGGAGACTGCAGTTACTCAATCTTTAATTTAATTAAGTACTTTTGGTGTTCCTTTGCTTTCCTAACTAGCTCGCGATATCTCAGAGAGATACTGAAAAACGTATGATTTTGGCAGTCTTGTATTGGATTCCCTGCTGCTGGGTCTATTTCTTCACACCCGCATCCATTGGTAAATCAATCAAGTAAAAGAACATTAAAGAGTAACATTTAAATGTGGATTCACATTTAAATCCGAGACACTACACTTAGAAAACATTAGGCTTGTTTTGGCTGAAAGAGCAGATAAATTTCTCAAAACATGGTGGCCTTTCACTGAATTTCTGCAACAACAGATTGGTAAAACACAAATTTAAAACCGATGCTGGGGATGGGTGGGGGGGGGGGGGGGGGGGGGGGGGGGGGGGGGGTACTTCTTTGGTAGTTTAGGGGTAGTTTAGGGGTCTTTTCCTTTCTTTCTTTTCTTTTACTTATTTTCTTCATTCTCTTCATTTTTCTCTTTTTTTCTTTTTTTTGATTAGGGTTTCAATGTTAAAAATGAAGCTGTACAATAATTGTGTAACTGTCATGTCGATTGCCTTATTCCTGTACAATTGTTTCTAATAAAATTAAATTAAAAATTTAATAACAATCATTCTTGCTATTGAGGGAGTGCAGCGTAGGTTCACAAGGCTAATTCCCGGGACTGACATATGCTCAGAGAATGGAGCGGCAGGGCTTGTACACTCTGGAATTTACAAGGATGAGAGGATATCTTTTTGAAACATATAAGATTATTAAGGGTTTGGACACACTAGAGGCAGAAAATATGTTCCTGATGTTGGGGGAGTCCAGAACCAGGGCCCACAGTTTAAGAATAAGGGGTAACCCATTTAGAACGGAGATGAGGAAACACTTTTTTACACAGAGGGTTGTGAGTCTGGAATTCTCTGCCTCAGAGGCAGTGGAGGCAGGTGCTCTGGATATTTTCAAGAGAGAGCTATATAGAGCACTTAAAAAATAGCGGAGGCAGGGGATATGGGGAGAAGGCAGGAACGTGGTACTGATTGAGCCATGATCACATTGAATGGTGGTGCTGGCTCGAATGGCCCACTCCTGCATCTATTGTCTATTGTCTATTGAACTGCACATGATTGTTTTCACCACAGATAGACACAAAATGCTGGAGTAACTCAGCGGCGTCTCTGGAGAACATGGATAGATGATGTCTCGGGTCGGGGCTCTTCTTTGGACTGATTGCAAGGAGGTGGAAAAGAAAGTTGGGATTGAGGAGGGGCAGGACAGGGCATGGTCGGTAATAGGTAGACACAGGCGAGGGGGTTTTTTGATAGGCAGATTATTGAACATAGGCTAGGGTGAAAGGACAAGTATTATCCCGATAGAGTTAAAGAGTTGCGAATTGTTAAACTCGGGGATAGAAAAGTTGTGAATTAATTGTGTTTCCATTGCAAGATCCGCAGGTGGAGAAGGGAAATGGAGGGAAACAATTGGTGTACAGTCAGCTAATGTTCATGGGAGGATTATACAAGGAAAGGAATATTAAAAAAATAAAATTTCTTAGCACCAGTGTGGGAAATATTCAGTTAAAAGGGCATACGTTTTATTGGGATTTGCAGACTTAGAATATAGCTGTTTCTGATTGTGTTTTTGGCCACTATCCCAAGAACAGATAAAATCATCTGTTGAGCATCAAGAATAAACCTTTGGATAACACTCTGGTTAAACACTTTTGGATAATTTAATGTGGATTCAGATATAAATGTGTGAATGCGGATTGATTTAATTAAAGAGTTCCCATGGATACTGCACCGGTTTCATTTTACCGATGGGCAGTAAGGTAATGACTAAATCAACTATTCAGAGAAAAACATATTTCAAGATTGAATTCTCCCAGAAAACAAAACAGATGTCCTTTATCACAAACATCATGTAAGCACTTTTAAACAAAGATGAACATCTCACTTTGTTAAGTTATGATATTGTGTCCGATCTCGTGATCTCCTAATAATGTGGAGGCATAGAGTGATACAGTGTGGAAACAGGCCCTTCGGCCCAACTTGCCTACAACGGCCAACATGTCCAATCTACACTAGTCCCACCTGCCTCAGTTTGGTCCATATCCCTCCAATCCTGTCCTATCCATAAATATAGAAGATACAGAACAGGCCTTCGGCCCACTGAGTCTGTGCCTACCAGCGATCCCCGAGCACTATCAAGCGCTCATCAGGGACAATTTACAATTTAACCAAAGCCAATTGACCTACAAACCTGCATGTCTTTGGAGTGTGGGAGGAAACCGGAACACCCGGAGAAAACCCACGCAGGTCATGGGGAGAACGTACTAACTCCGTACAGATAGCAGTCGCGGTCTGGATCGAACCCGGTTCTCTGACACTGTGAGGCAGCAACTCCACTGCTGGGCCACCATGTCACCCAGCTTTGAAATGAATTGAATATTCAGGGATTATCCTATTAATGCTTGTAGGATATCGTCAAAATGTCGGTTAATAAATATATATTTTAAAGACAAGGGAGTGTGATTATATTCCTGTTTGTCCCTGCATCAATAGTTTTGGTTTGCTGTTAAAAGGAACTGCAGATGCTGGCTGGCCAAGGAATCCCCGAGGATTACATTCTTGTACTTCATGATTAATAGTTCCCAAGACCAAGAATTCCCTCCTTCTAAGGTGTAAAAAGTGTAAAAGCAATAAAATGCCTTCAGAAAAAGATGCTCCAGAGAGAAAAGTAGCTTTTCCATCTATTTTCCCAAAATCTTTAACCTGCCGTCACTCAAAGGTAACTGACTTCTTCCCGTATAATATTGAGCCACTTGGTTCGACATTACGAAATAACTATTGCATTTACATCGTTGAGTCTTAATCATTCATCCGCAAACTTCAATATCTGTTAAGTGTGTATGCATGTCCATTCATATGTAGAAACAAAATGTAGTGTTATGCGTTTGTCAACCTCCATTTCACAACACATTTCCATGGAAGGTATTGGAATAGAATTGTCCTTTTACAGTTTGACCCACGTATATTATCACATGGTATGCTTCGAGCAAAACAGAGACAAAGTTCTACATCCCATTCTCCATCATCCTCTTCCCCCCTCTATCTTCCCTTTCCCCCATCCCCTTCCAGCTATATCTCCAACTCCGTCTCCGCATTTTGCGTTGGAAGTAACGGCAGACGGTGGATTGTACCGACAATAGACACAAAATGCTGCAGTAACTCAGCGGGTCAGGCAGCATCTCTGGAGAGAAGGAATAGGTGACCTTTCTGCTGAGAGAATGGAGCAGCTGGGCTTGTACACTCTGGAGTTTAGAAGGATGAGAGGGCAGTTCATTGAAACATATAAGATTGTTAAGGGCTTGGACACGCTAGAGGCAGGAAACATGTTCCCAATGTTGGGGGAGTCCAGAACCAGGGGCCACAGTTTAAGAATAAGGAGTAAGCCATTTAGAACGGAGACAAGGAAACACTTTTTCTAAAAGAGAGTGATGAGTCTGTGGTATTCTCTGCCTCAGAGGACGGTGGAGGCAGGTTCTCTGGATGCTTTCAAGAGAGAACTAGATAGGGATCTTAAAAATAGTGGAGTCAGGGAATATGGGGGGAAGGCAGGGACTGGTGACTGATTGGGGATGATCAGCCATGATCACATTGAATGGCGGTGCTGGCTCGAAGGGCCAAATGGCCTACTCCTGCACCTGTGTTTAAGAAGGAACTGCATGATACTCCTGCACCTATTGTCTATTGTCTATTAAGACCCGTCTTCAGACTTGTTTCGGGTCGAGACCCTCCTTCTCATTGTGCGCCTCATCTCTCCTTATCTTGCCTTCTTTGGCATTTTTCTACCCATCCGGCAATCAGATCCCTCTCACCTGTAGCCACCTATCACTTGCCTAGCATTGCCTCACCCGCAACTCTCAAGAACAATTGCCCCCCCTTCTATGATCAGTTTGAAGAAGGGTCCCGACCCAAATCGTTGCCTATCCATATCCTCCGGAAATGCCACCTGACCTGCTGAGTTCCTTCAAGGACAAGTTGCACCCTGGCCTCCTTCTTCCCCCCTCTCCCATCAGGCAAAAGGTATAGAAGTGTGAAAATGCACACCTCCAGTTTCAGAGACAGTTTCTTCCCAGCTGTTATCAGGCAACTGAATCATCCTACCCCAACTGGAGAGCAGTGCTGAACTACAATCTACCTCTTTGATGCCCCACGGACTATCCTTGATAGCACTTTGATGGCTTTACCTGACACTAAATGTTATTCCCTTATCATGTATCTATACACTATAAATTGATTGATTGTAATCAATGGTATTGTCTATCTGCTGACTGGTTCACACGCAACAAAACCTTTTCACTGTACCATGGTACAGGTAACAAACTAAACTGAACCGATTGTTACTGAGTCTCTCTTTGTAAACTAGCATCTGCAGTGTTTGGTTTCTATATTTCTAAATAGAAAGGTGGAACTGTAGATTCAGGTTTTAGAGAAAATGACCCAAATTCTGCAGTCACTCAACAGGTCAGGCCAGCATCTCTGGAAAACATAGATAGGTGATGTTTTGGGTCAGGACCCTTCTTCAGATTGACTGCCTTTCTGTGTGTGAGAGGGAACTGTAGATGCTGGTTTATACCCAAGATAGACACAAAATGCTGGAGTAACTCAGCGGGTCAGGCAGCATCTCTGGAGAAAAGGAATATGTGACATTTTGAGTTGAGACCCCTGTTTGAAGAAAGGTCTCGACCCAAAACACCACATATTCCTTCTCTCCAGAGATGCTGCCTGTCCCGCTGAGTTACTCCTGCTTCTTGTGTCTACCAATTTAAACCAGCATCGGCAGTTCTTTCCAACACATAGTTCATCTTTACTTACAGTTTATACATAAACCTTGTGCGTAATTTGATAGACCATGTAAAATGAGGGACATGAAAAATAAAAGAACAAGACATACAAGCTGGTATATTGTGCAGTCTTTGGCCATGAGTTTGGGAAATTGGGCAGCATTTGGAGAGTATTGGTCATTGTTTAATTCATGGTGGGCATTCAGACAGTTTCTATTCAACCCTTCACTACTTCATATGTTAATGACCTTGTGAACCATCTGCTGCTTCATTCTAAATTGAGAAGATTCAAAATAAATCTGTGCAAAATAACTTTGTCTAGAATGCAACCATACTGTTCCCTGTGGGGGGCCAAAAAAAAATTGTAGGAGTAGGATCAAAGTTGATCCGATCTTGGCTTCAACTTCACTTTCCTATTGTAGCCTGCCACAATTGTAATTATGAACTCATTTTAGCCTTGAATATAGTCGATGACGATGACTGGGCAGCATCCACACCATATTCTCCTTCGAAGAAAGACACAAAATGCTGGAGTAACTCAGCGGGACAGGCAGCACCTCTGGAGAGAAGGAATTGGTGATGTTTCGGGTCAAGACCTTTCTTCAGACTGAAGACGATTCATTTTATATTTTATATTTTATAATATTAACTCAGTCAATGGAATTAATACATGTAGGAAGGAACTGCAGATGAAGGTTTACACCGAAGATAGGCACAAAATGCTGGAGTCACTCAGTGGATCAGGCAGCATCTCTGGAGAAAAGGAATAGGTGACATTTTGGGTCGAGACCCTTCTTCAGACTGAAGACCTTTCGAGTGGAGAGCCTTCTCCTGACTGAAGAAGTCTGAAGAGGGGTCTCGACCCGAATTGTCACCAATTCCTTTTCTCCAGAGATGCTGCCAGACCCGTTGAGTTACTCCAGCATTTTGTGTCTATCATTGGAATTAACACTTTTTAGATTTCGACAGGCATATGCAGTTCTTTCCTCCATTTCCCATCTCTTAGGGAAGTACAATGGTTTAGCAGTAGAGCTTTTGCCTTATGGTCCTGTCCCACTCACATGACTTTTACAGCGACTGCCGTCATCCGTCATAGGTCGTTGCAGGTCGCCGAAAATGTTCAGCATGTTGAAAATCCAACGGCGACCAGAAAGACGATACGGCTCTTTGGGCGACTGAGGAGGCTACTCATGACCATACAGGCGACACCCTGGCGACATGTCACGGGGTGCAGCCTGTATGGTCATGAGTAGTCGCCCAAAGAGTTATAACTTGTTCTGGTCACCGCTGAATTTTCAACATGTTGAACATTTTCGGCGACCTATGACGGGTGCCGGCAGTCGCCGAAAAAGTCGCGTAAGTGGGACAGGCCCATTACAACACCAGATATCAGGGTTCGATCCTGACCACGGGTGCTGTCTGTGTGGAGTTTGTACATTGTCCTTGTGACCACGTGGGTTTTCTCTGGGTGCCCTGGTTTCCTCCTATATTCCAAAGACATGCAGGTTTGTAGGTTAATTGGCTTCTGTAAAGTGTTCCTTGTGTGTAGAATAGAACTAGTTTACAGGCAATTGTTGGTTGGCATGGACAAGGTTGGACTAGGGCCTGTTTCCACGCTGTATCTCTAAACTAAACTAAACTAAACTCTCTGATCTAAAGAATTCCAAAGGTTCACAACCATCTGAAATAAGATAAGCTCTCCCATCTTAGTCATAAGTACTCAATCATTCACCCTCAGATTGAGCCCTCTGGTTTAAGACTTCTCCATTAGGACAAACATTCTTTCAGCATCTATCCTGACAACAGCTGTCAGAATCATTCACATTTCATTGAGTCACACACACTTTCTTCTGAACTCCAAAGATTTCAGCTCCAACCAGCCCAATGTTCCCTCACAAATCAAGACAATACAGGAATCAACTTAGTGGAGCTTTTCCTTCAAGGCAAGAGAGAGTCAAGAGGTTTTTCATTTGTCATGAGCACTGGGTATGAATCAATGCAATGAGTTTCCTTGTGGAAAAAAAGGAACTGCAGATGCTGGTTTACTAAAAAAAAAAGGACAGAAAGTGCTGGTGTAACTTAACGGGTCAGGCAGCAGCTCTGGAGAATGTGGATAGGTGACATTTCAGGTTGGGACTCTTCTTATGATTGATGCCTACACAAAATGACATAAAGTTCCAGAGTAACTCAGCAGTTCAAACAATATCTCTGGTGACGTCGCGACCCAAAACGTCACCTATCCATGTTCTCCAGAGATGCTGCCTGACCCACTGAGTTACTCCAACACTTTGTGTTATTTACTCATTATCTTTGCCAGTTTCCCAGCCTCGTAACTTCCTGCAGCTCCCTAACCCACCAAGGTTTCTGCACCCCTCCAGTTCTGGCCAGTTTAATGGCCTTAAGTTTAATCTCTCCACTCAAAGCTATGTCTGGCTTTACTGCTTTCAACCTCTGTACATCACCACTCTGTTATCTCTCTCCACTTTTTAGTTTAGTTTAAAGATACAGTGTTGAAACAGGCCCTTCATCCCACTGCATCCGAACCGACCAGAGAACATACATTAACACTTTCCTACACACGCTGGGAACCATTTACAATTATAGCCAGCCAATTAATCTTCAAACCTATATGTCTATGGAGTGTGGGAGAAACCAAAGATCTCAGAGAAAATCCACATGGTCTTGGGGAAAATGTACAAACTCCGTACAGACAACACCTGTAGTTGGGATCGAACCTGGGTCTCTGTTGCTGCAAGCGCTGCTGCGCCACCGTGCTGCCTAAGATACTGTCAGATACTGCACAGAACCTTCCTTCCTGTGATCAAGTACTTTAGCAATTTATGTTTAAGAAGGAACTGCAGATGCTGGAAAAATCGAAGGTAGATAAAAATGCTGGAGAAACTCAGCGGGTGAGGCTGCATCTATGGAGCAAAGGAATAGATGACGTTTCGGGTCGAGACCGTTCTTCAGACTGATGTGGGGGTGGTGGGGGCGGAAAGAGGAAAGGAAGAGGTGGAGACAGCGCATCTTTCCCGTAACGGGGCGACCAGGACTGCATGCAAAACTCCAAATGCGACCCAACGGTGGTGCTCCAGTAGCCATGCCTTTGCTATGTGTGGTTCACTATGAATTGCCTCAAGTTCCTGTTGCATCTGTGTGTTACGAGATGAGCGTTATTATCCTGGATGCTAATTCAACAGCACATTTTGGTCCAGTGCACATACTATTAATCAAGACAAAGGGAAGGGGATCTCTAACTGTACGACTGCTTCGTTGAAATCCATCAGCCTTGCTTGGAGGTAAGGAAATCAACGGGAAGGACTAAAGAGTTTGCAATTTCCTCTTCGTCTCTTTAAACATTCATATTTGTAAAACAGCTACAGCTGCCAGTGAGGTTGTGTTAGAATTCAATGGCAATGTTAGAGAATTATTCTATTCCATACACCTGGTGAAAAGACTTAACACGTGGTGTGTACAGTAATATTATGAGAGGAATAGATCGGGTAGATGCACAGAGTCCCTTGCCCAGAGTCGGGGAATCGAGGACCAGAGGACGTAGGTTAAAGGTGAAGGGGAAAATCTTAAATAGGAATCCGAGGGGTAACTTTTTCACTCAAAGGGCAGTGGGTGTATGGAATGAGCTGCCAGAGGAGGCAGTTGAGGCTGGGACTATTGCACTGTTTAAGGAACAATTAGGACAGCACTGGACAGGACATGGATAGGACAGGTTTGGAGGGATATTGCTCAAGCGCAGACAGGTGGGACTAGTGTAGCTAGTACATGTAGGCCGGTGTGGGCAGGTTGGGTCAAAGGAATTTGTTCCACGGTGGAAGACTATGACGCTAAGGCTTAGTTTGAATTATTAATTCACAAGATGTGAACATGGGCAATAATGCCATGTCATTAACTTAACTGAGAAGGCAATTAACAATTGGGTTTGTAATCACAGGTAGACCAGAACAGTTATGGGTGGCCGATATCATTCTCTAAAGAACATAAGATTTAAACTGCAAATTGGAGGAACAGCACCTCCTATTTCGCTTGGACAGCTTACAACCCAGCGGTATGAATATTGACGTCTCTAACTTCAAGTAACTCTTGCTTTCCCTCTCTCTCTCCATTCCTCCCCATCCTAGCTCTCCGACTAGTTTCACCATCCAGCCTCAACTAACAATGATCCATTCTACATATTCCTTGATCAACGTCGCCTTTGATCTCTCATTTTCACACCTTATCCTCCCATATCACTGTCTCCCTCTCCCTTGATTCTCAGTCTGAAGAAGGGTCTCGACCCGAAATGTCGCCTATTCCTTCTCTCCAGAGATGCTACCTGTCCTGCTGGGTTACTCCAGCATTTTGTGTCAATCTTAAGTGTAAACCAGCATCTGCAGTTCCTTCCTTTCCTTGAGATTTTATAACACTACTGGGGGTTTAATGAAAACATCGTTGAAACGGATTTTAATGCCATGTTTATTTAATTACTATAATTACATTTTCTCCATCTTAATTTTCTCCTATGTTGGGATTTCCAAGCTCATGCAAATGGATCAATAGTCCAGGATTCAGACTGCTGGTTCAATAGTCTGCAGCAAAAAACAAACTGCTGGAGGAATTCAGGCAACATCTGTGGAGCAGGATCTCAACCCGAAACTTCAGCTGCCCATTTCTCTGGAGCATGCTGACCGGTTGCATCGTGGCTTGGTTCGGCAACCTGAGTGTCCAGGAGCAGAAAAGGCTGCAAAAAGTCATCACCACTGCCCAGTCCATCATCGGTTCTGACCTCCCTACCATCAATGGGATCTATCGCAGTCGCTGCCTCAAAAAGGCTGCCAGCATCATCAAGGACCCACACCATCCGGGCCACATACTCATCTCTCCGCTGCCATTGGGAAGAAGGTACAGGAGCCTGAAATCTGCAACATCCAGATTCAGGAACAGCTTCGTCCCCACAGCCATCAGACTATTAAACACAACTTCAAACAAACTATGAACTATAACAACTGATTGCACTTTATCTGTTTACTGATGTGTGTATATATACATTCTATGGTATATGGACACACTGATCTGTACTTACGACTGCAATATCCTGTTGTGCTGTAGCAAAGCAAGAATTTCATAGTTCTATCTGGGGACACATGACAATAAAATCTCTTGACTCTCCATAGATGCTGCTTGATCGGCTGTGTTCCTGGGGCAGTTTGTTAATTTGCACAAGATTCCAGCATCTGCAGTCTCTTGTGTCTTCCATCACCCTTTGTTTCCCTCAATGTGCCAGCCGATAGTAATGTTGCAGTTGCCATTCGTCAATGGAGAATTGGATAAATACATGAATTGCAGAAAACTATGCACGGGTATAGGATGATTCACATTGAACACGTGAGTCCCGGATAGAGTGGATGTGGAGAGGATGTTTCCACTAGCGGGAGAGTCTAGGACCAGAGGTCATTGCCTCAGAATGAAAGAAATTTCCTTTAGGAAGGAGTTGAGGAGGAATTTATTTAGTCAGAGTAGGTATGTTACAAAACCTACCTGAATCGCCATTGGGAATCTGCCCTCAGTCAGGTCGGCGATTTTGGCGCTGTTTGGAGGGGGCAGGTTTAAAACGCGATTTTTACTAGGCTGTACTAATCGCACATGTTCAGCCTAGTAAATCATTAACGAAAAATCGCTGCAAGACCCGGTCGCAAAAGGTATTATTAGTTTTATAGGCCTCGATAATATAGTTATAATAGTCTTAAAATTACTGTTTTATTCCGCAACATCTCGCAGCCCCAGGGTTTTATAGAGCAAACAATTAAAGGTATGTACCTTATTTTTACATTAAATGGGGCATATATATAACCCTGTAATTAAAGTTATCTATAGCGAATAGTTTATTTTGGGCTTTTTATATCCCGCAGTATTTTTCTCGGCATTTGAGGGCACTAATCCAGCGCGCTGTCAACATTCTAAACCTGCGCGTTCACAGAAACCCACTAGAAAGCCGATTTAAATGGGCATTTATTTACAGCAATTGAACACTAAATTCCTTCCATTTGGCCTATAAATTCATGTAAATTAGATATAAAAATCATGTTATATTGTGAATTATTTGTGAATAATCTTTGGACACTTAGGCTATTTAAAAATGTTAATCTTTCCTTAAGAAATGGCCTGTTGACTATCCAAGATCACAGCTTTTTTGTAATGTCCATTGAAAATCAATAGGGAACAAGATGCTAATTTCCGAGTATGAAAATGGCCATAACTTTTTTAATACTTGAGATATGAAAGTGAATTTGGTGTCAAATTAAACTTATTGTTATGCTTTATCTGATGGGATAAATTGCAGACTTGATTTTTAAAATCTCAAAATTTTGTAACATTGCTAGTCAGAGGGTGGTGAATCTGTGGAATTCATTACCACAGAAATCTGTGGAGGCCAAGTCAATGGATATTTTGAAGGCAGAGATGGCTGGATTCTTGATTAGTACGAGTGTCAAGGGTTATGAGGAGAAGGCAGGAGAATGGGGTTAGGAGAGAGAGATAGATCAGACATTATGGACTGGCAGAATAGACTTAATGGGTCAAATGGCATCATTCTGCTCCTATCACATACATTTATGAACTTATGACCATTTGTTTGTGAACCTTGGCTCTAGAAGTTTAGAAGAATGATGGGGGGGGGGGGGGGAGGAGGCTCACTGAAACTTGCCAAATGGTGAAAGGCCTGGATAGAGTGTATGTGGAGAGGATGTTTTCACTAGTGGGAGAGTGATGGCCAATGTCGATCGTCAGGCTTGAGGCTATCATTTCAAGGAATGGATCCAGAGGAAATGGTCATGATTTTAAAATACTTAATTTAATTTGTCTTGCATTAAACTAATGACTGGGGAATGTTCATAGTGCAACAGCACCATTCCCTGGCTGCTTAAGGCATGGCATGAGGATACTCCTGGTGTTTACCCCACCAGTGGAATGGCTTAAGACTGTCTTGGGTGCATTTCTCCCAGTTGATCATCGAGGCAAAACTCGGCCTTTCCTTGGGCGTGATCACATCCAGCCTAGACTTGGCATGCAGAGTGAAAGTCTCACGCTAGCCTGCAGCTCGGCTCTGCACGCTCTGATCCTGCTGGTGATTCGCAGAATAACTTGCTTAGTGTTATAAAAAAAAAAAACAGAAACTATGATATTCCACAGTATCATTCAGAGCCGAAGCTTGTCAAATCAATCACCGCTGCCTCACATTAGTTTCTGTTCTCTGTTACACCGCATGAGCGAAAGAGGGAAACAAATGTGTTCGGCAAACACCATATTTTATGCAGAGTATTCCACACTAGAATCCATTTCAAGGCACAACTGCAACTGCAGAGCTGATACACATTCAGTAAATCAATCAGAATTTGGTACAATGTATTAGCTGTCGGTTCAACCCGTTAACATGGTGCTGTTCTGTAACACATTGCACTCTTAAAATATGGGCAGTTTGGATGCACTTTGTTTTGAAAGGTGGTTCTGTTAAAATGGAGAGCAAAGGAGTTTCATGACAACAACATGCCCAACGTTAAGGTATACATGTTTCGGCCCTGCTGAGTGCCCCCCATCCCCCCTGGACTGTCTTCCTTGGATGGTCACGTCGCACAGACACATCTGCACTTTAGTCTGTTGAACTGTTCTGACTGTTTTACCGTTCTTTTTACAATCCATATTCTCGGGATATCTAAATCTAAATTTTATTAGTTATTTATGTTATGACATCGGATGGAAGCTGCATACCAAATCTCGTTGCGCTTATGTGCAATGACAATAAAATATATTATTATTATTATTATTATTATATTATTATTCTGACAGCAATTTTTATGAGTTGCACAGAATGAGTATATAGCCATGAACAGGCATTATAAAATTAATGTAGCTCATGATAATTCATCATATTGAATGGCATGTTGGCCTTCATCACAAGAGGAGTTGAGTATAGGAGCAAAGAGGTCATTCTGCAGTTGTACAGGGCCCCAGTGAGACCACACCTGGAGTATTGTGTGCAGTTTTGGTCTCCAAATTTGAGGAAGGACATTCGTGCTATTGAGGGAGTGCAGCGTAGGTTCACAAGGTTAATTCTCGGGATGGCGGGACAGTCATATGCTGAGAGGATGGAGCGGCTGGGCTTGTACACTCTGGAATTTAGAAGGATGAAAAGGGATCTTATTGAAACATATAAGATTATTAAGGGTTTGGACACGCTAGTGGCAGGAAATGTTCCCGATGTTGGGGGAGTCCAGAACCAGGAGCCACAGTTTAACAATAAGGGGTAAGCCATTAAGAATGGAGATGAGGAAACACTTTTTCACACAGAGAGTTGTGATTCTGTGGAATTCTCTGCCTCAGAGGGTGATGGAGGCCGGTTCTCATACTTTCAAGAGAGAGCTAGATAGGGCTCTTAAAGATAGCGGAGGCAGGGGATATGGGGAGAAGGCAGGAACTGATTGTGAATGATCAGCCATGATCACATTGAATGACAGTGCGGGCTCGAGGGGCCGAATGGCCTTCTCCTGCACCTATTGTCTATTGTCTATCATAGTCATACAGTGTGGAAAGAGGCTCTACAGCCCAACTTGCCCACACCGGCCAAACATCTCAGCTACACTAGTCCCACCTGCCTGCATTTGGTTGATATCCCTCCAAACCTGTCCTATCCATGTATCTGTATTAATGTTTCATAATCATTGCAATAGTGCCTGCATCAACTACCTCCTGTGGCAGCTCGTTCTTTACATCTACAACCCGTTGGTGTAAAAAAGTCACCCCTCAGGTTCCTATTAGATTTTTCACTCCCCTCAACATAAACCTATGTCCTCTGATCTTGACTACGTCCTCTGGTTCTCCACTGTGTCCTCTGATTCAACACTATGTCCTCCAGTTATCCACTATGTCCTCTATTTCTCCACTATGTCCTCTGGTTCTGTTTCATCCTCAGCAGGATGTCTTGCATTGCAAATCAACTTATGGCACTGTCGAAATAGTAATTAGATTCAGAATATCGTGTAATGTATTATCCACAGTGCCATCACTGTTGAAGTGAAGAATTCATTGCAATCTGTTGGTTACTCTGGGACTCCGGAGTGCTAGTAGATGCAATGGATTAGATGCCAGGATTTAGCTCAGAACACAAGGATGAAAGTTTCCTCTGCAGCTGGTTCGAAGGCAGAACAGTGGAAGAGATATAGAAATAGACTGAAAAGCAGCTGCCCAAATGGAGACGAGAGGGGTGGCGCTCCATCAGAGATGTGAGGCGTATTTAGTGGAAAAGCTCAAGGGTCAACGCTTGGACGTTTACCACGGATGTTGCATAATCAAACAATTGGAAGCAGTAATTGACACAAAGCTGTCAGAATTTACTAAACCTCCAAGTTGAGAAAACTCACAGAAGCAGGCTCATCAAAATCCCGAACTGCAATTTTTTTTTACTGTTTAACCATCAGTCAAAAACTAAACGCTATTTTACAGTCTAATGTCAATCAGGCATTTGAATAAAGCAACCCATTTCTTTTCATTTGCAGGCATTGATCATTCACAGTCTGGACTCGTCCAAGATGAATTTTGGAGGAAATGCTTTTGTGGTTTTAACAAAGGTTTATTTGGGCAGCGTAGTGGTGCAGCAGTAGAGTAACTGCTTTACAGCGCCAGAGACCCGGATTTGATCCTTACTACATGTGCTGTCTGTATGGAGTTTGTGCATTCTCCCTGTGACCGATGATGGGACGGAGTACAGGAAGGAGATTGAGAACCTCGTGTCCTGGTGTCGAGACAACAATCTTTTTCTCAATGTCGGCAAGGCAAAGGAGATAGTGATCGACTTCCGAGGTACATATTGAAGCAACGACCAAGAAATAAGAGGAAAGCCACTTAGAACGGAGACGAGGAGACACTTTTTCTCACAGCGAGTTGAGAGTCTGGAATTCTCTGCCTCAAAGAGCGGTGGAGGCCGGTTCGCTAGATACTTTCAAGAGAGAGCTAGATAGGGCTCTTAAAGATAGCAGAGTCAGGGGATATGTGGAAAAGGCAGGAACGGGGTACTGATTGGGGATGATCAACCATGATCACATTGAATGGAGGTGCTGGCTCGAAAGGCCGAATGGTCTACTCCTGCACCTATTGTCTATTGTCTATTGAAAGCACACCAATGCCTTTATTTCCTTAGAAGGCTTAGGAAGTTGGGCATGTCCCAATACAACTTTCATCAACTTCTACAGATACACCTTATAAAGCATTTTATCAGGATCCACCACAGCTTGGTTTGGGAACAGCTCCATCTGAGACCGCACGAAATTGCAGCGAATTGTGGACGCGGCCCAGACCATCACACAAACCAACCTCCCTTCTATTGAATCCATTTATACCTCACGCTGCCTTGGCAAAGACAGCTACATAATCAAGGACGAGTCGCACCCCGGCCACTCGCCCACTCTCCCATCAGACTAAAGGTATAGAAGTGTGAAAACGTACACAACCAAATTCGGAGACAGTTTCGTTTCAGCTGTTATCGGGCTAACCGAATCATCCTACCACAACTAGAGAGCAGTGCTGAACTACTACCTCCCTCTTTGATGACTCTCGGACTATCCTTGATCTGACTTTGCTGGCTCTTTTTAAACGTTATTCCATTATCATGTATCTGTACACTGCAAATGGATTTATTGTAATCATGTACAGCTGTTCCTCGACATACAATGGGGTTACGTTCCGATAAACCCGAAAATATCGCAAGTCGAAAACGCATTTTATATAATGCGAACACGTGACCAGAAGTGATGTGCGGCTCGTTGCCATTGCAGAGTGTTTGCATCATCGTAAAGTCGAGATATCGTAAGTCGAAGCATCGTAATTCAGGGAGCATCTGTATTGTCTAAGAAGAAACTGCAGATGCTGGAAATCGAAGGTACACAAAAATGCTGGAGAAACTCAGCGGGTGCAGCAGCATCTATGGAGCGAAGGAAATAGGCAAAGTTTCGTGCCAAAACCATTCTTCAGACTCAGACCTAGCGTCTGTATTGTCTTTCTGTTGACTGGTTAGCACGCAACACAAGCTTTTGACTATACCTCGGTAAACGTGACAATAAGCTATCCTGACCATGCGGGTTGTGTCCGGGTGCTCCGGTTTCCTCCACACTCCAAAGACGTGCAGGTTTGTAGGTTAATTGGCTTCAGTAAAATTGTACATTGTCCCTCGTGTGTAAGGTAGTGTTAGTGTACAGGGTGATCAATGGTCGGCGTGGACCCAGTGGACTGGAGGCCTGTTTCCACGCCATATCTCTAATTCATTAGAGGTAGCAATTTGGTTTTGCAAAAAAAATGTTTGTTAGACAATAGACAACAGACATTAGGTGCCGGAGTAGGCCATTCGGCCCTTCAAGCCAGCACCGCCATTCAATATGATCATGGCTGATCATCCCCAATCAGTACTCTGTTCCTGCCTTCTCCCCATATCCCCTGACTCCACTATCTTTAAGTTAGTTAAAACATGATATGGAATAGGTAGGAAGGAACTGCAGATGTTGATTTAAACCAAAGATAGACGCAAAATGGTGGAGTAACTCAGCGGGACAGGCAGCGTCTCAGCAGAGAATGAATGGGTGACGTTTTGCGTCGAGCCTGAGGAAGGGTCTCCTTCTGTCCAGAGATGGTGCCTGTTTGGCTGAGTTGCTCCAGCATTTTGTGTCTTCGGTGGATTCATGTAGCAGGAAAAGAGGTCAGTCGACGGAGATCCCGGGGGTCAGACCCCACGATGGAGTCGACGGAGCCCGCGGACGACCCCTGTGTTGACGGAGCCTGCGACTGGGGCCTGGGTCGGCGCCACGGAGGCATCCGGAGAGGTCCTGGATAGTGGAAAGGTCGGTGCGGCGGTCGATAATGGCACTGACCGACGGACGAGAACGAACCATGTGGAAGTGAGGACGCCACTGCCGAGGGAAGGAACAAAGGAGGACCCGGCGTGGAGGGAGGGGGGGAGAGGGGAGGGCAGTGTGAGAACAAAGGGGGACCTGGTGCTGCATACTTTGTAACTGTGTACGTGCCCTTCATGTGGTGACTGTTCGCATACCTTGGGTAAGCAATCAAAGAATTTCACTGCGACTTGTCACACAGAACAATAAAGTATTCATTCATTCATCCATCCATCCATACATTCATTCATTCATTCATTCAAATCATTCATTCATTCATTCATATGTCTTTGCCAGCTCTGTAAGATAGGCATTCGAGCACTTCTTCCCTGGCATCATATCACATCCTACTAGAGTCCCGCTCCATCTTCACAGCGCTGCACATTCATGCCTTTTCAAGCACATCCAATTTCCTTTTGAAAATTACTATTGAACTTCCATCATCTTTCAGTATTGAACCTCAGAAAATATCTCTCGGCATTAACTATTTCTTTTCATCTCTTCCAAACCTTCAATCCATTCTTCTTTTTGTTAATTATCTCAAGTCAAGTTTCTGACCCTCCTGCTGAAGAAAACCCACTACTTTAAGATATGTATTAACTGAATCTTTAACTCTTTTGGCTCCTGTTCCAAAATGTCACTTTCAATGAAATATCAGCAATATTAAAATATAAAGTCATAAGGTCACAAGAAATAGGAGCAGAATGAGGCCATTCGGCCCATCAAGACCACTACACCATTCAATCATGGCTGATCTATCTCTCCATCCTAACCCTATTCTCCTGCCTTCTCCCCATAACCTCTGACACCCGTACTAATCAAGAATCTATCTATCTCTGCTTTAAATATATCCATTGACTTGGCCTCCACAGCCTTCGGTGGCAAATCATTCCACAGATTCACCACCCTTATTAAGTATGAAATATGGTCAAAATATTAAAGCAATAAAAATGTTGGACTGAAAACAGAAAATCAAAATCTGCGAAAACATGCGGAAAATACGGAAAATTACGGAAAGCATCATCAGAAACAAAAGTTTCTAGATTGAAATAGGGGCTGTCCCACTTGGGCGACCTAATTGGCGAGTTTAGAAGAGTTTAGGAGAGTTTGAAAAAATGACATGTTGAAGACATCCTTCGACTATGTAGAAGATCTCCTTCACACCTCCGACTAGCTATGACTAACTGGTAAAATTGGACACCGAATAGTGGAGAGTGAAGACGACCTCCTTCGATCTCCTTCGACCTCCCTTCGACTATGATGAAGATTATCTACGACTACCTTCGACTCCCCTCGATTGCCTACGAATAACATGACGACCTATTACGACTAAACCTATGAGTAAACAAAGTATCATTTTTTTCCATGGTGACCTTTTTTTACTCGCGGGTGTTTTTGAAAAAAAAGCCACGACCTAGCTGAGACCTCGTGTACGCGGAGACCACTCTCGAGCATGAAGGAGAGTTACGATGACCTCCTACGACCTTGTGTGAGCCATGCTACGCGTATGAGTCGAAGGCAAACTCGCCAGAACTCGCGGATTAGGTCGCCCAAGTGGGACAGGCCCTTTACTCTGTTTTTCTTTTTACTGATACCACCTGACTGCTGAGAGTTTTCAACATGTTCTGTTTTTATTTCAGATTTCAAGTATAAGCATTGTGTCGATTGTCATTGAAATAAACGCATCGAATATAGAACTGTACAGCACAAGAACAGGCCCATCAGCCCGTAATGTCTGTGCTGGACATGATGCCGAGATAAACTATCCTCACCTGTTAGCACAAGATCCAGATCCCTTCATTCCCTGCATATCCATATTCCTATTGAAAAGCCTCTTAAATGCCACTGCCTCTATCACCACCATTGTCAATGCCTCTACTTCATTAAAGACTTGGAAGGTTTGGCCTGTCACAAACAACTCTCACCAATTTCTATAGATGTGCGGTAGAAAGCATTTATTAAAGGATCCGTCACAACATGGTTTGGGAACAGCTCCATTCAAGACCACAAGAAATTGCAGAGAATAGTGGACTCTGCCCAGACCATCATACAAACCAACTTCCCTTCCATTGACTCAATTTATGCTTCATGCTGCCTCGGCAAGGCCAGCAACATAATCAACGACAAATCTCATCCTGGTCACTTTCTCTTCTCCCCTCTCCCATCAGGGAATCTCCAGGATCAGGTCAGAAGCCATGACGAAAGATAGACACAAAATGCTGGAGTAACTCAGCGAGACAGGCATCATCTCTGGAGAGAACGAATGGGTGACCCTTCTTCAGCCTGGTTATGGACAAGGGAAATGAGAGATATAGACGATGATGTAGGGGGATAAAAAGCAATGAATTAAAGATATACAAAAAAGTAACGATGATAAAGGAAACAGGCCATTGTGAGCTGTTTGTTGGGTGAAAATGAGAAGCTGGTGTGACTTGGGTGGGGGAGGGATGGAGACAGAGGGAATGCCGGGGTTACTTGAAGTTAGAGAAATCAATATTCATACAACTGGGCTGTAAGCTGCCTGAGCGAAATATGAGATGCTGTTACTCCAATTTGCGTTTAGCCTCACTCTGTCAATGGAGAGACTTCGGACAGAAAGGTCTGTGTGGGAATGGGAAGGAGAATTAAAGTGTTTAGCAACCAGGAGATCAGGTGGGTTCAGGCAGACTGAGCAAAGGTGTTCTCAACGAAACAATCGCCCAGTCTACATATGGTCTCGCCGATGTATAAGAGTCCACATCTTGAACAACAGATACAGTAGTTGAGGTTGGAGGAGGTGCAAGTGAACATCTGCATAACCTGAAAGGACTGTCGGGGTCCCTGGACAGAGTTGAGTGAGGAGGTATAGGGACAGGTGTTGCATCTTCTGCGGTTGCAGAGGAATGTAAGAATCCATGGCACCTGACACTAGGAACCACATTCCCTTTAAATTCTCCAGTCTGGAAGATCACATTTTTCAATATCTTTTGAAATGTCTTCACATTCAGCATCAGGCGAAACAGCTGCATCAGTTACATTCTTATTTTATTTCACTATTGTGGCTGACTGGCATATTTCAGGGTGTAGGGTGGTATGCTGAGGGATCCACTGAAACTCAGTGCAGTCAAAGACTTTAGTGTACAAGGTGTACGCTTGGGTAGTTTACACCCCAGCAGTATCAACATTGACGTCACCAATTTCAGGTAGTCCTTGCATTCACCCTCTTTCCCTCTTTCCCCTCCCCTTCCCAGCTCTCCCACAGCCCACTGTTTCCGCCTCTGCCTTTCTTCTTCCCGTCACCAATTCCTTCTATCCAGAGGTGCTGCCTGTCCCGCTGAATTATTCCAGCATTTTGTGTCTATCTTCAGCCAACGACTTTTTTGGAGGAAGGAGCAGTCAAAATGTCGAAACCATAAACTGCTGGATGCTAGTTTACACAAAAGGACACAAAGTGCTGGATTAGCTCGGTGGGACAGGCATCATCTCTGGAGAACGTGCTTAGGTGCTGTTTGAGTTGAGACTCTTCCGAAGTGAGCATTTAGCACATGGTCCCAGCATGGCATAAATTCAAGGCTTCTTTTTTATTTCATATCTTCAGAAATATGTTTATTTTTTACTTCCTCATTGATGTGAACATCACTGCAGCCAGTATTATCAATACTGAAATATACACAGCACATACATAAATTGTCTGAAACTGTATGCTACATCTTGAATGACACCAACATGTTTTAACTAAGATGTCAACAAAATAGAGAGAGTACAGAGGAGATTTACTAGAATGTTGTCTGGGTTTCAACAACTAAGTTACAGAGAAAGGTTGAATAAGTTAGGTCTTTATTCTCTGGAGTGCAGAAGGTTAAGGGGGGACTTGATAGAGGTCTTTAAAATGATGAGAGGGATAGACAGAGTTGATGTGGACAAGCCTTTCCCTTTGAGAATAGGGAAGATTTAAACAAGAGGACATGACTTCAGAATTAAGGGACAGAAGTTTAGGGGTAACATGAGGGGGAACTTCTTTACTCAGAGAGTGGTAGCGGTGTGGAATGTGCTTCCAGTGGAAGTGGTGGAGGCAGGTTCGTTGGTATCATTTAAAAATAAATTGGATAGGCATATGGATGAGAAGGGAATGGAGGGTTATGGTATGAGTGCAGGCAGGTGGGACTAAGGGAAAAAAAGTTGTGTCGGCACGGACCTGTAGAGCCGAGATGGCCTGTTTCCGTGCTGTAATTGTTATATGGTTATATGGTAGATAAAAAAAAAACAGTTCAGTCCAAATAAAAAGTTCCCATCGTCAGAAGACAGGCTTGTCAGATGCATCACTTCCAGAAAGGAATCAGTTGGCTTGAAGCAAATGAGCTTTGGGATTGATCTTATAGACCCATTTGTGCTGAAGAATATCAGAGATCTGTCAATTTTTACGAGCTGTTAAGTCTAATCAGTTTGTTTTTCTTCTTCCTTGACCAAGTTTCCAGACATTGTTACAAAACATATACCTGTCCTATGGAAAATAGTTTGGTGCAAAGCGCTACACCATGGGCACATATAAAGGCCATTCTGCCCTATTGAATTTGTGCGGCTACTCAAGAGCCAAGAGTGTTTATTTGTCATATAGTCATCGGGTTATAGAGTTTGTACAGCGTGGAGACAGGGCCTTCTGCCAAACATGCCCTCACCGGCCAACGTACCCCAGCTACACTAGTCCCACTTGCCCGCATTTGGCCATTACCCCTCCAAACCTGTCCTATCCATGTACTGGTCTAACTGTTTTTTAAACATGGAGTCCCTGTCTCAACTACCTCCTCTGGCAGCCCGTTCTATATTCTCACCACTCTTTGTTACTCCTGAAAATATTACCCCTCAGATTATTATTAAATCGTTTTCCCTTCACCTTAAACCTGTGCCCTCTGGTCCTCTACTCTGGGCAAGAGACTCTATGCATCTACCCGATCTATTTCTCTCATAATTTTATACACTTCTATAAGAACACCCCTCATCCTCCTGTGCTCCAACGAATAGAGACCCAGCCCGATCAACCTCTCCCTTTAGTTCAGACCCTACAGCCCTGGCAGCATCCACCTTCTTTAGTCAGATGGTGGTAAATCTGTGAAATTCTTTGCCACAGAAAGCTGTAGAGGCCGTCAATGGATATTTTGAAGGCTCAGATAGATAGATTCTTGATTAGTATGGGTATAAGGGGTTATGGGAAGAAGGCAGGAGAATGGGGTTAGGAGGGAGAGATAGATCAGCCATGATTGAATGGCGTAGACTTGCTGGGCCGAATGGCCTAATTCTGCTCCTATCACTTATGAACACAATAGGCACAGATACATATAATAATCAAAAAGGTTCAGGAAAGTTGGGCCCGAGGGCCTGTTTTTATGCTGTATGACTCTTCAGAGCAAAAAGAATCCTTGCTTCCCCATTCTGATCCAAAAGTGGAAATCTCTCAACACTGGTTCCATTTTTGATCATCTTTCTCAGAGATCCACATCCAAAATATAACAATGAGAACTGGACACAATACATCATAGAGTCATCGAGCCACACAGAGTGGAAACAGGCCCTTCAGCCCAACTTGCCCACATGTCCCAGCTGCACTCGTCCCACCTGCCCAAGTTAGTTTCAGTCTAGTTTACTGTCATGTGTACCGAGGTACAGTGAAAAGCTTTTGTTGCATGCCAACCAGTCAGCAGAAAGACAATATGTGATTACAATCACGTCATTACAATGTATTGGTACGTGATAAGGGAATAGCATTTAGTGCAAGGTTAAGCCCAATCAAGGATAATCCAAGGGTCATCAAGGAGGTAGATAGTAGTTCAGGACTGCTCTGTATTTGTGGTATAACCATATATAATATAACAACCATATAACAATTACAGCACGGAAACAGGCCATCTCGGCCCTACAAGTCCATGCCGAACAAATTTTTTTCCCCTTAGTCCCACCTGCCTGCACTCGTACCATAACCCTCCATTCCCTTCTCATCCATATGCCTATCCAATTTATTTTTAAATGATATGGTAGTGTGGTTTGGTCGTCTGATAACAGCTGTGAAGAAACTATCCCTGAAACTGGTGGTGTGCGTTTTCACACTTCTATACCTTTTGCCTGATGGGAGAAAGGAAAAGCCCATATCCATCCTAACCTGTCCAATCCATGTAGCAGAGTTGTGGCTTTTATTCAGGTGTGACATAACTTCGTAATCAGTGCCTCTATTTATGAATCCCAAGATCACATTGGTTTGCTAACTGTTTCCCTGATCATGTTTTGTGCTTTCAAAGATTTATACACAAATCAACGGTGTTACTGTACATTTTGTTTTACAATTGTACCATTTGGTTTACATTGTCACTCATTCTTTCTACCATAATATATCACTTCACAATTCTCTGTATTAAATTTCATCTGACATTTGTCTTCACGATTTGCCAGACTACCTTGTTCCAATTCAATTCTTCCCTCAACACTGTTTTCTTCACTTCCAAGCTTTAAATCACATGTAAATGTGTACGTTTTAGTTTTTTAAAGTTTAATATAGAGATACAATGCGGTAACAGGCCCTTCGGCCCACCGGGTCCGCTCCGACCAGCGATCCACGTACACTGGCACTATCCTCCACACTAGGGACAATTTACCATTTTACCATAGGCGATTAATCTAGAATCCTGTGCATCTTTGGACTGTGGGAGGAAATTGGAGCTCCCTGAAAAAAAACGCACAGGCCACGGGGAGAATGTACAAACTCCGTACAGACAGCACCCGTAGTCAGGATCGAACCCAGTACTCTGGTGCTATAAGGCAGCAACTCCACCACTACACCACCCTGCCGCCCCTTCAGAGCTCTGGATGTCAAGATGAGTACATTTATTCCAAAGTTGGCCTATGTGAAGTAGCTACCATCAATTTAACACTGTGTTGGAATATCGCTTTAAAAATATATATTTTGACGTGATTCTATATCAAAGAAAAATGAGAACATTTTGTAACGTTGCAGATGCTAAAGTCCAATCAAAGATAGTCCGAAGGTCTTCAATGAGATAGATAGTAGCTCAGGACTACTCTCTAGTTGTTGGTATGATAGTTGAATTGCCTGATGAAGGACCTCTTCGTGAGCAGTCATTTGGGATTAAAGTATGGCAAAGGATATCAGCATTATGTCCCACAGACTAACAAGTTCATAAGTTCATAAGTGATGTGAGCAAAATGTGACATTTGGCCCATCAAGTCATCTCCGCCGTTCAATCATGGCTGATCTATCTTTTCCTCAACCCCATTATCTTGCCTTCTCCCCATAACCCCTGACACCCATACTAATCAAGAATCTATGCCTTCAAAATATCAATTGATTTGTTCTCCACAGCCTTCTGTGGCAATGAACAACACAGATTCACCACCCTCAGAAAAAATACATTCCTCCCCATCTCCTTGCTAAAGGAACGTCCTTGAATTCTGAGCCTATGACCTCTGGCCCTGGACTCTCCGATTAGTGGAAACATCCCCTCCACATCCACTCTATCCAGGCCTGGAGAAGATTGATGAATCAATTTTTGTATTACAGCAAACTCGCGGTGTTGCGTTCAACATTATTCTTCAAGATTTCTTATGTTTGTTCCAGCTTATTTAATTAGCTGAGCTACTAGTTTCCCGCACTGGTTCTGCAATACTAATTCAGTAATGATAACCAGTATACTCTCATATCAGTGAAATTGAAACACAGAAAGTAGCTATTGCCATGTTGTGAGACTAGAGGCAATGCCCTATCCAATATCCATAGTCTATCCCTATTGCCTTTTTATATTATTTCATCTTAAAAACGTATCCAATTTCATTCTCAATTACATCTCATAAGTTCATAAGTTCATGACAGAAAGTGTTGTGTTCCAATAAGCCAAGTATATAAAGTCATCTAACTTTTCCCTTTGTTATTGCTTAACCTTCAGGCTGTGACCTCTTTATACCAAATTGACAACCTAATGAAAACAATCTCTCAGTACTTACCCTTACAACATGTTTCATTAACTTGAAAACTTGTATTTTACCCCTCATAACCACTGTCACACGTATAAAGGACGCTGTTACAAGCATTCCTTGAACGATATAACCTGACATTTCTAGTTCCAATCTAATGAACTTTCAAGGTACTCTCCAATGTCATTCCTCTAATGCGATTCCTAAAATTGCATGCAAAGCTCCAACCGAGGACTGTTCGAGCAGTGAATTGTCCAAGTTCTACATCAATTTTAAGTTTACCTTTGTAGGACAGACAGTGCAAGAAAGAAAGCAGAGAGAGAGGGAGAGAAACAGAGAATACAATATATAGACACATGGAGCGAGAGAGAGGGAGAGAGAACATGATTGAAAGATACAGAGTGGAAAACACTGTGACAGAGAAACACACAAAGCGAGAGAGGAACGATTTGAATCATGAAACGATTAAAATCTCAGCAACAAAAAAAAGATTATTTGGTTCATTGTCTCTGCACTGACCATAAAATAACTGACTGCCATAATCAATGGTTCAAAGGTATTTTATTGTCACGTGTACCAATTAAGGAACGGTGAAACACGATTTGCCATACAGCCATACTAAAAAAAAAGCAACAAGACACACAGCTACACTAAATTTAACATAAACATCCACCACATCGGATTCCCCACATTCCTCACTGTGATGGAAGGTAATAAAGTCTAATATTCTTCCTCTTTATTCTACTGCGATCGGGGCAGTCGAACATATGCAGTCGGGGCGATCGAAACTCCTGCGGCTGGAGCTCCATATAACCAAGGGACCGCGAGCTCCACGATGTTAAAGTCCGCAGGCTTTGTTTTAGCTCAAGATTCTAGCATAATATGTAGCTTGCTAGATATTAAGTTCTTATTCAAGCACCTTTTGCAAATGATTAGAGCTGTGTGTGGCTTGTACTGATGTTTCAGGCGCCAAGTTTCAAATCTTCAACTCTCTCTGGGTGAAATCATCTCTCAATTTCTGTCGGCAACCACCTTATATCTTGAAAACATGACTGGTTATTGACCTTTCTATGTCTAGGTATTTCATAATTTTACATACCTCAATTTAAAGCTATGCCACATCTTAACCTCAATTAGCAAGTTTCACACCAAGGAAAACTATGCTAAGATCAAATAAGATCACAGCGCTGGACAAAATCCCAGTGCCTTCTTGGTCCAGAGGCTGCAGAGTCGCTGAGCTAAATTGCCTTGTAGTCATAAATGTTGGTATGAAAATGATAGGCAAGAGAGCGGTCGACACTGTGGCGTAGCGGTAGAGACCCGGGTTCGATCCTGAGTTTGAGTGCTGTCTGTACGGAGTTTGTACGTTCTCCCCGTGACATGCATAGGGTGTTTCCGGGATCTTCGCTTTCCTCCCACATTCCAAAGACCGTAGGCTAAATGTGTAGGAACTGTTGCTCCAGTTGCTCCAGCTATTTGTGTCTATCTTAGGTTTGTAGGCTAATTGGCTTGCTATAACTGTAAATTATCCTTCCCCTGTCCCACTTAGGAAACCTGAACGGAAACCTCTGGAGACTTTGCGCCCCACCCAAGGTTTCCGTGCGGTTCCCGGAGGTTGCATGTGGTTGCCGGAGGTTGCAGGTAGTGGAAGCAGGTAGGGAGACTGACAAAAACCTCCGGGAACCGCACGGAAACCTTGGGTGGGGCACAAAGTCTCCAGAGGTTTCCGGTCAGGTTTTCTAAGTGGGACATGGTGTGTGTGGAGGATAGCGTTGGTGTGCGGGGATCGCTGAGCGGCACGGACTCGGTTCCCTGCTTTATCTCTAAACTAAACCAACACAGTGTTAAAGTAACACGAATATATATATATATATATCCCACAAAAACAACAGGAGTATGAATATCTAGGATAAACCCTGCACAAAGTCAGAAAAGATAGGGGAAAAAAATCAAAGACAAATAATCTAATTCAATTAAATCTTATTTGGTGTCTTAAAATGTAATATGTTGATCTTTTCTGGACCTGGAATTGCTTAATCAATTCAAACTGTTCACCACCAACATAACACATGAATCATAATTTTTCTGCTTAACTTTCAATTTCACCAGTAACAACATTAAATGTGCAGGTTTCTTGAAATTAGCAGAAACATCCCACAAAATTTGAAAAAGTACTATAAATATCCAAAAATAAAAGCCGAAATTATTGGTCCATTTTCAGCAGGTCAAGCAGCATCAATGGAGACAGAAATGGAGTAAATGTTTTCAGTTTGGATACGTTTAGTTTTCGGATACAGAGTCTGCACCGGCCAGCGATCTCCGCACACACGCACACACACAGACAATTTAGAATTTTACCAAGGCAATTAACCTACAGACATTTGGAGTGTGTGAGGAAACTGAAGCTACTGAGGAAAACCAACACAGATCACGGGGAGAACGTACAAACTCCGTGCAAGCAGCACCAGTAGTCCAGATTGAACCCGGGTCTCTGGCACTATGCCGGGCAGCAACTCTACCGCTGCGCCACCGTGCCGCCCTCTCATTCAATGACCTCTCATCTGAACGAGCTTCGCTTTGCGCTAAAGAGGAAGTGCAGGAATGGCTTCTTGGAAATGGTTGCAAAAGTGACATCAGTATCAATCAAGTGACCGCCCTGCGGAATCAGTGGCTCGTCGGCACCGCAAAGGAAAGATACTTAGAAAATAACATACTTGGGTACGTGTCGTCAAGGGATATTAAACCAAGGCAAAAAATATGGAGGGCCAAATAATCCAATTTTGAACTCATTGTTTTATATCCTTAAGTCACTTATCGACAGTAGAGGCATAGAGCCTTACAGTGTGGAAACATGCCTTTCGGCCGAACTTTCCCCACACCGGCCCACATGTCCCATCTACACTAGTCCCACCTGCCTGCGTTTAGGTCATAAGTGATTGGAGCAGAATTGGGTTATTCGGCCCATCAAGTCTACTCCGTCATTCAATCATGGCAGACCCATCTCTCCCTCCTAACCCCATTCTCCTGACTTCTCCCCAACCCATAACCCCTGACACCCGCATTACCTGCCTTTGGCCCATATCCCTCCAAACCTGTCCTAAACAATGTACCTGTCTAAATATGTCTTAAACGTTGCGATAACAAATAGTAGTGAGATAAGAGACCAATATAAATAATGTAAGATAGACAAAAATGCTGGAGAAACTCAGCGGGTGAGGCAGTATCTATGGATCGCTCCATCGATGTTGCCTCACCCGCTGAGTTTCTCCAGCATTTTTGTCCACCTTCGATGTTTCCAGCATCCGCAGTTCTTTCCTAAATATAAATAATGTACGTGCTCACACAACTGTTCTTTTATGCTGGGGCGTTATTGAGATGTTGGGCAAAATTCCACATTGGTTTGTCATTGTTTTCGTAACTAATCCTGTTTCTCTCCAATCCCATAATCTCATCGGGTAAAAATAAATGAAGCGTGAAGAAGACAAAGACACAAATGCATTTTATTACGATGACGCGATAGGCAATAGGTGCAGGAGAAGGCCATTCTGCCCTTCGAACCAGCACCGCCATTCACTGTGATCATGGCTGATCACCCACATTTAGTACCCCGTTCCTGCCTTCTCCCCATATCACCTGACTCCGCTATCTTTAAGAGCTCTATCTGGCCTACTCCTGCACCTATTGTCTATTGTCTGTTGACTCGCGTCATCGTAATACAATGCATTTGTGTCTTTGCCTTCTTCACGCTGCGGTGAATATCTATTGTTACACTAGGAGCCCATGTACTTCAGTAAACAGTTGGCCTAGCCACTGGTTCCTTTAAAGTAATGAATGACCTTCCAGAATGTCAAGCTTCGTTAAAAAAAAAAAACATTTATCGCTTTCCAGAGCACTTGAACCAACTGTAGATTGGTTCTGCTAAAGTTGACTTTCAATGTGATATTGTCTCTCTCCCAGGTTAAGGAGGCAAAGTCACATTCAATGGCAATGTAGTGAAGCTGCGAAAAGACAAAGGCGTTAGTGGGTCAGCCACAAAACCCTGTCCCGCCATTTCAATAGATCAAGGCTGACTTCCACCATTTACCACCACAGCTCCGTATCTCTTGGTATCTCTTTCCAGCACAATACTACCACTCCCCGCCTAGATAAAATAACTTGCCCCAACATCCATGAATGTTTGCGGAGGGAATTCCGACTTTGTACTGTGCAGAAAGGGATAGCAGATGCTGGTTTATACCGACTATAGGCACAACGTGCTAGAGTAACTCAGGTAGCGGGTCAGGCAGCATCGCTGGAGATCAAGGATTGGTGACGTTTCGGGTCGAGACGCTTCTTCGGACTAGCACCATTCTACCACTCCCTGTCTAGACAGATTACATTGTCCTAACGGCCATGAATGTTTGTAGAGGGAATTACGGGTTTGTGCTGCTGTTTGTGAGAAACCGTGTCGCCACGCTTCTAATTCTCAGATAGTCTAGTCTGGTCCCAGACTCGCCTACAGATGGTGCGTCCATCTTATTGAATTTACATCCAGCATTGTAAATACGTTTTAGACCGTATTAAAGGACTAAAGTGGACCATTGTGGGCTCCACCGTTCCTTGATCATCGTTGCTGGCTTGGATTTGTTCTTTTTATACTTTTCATTCATTTGTTCTTTGTACCTTTTCATACCTCTAGTCTCCCTTTCCCCTGACTCTCAGTCTGAAGAAGGATCTCGACCTGAAAAGTCGCGCATTCATTTTCTGTCCTGTCCCGCTGAGTGACTCCAGCATTTTGCGTCTACCTTCGGTGTAAACCAGCATCTGCAGTTTCTTCCTACCCGTTTTATCTTCTATATTGTGCAGAACAATACTTGCCAACTCATCGTCGAATCCCCAAACTCACTAATTCTGGGACGGCACAGGAAATTGGATCTTTGATTTCGTTTGGTTTAAATAGAGTTTCCTATCTCAATAAGGTAGACCCATAAGTTAATGGTATCGTTTCCAAAGTTTACACTGGAGGTCTGAAATGTATATCGTGTGTCTGAACGGGAACGGTCATCTGAGATCTCAATTGCAGAACCCTCAACGCGGTTGTACCAGGATATAAAAAGGCTTTCACGCCATTAAGCAAAGTAGCCAACAAATGGCACAACATTTTACTTAACAAAAGTTATTAGCAAGTATAAATCTGCATTAAAAATGAAACAAGTTGGACGTTAAGATCAGTTTTGGAAATCTTGCGCATAATTTTGCAGGACTAACTGGAATGTTGGAATACGCAACTGCGCAAAAGAGCGTTGTGCCCAAATCGGTTCGCCACTGCTGTGATCAGTGATGTAGCCCTTTTGGATATTGCGTAATAAAACCGAGAGAGCCAAGAAATAGAGAGACTTGATGGCAAAACAAAATATCTGGGATGGAAGATACATCCAGGGTAAAACTGTGCTCCGATTCGAGTACGATTCTTTGTACAAATCTGCAGTTAGATAAGAAAAAGTTGCAATGCCCATGCCATAGCACACCATCGCATGCAATTAAACATCATTGCATACCATTACAATAGCATAGCATCGGATTGCATACAATTTTATACCAAAGTATACCATAGTATACAATAATATATCAGTCTATTGACCTGGGAGCAGCATCCCGGTTTCACTATGTGAATGACTGTCTTCATTGCCCATTCAATGTGCCTAATGCGGAAGATGCACTGGGTTTTCCCACCGTCTCACAGAGCCAACAGGAACCCAAAGACATCATGTTCCCGATTGGTCTCCGGATGATTTTCACCAGATAAGCAATTCAGGAACCCAGGATGGATACACGGCATAAGTCGGAACCCATTACGAATAGAACTGTCCATTTTAAATGCAGCTCAAAGTTCAATTTGTTAAAATTAATAGAAACATAGAAATTAGGTGCAGGAGTAGGCCATTCGGCCCTTCGAGCCTGCACCGCCATTCAATATGATCATGGCTGATCATCCAACTCAGTATCCCGTGCCTGCCTTCTCTCCATACCCCCTGATCCCCTTAGCCACAAGGGCCACATCTAACTCCCTCTTAAATATAGCCAATGAACTGGCCTCAACTACCCTCTGTGGCAGAGAGTTCCAGAGATTCACCACTCTCTGTGTGAAAAAAATGGACAGAGTTTACATTAAGTCCATACCTCGAAGGATAAACCAACTACACTGCGCTAATTTGTAATAAAAATGGATTACCAAATCACAAATGTGAAGTTTCACAAGAAAGAAGTCACTCCCATGTTCTTCCAATTATTTTTTTCCTCCTATGATTCACCACATTGATGAGTTGTAAACACAAACATAGTTTTTCTTTTGAAACACTGCTCCCCGAACCAGGACTCGTTGCAACTTATCTGGGCAACATTTGCTCTAGAGCGACACCTGTAGTCTGTCAGAGAACTGCAGCACCGTGAATAACATAGCTGGAGAAGTGAAACTAAGAAACAAAGTTGTGACAACTGTTCGCGTCTAGGAACGACAATTACACGCTGGATGTTGCTTAAAATGGAATGATCGACGGTAACTTGATTTTTATTTTGCAAAATAAATAGCAAATATTGCACAGAGAGAGAGAGAGAGAGAGAGACGTCTGTTTCAATATAAAGAACTTTGCAAATCTTCCATAAGTCAGAATTTACTCATAACAAGCCACACTGTCATCAGTCAAACTCGCGGGAGAACAAACTTGCACGCATTTCCAACGCTTTATCACTTTCTGCTAATCGAGTTGACTTGTTAATTGGAAACCACCAGGTGAGGATTTCATGGTGGGCTGTGATTCAGAGATTGTTGATGTTGATCAGGTGTGCTGCTTGTGGCTAGCTGTGGTTCGCCTGGTCCCAGTTTCTGGGAACATGGGCATATTTGAGAGGCAGCGGCGAATAACACACCTGTATTGAATGAGTACTCGTGAAGTCGAGCGAATTCTGCAACAAGCAGGTCTAGAAACAGGCTAGAAAACGGGGAAAGATGACACAGTGCCGGGGGCGCGGCAGTAGATTAAAACCCGTCAAAAGAACACGCTGGGAAAATGCACAGTTTGCAGGACAAGTCTACCAAAGAAGAAAATAAAAATATTACACCTGCTAGTTTTACTGATCTGGACACTTAAAAAGGTGAACGGGGAAAAGGGTGATATTTTGCAGATTCCACACTTGTGTGTATTATTGGTGTATACTATCAGATTGAACGCGGTTTAAGTGGAAACATAGAAACATAAAAAAATAGGCACTGGAGTAGGCCATTCGGCCCTTCGAGTCAGCACCGCCATTGAATATGATCACAGCTGATCATCCAAAATCAGTACTCCGTTCCCGCTTTCACCCCGTATCCTTTGATTCCGTTAGCCCTAAAGAGCCAGCGTGTAACTCTCTATTGAAAACATCCAGTGAATTGGGAGAAGTTGGAATGTGGAATACGCCATCCAACAAGTCCAACAAGCTGGTGATCTGATTTTTGATGTGGGGGGGAGGAGGGGACGTAAAAGTTCGGACTAAGCTGGTGCCCTGCATAATGTTTCTGGATTTAACACACTCCAAGTCTCCCGCTACTTTCCTGTAGGGCGGAGAAGAGGTTCCTCAAGGAGTGAACAGGGCGAATGCAACTTTCCAACCTCGCCGGTGGGAGAGAAATTGATAAAACTTGATCAAAACATAAAGAGACAGCGAAGAGAACTAGCGGTCTGATCATCTTCCCAGTCTGAGCTTGGAATCGCCAGAGATCGCCTCTCGATAACTTTTGTGTTATATTCCAAAAATAAAATCACCGGCTATGCTTTATGTTCTGAGATACCTAACAAATCATTGCCTTGCGTTGAAATTTCAATTGGTGCCCGGTTATTTAAAATGACACAAACTCGCAACGTGCAGGAAGGAATAGCAGATGCTGGTTTACACCGAAGATAGACACAAAATGCTGGAGGAACTCAGCGGGACAGGCAGCATCTCTGGAGGGAAGGAATGGGAGACGCTTCGGGTCTTCAGACTGAGGAAGGGTCCCGATCCGAAACGCCACCCATCCCTTCTCTCCAGAGATGCTGCCTGTCCCGCTGAGCTACTCCAGCATGTTGTGTCTATCGCTGGAGTATCGCAACGGATCGAACAGCATCCTCGGCCTCTTTCAAGAAGGGTCCCGACCCGAATTGTCTCCAGAGGTGCTGCCTGACCCGCCTGACAGATTACTCCAGTAATCTGTGTCCATTTGTGCAAAACAGCATCTGCAGTTCCTGGATTCTACATTTGTATCTACTCGGTTTCATCCTTGATATTGTCCCCTCTTTCTCTCCCGGTTTAAAGGCTCGCAGTGAGTCGGATTCTATCTTCAGTTTACAGGGACCCTCTGTGGTTAGAGGCTCCAGGAAGCGCTTTATTTTGTAAACACTGGCAAGCGCGCCTGCTGGCGTCTCGCTTAGTAGACGGGCTCCCCTTTAACGAGGGCGTCCCACCCGCGGCTTGTGAGCGGCGGCATCCAAAGCGGCTCATCCTCCACTCCGCACGTCGGCAAGTTACTGGGGCTGAATGAAAAGCTACGCTCGGAAAGCACATCGATCGCGCCACTTCCATTCGCAGCCAAAAGTTACAGCGCAAAAGCAAATTCCCCCCCCCAGCTCCGGAAACAGCGAAGTGTGAGGCACTTATTATTTAATATTGCGGTCTAATCCGGAGTAATAACACGGCGCGGCTGAAAATCGCACACAGACACACACACACACACACACATCTCTCGCAGTCAGATAGGGAACCGGTATCTCCCTTGAACAAGCAGAGGCGATTCTCACTGTAACACCCCCTGCCCCTCTCTCTCTCTCTCTGTCTCTCTCCTCAGTGTGTGTTGCGACACTTTGTAACGGGGCTGTAAAGACACATTTAGAGAGCTGTACTTACGGGGATGAGCGGCGGCGACACACACCCACAAGCTGACGAACAGAGAGCAGCCAAAGGACAGCTTGATGCCAGCGAGCGAATCCATTTTCAAACAAGATCGAGTGGGTATAGATAGATAGACACACAGAGAGAGGGAGAGCGAGCGACCGAGACTGCAACTCTCCGCTCCTCGCCACGCTTCTGTAATTCTTCTTTCTTCTCTCTCTCTCTCTCTCTCTCTCTCTCTCTCTCTTTCCCCCCCCCCCACTCTCTCCCTCCCTCTCTTCCTCCCTCCCTCCCTCCCTCCCTCACAATTTTTTCGCTCCCCCTCCTCCTCCCTCCAGAAGCAGCTGCCGCTTCACGCCATCCCGCCGCTACACGTTCTGCTGCGCCAGCATGAGGGCACAGAGCCCGGAATCACGGACGTAGAGCGAGAAGATGCAAGTAGCTAGCTGTTGTAGGAGAGGTGGGAGAGAGAGAGGTCCCTGTGTGCGCCGTTTCCAGCCCCCCCTCCCCACACACACACACACACACACACACAGTCCACAGAAATACGCGAGCGCCTCTTCCGCCCAAAGGTTACTTTAATACTTAGCCCGACACCGTTGGAAATAAAAAAAATATGACGGGGATGGAGGAGAGGGAAGAGGGGAACAGGGCATTGATTTTGATCCAAAATAATTCAAATACATTTTAGCTCAAAGTTCAACAATAATTGACCCTGGTATTTCATAAAGAGCATTTAAGCATTTTTGCCTGTCACTTCTCAGAGGCCACGCCAATCACCTTTCAAACTAGTTCCATTGATTTATTGATTATTGATGAATCGATTCTCATCGATTCTCATCGATTGAAATGTATATGTGCATTGTAGATGTCGACCTCTTGAATATCCAGCAGGGAAGAAAAAAAACACGCAATTAAAAGAAGATGGACACAAAATGCAGGAGTAACTCAGCGGGACAGGCAGCATCTCTGGATAGAAGGGATGGGTAACGTTTCAGGTCGAGACCCTTCTCCAGAGTTGCTGGCTGACCTGCTGGGTTGTTCCAGCATTTTGCGTCTATCTTCCGTGTAAACCAGCATCTGCAGTTCCTTCCTACATATTTCGAACGAACAATTAAAAACACATGTTAACCCGATGGATATCAAGCAGGAAACAATTTTAACTAAAACCAACATAGATTAAACCCTAAGAGTCAGTACTAACTTTTGTATTTACCGTCTTCAACGTGGTCCGAGGACTAGAAGGTCTGAGCTATAGGGAAAGGCTGAGTAGGCTGAGCCACTATTCACTGGAGCGCATGAGGATGGGTGATGTTATTGGTGTGCAGAAAATCATATGTGAAATAGATCGGGTAGATCTCCGGAGTCTCTTGCTCAGAGCAGTTGAATCGAGGACCAGAGGACATAGGTTTAAGGTGAAGGGGAAAATGTTTAATTGGAATCTGAGGGGTAACTTCTTCACACAAAGGGTGGTGGGTGTATGGAACAAGCAGTGGAGGTAGTTGAGGCAGGGGCTATCCCAACAGTTAAGAAACAGTTAGACAGATACATGGATAGGACAGATTTGGAGGGATATGGACCAAACGCGGGTCGGTGGGACTAGTGTAAACATAGAAACATAGAAAATAGGTTGAGGAGTAGGCCATTCGGCCCTTCGAGCCTGCACCGCCATTCAATATGATCATGGCTGTAGAGTCTCAGCCTCTCCCTATAGTGTCGTTGAGACATGTTGGGTGGTGTGGGCAAGTTGGGCCGAAGGGCATGTTTGAACACTGTATCACTCCATGACTCTCTGTGACTCTCTGTCTCCATGGATCTTATAGAAACACATACAGTAATATTCTTACAGGATTTGCCAAGGCAGATGCAGGAAAAATGATCCCGATGTTGGGGGAGTCCAGAACTAGTGGGTCACAGTTTAAGAATAAGGGCTCGATCATTCAGGACTGAGAGGAGTAAAAACTTTTTCTCCCAGAGAGTTGTGAACCTGTCTGCCACAGAAGGCAGTGGAGACCAATTCACTGGATGTATTCAAGATAAAGTTTGATTTAGCTCTCAGGGCTAAAGGAATCCAGTCATATGTGGGGGGAAAAAGCAGGAACGGGGTATTGATTTTAGATGATCAGCTATGATCATATTGAATGGCGGTGCTGGCTCGAAGGGCCTGCGTCTATTTCTCTATATTTTCCAGGTTTCTGCTATGTATCTATGATCACTATGTCCGGACCGATCAGTGAAGCTGTTGGTAAATAAAAATTGGCATGATTATCAGAAGAGGGATTGAGCGAATTTGAACAGTAGATTATCCCCTCACTTAATAACCACGACTGTCAACCTTAGTTTTATTATCACTCTGTCTACAATCAATATTAATACAATGGTGCCATTGGATTTATTAATGGTAATAAGCCCGTGTCTAAAAACGGAAGCTCGACTCCTGCCTGCAGCAGCCAGCCAGCCCTTAAGTCAGAAGATAGACACAGAAAGCTGGAGTAACTCAGCGGGTCAGGCAGCATCTCTGGAGAGAAGGAAAATGTGACGTTTCGGGTCGAGACCCTTCTTCAGACTGAGAGCCAGGGGAAAGGGAAACGTGAGATATTGAGTGATTATAGAGAGATATCACGCACTCGTTCTCCCCCCGAGCCCACAGCTAACAATGACCTGTTTCCTTTATCATCGTTACTTATTTTGCATATCTTTCATTCATTTGTTCCATATCTCTCTACATCACCGTCTCCATCTCTCGTTTCACTTTCTCCTGACTCTCAGTCTAAAGGAGGGACTCGACCCGAAATGTCACCTATTCCTTCTCTCCAGAGATGCTGGCTGGCCCGCTGAGTTACCCCAGCTGTCTATGTCTATCTTCGGTTTAAACCAGCTTGGCCGATATTCGGCTGAGTACAAGTATCTCTGAAGCTACCGAGGGAGACGGTATTAAATGGCGTTTGGACTTAATGGGGGCAAATTTTTTCGCCCGACTCTTCCCAAAGGGATCCTGCACTGTAATGCCCCTGTCCCACTTAGGAAACCTGAACGGAAACTTCTGGAGACTTTGTCTCCAGAGGTTTCCGTTCAGGTTTCCTAAGTGGGACAGGGGCATAATCGACCTTCGCAACGGGCCGAGTCGCATCAAATAAAGGGGAGAGTGAGTGCAGGAAGATGCTGGTTTAAACCGAAGATAGACACACAAAGCTGGAGTAACTCGGCGGAGATAAGACACAAAATGCTGGAGTAACTCAACAGGACAGGCAGCATCTCTGAAGAGAAGGAATGGGTGGGGTGACTTTGAGGTTCGAGACCCTTCTTCAGACTGAGAGTCAGGGGAGAGGGAGACACGGAGATAAGGAAGAGGAAGGTGTGAAAACGAGAGATCAAAGGAGATACAGCTCAAGGAAAATGTAGGACAGGCGTCAGGCAGCATCTCCAGAGAAAAGGAATAGGTGACATTTCGTGTCGAGACCCTACCTCAGTCTGAAGAAGGGTCGAGACCCGAAACGTCAAATCAAAAGCTGAAAGTCATCAATATTGATTGCAACTCTTTTTACTTGAAAACAAGGCATTTCGCTTTCTCTCTCTCTCGCTGTTTAAACCGCGCAGTCAGAAACTCTCCTTAAATGACAACAGAGTCCACGTGTTAATTCCGAGACATGACTTCCTTATTCGCATCCAATAGGCGTCGGTAGGAGATGGTCAGGCGATCGTGTTGCGTGTCCAGCGCTCAGGTAGATTTCACTGCGTAATGACAGCGAAATATCATCAGCGAGAGCCTCAAATCGCCTCTCCGGGTTCAACCAGAACAGCGCCACATCCATCATTTTCAGACGAATCTCCGGCTGGTTGCAAAAATTAAAAAAAAAAGAGCAAATCGCCAAGTTGCCCATATGTAAACGCTGGTAGATCCACCGTACATTTAATAAACCCGCTGTCTCATCCTGTCGCATCGACCCCGCCGGCTCTTGTTGGGAATAAGGATGAATTAATCACAGTGAGGAATCTCATTACCAACCGTCTCATTAGGCAGCATCGCTACCTTCAAACTCGAGTGGAACTGGCCCGCAAAGGAGATTATTGATGTCTGAGCAATTGGTGACATCCAGGACAGACAGACATAGGGTATAAAAGGACTATCAAGTGCTGGACTATCTCGGCAGGTCAGGCAATATCTCTGGAGAACACGGATAGGTGATGTTTCGGGTCGAGACCTTTCATCAGACCTCCTGACCCAGGACTGGATGGAGTGGATGTGGAGATGACTTTCCACTCGCGATAGAGTCTAGGACCAAAGGACACAGCCTCAGTATTGAAGGAAGTTGCGGAGGGATTTCTTTAGTCAGAGGGAGGTATATGGACGGGAAAGGAATGCAGGGTTATGGTATGAGTGCTGGTAGATGGGGCTAGGGGAGAATAGGTGTTCGGCACGGACTAGAAGGGCCGAGATGGCCTGTTTTCGTGCTGTAATTGTTACATGGATATATGGTTATATGATATGGGCAGGTGGGACTAGTGTAGATGAGATATTTGTAGAAAGGAACTGCAGATAGTAGGTTACATCAAAGACACAAAATTCTGGATTAACTCAGCGGATCAGGCCGATTCTCTGGATGAAATAAGGATAAGTGACAATTATGGGATTGGACCTGCATTCAGCCTGTTTCCAACATTTCTTGTTGTTTTCATTTGTGGAATCATTTGTTTTGTGAGCACAACTAGAATGCAGTTTAATGAGCCACCAAGCAGTGTTATTTATAGGGATTATTTACTGCTAAAATTGGCATAGTTTACCCTTATATTGACATGTCAAGTGTGGAGTCATTGGTACGGGTTTGTTTGTGGGATGCAGTGGTAAAGCTTTTGTTGGCATTATATATTTATTTTGTTGGCTTTTGTTGGCTTTATGTTTTGATATGGGGAGAAGGCAGGAACGGGGTACTGATTGTGGATGATCAGCCATGATCACAGTGCATGGCGGTGCTGGCTCGAAGGGCCGAATGGCCTGCTCCTGCACCTATTGTCTATTCTCATGCTATCCAATGAAATCTTTAGAGGTACAGTGCTGAAACAAACCTTTTGGCCCACTGAGTCCATGCTGACCAGCGATCACCCCCTACATTAGCACTATATTCTACACACTAGGGACAATTTATAATTCACTGAAGCCATTTAACCTACGAACCCGTACATCTTTAGAGAGTGGGAGGAAACCAGAGCACTCGGAGAAAACCCATGCGGTCACAGGGAGAGAATATAAACTCTGTCCAGACAGCACCCGTGGTCAGGATCGAACCCGGGTCTTCAGTATGTTAAGGCGTCAGCTCTACCGCTGCGCCACTGTTAAATCAGATAATGTTATCCATGAATACAATGGGTCATTGGTTCAATGGTCCTTTATTGTCACGTGTACCGAGGTACAGTAATATATGATTTGCCATACAAGAAAAAAAATCAACAAGATACATAAATACAAAAAATTAAACAGAGACTTAAATAGCCACCACAGCGGCGTGTGAGAATCCCCAGGGCACACAGCATGAGTGGAGACCGACAGCCATTAGGTCATTGTCCGGGCAACACACAAACACTCCTTCACCATGATCTGACCAGAGTTGTGCCGACTGCTGTCACTCTGTCTGCAGCCCCTGTCCGCCCGAAGCCAGAAAGCCGTCCACACTCGCTCCAGATTCCGGGATGTCCTCATGGAGCGATATCCCTGCAAACACTAAGGTCACTGCACTCACGGCAATCCCTCCGAGCCCCCACCAGCGCAGGCAGCACGTCCATCTTATTTGGCAAACTTCCATTCCTAACTGTGATGGAAGGCAAATAACATATACCTTCATTTCCTCCTTTTCTCAGCGGTCGGGGCAATCAAAACATCCGCAGTCGTGGCGATTGCATTTCCCGCAGTCGGCGATCGAAGATCCCGCATCGGGGCGATCGAGGCTCCCACGATCGGAGCGGTCGAATCTCTTACGGTTGGAGCTCCCAAAGTCGATCCCTATCAAAGGGACTGCCAGCACCACGATGTTAAGGCCGCAGTGCAGATGGAGATACGATACATAAAAAGTCGCATCTCCGTCGAGGGAAGAGATAAAAAAGTTTCGACCCTCCCCCACCACATACTAGAAAAACTTAAGATATACTAAAACATACAAGTAAAAACATACTTAAAGCAACAAAAGAATACAGGGACGAGAAGACAAGCTGTGGGTGAAGAACTGCAGATGCTGGTTTTACACAAAAGACGTTGGATTTTTTAAACCAAAAGTAACCTTTATTCAGAATTTTTTTTAAACTGATGCATAACAAGAACAGTACAAAATCTCGACTTTTTTAAGTAGATTTAAGTAAAATTAAATTATTATAGTCGGTTGTGTTCACAAACTATTCTTATACCAAGCATCCTTGCCACTCATGTAGCACCCTGGGCTGATATCCCTTCCCTTGCTTGAGGGGTGTCTCCACCCAACCCTAATGTTCCATGGTGGAAGGACCCTAGACTGAGGTCCACCCCCACAAATTGTACCCCTTTGGCATTGGCTAGACCAAGCACCGAGCTTCAGTAAGTCCCCCAGCACATACCTCTGCTGTCTGAAATGGGCCAGTTGGCAACATTCCCCAAAGGACATCTCGCTATATTGAGAGATCAACATGTAACTCAATGGGTAGGGAGAAACTGCAGATGCTGGTTTACACCAAAGATAGACACAAAATGCTGGAGTAACTCAACGGGCCAGGCAGCATCTCTGGAGAAAAGGAATAGGTGACGTTTCAGGTCGAGAGTTTCTTCAGACTGAGAGTCAGGGGAAAGAGGAATTAGAGGTATGAAAAGGTCCAGAGAACAAAGGAATGAACAGCAGAAGAAGAACAATTCATGGCCAGTAAGGATGATCATGGAAAGGTGGAACCCACAATGGTCCATTGTAACTCAATGGATCAGGCAGCATCTCTGGAGAACATGGATAGGTGATCTATTCGACATCTTCCTTCTACATCCCTATTGATGTCTTGTTTTCACACACTTTACCCTTCCTTATCTCTGTGTCTCCCTCTCCCCTGACACTCAGTCTCTAGAAGGGTTTTGACCCGAAACGCCGCCCATTCCTTCCATCCAGAGACGCGCTGCCTGTTACTCCAGCATTTTGTGTCTATCTTCGGTGTGAACTAGCATCTGCAGTTCCTTTCTCTGCATGGATAGGTGACGTTTCAGGTCGGGACACTTCCTCAGACTTACAACAAGTAGAGCAAAGAGGTAAATACCAGAGTGCGAAAAATGGTTTCTTAGCATTGTAAAGAGGCTGTCCCACTTGGGCGACCTATTTGGCAAGTTTAGAAGAGTTTAGGAGAGTTTGAAAATTTGACATGTTGAAGACCTCATTCGACTATGTAGATGACCTCCTTCAACGTCCTTCGACTATGTTGAAGACCAGCTTCGACTAGCTATGACTAACTTCGGGATAATTGGACACCGAATAGTGGAGAGTGAAGACGACCTCCTTCCACCTCCCTTCGACCTCCCTTTGACTATGATGAAGACTATCTACGACTACCTTCGACTACCCTCGATTGCCTACGACTAACATGCCGACCTACTACAACCTACTACGACTAAACCTACGAGTAAAAAAAGTATCGATTTTTTCCATGGCAACCTTTTTTTTACTCGTGGGCATTTTTTAACATATTGAAAAAAACGCCGCGACCTAGCTGAGGCATCGAGTACGCGGAGACCACTCTCGAGCATGAAGGAGAGTTACGAAGACCTCCTACGTGGTCGCAGTGAGTGACCCATGCTGCAAGTATGATTCGAGGGCAAATTCCGGGGGGGGGTGGTGATTGGCCAGAACTCGCGGGTTAGGTCACCCAAAGGGAACAGTTTCTGTGATAAAGCAAGGATTTGGGTTGAGTTCTGGAGGAGTTTCCAGCAGACGTCTTTATAACAGAGACCTGTCAGTGCATTTTCTCCCAGTGGTTTTGTGGTGCTGGTAATAGCTGAGATTTTGATCTGGAGTGACTTTTTGTCTTTCATGCAAGGAGAAGCCAACCGATTTGCATTTTCCCTTGCTATGTCATCAATTCAATGCCTGAAATTCAATCATCATCACAAAAGCAGTGGCATGGCAAACAGCTCTTTACAATGCAATATACATTACCACACTGGATCCTCACTGCATTCTATAAATTGTACAGTAAGTAATGGTAGGGGTAAATGGTGATGATAGGGCTCGTAACACGCAGCATAGAAACTGGCCGTTTGTGTTTCAGCTTAGTTTATTGTTACGTGTACCGAGGTACAGTGAAAAGCTTTTGTTGCGTGCTAACCAGTCAGCGGAAAGCCAATACATGATTACAATCGACCCATTCACAGTGCACAGATACATGATAAGAGAATAATGTTTAGTTCAAGTTAAAGCCAGCAAAGTCTATACAATGATAGTCCGAGGGTCACCAATGAGGTAGATAGTTATTCAGGACTGCTCTCTGGTTGTGATCAGATGATTCAGCTGGGAAGAAACTGTCCCTGAAACTGGTGGTGTGCCTTTTGTCAGATGGGAGAGGGGAGAAGAGGGAGTGGCCCGGGTGTGACCTGTTCTTGATTTATACTGCTGGCCTTGCCATGGCATCTTTCAATACTATTCCATACTAATCCCATTCACCAACCCTTGACTCACAAACTCCCATGTGACAGCATTTTAAGCACTCTTCTAAATACTCATTGAATATTGTCAAAGTTCCTTGCCATGTGCCTGTCATCGATTCGGATAGGACTTGGTAGATTTCAAACACCTTCCAGTACTTCCTCAAATTCCCATCTCAAACTCCAACCCTCTTACTTTAACTAAACCTTGTGCGATGACATGTCCCCATTAAGGTCCACTCCAATCCCGGCCACAGGCACATTAGCCGTAGTTGGATTAGATTAATGACTATTGGACCAATTAATCTGATCCTTATCCTTATAAACTCAGGAGTAGGGTTGGGGGTGGAATTGTGGAAAAGTTTAGTTTAGAGATACAGTACATAAACAGGCTCATTGGCCCATCGAGTCCGTGCCGACCAGCGATCCCTGCACATTAACACTACCCTACACTATCCTATGCACACTAGGGACAATTTACAATTATACCAAGCCAATTAACCTACAAACCTGTACGCCTTTGGATTATGGGAGGAAACCGAAGATCTCGGAGAAAACCCACGCGTGTCACGGGGAGAACGTACAAACTATTTACAGACAGCACCCGTAGTCAGGATCAAACCCTGGTCTTTGGTGCCGTAAGGCAGCAATTCTACCGCTGCGCCACCGTGCCACCCTGGGATGAGTCTAGGTGCTCGTTTGTCATTAGAAATAAAACCCATTAGGTTCAAAGGATCACGGAACAGAATTAAGTCATTCGACCCATCAAGTCTACTCTGCCATTCATGGCTGATCACGCTGTCCCTTTTCTCCATAATCCCTGACTAACCAAGTAAGTGAGTCCACCTTACTGTGTGTGCGAGTGTGTTCATCGCTGATCTGGTGGCATGACCAATGCCACACTTGGTTATAGAGATATCAACCAGGGAGAAGCATTTCCCCTCTCCTTTTCCCATTCAAAGTTGGATCAAGGTCGAGGATCATGGTCGGCGGTCGAGAGCGGGCTATGTGGGAACCAGAGGATGGGATGGATGCATGGCCAAAAAAGGAGGGCCCTGTGTGGGGGAACTGTCGTGAGGGGGAAGTAGAACAAAGAAGGACCCGGCGTGGAGTCAACGGTTGTGAGGGGGGAGGAAGAGCAAAGCCGGACACGGTGCGGGATACTTTGTAACTTTGTCACCTCCCCTTTATGTGACGACCCTTTGCTATGCAAAACAAAGAATATCACTATGGCTTGTCACATGTGGCAATAAAGTATCACTCACTCTACTCCTTTCATAATCAGCCATGTCCACTCCAAGGGAAACAAGCCCAGTCGATTTGGTCTCTAACTAGATACTTCAACCGAAGCAACATCCCGTGAATCTCTTCCACATCCTCTCCAGCGTAATCTGCTCCTTTGTATCATGCGGTGAACACAGCAGTCTTGCATGGTTTCATTGAGTCACAGTATAAACATCGCGGCCTTAGATTCTGTGACCAGGCCAGTAAAGCCAAGTGTTTTTGTAAGCCCTGTTCATCACCTTATCTCCATGTAATAGAAACATAGAAAATAGGTGCAGGAGTAGGCCACTCGGACCTTTGAGCCTGCACCGCCATTCAATATGATCATGGCTGATCATCCAACTCAGTATCCTGTATCTGCCTTCTCTCCATACCCCCTGATCCCTTTAGTCACAAGGGCCACATCTAACTCCTTCTTAAATATAGCCAATGAACTGGCCTCAACTACCTTCTGTGGCAGAGAGTTCCAGAAATTCACCACTGTGTGAAAAATGTTTTTCTCATCTCGGTCCTAAAAGATTTCCCCTTTATCCTTAAAATGTGACCCCTTGTTCTGTACTTCTCAAACATCGGGAACAATCTTCCTGCATCTAGCCTGTCCAACCCCTTAAGAATTTTGTAAGTTTCTATAAGATCCCCCCTCAACCTTCTAAATTCTAGCGAGTACAAGCCGAGTCTATGCAGTCTTTCTTCATATGAAAGTCCTGACATCGCAGGAATCAGTCTAGTGAACCTTCTCTGTACTCCCTCTATGGCAAGAATGTCTTTCCTCAGATTAGGAGACCAAAATTGTACGCATTACTCCAGGTGTGGCCTCACCAAGACCCTGTGCAACTGCAGTAGAACCTCCCTGCTCCTATACTCAAATCCTTTTGCTATGAATGCTAACATACCATTCGCTTTCTTCACTGCCTGCTGCACCTGAAGAAAGCGAATGGTATGTTAGCATTCATAGCAAAAGGATTTAAGTAATACTGTCATCTGGATCCTTGAACAGGGTGGGAGATTGCAACCTTCACGTGGTCCGCCCTGTTTCAACGAATGTAATCAACCTGGTGAAGGTGGTGGAGGCAGGTTCGTTTTTATCATTTAAAAATAAATTGGATAGTTATATGGATGGGAAGGGAACGGAGAGTTATGGTCTGAGCGCAGGTATATGGGACTAGGGGAGATTATGTGTTCGGCACGGACTAGAAGGGTCGAGATGGCCTGTTTCCATGCTGTGATTGTTATATGGTTATATGGTTATATGGTGTGCACAATCAAACATGATTAAATAGAACAAGTTGTCCTACAACTTTAGGCTGTGCACCACATACGCAAGAAGAAGAAGAAGACCCTTGAACACCTTTACCAAGGCACAGATATGGTAGACAGTCGGAACCTTCTTCCCAGGATGGAAAGTTCATATAGTACGGGGCAGGGCTTTAAAGAGGGAGGTGTAATGTTTAGAGGAGATGTGCGGGGCAAGTTATTTTTACATGGACGAGGAAAGGCAGAGATAGATAGATTCTTGATTAGCACGGATGTCCGGGGTTATCGGGAGAAGGCAGGAGTATGGGGCTACGAGGGAAGGATAGATCAGCAATGATTTTGAATGGTGGAGTAGAACTGATGTGCCGAATGGCCTCATTCTACTCCTATCACTTATGAACTTATGAGTGCCTGGAATATATTTCCAGTGTTGGTGGTGGAGGCAAAATGTCGATAGTGGCATTTAAGAGACTTTTTGATAGGCACATGGATGTGCAGGGAATGGAGGGGTATGGGCTGGTCTTAGCATCATGTTTGGCACAGACATTATAGGCTACAGGACCTGTTCCTGTGCTGTGTTCTATGTTCTACGTCATTAGTTTCAGAGTGCAGTTGCTCTTCACTACTGCCAGGACACTACCAGCATCCATATTTTTTATTATATCCAATCCGCTCAAGAATGCAAATTGGCTACAAATGGGGATTTTCAACGGTCAGGATGAAGTCATCAACTCGGCACATTCGGGTGAAGAAAGTGGTTAATGACTTGTCTATGCCATGTGTTTGGGGTGGCATGGTGGTGCAGCAGCAGAGTTGCTGCCTTACAGCGCCAGAGACCCAGGTTCGATCCTGCCTATGGGTGCTGTTTGTACAGAGCTTGTACGTTCTCCCTGTGATCGTGTGGGTTTTCTCCGGGTGCTCCTGTACAGGTTTGTTGGTGACTTGGCTTCATTAAAGATTGTAAATGGCCCCTAGTGCGTGTCGGATTGTGCTAGTGTTCTGGGTGATCGCTGGTCGACGTATACTCGGTGGGCCGAAGGGCCTGTTTCCACTCTGTATCTCTAAACTATACGAGAGCCACTCATTGGGGCAATCACAAGATGAGCAAGTTAATGATTCAATTGGTTGTTCAAATGATTACCGCTGTTTGTGGATGTGAAGTCCACAGGAATGTAATCACATTGAAACAGGAGCCCAAGTTGGCATTGCTTGAACCTGCTCTGCCATTCACTAAGATCGTGAACCTGCCATTCACTAAGATCGTGGCTGAGATCAACAACTCATTTTTGCCTCTGCTACCCCCAAATCACCAATGGCATCCTTGACAACCTTTCACCAACTTCCTTAACAAGTATTTTGTAGATTATTTTAAAGAACCGCAGATGCTTGTTTACACCAAAGATAGACACAAGATGCTGGAGTAGCTCAACGGGTCAGGCAGATGAGCCTATGAAGAAGGGTCTCGACCCGAAACATCAACTATTTCTTTTCTCGAGAGGTGCTGCCTGACCCCCTAAGTTACTGCAGCATCTTTCACTAGTGGGTGAGTCTCGGTGTAGAGGTCATAGCCTCACAATTAAAGGACATTCCTTTCAGAGGAGAAGTGGCGGAATTTCGTTAGTCAGAGAATGGTGAATCTTATGAATTATTTGCCGCAGAAGGCTGTGGAGGCCGTCAATGGATAAGGCAAGACATATCAATGGTAAAGGTCAATGTAAGGCAGAGATAGTTCGATTCTTGATTAATAAGGGTGTCAGGGGTTATGGGGAGAAGGCAGGAAATGGGGTTAGGAGAGATAGATCAGCCATGGTTGAATGACGGAGTAGACTTGATGGGCCAAATGTCCTATTTCTGCTCCTATCACTTAAGGCCTTATGACCTTATAATCTTGTATCTCCCTTTTGTATTTTATTGTCATGTGTACTGAGATATAATGTTGAATGCTATCCAGGCATATCATGACACATATGAGTGCAGTCAAACCATTTGCCTCCTCAGAAGTATTTGACCCTGTTTTCACCAGCCTTCGAGGAAGAGCCTCCTAAGATTTATGACCCTTGTGTAAAATAAAAACTGTGTCTTATCTCTGTCTCAAATGGGCGACACCTTGTTTTTTAAACATGGACTCGTTGGTTGATGGATCATTTAGCACTCTTCAGAGCATGCAGCTTCCGCAGTTTAACATGCATGAGGTTTTGTTATGAAGCTTGTAGAACTGATGATAAGTAAGGTAATTAGACATAATTGGGGTAATTGGTGACAATTGTGGTAACTGGAAATAATTGATGTTATTTGGGGTAATTGGTGATAAATGTCATAATTAGCATTTTACTGAGTTAATTGGGGATGGGAGGGGGAGGGGGGGGTAATTCTTAATTAAAGTAATTTTAGTTTAGTTTAGTGTAGAGATTCAGCACTGAAACAGGTCCTTTGGCCCAAAGAGTTCACGCTGACCAGCAACCCCCAAACATTAGCACCATCCTACACACACTAGGGACAATTTACAATTATATACCAAGCCAATTAACCTAGAAACCTGAGGTACACAAAAATGCTGGAGAAACTCAGCGGGTGCAGCAGCATCTATCAAGTGAAGAAACTAGGCAACGTTTCGGGCAGAAACCCAAGAAGGGTTTCGGCCCAAAACGTTGCCTAGTTCCTTCGCTCCATAGATGCTGCTGCACCTACTGAGTTTCTCCAGCATTTTTGTGTACCTTCGATTTTCCAGCATCTGCAGTTCCTTCTTAAAAACCTAGAAACCTGTACGTCTTTGGAGTGTGGGAGGAAACCGGAGCTCCCGGAGAAAACCCACGTGGTCACAGGGAGAACGTGCAAACTCCATACAGGCAACAGCCGGTAGTCAGGATCAAACCTTGGTCTCTTGCACTGTAAGGCAGCAACTCTACCGCTGCACCACCGTGCCTCCCCATTGTTGATAAGTGGTACAAGGCTAATTACCAGGGTCATTGGAAGTAGTGGGGGTAGTTGGTAATGCGTAACAAATGCTTCTAATTGTGTTATCTATTAGTAATTTGAATCACCTGTCTCCTACAACTCTGGTGTTGAATCCGATCTTACTGCTACTTTCATTTAAAAATTATTTTTAAAAAACAGCGATCAACCATTTTGAAGCATTGTCTACTTTTAGATCGAAGGTAGACAATCTATATTTCCTTCGAGCTCCCGGAGATCGACAGAAGGCAAAAATAAAATAAAATTTGATTTTTCCTCAGAGATAAATGAAAGCCATATTAATACATGGCAGCTCACAGCCTGCGGGGTGTATGTGTGTATGTGTGTGTGTATCTAAGCCCAAAACATGCTGAGAAAATGACTTGTGGGAATCCAACTGGTTATGGGTGGGATGAGGTATACTCCATGTTTCCACATCGCCCAAGTTGTTGTTTGACTTGTGATTTAGCACAACAGGATATCTCGTCATCAGATCCTTTGCGAGTTGCAATAAAATTGCTGGATTTGCGGTGTGGGGATTAAGTAAACTCGCCCCAGAAAGCTGTGGCTGATAGTTCACAGCATAGCATACATTTATGGGAAAAAGCCATGCTCCCACATTGTCACTCACTGTCGGAGGTCGCAAGAGGATTCTCTTGAACTTCTACAGGTGTACGGTAGAGAGCACATTGACAGGTTGCATCACATAGAAACATAGAAACATAGAAATTAGGTGCAGGAGTAGGCCATTCGGCCCTTCGAGCCTGCACCGCCATTCAATATGATCATGGCTGATCATCCAACTCAGTATCCCATACCTGCCTTCTCTCCATACCCCCTGACCCTCTTAGCCACAAGGGCCACATCTAACTCCCTCTTAAATATAGCCAATGAACTGGCCTCAACTACCCTCTGTGGCAGAGAGTTCCAGTGATTCACCACTCTCTGTGTGAAAAAAGTTCTTCTCATCTCGGTTTTAAAGGATTCCCCCCTTATCCTTAAGCTGTGACCCCTTGTCCTGGACTTCCCTAACATCGGGAACAATCTTCCTGCATCTAGCCTGTCCAACCCTTAAGAATTTTGTAAGTTTCTATAAGATCCCCTCTCAATCTCCTAAATTCTAGAGAGTATAAACCAAGTCTATCCAGTCTTTCTTCATATGAAACTCCTGACATCCCAGGAATCAGTCTGGTGAACCTTCTCTGCACTCCCTCTATGGCAATAATGTCCTTCCTCAGATTTGGAGACCAACAACTGTACGCAATACTCCAGGTGTGGTCTCACCAAGACACTGCACAACTGCAGTAGAACCTCCCTGCTCCTATACTCAAATCCTTTTGCAATGAAAGCTAACAGACCATTTGCTTTCTTTACTGCCTGCTGCACCTGCATGCCTACCTTCACTGACTGGTGTACCAATGCACCCAGGTCTCGCTGCATCTCCCCCTTCTACAATCGTACCATTTAGATAATAGTCTGCTTTCCCGTTTTTGCCTGGTTGGGCAACTTGAATGCCCAGGAGCGAAGAAGACTGCATGAACACTGCCCAGTCCATCTCTGGCCCGCACCACCCTGGCCACACATTCATTTCACCCCTGATATTGGGAAGATGGTACAGGAGCCTGAAAACTGTAACGCACAGATTCAGGAGCAGCTTCTTCCCTCCAACCATTAGGCTATTAAATACTACAACTTCTGAACTCTGAACTACATAGACTATTATTGTTACTATTTTACTACTATTGTTTGTTTCTTTTATATGTGTACGTAGGTATGCATATGTGTCTATATATATATATATATATGCGTGTGCATATGTGAGTATGTGAATATTGTATATACATACACTGATATTTTTTCCTCTCGTATATTGTATTGTTCATAGTGTTCAGTTGAGTTAATACAGTGAAAAGCTTTTGATGTGTGCTAACCAGTCATCAGAAAGGAAATGCATGATTTCAATCAATGTTGATAAATCAATAACATTTATAGCAAGGTAAAGCCAGCAATGTCTGATCAATTATAGTCCGAGGGTCACCAAAGATGTAGACACATATGTTTACATATTCTGTTGTATATGGAGCTGCATGTAAGAATGGCATTGTTCTACCTGGGACATATGACAATAAAACACTTTTGACTCTTGACTCTTATGGGCCTGTCCCACTTGGGCAATTTTTTCAGCGACTATCAAAGTCGTAGAAAGTCGCCGAAAAAATAGCGACTGGACCACTCCCCCCCCGCCCCCCCCCCCCCACGAAAATGTCTCCGATAATGTCTACAACAACCTACCACCTAGTCGAACCTCGTTGACGTCCAGCTATGGCAAGCTATCGACAACCGGCGACCCATTAGGACGTCCACCTATGACCACACCTATGACAACCTACGTCCACCCGCGGCAAGCTACGACAATTCAGTCGCCGGTACCTGTTGCCGGTTGACGTAGGTAGTTGCCGATGGAATTCACCGAAGGCAGCACTGGCGACAACCTACGTCACTCTGGCGACAACCTACATCACTCTGGCGACAACCTACAACAGCACGTACGTCAGGAGAATTGAAACTACGCTCATTGGCGTCAAGACTGTCGCCGAAGTGTTTTAAACATTGCAAAATCCAGCGGCGACCAGAAAATAGCTACGATTCTTTGGGCGACTGAGGAGACGACTCACGACCATAACATGTGACACCCTGGTGACCATGTTGCGACAGTCTAGTCACCTGTAGTCACCTAACAAATCGCCTCAGTGGGACAGGGGCATAACATTTGGAATAATTAAAGCACTGGTGTGTCACTCCTGCAGGTGGCAAACTGCTGTTGGAAGACTGTAAAATATAACATTTATATTTATTTAATGTTCTCTAATTTTCCTTCCAGGCTCTCTGTTTATTTCTCTCTTTCTCCTTGTAAGGAACTAATCCAGTTTTGTTTTTTAGTATATTGCCACGTGTGGGGAGTTGCAGTGAAAATATTTTGTTGAACACTGTACATGATTACAATCGAGCCATTTACTGTGTATAGATACATGATAAGGGAATGACATTTAGTGTAAGGTAAAGCTGGTAAAGTCTGATCAAAGATCACAATTAAAGGAAGACATGTTAATGTAGGAGTGGAGATTTAAAAGCATGGAGCGATTGTCATCATCATCATCATCATCGGCGGTCACTCGAAACGAGTATGACTGTCCTCTCCTCTCCATAGGGTCGTCTACTTGTGGGTCTGCAGATGTCTGTAGAGGCTGATCTACAGACACACACACCTTGGTGCAACGTGGGCAGTGGAGACTGGCGGTTGTTAGTAGTTGTCGAGCCCCCTTCTCTCCCTCTCCTTACGGTGCTGTCACTTTGTCTCTGCGACACGGCGTAGTTCCATTTCGTGACGTGCAGCTCCTTCCTGCATGGATTTCCTCCAGGAGCGCCTGTCCAGTGCAATGTGCTCCCAGTTGCTTGATGTGATCTGGAATTTCCTCAGTCTGTTCTTTGATGTTGTCCTTGAAGTATTTCTTTGGCCCACCAGGGGCTCGCCGACCTTCCTTCAATTGCGAGTACAGGATCTGTTTAGGGAGACGGGTGTTGGACATGCAGATGACATGGCCAGTTCATCGAAGTTGGTGCTGCATTATTGTGGTGGTGATGCTGCTCATGTTGGCTTGTGCAGCAAGGTCATGAGGCAGTGCAGCGTAGGTTCACGAGATTGATCCCTGGGATGGCGGGACTGTCATATGAGGAAAGATTGAAAAGACTAGGCTTGTATTCACTGGAGTTTAGAAGGATGAGGGGGGTCTCATAGAAACATATAAAAGTATAAAAGGACTGGACAAGCTGGATGCAGGAAAAATGTTCCCAATGTTGGGCGAGCCCAGAACTAGGGGCCATAGTCTTAGAATAAAGGGGAGGTGATTTAAGACTGAGGTGAGAAAATACTTTTTCACCCAGGGAGTTGTGAATTTATGGAATTCCCTGCCACAGAGAGCATTGGAGGCCAAGTCACTGGATGGATTTAAGAGAGAGTTAGATAGAGCTCCAGGGGCTAGTGGAGTCAAGGGATATGGGGAGAAAGCAGGCATGGGCTATTGATAGGGGACAATCAACCATGATCACAATGAATTGCGGTGCTGGCTTGAAGGGCCGAATGGCCTCCTCCTGCACCTATTTTCTATGTTTCTATGTTCTATGTTTCTTCCAAAACGCTGACGTTGGTGCGTTTGTCCTCCCAGCTGATCCTCAGAATCCTTCGTAAGGATCTTTGATGTTATTTTTCCAGGGCTCTCAGGTGCCTGCTGTAGGCGGTCCATGACTCGGCTCCATACAACAGGGTGGAGAGGACATGGTGCAATTGTAACATGTGATTGCAGATGTGCTTCTGTGGCTAGCACACAAAGAGGTGCCTGGGTTGGGCGCCATCTTGGAAGAACTACAGAATTAGGTTTAATAAAGAAAGACACAAACTGCTGGTGTAACTCAACAGGTCAGGCAACATCTCTGGTTAGAAGAAGTCAGAAGAAGGTACGCAACCCGAAACGTTACATATCCATGTTCTCCTGGGATGCCGCCTGATCTGCTGAGTTACTCCAGATCTTTGTGTCTTGCTCTGTATCTTTCCCTCCCTATGTTTCATGCAACTCTAATCTATTCATTTCCATTCACCGCCACTTTAACATTTTTACTTGATTAATTCTAGACTGTTTTACTGTAGGCTTGACAGTGGGAAAACAGACCATTTGGCCCACCGAGCCCATGCCAACCAGCACTCACCCCGTGCACTAGCGCTATCCTACACACTGGGGACAATCTCCAATTTTTACCTAACCCAATTAACCTACAAACTTGTACGTCTTTGGAACGTGGGTGGAAACCGGAGCACCCAGAGGAAACCCATGCGGTCACAGGGAGAATGTATAAACTCCGTACAGACAGCAACCATAGTCAGGATTGAACCTGGGTCTCTGGCGCTGTGAGGCAGGGCTCTATCGCTGCGCCACTGTGCCTCTCCAGGTTATAGAGTCATAGAGTGATACAGTGTGGAAACAGGCCTTCAGCCCAACTCGCCCACACCAGCCAATAATGTCCCAGCTACACTAGTTCCACATGCCTGCGCTTGGTCCATTTCCCTCCAAACCTGTCCTATCTATAGTCCCAGCCTCCACTACCGGCTCTGGCAGCTTGTTCCATACACCCACCACCCTTTGTCTGGAAAGGTTACCCTATTAAATCGTTTCCCCTTCACCTTGAACCTATGTCCTCTGGTCCTTGATTCCCCAAATCTGGGCAAAAGACTGTGTGTCTACCCGATCTATTCCTCTCATGATCTTATACACCTCTAAAAGATCACCCCTTATACTCCTGCGCTCCATAGAATAGAGACCCAGCCTACTCAACTTCGCCCTGTAGCTCACACCCTCTAGTCCTGGCAATATCCTCTTAATCTTTTCTGAACCCTTTCAAGCTGACACGATCTTTCCTATAACATGTTGCCCATAACTGAATAGGTTCTAGTTCTTATGATGAACCAAACCTTGGCTGGCCAGTTGACTTCAATATACTGCTAACAGCTCACACCGTTAGTTTACTGTGCAGATATGTTTGAACTGTGTCATGGACTTGCAACATGAGATATGACATCCACCAAACTCTAGTTGAATTTATTCATTATTTAATCCCTGTGTAATCCCCAAATATTCTTTGTTGCTTGAACTTCCCAGAGAACGCTGTTCTATAAACAACAACTCATGAATCTAAAATATAAACAAATATTGCAGTATATACCCCATATATTTTACTTTAGTACTTAAATACTTTAATGCTTTAATCTTTAGTTTAGTTTAGCTTAGAGATACAGTGCGGAAATGGGCCCTTCGGACCACCAAGTCCGCTCCGACCAGCGATCCCCACACACGAACACGATCTGACACACACACTAGGGACAATTTACAATCTTTACCGAAACCATTTAACCTACAAACCTGCGCGTCTTTGGAATGTGGGAGGAACCCGGAGCACCCGGAGAAAACCCACGCAGGTCACGGTGGGAACGTACAAATTCTACACAGGCAGCACCCATGTTCAGGATCGAACCTGGGTCTCTGGCGCTGCGAGGCATCAACTCTACCGTTGCGCCACTGAGCCGCATTTTCCAAAGTAATTATCTTAACTTTATTACTTACACCTTTCTATTTGAGTCAGGTTTCGTCATTTCTTTGATGGGATAGCATGGAAATAACAGCTTTTCCCTGTAGCTCGGAATGTGTGTCAATAATAAACTAAACTAAACTAAACTTTGAGGAACCACTGAAGAGGTTTGTTCACAGGATGGAGTCTGTGGAGTGAGATTCAATGATAGTGTTTGTCTTGTCCCACTGCCACATGTTCGGATGTGTAATGAAAGAAGAGTGAAATTCTTAGATCAAGTGGAAGTGGAGAGGATGTTTCCACTGGTGGGAGAGTCGAGGACTTGAGGTCATAGCCTCAGAATTATAGGACGTTCTTTTAGGAAGGAGATGCCAAGTCAGTGGATATTTTTTAAGGCAGAGATAGATAGATTCTTATTTAGTGCAGGTGTCAGAGGTTATGGGGAGAAAGCAGGAGAATGGGGTAAGGAGGGAGAGGTAGGACAACAATGATTGAATGGCGGAGTAGACTTGAGGGCTGAATGGCCCAAGTCTACTCCTATTCCTTTTGCAGTTACGAGCTTATGTCCTAAGACTCGAGAGATTGAGAGCTTTGAATGCTGCAGCTCCTAAATCGTTTGATCATCCACTGTATAGCTCTGTCGAGACAGGCAGACGTGCAACATTTGTTGATTGCGTACACAGCAGCTGGCATGCACAATGCCGTGTGTGTTTACTGTACAGACGCCCCATTGAGGGCCAGCAGCGTAAGAGACCTAATCCCCCCAATGAGTTCATAAATAAGAGACTGGTTTGAACTCAATAACATCACTACAATGAATATAAAAAGGAAAGACATTGGCCTTGATTTATATCAACAGCCACAGCCTTAAAGATCCTCGTTGCTGTTTGAGTGGCAATAGAAATCATTGTTCCGGTATCTGGTAGAGCATCTTGTTGCATGGGATGGCATTGTTGTCGTCATGTTATTCCAGAGCTGCAGGGATGCACAACAGATGCTGATCTCTCGCGCAGTCTGTGTGTAGTTTGCCCATTCTCCCTGTGCCCGCGTGGGTTTCCTTGAGGTGCTCTGGTTTCCCCCACCCCCCCCACATCTCAAAGGTGTGTTGGTACAGTCCTGGTACAGGGTCTTGATCTGAAATGATAACCATTCCTTTGCCTCCACAGGTGTGGCTTGAGATGGTGGGGAATGTTGCCGACTGGCCCGCTGCAGACTGCAGGAGTACGTGCTGAGGGATGCACTGAAGCTCGGTGCCGCCAATGCCAATGCTCGGTGGGGGAGGACCACAGTCTAGGTTTCTTCTGCTGCTGTACATAGGGGGCAGTGTGCGGTGGAGACACCCCTCAAAATAATGGAAGGGATTCCACGCCAGTGGGTCACCTGAATGGCAAGGGTATGGGGTAATATTGTGATTTGGGGAAACTATATTGTGTCGCCTCCGAGAATGTTGGATGGAGTTTTGTAAGGATCATGTATTGTATATATTTATTTCTTGAATAAAGTCTATTTAGAATTTTTTTTTAAAAGGCAGCATTTGCGGATGCAGAGGGGTAGTGAACGTTTTGGGTCGAGACCTTGCATCGGGACTCTTGGCCTGAAACACCAACTATCCATTTGGCTCCACAGAAGGTGGTAGCCAGTGCCATCTTCTCGGCTGCCGTGTGCTGGAGCAGTAGGGCAAAGGTCGCGGATGCTAATAGGATCAATAAAGTCATCAGGAAGGCTGGCTCTGACCTGGGGGCGGAGTTGGATTCATGGGAGGTGGGTCTTGGAGGGGAAGATGCTCCTCAAACTGCGGAGCATCCTGGAAAATACGGCTCACCCCCTCCCATGAGGCACTGGTCAAACTGAGGAGCACCTTCAGCAACAGACTGGTTCCACCAAGATGCAGTACAGAACGCCACAGGAGATCCTTCTTCCCTGTGGCTATCAAACTGTACAACTCCTCACCCTTCTGACGTGGGGTAGACTGATACTGACTCCCCTCCCCCCTTCCCCTACTCATCTTTGCACATCCCCAATCCTTTCCACTTGTCACTTTAATTTCATGTACTTTGTGTTTTTATGACTGTTGGCAAATCAATTTCCCTCCTGGGATAAATCGAGTTCTATCGTATCGTATCGTATGGTATGCTCCCTGTTTAGCCGCGTTCCACCAGCAACTCATTGTATTGCTCCAGGTCCTAGTATTTGCAGCCACTCCAGGCATTGAATGCAGTTGAGATGGTGTTGTTGTTCTTGATTAAAAATTAAAAGCCTATTCCTACAAACAGTTATATAATAATAATCAAATTGAGTAGAACACCACTAAATTAAATACCAGAGTCAACTTTTGGAGCAGATCCAGGTTGTATTTCTTCTGTTCTTGTGCTCAAGGATTCCTGAGGACTTCCTCACAAAAATGCTAAGAGGGCTGTCCCACTGCGGTGACCCTAATCTGCGAGTTTAGAAGAGTTTGCCCTTGACTCAAACTCACAGCATGGTTGACACTTGGTCCTAGGAGGTCCTATGAGGTCACTGGAACCTTCCTTCATGCTCGAGGGAAGTACCCGCATATTGGCGGCCTCAGCTAGGTTGTGGAAAATTTTTCGGCATGTTGAAAATGTTTCCGCAAGTAAAATTTGGTCGGCATGGTTCTTTTTAACTCGTAGTGCAGTGGAGTGGGGTCGCTATTTAGTTAAGGCAGTCGAGGGCAGCCGTAGGCGATCTCCTTCGCTGACCGGGCATTTTGATTAGCTCATTGTAGTTTTCAGGAACAAAGAAAACCGACCGGTAGGTAAAAAGCTAAATTTTACTTCGGAGTCACGTGAGTGACTTCGTGAAGAACCCCGCTTCCAACGCATGCGTGTCATATCGCTACACGCATTGCAACGAGTCACACAGGGGGGAACGACGTTCCCCAAGCGGGAGAATTTGAAAGTCGGGAACAGCAGGTAAGAGACTCTGCGTTCCTTTTTTCTACTTACCTTTTAGGAGGCTGCGGAAAGCTGGCGGGGAGACCCGTGGAGTGCGAGCAGCCGGCAGGAGCAGCAACGGCACGAGTTCCCTGGAGGGGAAAAACCTGTGCCCGACTTCGCTCCCGCACCGGCAAAATTCACTTCTCGGCCGGGCGGGAAGCAAAGCAAAGAGGTCCCGTATGCCAGTCTCAAGCGAGACTGGCTTGGGAGCAGTCGCTAGCGGCCAGCGCGGAGGCAGCAGGACAGAGAGCACGGACCAGTGCTGTAAGTACCTGGGGTACACAGCAGGGCTGGAAACGCTCAGCGAGTGCAGCGGCACTAATGGAGCTAAGGAACTGGGGACGTTCGGGCCGAAAACCTTCTTCAAAAGGTAAGCACCGGGGTTGGTCCAAGGGGTCCCTAGGAACAGCCGGGTTTTACCGGCTGCAGATCTGCCACGAAGGACCAGGCCTGTGAACACCGGGGTCGGTCCGAGCGGCTCGAACCCGACACGCAGGGAACGACGTTCACCAGCGGGAGAATGAAAAGTCGGGAACAGCAGGTAAGAGACTCTGCGTTTCCTTCCACTTACCCTTTAGGTGCAGACATGGACCGGGTCCATGTAAGCTGCAGAAAGCCGGCGGGAGAACCGCGGAGTGCAGGCAGCCGGCAGGAGAGCAGCAACGGCAGCCGGCAGCGGCAGGGCAGCGGCAGGAGCAGCGGCAGCGGCAGCGGCAGGAGCAGCAGCAGCAGCGGCAGCGGCAGGAGCAGCATGGGCACATCGATTCCCGGAGAGGGAAAACACCTGTGCCCGACTTCGCTCCCGCACCAGGGGAAAATTCATTTCTCGGCAGCAGCGCTAACGGCCAGCGCCGAGGCCAAGGACATTGCAGTGCAGTTGACTGGCTGCAATCGACCGCGAGGGACCAGTAATGTGAGTACCGGGGTCGGTCCCAGCGGGTTTTTTAGTTACAGAGATCGCTTCTTGGCCTTTTGGCTAAGATCAACTATAGTAGCTGTTTATTATCAGTTTTAATATCTTATACGTCCCTTATCTAAGGACCATATAAGCAGGAGTGCCCAGAACTGAGGGCATTAGAGTGGGGTTGACCGGCTGCAACGACCGCAAGGGACCAGTACCGTCAGTATGGGGGTCGGTCCCAGCGGTCTGAGATAAAGGAGCAGCCAGGAGCGCTGAGAGCGTTGGAGCCGGGTTAAAGAAATGGAATAGATGGAATCAGCTGTGCCAGATGTCCTCCACACCGGCCATATCCACTCCACGGAAGGAAGGACAAAGCTGGAGAAGGAGGACCGTGGAACAGCGGGCTGTTAAAAAAGGGACCCACGATGGTGGGGGAGGGGAGGTTGCATCAATGTATAGTATATAATCACTACAGATTCATATAATCTCAGCAGTATTCAGGATTATCTGATAGAATTTTCTCATCCCAATAACCCCAGTACAACATACACCAGAATGGCGTTTGGTCCTTACATAAACCAAATAATCTAAAGCCCACATGGTGCTACAAAAATTGTACACAAAAGGTGTGATTGAGCATACTTTTCATGGAACACTAGAATTTGTATCAATCAGATTTATTAAAATAAAATAGATGGGGGTTGCAGGATTATCATTGACTTTTCAACCCTAAACACATTCGTTCAAGATATTCATTTTTAGATGGATACTCTTATTACTGATAAAGACTTGGTGTCAGTTGGGGTTTTTTCTATATGGCAGGCATTGACTCAAAAGAGGGGGAACTTTGGCAATATAGAGCTTACCAAAGGGGCAAACATCAGCCCCAAAGGGGCAAACATCAGCCTACACTCGGCATCTGGAATTCTCAGAGTACCCGACTGGCCTACTAAATCATGGTATTCGGTCATACAGGGGATGGTGTTAGAACCATGTTCCCTAATGAACATAGCCAAATTTATTAATTCATCCAGTGACTGGGGGGGGCAGTCATCCATGCCATAAGACTATGGATTTGTTGATTTGTAGAGTCTGAAAGACCCACTACACGGCATGGGGCTGTCAGACAGGACGATGAATCTCATCTCATCTGCACTAAGACTGTCAACACGGAAGCAGTACCTTGGACACATCAAGATATGGGGCATATACTGCTTGGACAACAACCTCGACCAAAAGGCCAAGAACATTCTGGCCATATTGGAATTTTAACAAGCCTCCATTATGATAATCGATGGAGCCACAGTGCCATCAATAGTGCCAGAAGTGCACTCTCCAATTACCTATCACAAGGAACGGAACGGCACGCGGTGGGAACGCACCCCTGGTAAGAAAACCAGGTACTCCGAAATCTGGGACGTGGGTGTCGTTTCTCAACATGCTGAGGAGCTTGTAGCTCATAACAGCATTGTCACTGCAGTAACGGACCATGAAGATGGTTATGCTCATGGCGTTAGTTACCGCACAACGAGTCCAGCCATTAAGCAAACTGAGCCTGGACTCCCTGATCATCTCACCCGAGAAACTGGTGTTTGTCATACAGGATTTAATAAAAGAAAACAGACCAGGTTCATCGGGTCAAGTGTTTAAATTTATGGTATACCCATATGACGAACGACTGTGTATAGCAAGACACATCCAACAATACATAGAATATACTAAGAGCATTCGAGGTCAGAGAATGGCGTTGTTTATCTCTTACAAGAAACTGCATGAAAGGGTCACGACCCAAACTATATCAAGGTGGCTCAAATATGTCCTAAAGATGGCAGGAATAGACACTAATGGTTTTAACTCTCATTCCACCAGGGCTGCAGCAACATCCGCAGCAAAAATTCTACAGGTACCCACAGACCAAATCCTCAGAATGGCAGGATGGTCATCCAAAAAAGGGTTTTCCACAGGTTTTATAGTAAACCAGTTATTTTTTAGAGCCATCATTGTATTCAGAAAACATTTTACGTTCAACAATATAATTTGCCCGAAAGGTTACAGGGCTATGATTCTCAATTTTTTTTCGTTATACCACACAACTCTTTGTATAATTGTGTTTTAAAATTACTAATGATGCTCTCTCCCAGTACCCAAGGCAGTTGTGAAGCATGGACTCGTTCCACGGCATGAGGTCACAGAGCTTTGAAATCTTCACGGTCACTCACGTGACTCCGAAGTAAAATAGTAAGATTAAACGAGAACTTACCAGTTTGAAGTTTGATCTGTATTTTATGAGGAGTTACGATGAGGGATTACGTGCCCTCTGCTCCCACCCTCTTATGATCATATCAAAAACTGGTATCTCTTTGATAATCTTACTATGTTAGATCATTATAGGTTCCTGTGACCTCACACCGCTGCTTTGAAGAATGACACGCATGCGTTGGAAGCGGGGTTCTTCATGTAATCCCTCATCGTAACTCCTCATAAAATACAGATCAAACTTCAAACTGGTAAGTTCTCGTTTAATCTTACTATTTTATTATACTTCTTAAAAGCTTCTCCCCCCCCTCTTCTCCCCCCTTCTCCCCCCATCCCCCCCTCTCTCCCCACCCCCCCCCCCCCCTTCTCTCCTCCTCTCCCATCCTCCTCCCCTCCTCTCCTCCCCTTGCTCTCTAAAGGACTTATTACCGTACACTGTGCAGCCGTCTTTTACCTTCCTCTTCATCGCGGGTGTGAATTTCAGACAGCGCTCCCCCGCTTGCCCTGGCCCTTGCCTTTGCGATGTGTGTGTGTGTGTGTGCGAGTGTGTGCGGTCGGTTGATCCAGCTCGCGGTTTCAACGCGGACGGTAGATCCAGCTTGAGGTTTTCCAGGCGAGTGCCCTCGAGCTTGAAGGCTGAAGACACTCTTCTTAACTCGCGGATTAGGTCGCCGCAGTGGGACAGCCCCTTAAGGGATCTTTAACGTTCACCTGCCCTGAGGGGATAGAACGGTGGCACAGTGATGCAGCGGGTCGAGCTGCTGCCTTACAACACCACAGACCTGGATTTGATCCTGAGCTCCAATGCTGCTGTATGTAGTTTGCATGTTCTCCCTGTGACCACGTAGGTTTCCTCCGGGTGCTCCGGTTTCCTCCCACATCCTGGGTTTGGAGGTTAATTGGCCTCTGTAAATTGTCCCTAGTGTGTAGAGAGTGAATGAGAAAGTGAGATAATATAGAACTCACTTTAAAACGGTCGCACAATGGTCAGCGTGGACTCGGTGGGCCAAAGAAAATGTTTCCATGTTTTATCCTCAAACTAAGCTCTATTAGAAGATATGATAGAAAATCTCAGAGGTTAGCCTCAACAATATCCAGAACTTCTTCTTTTGTGTGGCGTGCACAAAACTAAAGTTGTTGGACAACTTGTTCTATTAGATCTTCCGTTTGTGCACGTGGAGTTGATTGCATTAGTCGAAACAGGGCGGACCACGTGAAGGTTGCAATCTACCACCCCAAAATCCAGAACTGTACATTATAGTGCAGGAGTAGGCCATTCAGCCCTTCGAGCCAGCACCACCATTCAATGTGATCATGGCTGATCATCCACAATCAGTACCCTTTTCCTGCCTTCTCCCCATAATCCCTTGACTCCGCCATCTATAAGTGTGCTATCTAACTCTCTCGTGAAAGCATCCGGTGAATTGGCCTCCATTGGCTTCAGAGGCAGAGAATTCCACAGATTCACAACTCTCTGGGTGAAAAAAGTTTTTCCCTCGACTCCGTTCTAAATGGACTACCCCTTATTCTTAAACTGTGGCCCCTGGAGAAAAGGAACTGGTGATGCCTCGGTACGAGACCCTTCTTCAGATGTCTCGACCCGAGGTGTCACCAGTTCCTTCTCACCGGAGATACTGCTACTTTGTCCTACTGAGTTGCTCCTGCACTTTTTGTCTATCTTCGGTTTAAACCAGCCTCTGCAGTTCCTTCCTACGCATTGACATGAGGTCTATTTAAACACATGTTTTAAATCATTTATCCTTAACTTGTCTTTACTTACATAAAAGTAACAGAATGTTGGAAACACTCATCAGGTGCAAAGACATCTATGCAGAGAGAAGCAGTGACTGGCTTCAGGTTGGTGGCTTTGAAGGAAGTCAGAAATAGTTATTTTAACTTAAGTTGAACTTTTTTTTTTTTTTCCCCTGAATGCGTTGGTTTCTTAATGGCTCATGATAGTAACGGCATGACACTTGACAATGAGTACCAGCAGCCTAACAAATCAGACTGCTCAGGCATGGCTGAAGGAGAAAGCAAACAATTACAGGCCAGTCAGTTTACTGTGTGCGTGAGGAAGTTCTTATGAACAATAATCTCAGAGAAATAAACAGGTATTATCACGAGCAAGAGCATACAAAATGGGAATTTGTAATGGGGCAAATGGCATTTGATGAATGCGAGTAAGGCTTCGGATGAACAGGAAGGGCATGGATAAATATTGTTACGCATTTAAATAGTCAAAATGGTTTGTTTTTATAAACTGTACTGCAGAGTGTTGCACAGTAGATTTGCTACCTTACAGCGGTAGAGACACAGGTTCAATCCTGACTACGGGTGCTGTCTGTACGGAGATCAAGTCCACTCTGCCTTCCTCAATCTCCCTCCAAACCCCATTCTCCTGCCTTCTCCTCATAATCTCTGGCGCTGTAAAAGGCTACAAATCTATCGCTGGGCCACCGCTGGAGAGACATGAAGAATGGTCATGGTGCCGGACATCCTTCCTAATTCTGCACACAGTGAATTTCCCAACATACTTTGGTTTCAACTGGAGGAAGAAGAATCTAACTGGCAGGAAATCTATGTGGATAACGGCCAGGCAGAATGATTGTTCCTTAAATATCAAAGGCGGGTACAATACCCCAACCTCTCCCTCTTTTGTTCACTTAACCCATTCAGCAAGTTCCCTACGCATTCTCCCAGTTGTACCTCATGGTGAAGACAAACTAATCCCTTTGAGATACTGACAAGAGTTCATAGAGTCATAGATTTACAGTTCAATTTAGTATATTGTCATGTGTGCCGAGGTTCAGTGGAAAGCTTGGAAATAGGCCCATCGGCCCAACTTGCCCACACCGACCAACATAGAAACATAGAAACATAGACAATACATGCAGGAGTAGGCCATTCGACCCTTCAATATGATCATGGCTGATCATCCAACTCAGTATCCTGTACCTGCCTTCTCTCCAGTCCCCCTGATCCCTTCAGCCACAAGGCCCACATCTAACTCCCTCTTAAATATAGCCAATAAACTGGCCTCAACTACCTTCTGTGGCAGAAATTCCAGAGATTCACCACTCTCTGTGTGAACATTTTTTTTCTCATCTCAGTCCTAAAAGATTTCCCCTTTATCCTTAAACTGTGACCCCTTGTTCTGGACTTCCCCAACATCGGGAACAATCTTCCTGCATCTAGCCTGTCCAACCCCTTAAGAATTTTGTAAGTTTCTATAAGATCCCCCCTCAATCTTCTAAATTCTAGCGAGTACAAGCCGAGTCTATCCAGTCTTCCTTCATATGAAAGTCCGGACATCCCAGGAATCAGTCTGGTGAACCTTCTCTGTGCTCACTCTATGGCAAGAATGTCCTTCCTCAGATTAGGAGACCAAAACTGTACGCAATACTCCAGGTGTGGTCTCACCAAGACCCCGTCCAATGCATTAGAACCTCCCTGCTCCTATACTCAAATCTTTTTGCTATGAATGCTAACATACCATTCGCTGTCTTTACTGCCTGCTACACCTGCATGCTTACTTTCAATGACTGGTGTACCATGACACCCAGGTCTCGTTGCATCTCCCCTTTTCCTAATCGGCCACCATTTAGATAATAGTCTACTTTCCTGTTTTTGCCACCAAACTGGATAACCTCACATTTATCCACATTATACTGCATCTGCCATGCAGTTGCCCACTCACCAAGCCTATCCAAGTCACCTTGCTGCCTCCTAGCATCCTCCTCACAGCTAACACTGCCCCCCAGCTTTGTGTCATCCGCAAACTTGGAGATGTTGCATTCAATTCCCTCATCCAAATCATTAATATATATTGTAAATAGCTGGGGTCCCAGCACTGAGCCTTGCGGTACCCCACTAGTCACTGCCTGCCATTCTGAAAAGGACCCGTTAACTCCCATTCTTTGCTTCCTGTCTGCCAGCCAGTTCTCTATCCACATCAACACTGAACCCCCAATACCTTGTGCTTTAAGTTTGTATACTAATCTCTTATGTGGGGGCCTTGTCGAAAGCTTTCTGAAAGTACATGGTCCACCTACGCTAATCCCATCAGCCTGCATTTGGCCCATATTCCTCTAAACCTGTTCCACCCATGTATCTGTCCAAATGCTTCTTAAATGTTGTGATAGTACCTGCCACAACTACTTCCTCCAGCAGCTCATTCCATACACACACCACTCTTTGTGTGAATAGACTATAGACAATGGAAAACAGTTAGGGACTCGGGTTCCTATTATGTCTTTCCACCCTCACCTTGAACCTATACCCTCTGGTTCTCGGTTCCCCAACTCTGGGCAAGAGATTCTGTGCATCTACCTGATCTATTCCTCTCATGATTTTGTACACTTCTATAAGGTCACCCCCTCATCCACCTGCGCTCCAAGGAATGGAGTCCTTGCCTGCGCAACTGATCCATATAGCTCAGGCCCTTGAGTCGAAATCGAGAAGCCAGAGAAGGAATGTAGGTGGAAGTAGAGGGGAGAAATGGTTGCAAGTCCAGGTGGGGCAAAGGATAAGGGGTGGGGGGGGGGGGGGGGGGGGGGGGGGGGGGGGGGGGGGGGGGGGGGGGGGGGGGGGGTTAGTTGCATGGAGGGGAGGGAATTTGCTCAGTATCTAAAATTGTCCAATTCAATGTAGGTTGTAAGCTACTAAAATTGTCCAATTCAATGTAGGTTGTAAGCTACCCAAGGGGAATATAGCTACCCAAGCAGATACACGTGTTATCTTTAAAACTAAAACCAAAGCTAAAAGTTACATTCTGGGAGAAGATATAGGAGTCATAAAGTCATTGAGCTGAACAGCACAGAAACAAGCTCTTCAGCTCACATTGTCCATGCTGCAAGTTGGCATACAGCGCAAGGCCCATTTGCCTGCATTTGGCCCAAAGCTTGCACCGCAAAGGCACTGCTGGTAAAGCTGCTGCCTCATCGTGCCAGAGCCCCATGTTCAATCCTGACCTCAGGTGCTGTCTGTGTGGTGTTTGCACGTTCTTCCTGCGACCGCGTGGCGCTCCGGTTCCCTCCCACATCCCGAAGACGTGCAGGTTTGCAGGTTCATTAGCCTCTGTAAATTCCCCCCTAGTAGGGGATGGATGAGAAAGTGGGATAACATAGAACTGGTGTGAACGGGTGATTGATGGTCAGTGTGGAGTCGGAGGGCTGAAGGGCCTGTTTCCTTGCTGTATCTCTGAGTGAAAAGATTGTCCCTGAGCTCCCTCTTAACTATCTCCCCTCTCATCTTAAGCCTGTACCCTCCAGTTTTAGAAGCTTTCACTCTGGGGAAAAAAAACTGTGAGCGTTCATTTAATCCATGCCCCTCATGACCTTGTACACCTTTTGTAGACTCCTCTGAAGAAAATAAGTCTCAAAGTCAGGACACAAAAACTTAAGAAGTTTCTTCCACACTGCACACAGACTCATGAACCAAGACCTCTGCACACTGCACACGGACCTCTTTCACACTCCCTTCCCGAGAGATGGTGCTCATACTCTAAACCCTTACATCCTTCTGTTATTCTGATATTGCACCGTAATACTTTTTTGTACTGTTTCAGATTGCATACAATCTTTGCACCGATCAGTTGTCATATTTATCGTCACTGTATTTATTGTTGAACACATGTATTTAGTGCCCAATGTAGGAAGGAACTGCAGGTGCTGGTTGACACCGAAAATAGACACAAAATGCTAGAGTAACTCAGCGGGACGGGCAGCATCTTTGGATAGAAGGAATGGGTGACGAATCGGGTCGAGACCCTTCTTCAAATTGAGTCTCGACCCGAATTGTCACCAATTCCTTCTCTCCAGAAATGCTGCCCGTCCCGCTGAGCTACTCCAGCATTTTGTGTCTGTATTTATTGTTTACTTTCTAAGCTTTGTGCAGACTAGGAATTACATTGCACCCTGGTGTAAATGACACTAAGTTAATCTGTATCGGGTTATAAAGGGCGGCACGGTGGCGCAGCGGCAGAGCTGATGCCTTAAGGGCCCGTCATACTTGGCCGTCATTTATGTGACAGGCCGGTAGAGACTGACGAGCGACAGTCGCCCGACGGTTGCGCGCATTATCATGCGTTCGCACAGCCGTCTGGAGCACGTGACGTCATTTGAAGATAGACACAAAATGAAGGAGTAATGCAGCGGGATCGGCAGCATCTCTGTAGAGAAGGAATGGATGACGTTTCGGGTTGAGACTCTTCTTCAATCTGAAGAAGGGTCTCGACCAGAAACATCACCCATTGCTTCTCTCCAGAGATGCTGCCGGTCCCGCTGAGTTACTCCAGCATTTTGTGTCTATCTCCAATTGGCTTGGACCCGCTCTGGGAGTAGGAGTGGGGGCAGATCCGGCTCCGCAACGGCCGTGAGCCCCAGGCCGAGCTCGGCGATCGCTTGCCTGCTTCTGCTGCTGTTGGAGGTGAGACGTTGCGACGTGCCAGTGTGTCCCACTTGGCCGTCATTTACGCGACAGGCCGGTGGTGCGCGAAGATTTTGTGCAGAACGAAATCCTGGAGCACTGCGCGATACTGCTCGCAACTCCACACTCCTCCACACCACTCCATGCGCCCATCCTGCACTACCCACACGCTACCAGGTCGTGTAAATGACGCGCAAAAGACAGTCAAGTGGGACGGGTCCTTTATTGAATGTTTTTACTCAATTGAATTATTGAATATTGAATGGCGGTCCAGGCTCGAAGGGCCGAATGGCCTACTCCTGCACCTAATTTCTATGTTTCTATGTTTACAGCACCAGAGACACGAGTTCGATCCTGCTGTGTGTGCTGAGTTTCTACATTGTGTACCCCCGTGTACATGTGGGTCTTCTCCGGGTGCTCTGGTTTCCTCTGACACTCCCAAGACGAACTGGTTTGTAAGTTTCTAAGGCAGTCTGAAGAAGGGTCTTGACCCGAAATGCCACCCATTCCTTCTATCCAGAGATGCTGTCTGTCCCACCGAGTTACTCCAGCATTTTTTGTCTATCTTCGGTGTAAACCAGCATCTGCAGTTCCTTCCAACACAGGTTTGAAGGTTAATTGGCTTTGGTACAAAAATGCCAAAATTATCCCTTGTAAGTGTAGGATTGAGTAAGTGGGCAGGGATCGCTGGTCAGCGCAGACCCAGTGGGCCGACGGGCCTGTTTCCGCGCTGTACCTCTAAATCTAAAATAATCTAAAAATCTGTATCTGTACATGAAGCAGTCCCCGGTGGCGCAGCGGTAGAGTTCCTGCCTTACAGCGCTTGCAGCGCCAGAAACCCGGGTTTGATCCCGATCACGGGTGCTGTCTGTACGGAGTTTGTACGTTCTCCCCTGTGTGGGTTTTCTCCGAGATCTTCACTTTGCTTCCACACTCCAAAGACGCACAGGTTTGTGGGCTAATTGGCTTGGGAAATGTAAAAATTGTCCTTAGTGGGTGTAGGATAGTGTTGATGTGCGGGGATCGCTGGTCGGGGCGGACCCGGTGGGCCGACCGGCCTCTATCTCTAAACTAAAAAATCTAAACTTAATGAAATGGAGCATTGCGCATCCTTTTTTGGTGACGCCTGTCATTGATTGATAACAAGTGTTGTCTACAAGCTGTGAGTTACAACAGTGCTGAGTGTGTGATGAAGCTGGCTCAACGGTAACTTAACACGTTGTTGACAACTGAGTGGAAGGACACATTGCACCAGTTTACTGGGGTTATTTGTGCAGTTGATGGCATATCATTTGAAGGTATATTCCCTGACAATAAGCTCATAAGGTCACAAGTTAGAGGAGCAGAATTAGGCCATTCTCTGCCATTCAATCATGGCTGATCTATCTATCCCTCCTAATCCCATTCTCCTGCCTGCTCCCCATTACACCAGGCACTCATACTAATCAAGAATCTATCTATCACTGCCTTAAAAATATCCATTGACGGCCTCCACAGCACTCTGTGGCAATGAGTTCCACAGATTAACTACCCTCTGACTAAAGAGATTCCTCCTCAACTCCTTTTTAAAAGAGCACCCTTTAATTCTGAGGCTACGACCTCTGTCCCCAGACTCTCCCACCAGTGGAAACATCCTCTCCACATCCACTCTATCCAAGCCTTTTACTATTCTGTACATTTCAATGAGGTCCCCCCTCATTCTTCTAAACTCCAGCGAGTACAGGCCCAGTGCCGTCAAACACTCATCATATGTTAACCTACTCATTCCTGGGATCATTCCTGTAAACCTCCTCTGGACCCTCTCCAGGGACAGCACATCCTTCCTCAGATATGGTGCCCAAAATTGCTCACAATATTCCAAATGCAGCCTGACCAGCGCCTTATAGTGCATCAGCATTACATCCCTGTTTTTGTATACAAGCCTTCTTGAAATAAATGCTAGCTTTGCATTTGCTTTCTTTACATTGTACAAGGTATAAAATCATGAGCGGAATAGATTATATAGATGCACAGTCTCTTGCTCAGAATAGGTGAATCACGGAGCAGAGGGGACAAAGGTTTAAGGTGAAGGGGAAAAGATTTAATTCGAATCTGAAGGGTAATCTTTTCACACAATGGATGGTGGGTGTATGGAACGAGCTGCCAGAGGAGGTAGTAGAGGCAGGGACTATCCCAACATTTAAGTAACAGTTCGACTGGTACATGGATAGCACAGGTTTGGAGGGATAGAAACATAGAAACATAGTTAGGTGCAGGAGTAGGCCATTCGGCCCTTCGATATGAACCAAACATGCCCAGGTGGCACTAGTGTAGCAGGAACATGTTGGCCTGTGTGGGAAAGTTGGGCCGAGTGGCCTGTTTCCACGCTGTATCACTCTATGACTCTATGACTGTGACTGTGCTGGATATAAAGCTGTGAGCATAACATGTCCTTATGTGTAATTGTCTTGCTATTTGTGGCATTCCCCATTCAGGTGTGCCATTGAAACCGAGTCGGGCCCAACACCAAGATTGTTGTAGTGAGAAAAGATGTACGAAAAGTAATCTGTTTAACAATGGGTGTACCGTTCTCACCATAAATACAAGCGATGCATGATGTAAGTGACACAAGGAACAGCAGATGCTACTGACTCCATTTATACCTCACACTCCCTCGGCAAGGCCAGCAGCATAATCCAGGACCAGTCGCACCCTGACCACTCCCTCTTATCCCCTCTCCCACCGGTATAGAAGTGTGAAAATGCACACCTCAAATTTCTTCCCAGCTGTTATCAGGCAACTGAATCATCCTACCACAACCAGAGAGCAGTGCTGAACTACTATCTTCCTCATTGGTGACCATTGGACTAGCCTTGATTGGACTTCCTTGACTTTACCTTGCAGTGAATGTTATTCACTCACCATGTATCTATACACTGGAATGGCTCGATTGGAATCATGTATTGTCTTTCTGCTGACTGGATAGCCCACAACAACAGTTATTCACTGTACCTCGGTATAGGTACAATAAACTAAACTGAACTGAGCACGGTGAGAAAGCTGGAAAAGAGTGGTGGGGCGGCACTGTGGCGTAGCAGTAGAATTGGTAAGAGAGGGGTTGTGGGGGGGTCACAGAGACTGCCTGACCCACTGAATTCCACCAGCACTTAGTGTTTTGCTGAAGTGTTTTGCTCCAGCATCTGCTGTTCTTCACATCACCTCCATCATGCATTGCTTCTGTTTTGGTGGTTCAGCAGCAGAGTTGCTGCCTTGCAGCGTCAGAGACCCAGGTTCGATCCCGACCACGGGTGCTGTCTGTACGGAGTTTGTTCGTTTGTTCTCCCCGTGACCGCGTGGGTTTTCTCCATGATCTTCGGTTTCCTCCCACATTCCAAAGTCGTACAAGTTTGCAAGTTAATTGGCTTGGTATAGTGTAAAAATTGTCCCTAGCGTGTGAGGGGTAGTGTTGCTGTGCGGGGATCGCTGGTCGGTGTGGACTCGGTGGGCCAAAGGGCCTGTTTCCGCGCTCTATCTCTAACGTAAACTAAACTAAACTATAATAGTGCAGGACGGAACTGCAGATGCTGGTTTAAAATAAAAATGGACATTAAAAGCTGGAGCAACTCAGCGGGACAGGCAGCATCTCTGGAGAGAAGGAATCGGTAACGTTTTGTGACGAGACCCTTCTTCAGACTGAAAGTCACGGGAAAGGGAAACGAGAGATGTAGACGATGATGTGGAGAGGTAAAGAAAAATGAATGAAAGAAATGTAAAAATTTAACGATGATATAGGAAACAGGCCATTGTTAACTGTTTGTTGGGTGAAAACGAGAAGCTGGTGGAGCTTGGGTGGGGGTGTGATAGAGAGAGAGAGGGATACCGGGGTTCAAAGGTTTCAAAGGTCTTTTTATTGTAACGTACCATTTAAGGTATAGTGAAACTCAATAGAAACAAAATGCTGGAATAACTTAGTGAGTCAGGCAGCATCTCTGGAGAAAGTAATAGGTGACGTTTTGGGTTGAGACCCTTCTTCAGATGGGACATGTTGGTCAGTGTGGGCAAGTTCTGCCAAGGGCATTTTTCACGTTATATGACTGTGAGTATGCCTGGCATGTGGTAGAATCTGTAGAGGGTGTTGGGGAGGCAGAATGTGGAGGGGGGGGGGGGGGGGGGGGGTGGTGTTGAAACTATAACAGGTTAGAGTAGAATTAGTGGGCAGTAGAGGGCGCAGCGGTGGAGTTGCTGCCTTACAGTGCCAGTGACCCGGGTTCGATCCTGATTACGGGTGCTGTCCGGTCGGAGTTTGTACGTTTCTCCCCGTGACCTGCGTGGGGTTTTCACCCGGAGCTCTGGTTTCCTCCCACACTCCAAAGTGTTACAGGTTTAAAATTAATTGGCTTGTTACAATCACAAATTGTCCCTGGTGTGTGCAGGATAGCGTTAGTGTGCGGACATCGGTGGTCGGCGCGGACAGGGTGCCCGTTTCCGCGCTGCATCTCGAAACTAAACTAAAATTGTCTAAAAATAAACATGGATTCAGAAGGGCTTGATTCTCCACTGTTTCTCTCTCAGACTCTCTGGCTGAAAATGGGGACAATTGGAATCTCCCACATCATAATCTGATTTCTGCACCAGTAAATCAAATCAACTCGCAAGGTCACAGATGTTTCAGGAGAGAGAATGAGCTCCTTTGCTAGTCGAGGCAGAATCTTTTGCAAACAGCCACCAGTGAATAACGCCATGACACAGAATGACTTCACGAGCAGCCACCTGGTGATTACAAAATGAAATTTCGCACTCACCAAAGGGGGAGTTGAATCAAACATGCGTTAAGGCCAAAAGAAAAACAAAGGCTGCTGGAAATACTCAGCAGGTCAGGCCTCATGCGCAGGAAGGAGTAACAGGAGTAACAGAGTCAATGACTCGTGCTGAAGTACCTATGTGCCTGTCCCACTGTACGAGGTCACCCAAGAGCTCTCCCGAGTTGAAAAAAAAGAATCAAACTCGTGGAAGCACATAGAATGTACGTAGCGGGTACGTCGGAGCTCGGGACGTCTCTTGGCGGCTCGTAACGCTAACGGCAGGTACTCGGGAAACGTGGTAAGCTCGGGATGACTCGTGATGATTTTTCAACATGTTGAAAAATGTCCACGAGAGCCCCGAGTACCTACGAGCGGCTATTACCATAATTCTCCGAGTTCGAAGCAGAGGAAACTCTTGAATTAACTCATACAGTGGGACAGCCCCATTGGGCTCTTAGCTCTTCAGGCTAACAGGAACAAGGGAAATGGGGGGTGGGAGGGGGAAAGCAGGAATGGAGTACTGATTTTGGATGATCAGCCATGATTATATTGAATGGCGGTGCTGGCTCGTAGGGCCGAGTGGCCTACTCCTGCACCTATTTTCTGTTTCTATGTTTCATCTGAAATAGGAAGGGGGCAAAATGGCAGCCATCCGCAGGGGTATGAATACACATTATGTCAATGAGTGGTCTGTTTCCTGCTGCTCCGTCGTCCCGCATTGTAGATCTCACGGTAGAGTGGTACAGTGGCACAGTAGACTCAAGTTCAAGCCTGACATCGGGTGCTGTCTGTGTGGAGTTTGCACCTTCTCCCTGTCACCACGTGGCTCCGGTTTCTTCCCACATTCCAAAGACATACGGGTTTGTCGGTTAATTGGCCGTCAGTTTAGTTCAGAGATACAGCACGGAAACAGGCCCTTCGGCCCACCGAGTCCGCGCTGGCCACCAATCCCCGCACACCTACACACTTTTCTGCCCGCACTCGCGACTATTTTACATTTATACCAAGTCAATTAGCTGACAAACCTGTACGTCTTTCGAGTGTGGGAGGAAACCTGAGCACCCAGGGAAACCCATGCAGGTCACAGGGAGAATGTACAAACTCCATACAGACATCACCCGTGGTCGGGCTTGAACCTGGTCCATGGCGCTGTGAGGCAGCACACGTACCGCTGTGCCACCGTCCCGCCTTTGTTGCGCCATTGGAGCCTCTATGTTAAAAAGTGTGTAGTTTGCACGTTCACCCTGCGACCATATGGATTTCCTCCAGGTGCCCCGCTTTCCTCCCACATCCTAAAGACATGCAAGTTTGTAGGTTAATTGGCCTCGTAAAAAATAGTGTCCCTGGTGTGTGGGGGGTGCATGAGAAAGTAGGATAACAGAACCAGTGTGAACAGGCGATCGGTGGTTGGTGTGGACTCAGTCGGGTGAAGGGCCTGTTGGTACTGCCGTGTCTCTGAAACTAGAGAGTTTGTTGGAGAGGTGGGAGGTGGGGGTTTAAAGGAGATGCACAGGAAAAGTGGGTGGTGTCTGGACCGTGCCTGGACCGTGTTCCTGAGGGTGGTGTTGAAGCAGATACATTTGTGGCATCTAAAAGCATTTTGGATAGGCACAGGGATATTCAGGGAATGGAGGGATATGGCTTACGTACAATTAGGTAAGTGATGGTTTTGGCGTCATCTTCAGCATGGACATTGTGGGCCAAACGGCCAGTTTTTGTGCTGCACTCTGTTCTAAAACTAAAAACAAAAGAGGTTTATGAAGGGAGGGTGAGGGTGGGGGGATATATCTTAAAGGATAAAACCAGGGTGACCACAGGGTTAATCTGGACTATGACTGAGTGGAAAAAGTTTTGACAGTCAGACATTGACAAAAGACTATAGGTCTTGTGAAATTTAGAGCAGGAAGGCATGCCTGGCGTCAACATTTGCATGTCCTTCATTGCCAGGGGAAAACAAAATAAAAAAGGCAAACAACACACACGCATGCGCACACGCACACACACGCACATGCACACGTACACACACGCTTGCACACACACGCTCACACACACAATTGCAGATTGATACGGACAACAATCAAGTTATCTGAAGTTGTAGAATTTAATATTGTAGGTATGTTACAAAGCCTACCTGAATCGTGGCTGAGAATCTGTCCCAGCCCGTGTGTGTGATTTTGGCGCTGTTTAGAGGGGGCGGGTTTAAAACGCAATTGTTACTAGGCTGTTGCAATCGAAAAATGTTCAGCCTAGTAAATCATTAACGGAAAATCGCTGAAAGACCCCGTCGCAAAAGGTATTATTAGTTTTTATGGCCTTGTATAATAGTTATAGTAGTTTAAAACCACTCCCTAAACCCGCGACCTCTCGCAGCCCCAGGGTTTTATAAAGCAAACAATTAAAGGTAGGTACCTTATTTTTACATTAAAAGGGGCTTCTTAAGAACCCTGTATATAAAGTTTTCAATAGCGAATAGTTCATTTTGGGCTCTTTATATCCCGCAGTATTTTTCTGGGCATTTGGGGGCACAAATCCACTGCAATGTGAACGTTCTAAACCAGCGCGTTCACAGGATCCCACTAGAAAGCCGATTTAAATTGACTTTAATTTACTGCAATTGAACACTAAATTCCTTCCATTTGGCCTATAAATTTATGTAAATGAGATTTAAAAATCATGTTTTATTGTGAATTATCTGTGAATATTATTTGGACACTTAGGCTATTTAAAAATGTTAATCATTTATTAAGAAATGGATAGATGTTTAGATCTAGTAATTGAAGTTTGAAATTAACTACAATTGGGTAACTAACTAATTATATGCTTTAATTTCAGGTCCTCCAAGTAAGATTTTTTATATTTGTTTCAGAATGGTTCAATCTATGATAACTGAAAATTTCATTCAGTTCTCTTAATTTTTAAGAAGGTTATGGGCTTTTGACTGTCCATGATCACAGCTTTTTTGTTATGTCCATAGAAAATCAATAGGGAACAAGATGCTCATTTCCGAGTATGAAAATGGCCATAACTTTTTTTATTACTTGAGATATGAAAGTGAATTAGGTGTCAAATTAAACTTCTTTTTATGCTTTATCTGATGGGATAAATTGCAGACTTGATTTTTTTTAATCTCAAAATTTTGTAACATTGCTAAATATTGTCCACAGCTTTGATAATGGTATTGATATTGGTTTAGTACCATCACATGTTTATAGATATAGTGAAAAACTGTGTTTTATGGGTTTCCCGGGCAAATCATACCTTACATGGGGACATTAGTGCGTGCAAAAGAGAAAATAAACAGAATGCAGGATATAGTGTTACAGCTACAGAGAAAGTGGCAATATAAAAAAGTACATGGGTGCAACTAGGTTGATTGGAGGATCCCAATTCAGTCCTAGCATGTTAGAAGTCTATGTAATTGTGTAATAACAGTGGAGAAGAAACTACATGGGATAGACATATGGATTATTTTTTTTATTTTAGTTTTAGTTTTAGAGATACAGAGCCTTTTCGGCCCACCGGGTCCGCGCCAACCAGTGATCCACACACATTAACACCATCCTCTACCCACTAGTCAAGTCAAGTCAAGTCAACGTTATTTGTCACATACACATACAAGATGTGCAGTGAAGTGAAAGTGGCAATGCCTACGGATTGTGCAAAAACAACAAAACAACAAAAAAAAAACAGAACAGACCAGAACCAGTATTTACATTTCAGAAAAATAAAAAGACACAACAGTAAATTAGTTCCTGGTGAGATAAGAGTTAACAGTCCTGATAGCCTGTGGGAAGAAACTCTGTCTCATCCACTCTGTTTTCGCAGCATGACAGCGGAGGCGCTTGCCTGACCGTAGCAGCTGGAACCGTCCATTGCTGGTGTGGCTGGGTTCCTTCATTATCTTGCTGGCTCTGGATCTGCACCTCCTGGTGTATAGGTCCTGCAGGGGGGTGAGTGTAGTTCCCATACTGCGTTTGGCCGAATGCACTACTCTCTGCAGAGCCTTCCTGTCCTGAGCAGAGCTGTTTCCCAAACCAGATTGTGATGTTACCGGAACAGGATGCTTTCTACAGCCTGAATAGAGGGATTGAAGGATCTTCAGAGAGACTCTGAATTTCCTCAGCTGCCTGAGGTGGTATAGGCGCTGCCTTGCCTTTCTCACCAGTGCGGCAGTGTGTGTTGTCCATGTCAGATCCCCTGTGATGTGGACTCCCATGTGTTTGATGCTGCTCACCCTAACCACAGTAGTCCCATTTACCCCTAGTGGCGCGTACATCCTTGGTTGTTGAACCCTTCTAAAGTCCACAATCAGCTCCTTAGTTTTTGTGACGTTCGAAAGGAAGCTGTTGACCTGACAGCAGAGTGCCAGGTCAGCCACCTCCTCCAGGTAGGCCTTCTCATCGTTATCGGAGGTCAGGCCCTGCACCACAGTGTCATCAGCAAACCTGATGATGGAGTTGGAGCTGAACCTGGCCACACAGTCATGTGTGTACAGGGAGTACAGTAGGGGGCTAAGGATGCAACCCTGGGGGGAATATTTTGTGGGTGATATTTGCATCTAGAAACTTGATGCTCTTGCCCATCTCCATTCTACCACCATTGAAAGACTGGGGCACGTATGACTTGCTCTTGCATTTGGCTGACATTGAGGGAGAGTTTGCTGTCTTGACACCATGCCACAAAACTCTATCTCCTTCCTCACATCCATTTCGATATTGCTTGAGGCTCATCTCACTACAGTGGTGTAATCTGCAAACTTGTACATGGTGGAGAGCAGACATTGGCGGCACAGTCATGAGTCTACAAGGAGTGTAATTTTTTGTCGAGAGTTGTGAATCTCTGAAGGAACTCTCTGCCACCTATCCTTAGTTGAGTGCCACTTCATTGGCTATAAAGTAAGAGGGAGTTAGATGTGGCCCTTGTGGCTAATGGGATCAGGTTTCCTGTATGGACGAGAAGGCAGGTACGGGATACTGAGTTGGATGATCAGCCATGATCATATTGAATGGCGGTGCCAGGCTGCGAAGAAGGGCCGAATGGCCTACTCCTGCAAAATGTAATTTCTATGTTCCTATGTTTTTATGTAATGAGTGGGGACAATTAGGTGCGGATGATGGATATTCTGGCACCTATTTTCGCACTGTTCTGTAAACTAAACTAAAGTCAGGAACTACCCCGCAGAGGGGGTTCCTTTGATTCAGATCATGACTACAGGTTACTTCAATTTTAATTGTCATTGTACGGAGTTACAGTACAGTTCAACGACTTGCGTTAGCATTCTCTCTGAAATCTTCGGTTTGCAAACGATTTGACTGCATAAGAAGTACAGGTTTGGGGGGGGGGGGGGGGGGGGTGGTCACTGATGGTACATTGTTGAGTAGTGTGACAGCCGCCGTGCCAATGTGCGGTTCCTCACCTGATGGGTCGGCGGACTCCTGTAGGGCCTCCCCCGATGGTAGGAGGGTTTCAGTCCATGGTATCTCTAAAGAGCTAAACTGGCGATGCTGAGGAACCCTCCGCAGACAGGGGGTTCTTTGGGACTTTGACCTATGAGATTGGAGACGGGTTTGGCCAGTGGGGTTACAGTCTCCAAAGAGTGTGTAATCAATTGCGACACACTACATACCATATAACCATATAACAATTACAGCACGGAAAACAGGCCATCTCGGCCCCTCAAGTCCGTTCCGAACACTTATTTTCCCCTAGTCCCATCTACCTGCACTCAGACCATAACCCTCCATTCCTTTCCCGTCCATACAACTATCCAATTTATTTTTAAATTATAAAATCGAACCTGCCTCCACCACTTCCACTGGAAGCTCATTCCACACAGCTACCACTCTCTGAGTAAAGAGGTTCCCCCTCATGTTACCCCTAAACTTCTGTCCCTTAATTCTCAAGTCATGTCCTCTTGTTTGAATCGTCCCTACTCTCAAAGGGAAAAGGTTATCCACGTCAACTCTGTCTATCCCTCTCATCATTTTAAAGACCTCTATCATATAACCATATAACCATATAACCATCTATTATATTATAAAATTATCCCACATCTGCCAGCAATGTACAGTATATTTTTTCTTGAATACCTGCTACTGACTGTAATCATCTTTAATATCAAACATCTATTCCACACATACAAGGCAGCAGGTGAAGTTTACCCACACCATCAAGGTTTACAGATCACACATTTCCTTTTCACACGCAGTGAAACCTTCACAAAAGAAGGTTTAAGCTGGAGCAGAGCAACATTACACCTGTTTCCTGGTCCTCTCAGCATGAGGTAGGAAATTTTCCGACTGGAATTTCATCAGCATTAAAACTAATTTTCAGCGTAAATCTCCCCTGCACTATGTCAACAATGGTATAATGTTCAAAATTAATCTCCGGTCTGATTTTCAACTTCACTGATCTGAAAATGCCAGATCCTATTTATTTACAATATAAACAGGTGTTTACCAACTCTCTTCATCCTGAAGCTGCTATTTAAAGAGCGAGTACTCAAACTGAGTAGACCTTCCGCACGTTCTCCCTGTGACCACATGGGTTTTCTCCGGATGCCCCGGATTTCATGTTCATAAGTGCTAGGAGCAGAATTAGAAACATAGAAACATAGAAAAATAGGTGCAGGAATAGGCCATTCGGCCCTTCGAGCCTGCACCGCCATTCAATATGATCATGGCTGATCATCCAACTCAGTATCCTGTACCTGCCTTTTCTCCATACCCCCTGATTCCTCTAGCCACAAGGGCCACATCTAACTCCCTCTTAAATATAGCCAAGGAGGCAATTAGCTAGGAGAATTAGGCCATTCGGCCCATCAAGACTATTCAATCATGGCTGATCTATCTCTCCCTCCCAACCCCATTCTCCTGCCTTCTCCCCATAATCCTCGACATCCTAACTAATCAAAAATCTGTCAACCTCTGCCTTAAAATATGCATTGACCAGGCCCCCATGGGCGTCTGTGGCTATGAATTCCATAGATTCACCACCCTCTGACTAAATAAATTCTGACATCTCCTTTTGAAAGATACGTCCTTTTATTCTGAAGCCCTGGCCCCTGGTCTTAGACTCTCCCTCATTCAAAAGCCATACAGGTTTGTAGGTTAAATGGCTTCGGAAAAAATTGTAAATTGTCCTTATTGTGTGAGATAGTGCTAGTGAATGGGGGTGATCGCTGGTCAGCACAGGCTCCATGGACTGAAGGACCTGTTTCCACGATATATCTCTAAAGTCTAATGTTAGAACAATGAAATTCATACATGTTGCTGCTTTACAGGTACATTCAATGGAACGACTTACAGACTTACGAACAGATTTGGAGACAGTTTTGGTCTCCAAATCTGAGGAAGGACATTATTGCCATTGAGGGAGTGAGTGCAGAGAAGGTTCATCAGACTGATTCCTGGGATGTTAGGACTTACATATGAAGAAAGACTGGATAGTCTCGGTTTGTACTCGCTAGAATTTAGGAGATTGACGGGGGATCTTTATAGAGACTTACAAAATTCTTAAGGGTTTTGACAGGCTAGATGCAGGAAGATTGTTCCCGATGTTGGGGAAGTCCAGGACAAGGGGTCACAGCTTAAGGATAGAAGGGAAATCTTTTAGGACCAAGATGAGAAAAACATTTTTCACACAGAGAGTGGTGAATCTGTGGAATTCTCTGCCAGTTGAGGCCAGTTATATTGGCTATATTTAAGAGGGAGTTAGATGTGGCCCTTGTGGCTAAAGGGATCAGGGGGGTATGGAGAGAGGTCAGGTATGGGATACTGAGTTGGATGATCACCCATGATCATATTGAATGGTGGTGCAGGCTCGAAGGGCTGATGGCCTACTCCTGCACTTATTTTCTATGTTTCTATGTTAACAAATAGAGATGCAATATATTAAAGTCTTCCTTCTCCCATCACTGCAATTTCCATTCTTGAAGTTACACCATTCTCAGGTCACTAGTAGTCTGTAATGTGTTGAAGTGCCTCAAAGAGGTGGCTGCAGAGATTGCAGCTGTGAGACCAAGTAACGACAGCCAGGGGATCTTGTGATAGATCAATAAATCAGTGTATACCGAAAGTGACACAGCTCAGTGTTATGCAGGGAAATCTGACAACATTGTTCTGGGAACCTCTTACTGGAAATTGACATCCCGAGGTAACTTTGAATAGAAAGCATTAAAAAAATCAGAGCAATTTCTCGGTCACAAAATATTATATTACGAGTATTATATTTTTTCCTCATCCAATGTTTCTGAGCATCACGAAACATCCTACAGTGCAAAATCAAAATTAAAAAAAATGTTGGCATTGTGGCACAGTGGTAGAGTTGCTTCCTTACTGCGCCAGAGACCCGGTACGATCCTGACTACGGGTGCTGACTGCACGGAGTTTGCATGTTATCCCCTGTGACTGTGTGGGATTTCTCCGAGATCTTCGGTTTCCTCCCAGACTCCAAAGGTATACAAGTTTGTAGGTTACTTGACTTGGTATAAGTGTCCCTTGTGCGTGTAGGATAGCGTTAGTGCATTAGTGGATCACTGGTCGGCACGGACTCAGTGGGCTGGAGGGCCTGATTCCGCACTGTATCACTAAACTATAATAAAATGTCCCTAACCGTCAAAAATTCAGCAGACTTGCAGACATCTATAGCTCCACTCCAAGTCTTTATTTACATATCAACATCTTTGACCTCATGCACAGACCTCAAATAGAATTTCCACTTTACTAAAACTGTCAAGAAGTACAGCTTTCTGTGTCATGTCAAACATTTATTTTGCCCTCTAAAGATTATAACTCTCTTTAAAAGCCAGGACTACACAAGACTTTAATGCATTTTCCTATTTAAGAATGGTCTTCTTGCACCCACCAAACCACCCCTTTTTCACGTGTGCACAAACTACCAGGGAACACAATTGATCTCAAATCAAAGATTTTTTTTCTCTTGGCTTCTAACCTGCCACCCTCTGTTGATTGTTATTTTTTAGGACTTTTGACACAATCTTTGACCAATCTTTCAGTTGAACCCCAGCCATACTCTGATTTGGTATAAAAAAACAAAAACTAACAATAAACAGCAAACCAAATTAAAATTTCAAATTCCTCTTGCATGGAAAGCACTTGACAGTCCTTTCACCTCTGATTGGTAATGCATTTATCTGCTGTGAATATGTAATACAATACATAGAACATAGAAACATAGAAATTAGGTGCAGGAGTAGGCCATTCGGCTCTTCGAGCCTGCACCGCCATTCAATATGATTATGGCTGATCATCCAACTCAGTATCCCGAACCTGCCTTCTCTCCATACCTCCTGATCCCCTTCAAGGGCCACATCTAACTCACTCTTAAATATAGCCAATGAACTGGCCTCAACTACCTGTGGCAGAGAGTTCCAGAGATTCACCACTCTCTGTGTGAAAAAAGTTCTTCTCATCTCAGTTTTAAAGGATTTCCCCCTTATCCTTAAGCTGTGACCCCTTGTCCTGGAATACAATCCAATACAATACAATACAATACTGTTTATTGTCATTTGAACCTCAAATGAAGTTCAAACAAAATTTGGTTTCTGCAGTCATACAACAAGAAGAAACAATTAACAAGACACACAATTAACACGATTTACACAAACATCCATCACAGTGAATCTCCACCTCACTGTGATGGAAGGCAAAGTCATTGTTTCTCCCCTTCCATTCTTCTCCCAATGTTAAAGCCCCCGGCGGGCGATGGCAGGCCCCACTCCAGGTCGTTTTCAACCCCGCAATTCGGGCGGGAGAAGTTGCCGTTGCGGGAGCTCCGAAAAGCGGTCTCCCACCAGGGACCCGCGAGCTCCCGACGTCACCGTCCACCGGACCTGCGGCCGGAGCCTCCGAAGCTCCAAAGTCGGGTCGCTGCTACGTGACCACCACAGGCTCTCCACGCTCCAAAGCCGGCCAGCTCCACGATGGCGAGTCCGCGACTGACCCCCCAGGTCATTCCGGTTGGAGGCCGTTCCATGGTGCTAGGCCCCAACCACAACGGAAACCTGACAGGGAAAAGGACTGGTCCCCCGTACAGGGAAGAGATTTAAAAGTTTACCGCCCCCGCCCCCCACACATACACCCATATACACAACTAAAACAATATATAAACTACAACCAAACTATACACTCAACAGTACAAAAATTTAAAAAAGACAGACGGACTACAGAGGCCGCTGCCGCGAGGCGCCGCCATTTTACAATGAGTCATAGAATCAATAGACAGTAGATGATAAGTGCAGGAGTAGGCCATTCTGCCCTTCGAACCACAACCGCCACCCACTGTGATCATGGCTGATGATCCACAATCAGTTTCCCGTTCCTACATTCTCCCCATATCCCTTCACCCCGCTATCTTTAATAGCTCTATCTAACTCTCTTTTTAAAGCATCCACATAATTGGCCTCCACTGCCTTCTGAGGCAAAGAATGCAACAGATTCACAACTCTCTAGGTGAAAAGGTTTGTCCTCATCTCCGTTCTCCGCCTACCCCTTATTCTTAAATTGTGGCCCCTGGTTCTGGACTCCCCCATCATTGGGAACATGTTTCCTGCCTTTAACGTGTCCAATCCCTTCATAATCTTGCGTGTTTTAATAAGATCTTCTCTCATCCATCTAAATTCCAGAGTATACAAGCCCAGTCGCTCCATTCTATCAAGATATGACAGTCCCGCCATCCCAGGAATTAACCTTGTAAACCTACGCTGCACTCCCTTCGGTATTAAAAAAGTTATGACCATTTTCATACGCGGAAGTTAGCATCTTGTTCCCTATTGCTTTTCCATTGACTTAACTCAAAAGCTGTGATCAAGGACAGTCAAAAGCCCATAACTTTCTTAAAATTAAGAGAACTGAATGACATTTTCAGTTATTATAGATTGAAGCATTCTGAAACAAATATGAAACAATCTTACTTGGATGACCTGAAATTAAAGCATATAATTAGTTAGTTACCTCATTGTAGCTAATTACAAAATTCAATTACTAGATCTAAACATCTATCCATTTCTTAGGAAAAGGTTAACATTTTTAAATAGCCTAAGTGTCCAAATAACATTCACACAAGAATTCACAATATAACATGATTTTTAAATCTCATTGTCATGAGTTTATAGGCCAAATGCTAGGAATTTAGTGTTTAATTCCCGTAAATTAATGGCCGTTTAAATCATCTTGCAAGTGAGATTTTGTGGAACACGATTGATTGGAACGTTGCATTTGCGGTGAATTTAAACCCCATATCGGCAGGAAAAACACTGCCGGTTCGTATGGGGCCTAAATCACCTTTTGGCAACATGAAATTTTGATTAAAGGCATCCTAAGAAGCACGTTTCTATGTAAAATAAACGGCATACCTTGCTTTGTCCCTTACGTGAGATCCGTCCTGTTGTCGGCATTGACGGCTTTAGAAGATGATTTTTATTTTACTCCTGCTATTAAATTACCAGCGCTATTTAAAAAAAACTTGATAAAATGGAAGTCAGATCGATTTTTCTTCAGCAACTAAACAGCCTGACAAAGATCGATTTCAACAGGCAGGAGAAAACGGCATTTTAAACCCGCCCCCCTCTCAAAGGCGCGAAAGTCGCGCACACGGCCAGTGACAGAACTGCAGCACCGCAGAAGGTAATTTTTGTACCATACCTACTTCTTCTACTAAATTGCAAGACCAGCGAAACACACTAACCTTTGCTTTCAGTACATTAACAAAGCTAGCAGGCTTGATGTTCCCTTTCCAATAACATAAGCGAATGTCTCCTCTATAACATAAACATAGGAGAAAATTCAGACTAACCCTTGTTCCACAAGATTATGATGTGAGTCAAAAGTAGAAAAAAACAAAATGCTTGTTCTGCAGAAATATAACCTTCTTCCTCTGACAGAAATACCTGTCAATCTTCTTATGCTATCAATCTTTAGAATCTGTAAATCTTAAGAAGCACGAGGCTGTGTTAAGATTTATAGATAACATATTGCTGAATCGTCGATTATTAGAATATATATATATGTAATTCGATCACTGCCCCTTTGTGTGGGGATGAGTACTCTGTATAGTTTGTAATCTGCATACTATTAAGAGTTTTACCACACCCGCCTGGCGAAATAAAGATTGTACTGCTTGATCACTGATTTTATTTGCGCTTCTGTTTGTTTAAGCATTTTTGGGCCACGACAGGGCAGGCACCTACGGATGTCAAACTGGATGGCATCACCCCGCTGCAGCTGAATGTGGTAGGCCTCACAAAGGCGAAGACCACCATCATTGTATATTTGCTACAGACTCACAAAGTCATTGCAATCCTGTTCCAAGAGGCTCACAAAAGTGATAGCTTCCCACCTGAAGATCCCTGGATATACCCTGGCCGCCCTACATCGAGAGCGACACCCACGGGATTGCCGCCTTTGTAAGGAACACAGCAAAATGGAAAGCAATTGCAGCGTCCCCTCCTGACTCCGACGTGGAATGGGCAGCAACGCAAGTCGAAGGTGTCATGGTCATCAATAGATACAAGCCACCTTCTACCACAAAGACTCCATCCCCGCATTTGGTTCGCCCTGCATGTACGCTGGAGACTTTAACTGCCACAGCACCACCTGGGGCTTCCGTTCAACTTAACTCAGATGGCGCTGCACTAGAAGACTGGGCCTCAGCTACTTGCATTCAACTCCTGTACGGCCAAAATCAACCGGACAGCTTCCGCTCCGGCAGGTGGAACACCACTACCAACCCTGACTTGGCTTTTGCAAACCTGAATGGATCATCCCCACACCGTATCATCCCAAAATCACAACATTGCCCATCTCTGATTATCCCAGATAACTCCATCGATCCGGTCTCAACCAACCCTGCGGAGAGTTGGAAATTCCGCAAGACCAGGTGGGACCAGTTCACAAGTCTGGTGAACTTCTATATCGACAGCCTTGTCGCCCCCACCTCCACCAATCTGGACAAAGCTTACTCAGCCTTTTTCAAACTCCTCATCACGGCAGCGAAGAGTTCCATTCCTCATGGTTATCATCGCCGGTACATCCCCACATGGGACAAAGAGCGTGAAGCATGCTACGACGCATTCCTGTACGCTGAATCTGGCGAAGAGGCTGCCTCCAAGGCTACGGAATGGACAAACTCGGCATGAAGCGCAGTGGGGTGGCTTGGAAGATCTTCAATCGCCTCACCGGTCGAAGTAAACAGCCAAAGCATTGCCCTGTCATGCCAACTCCATCGCCCACCAGCTCCTGACCAATGGTCACTTCAAAGACGTGGGCAAGAACCATACTCATTCTGTCAAACTGGAAACCACTAATCTTTGGAAAGTTCCAGGCATGATGGGCTGTCAGCACCCTTTTCCTCTGCAGAACTCTCTTCTGCCATCTCTCAATTGAAATGCGGAAAAGCCCAGGGTCAGAATTCCTGAAAGACTGCCGTCCTAAATGCCAGTTCTACTCCTCTTCCCTCATTGGTCAGTCCATTCCGAAGATCTGGCGGAAAGCCACCATCATTGCGCTACCAAAATGAAACAAGTCTGTGGACGACCCAAGGAACTATCAGCCCATCTCACTCCTCTGTGTCCCGTACAAGCTCCTCGAACGGCTTCTCCTGGCCCAGCTCAATCCAATCGTCAACCCCCGACTTCCTGCTGAACAAAGTGGATTTTGTCGTGGACACTGCACCACCCACCAATTAGTCAAGCTGACCAATGTCATCGATGATAGTTTTGAAAAGGGCCACAAGGCAGGCATCACACTGGTGGACCTCACCGCCGCCTACGATACAGTGTGATACCAGGGCCTGATCATGAATCTTTTCGGCACCATTCCTGACCGCCATTTAGTGCGGTTCCTTGCCAACATCCTTGCCAACCGCAGTTTTGTGCTCAAGACTGGCGACAGACAATCTAGCCGACTGCGGCGCCTAAGAAACGGTGTCCCCCAAGGCTCGGTACTGGCTCCCATGCTCTTCAATCTCTATATCAGCGATCTGCCATGCACGACCTCGCACCAGTATGGATACGCCGATGACCCTACTTCATTCGGACAGGAGTTGGTCAAACGTGGAGGATGTATTCCTGCCGGATATGAAGCTTGTCACAGGCTAGTGGTCTCGCCTGCCAAGCTTACAAACTGTAAACAAGAAAAAGACTGACAAAACCAAAATGGTGAGTCAGATAGTTGTGAGTTAAAAGTTCAAAACCAGACTTTGACCGTGAATCTAGATTAACCCTCTGGTGCTGCATCATCAAAGTTGCTTCATGTATTGTCTTTCCGCTGACTGGGTTTAGTTTAGTTCAATTTAGAGATACAGCGTGGAAACAGGCCTATCGACCCACCTGGTCCGCGCCGACCAGCGATCCCTGGACAATAACACTATCCTACACACACTAGGGACAATTTACATTTATACCAAGCCAATTAACTTACAAACCTGCACGTCTTTGGTTAACACACAACAAAAGCTTTTCACTGTAAAGAGACTCGTGCCCAGAGAAGGGGAATGGAGAACCAGAGGACATATGTTTAAGGAGATGAGTAAAACCTTTTTCAACCAGAGAGTTGTGAATCAGTGGAATTCTTGCCACAGAAGGCCAATTCACTGGATGTTTTCAAGAGAGTGTTAGAGAGGGTCTTGGTAGTATTGCGTACAGTTTTGGTTTCCTAATCTTTGGAAAGGGATTCTTGCCATAGAGGGAGTACAGAGAAGGTTCACCAGACTGATTCCTGGGATGGCAGGACTTTCATATGAAGAAAGACTGGATAGACTCGACTTGTACTCACTAGAATTTAGAAGATTGAGGGGGGATCTTATAGAAACTTACAAAATTCTTAAGGGGTTGGACAGGCTAGATGCAGGAAGATTGTTCCCGATGTTGGGGAAGTCCAGAACAACGGGTCACAGTTTAAGGATAAGGGGGAAATCTTTTAGCACCGAGATGAGAAAAACATTTTTCACACCGAGAGTGGTGAATCTCTGGAATTCTCTGCCACACAAGGTAGTTGAGGCCAGTTCATTGGCTATATTTAAGAGGGAGTTAGATGTGGCCCTTGTGGCTAAAGGGATCATGGGGTATGGAGAGAAGGCAGGTACTGGATACTGAGTTGGATGATCAGCCATGATCATATTGAATGGCGGTGCAGGCTCGAACGGCCGAACGGCCTACTCCTGCACCTATTTTCATGTTTTTATAGCTCTTTGGGCTAACAGAATCAAGGGATATGTGGAGGAAACAGGAACGGTGTACTGATTTTGGATGATCAGTCATGATCATATTGTATGGCGTGGCTGGCTCGAAGGGCTGAATGGCCCACTCCTGCACCTATTTTCTATGTTTCTATGAAAGGTTTAATAGGAAATTGAGGGAAACTTTTTTTACGCAAAAGGTGACAATAAGCTAATCTAAACTAAACTGGTGGCATTGGTAAAACAATGTGGAAATCTCCTGGTGTACATTTACTCTTGAAACATGGAGATGCCATTAATCTCGCTGCTCTGCCATAATTAGTTCTACTCACCCGTACAAAATAAGACTGATTGTGCTTCAAAGTGGCTCAATGACTATGAAGCACTTTAACATGTCCTGTGAATTTCAAAGGCATTAAAAACCGGCATATTTTTATCTATAATCAAGAATAAATTGCAACAAAGACCGGCAGCAAAATAACACAGCTTTTGACCATTTTAGGGTAAATGGGAAGCAAGAACAAATTGCTTGCAGTTCGATGCTTATACGCTCATAAGTCATAGGAGCAGAATTAGACCATTCAGACCATCGGGTCCACTTCACTAAAGATAACTAACAAAAGGTAGACACAAAATGCTGGGGGTAACTCAGCAGGTGAGGCAGCATCTCTGGAGAAAAGGAATAGGTGACGTTTCGGGTCAAGACCCTTCTTCAGACTTAGGGACAGGGGAAAGGGAAACAAGAGATGTAGATGGTAATATGCAAAGATATAGAACACATGAATGAAAGAAATGCAAAAAAGTAACGGTGGTCAAGGAAAGGTGGAACCCACAATGGTCCATTGTTGGCCATGGGCTAGGTGATAACGAGTTATGCAGACAATGAAATTCAACAGAACAACAGTGAAACTAGTACCACGACTAGGGCGGAGGATGGACGGGGAGAGGGGGGATGCAAAGGTAACTTAAAGTTAGAGAAATCAATATTCATACTGCTGTGTTGTAAGCTGCCCTACTAACGAACTACCTAAATATAACTAAAAAAAATGTTTTCTTGCTAGAGATGACCACAAAACCATTCTATTTTGTATCCAACCCTGTCAGCTTCATTATTATCCTTGTGACAGTAAATCTACCATCTTCATCCATTCTGGCCCATGTGTGACCACACATCCTGTGGTTAGTCTTCAATGTCCTCTGCTCCAAAGCAAGTAGGTAACAAGTTCTGGTCTTGTCAGTGATGTTCGTGTCTTGAAGAAAATGATTCATGATTCATCACAGAGTTGATGCACCCAAGGCACCCAAGCCACCATTTGCAGTAAGTAGTGCCTTTCAACTTCAAGCCAAAGCACCCAAACAACCATTTGCAGGCAGTGCCTTTTTACTTCAAACCACGTTAAGGGTACTAACAGTTGTGTAGACATTTATTCAGTTTTATTCAGAGCTCAGAGAGACGTGACCCTTGGCTTCATCCAATCCAATCCAGGCACTGAGTTGGATGATCAGCCATGATCATATTGAATGGTGGTGCAGGCTCGAAGGGCCGAATGGCCTATTCCTGCACCTAATTTCTATGTTTCTATGTTTGATGTGGACAAGCTTTTCCCTTTGAGAATAGGGAAGATTCAAACAAGAGGACATGACTTCAGAATTAAGGGACTGAAGTTTAGGGGTAATATGAGGGGGAACTTCTTTACTCAGAGAGTGGTAGCGGTGTGGAATGAGCTTACAGTGGAAGTGGTGGAGGCAGGTTCATTGGCATCATTTAAAAATAAATTGGATAGGCATATGGATGAGAAGGGAATGGAGGGTTATGGTATGAGTGCAGGCAGGTGGGACTAAGGGGGAAAAAAAAGTTGTTCGGCACGGACTTGTAGTGCCGAGATGGCCTGTTTCCGTGCTGTAATTGTTATATGGTTATATGGTTATGTTAAAGCTCGACAACAAATTGGTTTCGAAAACCCCACACATGGATGAATTAGGTTTCAGGAGATTGTGCAAAAGCATCCATGGAACTTTTCACAGAGACTGTTGATGGAATAAGAAAATGGTAGGTACAACTCGAATTTTGTTGCAGAATGTGTGAATTAGAGATTGCCTGGTGCTTCTGTAAAGTTCTTTACTGAACTGCTTTCAAATGTTCTTGTGAGGCTGTAAACATTTTCAGCCAGTCTGTCAAGATCTCTATAGTGTCAGAGAAACGGGAAATATCGCAGCTTTGATGTTATCTTGCAAATTGTATCATACTATTTAGTTTAGTTCAGTTTAGAGATACAGCGCGGAAACAGGACCTTCGGCCCACCATTCTCCACACACCCACACACACTAGGGGCAATACACATTTATACCAAGCCAATTAAACTACAAACCTGCACGTCCTTGGAGTGTGGGAGGGAACCAAACGTCTTAAAGAAAACCCACACAGGTCATGGGGAGAACGTACAAACTCGTACAGACAAGCACCCACAATCAGCATCGAACCCGGGTCTCTGCTGCTGTAAGGCAGCAACTCTACCGCTGCGCCACTCTGCCACCCCAATTGTTATTCTTGAAATTGTTGGATTATCCATTCCATTGACCTCAAATCTTAAAGCGATTGGGGAAGGAAGAAGATAATTGCTGCTTGGCTTAAGGCTATCAGCTGCAGTATTTATCTTAGTAATTAATGCTAGCGGTCTCTGTGAACCCGAGTACTGCTTGTGTTAGTGCCAAGTGCTAGTTGTTTAGTTCAGCGGGGAGCAACGTAAAAGTTCAAACCTGCAGCATATGGGCATTATCTCTCCTCAAGTTCTTGTCATCAAAACAAACTAGTCCATACGCAAACTGCATCATTAACATTCGAAGAGTTGATTAGCTAAGCCATTACTTCAGGTTCACCAGTCAGTCCTGACAGCTTTTTACAAATGTTTCATTGAATCAGTAATAACCTTCAATACGTCAGCCTGGTTTGGGTCGCCATCCAACATCGCAACCCACTAAACAAAATCATATCAATGAGCAGTAAAATAATCGGACTGGAGCAGGAACCACTGATCAGTATTTACATTAGAAGGACTAAACTAAAAAGAACACAATTAGCCTCAGACACCACTCTCTCACTGCACAGCCAATACAGTCTTCTACCCACAGGCCACTCAGGATTAAGAGAGCCATGTTGAGTTTCATGCCTACATCCATTAGACTCATGAATAGTTGATCTGTTTATTTATTCATTTATTTATACATACATTTTTAACATTCTTTTAATATTTTTTATTGCCTATTCTTCATGTATTGTGCTTGGCAAGGTTTACCTACTGACCACTGTTGGACTGCTGGTATGTGATGTGTGTGGTATATTGTGTAGTGTTGCTGGGTACGTGAAATGTACGCACACTGACGTTCTGCACAAATGAAATTCCTAACGGATAAATAAAGTTCATTGAATTGAATTGAATTGAATTGAATGCACTTTAAGAGTAAATTTAAATGGGAGAAGGTCCAACGTCAAGAATATCCTGCACAATTCCCCATTGTTTGGGAATCATAGAAACATAGAAAATAGGTGCAGGAGTAGGCCATTCGGCCCTTTGAGCCTGGACCGCCATTCAATATGATCATGGCTGATCATCCAACTCAGTATCCTGTACCTGCCTTCTCTCCATACCCCCTGATACATTTAGCCACAAGGGCCACATCTAACTCCCTCTTAAATATAGCCAATGAACTGGCCTCAACTACCTTCTGTGGCAGAGAATGCCACAGATTCACCACTCTGTGTGAAAAATGTTTTTCTCATCTCGGCCCTAAAATATTTCTCCCTTATCCTTAAACTGTGACCCCTTGTTCTGGACTCCCCCAACATCGGGAACAATCTTCCTGCATCTAGCCTGTCCAACCCCTTAAGAATTTTGTAAGTTTCTATAAGATCCCCCCCTCAATCTTCTAAATTCTAGCGTGTACAAGCCGAGTCTATCCAGTCTTTCTTCATATGAAAGTCCTGACATCCCAGGAATCATATAAAAAGGAAAATGACACCACCCAACCACCTCATACTACAATTAGAAAGCAGTCATAAACTGCCATCTACCTCATTGGAGACCCTTTGATTGGACTTTACTGGCTTTATCTTGCACTAAACGTCATTCGCATGATTCCTCCTGAACCTTCTGAATTTGTATTCGGCAGGGCAGTACTCTGCATATCGTCAACTTGGATGTGTTGTGCATGCTAACATGCTGTTAGTGCCCCTTTAAAACTGTCTGGTGAAGATGATTTGACTATATGGTTGTCTATTTATTCCATTCCCTTAAGGTTCTTACAAGGAATGAGTTGTTCTGTCCTGGCGAATGGGATTCCCTTTATTGTGAATCTGTACACTGTAAATGGCTCGATTGTAATCATGCATTGTCTTTATGCTGACTTTAGGCACGCAACAAAAGTTTTTCACTGCACCCCGTTGCACGTGACAATAAACTAAACTCAAACGATAAGACCACTGATACAAGTTTCATCCTTCATATTTTGAACTGTACTCACTCCAACTCATACGGTTATTCCTTGCCCCACTGTCATTCAATCGAGCAAGGACTGAAGATAATTTTGAGTAGAAGGATGAAGGAATTGAAACGTTAATGTTTTATTAATGGAGTCCATTGAACTATCTTTAATTGGACTTGATCGGTTCTGGGAGGTGGGAGGAAACCGGAGCAACTGGAGATTAACCCACATGGTCACAAGGGGACCTTGCAACATTTACACGGACGTCACCCAATGTCAGGATCAAACCTGGGTCTCTGGCCCTGTGAGGCAGCAGCTCTACCACATCATCTATATTACTAATAGTCTAATCTTGACCACTTCCTGTTGTTCTGTATATTGATTTTAGAAAAAACGCTGCCACTTACGGCTGTGATTTTTGGCCATCTTACTCAGAGCCCCCCTCCACTGCGCAGGACAAGAGGATTTTTCCCTTCGATGAAAAATAAAAGTTATTAGTTTTTTTTATGTTGAGGTTCTCTCTCCTGAAGGCCACACCCCTTCCTGAGGGACTATAAAACCCGGAAATTTTGAGTGCCTCAGTCAGTCTCTGCAAGATGGGGGAACGAGAGGGTCACGTCTCTCAGTCTGAGCTGTGAATAACACTGAACACATGTCTACTAAACTGTTAGTGGTTTTACTGACCTGTCATTGCCCTTAATGTGGTTTGATACTATAGTTTGGAAATGCTAAAGCTGTGTTGCCTTTGGTTTGGAAATGCTAAAGCTGTGTTGCCTTTGGCTTGGAAATGCTAAAGCTGTATAGCCTTTGATTTGGAAATGCTAAAGCTGTGATGCCTAATTAAAGTTGCCTTGCCTAATTCAATTTGCCTTGCCCAATTAAAGTTGCCTTGACTAATTAAAGTTGCCCTGCCTAATTAAAGTTGCCCTGCCTAATTAAACTTGCCCTGCCTAATTAAAGTTGCCTTGCATTCTATATAATTAAAAGTCTAATCTTGACCACTCCCTGTTTGCCTTTTATATTGATTTTAGAAAAAAATAAATGCTACAACGTACGACTGTGATTTTTGGCCATCTTACTCAGAGTCCCCCTCAGCTCATCAGGTGATGAGGATTTTTCCCATCGATTAAAAATAAAAGAGTTATTATTGTTTAGAAAATGTTGAGATTTTCTCTCCTGTCAATCACGCCATGAAGGTCACGCCCCTACTGGTGGGAGGGGAGGAGGGACTATAAAACCCTGAAGTGTGGGCGTGGCTCAGATTCTGCAAGATGGAGGAGGGAGAGGTCACGACTCGCTGTCTTTGGTGGCCTTGCACCCTGCTTGAAATGGTATGAAACTGCACTTGAATTTGGTAGCCTTGCAACCTGCTTGAAGTGGTAAGAAACTGTACTTGAATTTGGTGGCCTTGCACCCTGCTTAAAATAGGTACAGTGGAATGTTGAGGTAATTATTCATTATTCATTATTATTCATGAAATAATTATTCATTATTTCATGTTATAGGAACAGAAATGGGCCATTCAGCCCAACAAGTCCACTCCGCCATTCAATCATGGCTGATTTATCTTTCCCTCTCAACCCCACTCTCCTGCCTTCTCCCCATAACCCCTGACACCTGTACTAATCAAGAATCTGCAGGGGTATAACCAAAAGAATATGGGTCAAACGCAGGCAGGTGAGACTGGTATAGATGAGACGTGTTGGCTGGTGTGGGCAAGTTGGGCCGAAGGGCCTGTTTCCACACTGTACCACTCTATAAGCTTTCCAACTTCTGAAATTTCAAGAGTCTTGAAATATTTACTTGTTGCATACAACACTTTATTTGAGAAAAAAAAAGTCTGCCAGGATAGAGCAGCATTGGCTGAATACTAAACTATTGCAAAATAAATGTTGTCTAAAGTAGTATCTTTCACACCAATCTGCACATGCAAGAACGACGATTATCAATGTGATAATCACAACATCATATTTTGTTATAATGCATAAAATGACACATCTCATTTATGCAGAACAGCTTTTGCTGGATTCAATCGAGGGAGATATTTCTCAGTTTCACATTTAGCTTCGAACATCAGGGGTTGCCTTTTCACTTTGTGTGGATATAATATATGTTTTCCATTTAGTATTGGTAGACTGATTCTCTTTGCTTGAGGAGATGCACAATCATTCAAGGCTGAACCCATCTTTGCAGGGAGCTATTTGTCTCTTTTTGCAATATGCAGGTTCTGTCTCTGTTATATGGTGTTCATCATATTAAGGAGGTGCCCTTTGAAGGCCCTTTGTAATGGTCCGTGAGCAGTTCTATGTTCCTTTCATCAGTCAACTTTACGTTCTTATCAACTTTTTGCCTATATTTCTTACAGCCTGAGGCCGCGTGGATGCTGCTGAAAAGATGTTACAATTAAAGACATATGCATACGAATAATATATTTTTTAATAAAACTGGAATGCCAATTATGTATCTTTTGTCCTCGTTTCTGTTAAAAAGGATTTGGTTATACCCCTTGACAGGCCCTTTGTGACCTGCGTGGGTTTTCGCTGAGATTTTCGATTTCCTCCCGCACCCCAAAGACGTACAGTTCTGTATGTTTATTGGCTTGGTATAATGTAAAAATTATCCCCACCATGGGATAGTGCTAATGTGTGGGGATCGCTGATCGGTGCGGACTCAATGGGCCGAAGGGCCTGTTTACTCGCTGCATTTTGTGAAAAAAATACACAACAACATTTGTGCAATTAAATGAGCAAGAGGCAGTGATATCAGAAAATAAAATGTGGCTTAGAGTGAAAATAGGACACAATAAGTGAAGGTGTTGCATTATGTAAGTTAGGTTTAACGAACATGTATTGGACTTCAAATGAAAGCATTGCAGCAGGATGTCCTATTAACTTGGGTTGTTGTTCCATATAGTTCAATTATGCGGGGAGTCAGTGTGAATTGCAACGAGAAAGCAAAGAAGGATTGGACAGAGTAAAATAAGGAATAATAATTTGCCATTCACAGGTTTTCGAGCTCGAGTCTCTTCCAAGTGTTAACGGAACTGCAGGACTTAATTATTAAAAATCATTGTTATTTTGTGAAAAAGTAATTGTTTCTTTCCCTGGCAAACTTCGTTTTTATTTATAGTCCCAGGCCGGAAATGTTGTTGCTTCCATCACAGAGATTGATAGTGAGATTCAGCCTCTGCAAGGCAAATGAGTGATTGTCAAAACTATCCATCAATCTCTGGTAACTTGTGACACATGGGCCACCTCCAGCTCAGTGTAAACTGCTGCATTTTATTCACTATCAATATTGTTGTTATTTCTCCAGTGGATTCCAGTGGGCCATTGTCATCATCCAGCTAATAATGCTAATTTCCCTCCACATGGATATTTTCGGTCTTCAACGGAGATGGTGACAAGCCTTCTCTCCTTTCACCTTAGTTTATGTCATGTGGAGGACAGGCAGCAACTGGGAGCCGAACAAGGTTTTTCTTGGACCGTGTACGAAGGAACTGCAGGTGCTGGTTTAAACCGAAGATAGACAGAAAAAGCTGGAGTTCCATACACTTTAATTCTGTATGGTAATTCGAGTTTCACTGTGCCTTAGTTGGTACATGTGACAATAAACTGACCTTTGAACTTTTGTACCTTTGTACCTTTGAACCTTTGACAAAATAAATTTCTCCTCATCTTTCCGAAATGAACGTCCTTTAATTCTGAGGCTACGACCTCTAGTCCTAGACTCCCCAACTAGTGGAAACATCCGCTCAACATTCACATCTGGCTTGTAGGTTAGAATGGATGCTCTTCCATCCTTGTGGTGAACCAGGAGAAACAAAGAACTACAGATGCTGGAATCTGGAGCAAGGTGCAATGTTCTAGATGAACTCAGTGTGTCTGGCAGCATCTGTGAAAGGAACGGATAGATGGCATTACAGGTCATCCTGTTGTGAATGAATCGTGAATCTGTGGAGTTCTCTGCCACAGAAGGCAGTGGAGGCCAATTCACTGGATGTATTCAGGAGAGATATAGCTCTTGGGGCTAACAAAATAAAGCGATATGGGGGGAAATCAAATGACATGGAGAGAAGGCAGGAACGGGGTACTGATTTTGGATGATCTGCCATGATCATATCGAATGGCGGTGCTGGCTCGGAGGGCCGAATGGCCAACTCCTGCACCTACTTTCTATGTTTCTATGTTAGGTCCGGACATCACCCATCTATTTCCTCCCCAGATGCTGCCTGACCCTGTGGCCGCATGATATTTCTCCGTGAGCTTGGGTTTACCCCCTCATCCCAAAGATGTACGTGTTGTAGGTTAATTGGCTTCTGTAAAATGATCCAGAGCATGTAGGGAGGATGAGAAAATGGGATAATAGAGAACTAATGTTAGTGGGAGATCAGTGGTCAGCAGGGAGGTGTCTCTGTTTTCCAGCTGTACCTCCAAAACTAAAACTAAAACAACTCTGAACAATAACAAAAAATATATATATATCAGTATATATTTGACAATTTTCTTAAAGCTTATTACCTACCTTATACCCAATCGATTTCAACAACAGGTTGTTACAATTTAGACTTGTATCCATCCATTAAAAAGGAAAGGTTATTTTGATATAAACGGAGAAATTTATTGAAAAATTTGACTGAATCCCAGAAAAATTAATACCGAAAGTTATAAATGTTAGATGAGAACTGTGCGATTGTGAGGTCTTTCAGAAGACAACTTCATGGAAGACTCCTGGGATGCGCAGCGGAGCCAAATGACTGGCAGGCATCCGAGAACAACCCGGCAGAGAGGTTATAGTTATAAGTTTGTAGTTATAGTCCCAGTCCCAGTCCTGCTCATCACTTGATTCAGTCACAGTTGGGTGAAGATCGCTCGTTCTTCCTCAGCTGGAGAGACAGCTGTCTAGTGAAATCAGATTGTTTTCTATTTTGGAGATGTTTCTAAACAGGGACGCCATGGGGTCGCTGCTGAGAACAAAGAGGGACCTGGCTGGGGGGCCACCTGCGGGCACCTGCAGCGGCAGGCCTGGCTCACCTGTTACCTGTGGCCACCTGCAGCGGCAGGCCTGGTTCACCTGTCACCTGTGGCTAACTGCAGCAACAGGCCTGGTTCACCTACGGGCACCTGCAGCGGCAGGCCTGGTTCACCTGCCACCTGCGGGCACCTGCAGCAACAGGCCTGGTTCCCTGCCACCTGCGGGCACCTGCAGCGGCAGGCCTGGCTCACCTGTCATCTGTGGCCACCTGCAGCGGCAGGCCTGGTTCACCTGCCACCTGCGGGCACCTGCAGCAACAGGCCTGGTTCCCCCCCTGCAAGAAGATAAATCTCTACTAAGATCTTTTGGAACTTGGTCGGCACCAGAAATGTGGCGAGTCTTTGAGTACTGCCTGGGTGAAGTGTGCTATGTGATTTTTCAGGATTGTGTGTAAGAATTTCAGTGTGCCTAGGTACATGTGGCAATACAGTATCATTGAATCACAGGAAGTCCCCCATTAGGGCAAGCTGGCTGAGTATTTGCAATCACCTCGGAATCGATGTGCCCATGACCTACAACATGGAACTAACCCAGTAAAGCAACTCTCAGCATGCTGACTGTTAACATATGTTCCAGTATATCAAAGACAAAAAACAGTTTCAGTTTCAGTTTATTTCATTGTCACGTGTACCAAGGTACAGTGAAAAGCTTTTGTTGCGTGCTATCCAGTCAGCGGAAATACAACACATGATTACAATCGAGCCATTTACAGCGTACAGATACATGATATGGCAATAGTATTTAAGGGAATAAGGTAAAGCCTGCTATGTCTGATCAAGGATAGTCCGAGGGTCACCAAAGAGATAGATAGTAGTTCAGCACTGCTGTCTGGTTGTGGTATGATGATTCAGTTGCCTGATAACAGCTGGCTGAAGAAGGGTCTCGACCCGAAACTTCACCCATTCCTTCTCTCCAGAGATGCTGCCTGTCACGCTGTCCAGCATTTTGTGTCTAACAGTTGGGAAATAAACTTATCCCTGAATCTGGAGGTTTGCGTTTTCACACTGACAATGGTGACAACTCTAGCTAAGGGAATGAGTGTATTGAAACAATGAAGCAAAAAAAGATTAAATGATAAAACGTACAAGGAATTAGAAAAAAACAAAGGCTGTAAGTATGTGATAGATTGTGGAGACAAGGTTGACAGTGGAGGTGGATGTATAATGGGGCAAAAAGGTTTGTCTTTCAGATTAATCAGAACTGGTGCAGTGGGATACTCTTACAAGAAGACTTGAGCTAAGCTTGGGGTAGGAATTTATAATTACTTTCTTTTACCTTGTATCATTTATTTTGACAAATGCAAATAAGCAAAGTTGGTCTCGATAGGAAAATCCATTTCTCTTGGTAGTTCTATGCAAATTCCCATTGCAGAGGGAGCATGAAATAACAGGTTTTTAATAAGTAGTACAAACCTAATTACTAATTACCTGTGCAGTTAATTTATACGAAGATTTTGCAACACTGTCAGCACCCAAGACAGACTGGGATAAAGAAAATGGTGGAGTTAGTCACAGGTAGATCGGGTGGTCAAAAGAGATTTTGGCACATAGAAACATAGAAAATAGGTGCATGAGTAGGCCATTCGGTCCTTCGAGCCAGCAATGCCGTTCAATATGATCATGGCTGATCATCCAAAATCAGTCGCGATCCTGCTTTTTTCCCCATATCTCATGATTCCTTTAGCCCTAAGAGCTAAATCTAACTCTCTCTTTAAAACATTGGCTTTCATCAGCCAGAGTATTGAGTATAGAAGTTGAGAGGTCATGTTGCAGTTGCATAAGATGTTGGTGAGGCCGCAATCAGAGTAATGTGTTCAGTTCTGGGCATGTGTTATAGGGAGGATGTTCTCAAGCTGGAAAGGGTACAGAGAAGATTTATGAGGATGTTACCAGGACTAGGTCTGAGTAATAGGGAGAGGTTGAAGAGGCTGGGTCTCTATTCCCTGGTGCGCAGGAGGGTGAGTGGTGATCTTATAGAGGTGCATAAGATCATGAGAGGAATAGATCAGGTAGATGCACAGAGAATCATGCCCAGAGTAGGTGAATCGAGGACCAGAGGACAGAGGTTTAAGGTGAATTGGAAAAGATTTAATAGGAATCTGAGGGGTATCTTTTTCACACAAAGGGTGGTGGGTGTATCGAACAAGCTGCCAGAGGAGGAATTGAGGCAGGGACTATCCCAACATTTAAGAAACAGTTAGACGGGTAGGACAGGTGGGCTATGGACCAAAATTCAGGCAGTGTGTCTGGTGTAGCTAGGACATGTTTGCCGGTGTTGGCAAGTTCGGCTGAAGGACATGTTTCCACACTGTATCACTCTACAACCAGTTAAACCAGGATATTGTGTCTATCTCCAGTATAAACCAGCATCTGCAGTAGATAGTAGGTAGATAGGTAGATAGATAGATAGATAGATAGATAGATAGATAGATAGATAGATAGATAGATAATTGTAACTGTGCAATACTGACCAAGATGTCCCATGTAAGCAAGTCCTATTTGCCCGTGTATGGTGTATAGCCTGCCTTTTAAATGCTGTTATAGGACATGCCTCAACTATCTCCTCTGGCAACTCGCTCTTTATGCCCTCCATTCTCTGAATGAGAAAGTTGCCCCTTCGGATTCGTATTCTCTTCCCCCCCCCTCTCACCTTAAACCTCTGTCCCCTGGTTCTAGATTCACCTGCCTTAGGTAAACTATTCTGCGCATTCACCATATCTCCAAACAAGCAACCAGACAAAATGCAGATGGGTTAGCCCTAATCTAAGGTGTTGAATATAAAAATAGAGAGCACTCTAATGAGTCAGTTGGATATCTTGACACTGAGCAGTGCGATTGCTGATAACATTCCTAATTCTTGCTTAGCTTGTGTGCCTTTACACTGCAAGTGCGTGCTCATCTTAATTGGATCCCTACTAAATTATAAGTATATGTTTTAATTAATTTACTCAGGAAACCCATCTCCCATTACACTGACAAGGAAGATGTTATATTACATTACATTTACACTGTTATGGCTTTCCATAGATCAAAGAATTGCCTGCAAATTTTGATGTGTGGAGATAATGTATCTAAAACATCATGTCCAGTATTCCAGCTGTTAAATTAGCCTACAATGCCAGAGTTCTATCCTGACTATGGGTGCTGCCTGTACAGTGTTTGCATGTTCTGCGAGGGTTTTCTCCGAGATCTTCGGTTTCCTCCCACACTCCAAAGACGTACAGGTTTGTATGTTAATTGGCTCGGTATAAATGTAAATTGTCCAGAGTGTAGGATAGAGCTAGCGTATGGGGATTACAGACTTGGTGGGCTGAAGGGCCTGTTTCCGCGCTGAAAATCTCCAAAATAAACTAAACTAAACTAAAAGTACTGAAGAAGATATTGAAAACAGCTTCATGTAAAAATGCTTTGATTCAGCTCTCCTTAGAATTCCTTTGTCATCTTTTCTATGTTGCTCCCAGCAATAAATTATATGAATTAGTTCTCTCAGCACAAGGCTTGGTGAAAAGAAAATGTGTTTTGGGGATTCAGCATAGATTAAGTTTGTGGACTGTAGATGAATGTATCCTGGGAGATTTCATCACATGACCTCCTGCCTAATGCTTCTCCATCATTGGTCCCTCAACATCAGTACCGCACGCTCATATTCACCAGTCATTTAGAATGTGAGATGTCTCTTTGTTACCCAATGAGATAATCCTGGCTTTTTTAGTTTTAGTTAGTTTCAGTTTAGAGACACAGTGCGGAAACAGGCCCTTCAGACACACGGAGTTCAAACCCACTAGCGATACCTGCACATTTACACTATCCTACACACACTAGAGACATTTATTTACAATTATACCAAGCCAATTAACCTACAAACCTGTGTGCCTTTGCAGTGTGGGAAGAAACTGAACATCTCGGAGAAAACCCATGCAGGTTCCGGAGAGGATGCACAAACTCCATTCAGACAGCATCCTTAGTCAGGATCGAACCCGAGCCTCTGGCACTGTAAGTCAGTAAATCTACTGCTCCACCACCTCTGGTCAATAGCACTTGTACTACTTTTTTTTTAAAAACTAGTAAATAAAAGTCTTCTGAACATGAAAAATAAATTCCACATTATGGTTTTTTTTAATTGTTTTATTTTTTTTAATTAGAAGTACAATAATATGGTACCATAGGTACCTAGTATATATTGGTATGTTACAATTCATGTACAGCTTCTTAATATTTTTATTTTGACATTAAAAAGGAGACAGAAAAAGAATTTAAAAGAAATAGAGAAGGCACGTCATTGGTGCAATTATTTCCCCCCCCCCCCACCCAAGGTTGTCTGCAGCAGGTTGTCCTTGAGATTAATCTTCAAAATCTCTGAAATTCAACGCCTTGGGCCCACCGAGTCCACACCAACCAGTGATCACCGCACACCAGTGTCCCTGGGCAATTTACAATTTTTTTACTGAAGCCAATTAACAAACAAACCTGTATGTTTTTGTAGTGTGGGAGGTAACCGCAGCACCCGGAGAAAACCCACACAGATCACAGGTGAAATGTACAAACTCCATACAGACAACACCCCTAGTCGGGATCGAACCCGGTTCTCTGGCGCTGTTAGGCAGTAACTGTGCCATTGTGCAATTACGGTGTCATTTCAACTAGGAGGAATTCCAATGGAAATTTATAACATTTTCTTTTTTTTTAATCATTCATTTTATTTTAAATGTACTAATTTCTCCACTGATATAGGAATGAAGTTCTCAAACCACATTTCTCACCAGAGTAACCATAAAACTAAATGGAAAAGAGCCAATGCCTGGAATTGAAATCAGCAATCCTGCGGTCAACACCACACTTACTTGACTCGGACACAGATATGGCCCAATACACACCAGAGCCCAATAATATGGTCTGAATGACAGTGGAGATTACTTCCACACGCCCTCTCAATCCATTGATCAATAATCTCATCATCGGCGGTCACTTGAAACAATTATGACGGTTCTCTATATGGAGGACGCCTGTGCCTGACTTTATTTAACTGGTTCACAGACAGCCACCACATGATCCTTGACAGATCTGGGTCAGGATCCAATGGCATGGAGTCCAAAGCGACTGGGGACCATTTTCTGCTGCAACCTTCATCCGCCTTCCACGAAAGTCAGCCATCATCCTCCGCCTGTTCCACCGCTGAGGTCTTGGTTGGATTGCTCTTTGTCAGAGACCTCCCCCTCGACCTTACAGCCATGGGTGGCCCTACCAGGAGTATAACTCCTGACTGCATCGCTCTCAGGATCTCAGGACCACACAAGCTTCTCCACCAAGACAAGGCAACAATCCACAATCTAAAGTGGAATTGACAGGGTTTCAGATCATGTCCTTTGAATGGCTGAGTATGATCTGAGATACATCTTTCAATGTAATTCCATAGATAGATAGACAGACAGACAGACAGACAGACAGACAGACAGACAAACAAACACTTTATTGTCATATATAACAAATCATATGCAAATAATCACTACATAAAGGACACCAACTGTGTATTCCATTTTACACAATTCATTTTTAACATATCCCATGCTCTAATGCAGATCTGCATTCGTTTTTAAAAATGAGTTGTAGATTTCTATATTTTGCAGGAAAAGTGTAATTTTAATGCTCTGTATCAGCTATTCTGATTGAAACCATTCACCATAGCTCAGCATGGTCTCGTTCAATGTCACCTCACTGTGGAAAAAGCTCATCACCCCTACTTTTCTCACAGGGATAAGTATTACATGGGGAAGTATATCCTAGGTTGCTTTTGCATTGTGATAAAAGCGGTCAGAGATGTTCAGCAAACCATGACGCATCTGCGGTGACAGATGCAGACACAAAATGTTGAAGTAACTTCACAGGTCAGGCAGTATCTCTGGAGAATGTGGGTAGGTGATGTTTGAGGTCTGGACAATTCTTCAGACTGATTACAGGGTTGGGGGAAAATAAATCTAGAAGAGAGGAGGGGCAGGACAAAGCATGACTGTTCATGATGAATGTGTCGGAAGGAACTGCAGATGTTGGTTTACACTGAAGATAAACACAAAATACTGGAGTAACTCAGCAGGTCAGGAAGTATCTCTGAAGAAAATAAATGTGTGATGTTATGGATCGAGACCCTTGTTCAGACTAAGAGTCAGGGAAGAGCAAAACTAGAGGTATGTAAAGGTACAGCACATAGCCGCACCAATGACCCAGGAAAGGTCGAGCCCCCAATGGTCCATTGATCCGAAACATCACCTATTTCTTTTAGAAAAATAGCAACATAAAATAGGCGCAGGAGTAGGCCATTCGGCCCTTTGAGCCAGCAACGTCATTCAATACGATCATGGCTGAACATCCCAAATCAGTATCTCTTTCCAGCTTTCTCCCCAGATCCCTTGATTGTGTTAGTTCTAAGAGCTATATCTAACTCTTCCTTGAAAACATCAATTTGATTAGCCTCCACTGCCTTCTGTGGAAGAGAATTCCACAGATTCACAACTCTCTGGGTTAAAAAAGTTTTTCCTCATCTCAGTCCTAAATGACCTACACCTTATTCTTAATGAATCGAGGACCAGAGGACATAGGTTTAAGGCGAAGGGGAGAAGATTTAATAGGAATCTGAGGGGTAACTTAATCTACACAAAGGGTCATGGGTGTATGGAACAAGCTGCCAGAGGAGGTAGGTGAGGCAGGGACTATCCCAACATTAAAGAAACAGTTAGACAGATACATGGATAGGACAGGTTTGGAGGGATTTGAACCAAACGCGGGCAGGTGGGACTAGTGTAGCTAGGACACGTTGGCCGGTGGGGGAAGTTGGACCGAATAGCCTGTTTCCACGCTGTATCGCTCTATGACTCTCTGACTCTATGAGAGTACTCCTTTGGAGTGCATTGCAAGCTCACACTATCCTGCTGTGTTACAGTTGTCATTCCATTCATTGGTGTATTTATCATGACTGTCTGTATACTGGTTACTTTATGCACTTCTTGTGAACAAGTAATTTCTGGTGTATATGACAACACATAAATCTGAATCTGAATCAGAATGTGAATCTAAATCACTCCATGACTCCAGAATGCGTGGTTTACTGAATATCTTCAGCTCTCTCTGTTTTCAATTCAGTTTTCCAGCACCTAGCATTTTTTCCATTTTTTTCCAATTAGAATGCATGTTTTGAATACATTTTAATTGTGCTTTCAATTTAAAATGTTTTCAGTCTAAATTCATCCACATAGCTCATCATTTCTTGCCTTCCGATCATCTATTTGAGGGGGAAAAAAAATTGGAGATACTGTATTACTTGTCAAAAATAAGCAATTAACTTGTTTTCTTACCGTCTACTTTAAGGGACAGTACCAAAAGGTCATGAGATAATTCCGATGATGGATAAGAATTCGATTCATTCTCATCTATTAAGGCATGTCTATTTTATATGTTTAAATTGATGGTGAGATGCCCAGGGGCTGGTTTATGTGCATAATCTTAGTTACACAGTTGCAAATGCCTCCGTTTCGGCGTGGTTATAGAACACTATCCACCCAGTTGGAAGGTTGGGAGTTTAAATCGCACTCAGGAAAATGATAGAAGTTCTCTCTTTTTTGCACCTTACCCTTCCATATTTCTGCGTCTCCCTCTCCCTTGACTCTCGGTCTGAGGAAGGGTCTCTCCCCGAAACGTCACCCATTCCTTCACTCCAGAGATGCTGCCCGTCCCGCTGAGTTATTTTTGTGTCTATCTTCGGTGTAAACCAGCATTCGCAGTTCCTTCCCACACTAAGCACTGAATACATGCGTTCAGCAATAAACACTATGATGATAATGGCTGGAAGTTAACATTTGTTGAGAGTTGTAAGTTGTGTTTCGACAGACCCAAAAGAGAGAGAGAGAGAGAGATGCTGAGCTGACTTTCCCCAGTTGATGACATTTTATTACAACTGGACTGGTCTTTATGTTGACAATGCTGACAATCCTCACAGTGACTCAAGCATGAGATGTTTCACCAGACCTCATTGGCTCTCTTAATTGCAGTCCCCACGGTAATGGTAGTAGAACACTGCAGCATGGTGGCGCAGCGATAGAGTTGCTGCCTTAAGGGCCTGTCCCACGAGCGCGACCTAACGTGGTCGCTTGAGCCGTATGGCCTCGCGGGGCCGGTCCCACTTCGATCGCCGGAGCCGTATGGAGTTGTGCGGAGCTGGTCCCGACATCGCGCGGGGCTCCGAAAAACTGACCGTGTTCAAAAATTCCACGCGGCAACGGCTTGCCGGCCCGCAGCAGCCTCGACGCCATACGCACCGCCTCGACGGCCATGCACGGTGTCTCGACGCCGTACTCAGCGTCTTGACGCCGAACGTCACACGCAAACTTCGCTCAAATTTCGCGTCACTCACTCGACCTCCGCGCGGCCCCCGCCTTCCGGTTTGGTCGCGCTTGATGCATGCAGGTCACATGCTCGCGGGACAGGCCCTTTACAGCGCCAGCACCCAGGTGCAATCCTCACTATGGGTGCTGTCTGTACAGAGTTTGTACGTTCTCCCGGTGACCACGTGGGTTTTCTCAGGGTGCTCCGGTTTCTTCTCACACTCCAAAGACATGCAGGTTTGTAAGTTAATTGGCGTCTGTAACATTGTAAATTGTCCCTAGTGTGTAGGATATTGCTACTGTCCGGAGTGATCGTGCTTGGCATGGATTCGAAGAGCCTGTTTCCATGCTGTATCACTAATGTAAACTAAACTTGAACTGGACAATTAACACCAGCATCCTGTCCTATATCTTCTGCCTAATAAGATGAAATAAGATAAAATAAAATAGGTTATGGATTAATTTAGTTAATTGTTTAGTTTAAAGATACAGCGTGGAAACTGGCCCTTTGGCCCAGCAAGTCCGCACCGACCAGCGATCCCCGCACACTAACACTATCCTACACACACTAGCGCCAATTTACATTTATACCAAGGCAATTAACCTACAGACTTGTACATCTTTGGAATGTGGGTGGAAACCGAAGATTTCGGCGAAAACCCATGCAGGGTAGTCGGGATCGAACCCGGGTCGCTGGTGCTGTAAGCGCTGTAAGGCAGCAACTCTATCGCTGCACCACCGTGTTGCTCCTTGTTGGTTAGAGTTAAATTGGTAAAGGCACAGAGTCTTTGATAGACGCACAGTCTTTGGTAAACCCCAACCACACCAAACTCTCACCCCAACCACAGACTGTTTACCCTCCTACCATCCGGGAGGCGCTACAGGTCTCTCTGTTGCCGGACCAGCAGGTCCAGGAACAGCTTCTTCCCTGCGGCTGTTACATTACTCAACACTGTACCTCGGTGATTGCCAATCACCCCCCCGGACACTCCTTCCACCAGGAAAAAAATAATTGCACTACTATGACTGTATGCACGTAAATATATTTATTTAATGCTCATATTCTATGTCGCCCTTCTCGGGAGATGCTAACCGCATTTTGTTGTCTCTGTACTGTACACTGCACAATGACAATGAAGTTTGAATCTGAATCTGACTTTGGCCCAGTCTTTTGCCCAGAGTAGGGAAACCGAGAACCAGAAAACATAGGTTTAAGGTGGGGGGAAATATTTAATGGGAACCTAAGGAGTAACTTTTTTTTAACTCAACAACGTATAGGTATGTCGATTAATTGTTTTTTGTAAAATTGTAAATTGCCCCTAGTATGCAGGATGGCACTAGTAGAAGGGGCAATCGCTGGTTGGTGCACACTTGATGGGCCGAAGCGCCTGATACCATGCTGTATCTATAAATTATTCACAGTTGTATTTTTGATATTTGTGCATTGTTTCCCATTTATAAAACACAGAACATTGTTGGCCATCTTCCTTTTTCTTTCAAAGATCTCGATCTTTAAACAGTTAAGATTTTTCTAACACTTAAATGTTTACATGTTTTTCCTTCTTCGCATTACAGCTCCCTCTTCATGACGCTATCTCTCGTAATGTTTTACAGCCTGCTTCCTATTTTTCGCTAAGCCTGTAATTTTAATGTCATCTGTGATTTCAATGTCATTTTGGCTCTCTAATGGTATCAATTATGTATTGCTTCCAACCTTTCAATCACCAACCCCACTCTTTCCGCAAGGTATTCATGAATCTAGCAATGATCAGTAATTACCTCCATGCAGAATCTTCTATATAACAAAATCCTTTAAGGAAATCTCCATCCAGTGTTACAAAACAAAATCTGTTGCTGTGTTACGTAATGGGCCTGTCCCACTTTGGCGATTTTTTTTTTGGCGACTGCTGGCGACTGTCATAGTCGTAGCAGGTCGCCGAACAAACGGCGACTGGACCCCACCTTACGACAATGTCTACAACGACCTCCCACCTGGTCGACGTCAAGCTACGGCAAGCTACCGACATCCAGCAACCCATTAGGACGTCCACCTACGACCAAACCTACATCCACCCTCAACAAGCTGTGACAAGGTAAGACAATTCAGTCACCGTTACCTGTTGCCGATAGACGTAGGTTGACGTAGGTAGTCACCAATGGAATTCACCAAAGTCAGCACCGGCGACAACCTACGCCATCCTGTCGACAACCTACGACAGCACCTACGTCAGGAGAAGTCAAACTATGCTCATTGTCGTCAAGCCAACTGTCGCCGACTGTCGCCGAAAAGTTTTGAACATTTCAAAATCCAGCGGCGACCAGAAAGACGCTACGATTCTTTGGGCGACAGAGGAGACAACTCACGACCACATAGTTGACACCCTGGCGACCAAATGGCGACAGCTTAGTTGCCTGTAGTCGCCTAAAGAATTGCCAAAGTGGCCAAGGCTTGGTCATTGTTGTGAATCTTGAAATGCTTAAATGTGGAATGAGAACTTCACGTATGAACACAAAGTGGAACCGCAGCTGCAGCACCAGAGACCTGGGTTCGATCCTGACTACGGATGCTGTCTGTACAGAGTTTGCACGTTCTCCCTGTGACATTCTCCCAAGAGGAAGAAGATTGAACTTTATCACCTTGAGGAATGTGGAATCCACTGTGATGGATGTTTATGTGAACTTTTATTTTATGTGGGTGCTTGTGTTGTTGCTTTACACTTAGTATGGCTGGATGGTAACTCAAATGTGAATCTGTGGAATTCTCTGCCTCGGAAGGCGGTGGAGGCCGATTATCTGGATGCTTTCAAGAGAGAGTTAAATAGAGCTCTTAAAGATAGTGGAGTCAAGGGATATGGAGAGAAAGCAGTAACGGGGTACTGATTGTGGATGATCAGCCATGATCACAGTGAATGGCGGTGCTGGCTCGAAGGTCCGACTGGCCTACTCCTGCACCAATTGCCTATTGTCTATTGTACCTTAACTGGTCTTGACCTTGAAACATTGAAACCTAGACCACTTGGGTTTGCCTGGTTTCCTCCCACATTCCCAAGGCGTACAGGTTTGTACGTCAATTAAGCTTCTGTAAATTGTCCCTAGAATGTAGGATAGAACTAGTATATGACCCGCCATTGACTCGATAGGCTGAGAGGCTACTGTGTCAACAGATATTTGGTCAGTGCTGGCTCGATGGGCTGCATGGCATGTTTCTCCACTGTATTTATTAAAAAAACTAAACTAAGTGGTACTAACCTAAACCATGCTAAACCTTTTTAAATAAACACTCCAAGATGGCGTCCAACACAGGCGACTATTTGCGTGCCAGCCACGGAACCAGATCTACAAACACATTACAATCGCTCCACACTCTTAAATCTCTATCTATACACTGTAAATGAATCGATTGTAATCATGTATTGTCTTTCTGCTGACTGGTTAGCACACAACAAAAAGCTTCTCACTGTACCTCGGTACACGTGACAATAAACTAAACTGGACTGATTATTCTTTCATTTATAGGACAGAGGTGTTGGGGATAAAGCCAGAATCTAAAGCTCTAAAGCACCAGAATTGTTTTCTTGGAGGGTCATAAGCTGAGCTGCGACTTGATAAAAAATATATTAGATTATCAGAGGCAAGGAGAGAATCTTTTTCCCCAGAGAGAAAATGAAATGTACCAGAGGATATAGATTTAAGATGAGAGTGATAATGTTTAAAATAGATTTGTGTTTAGTTTAGTTTAGTTTAGTTTAGAGATAAAGCACGGAAACAGGACCTTCAGCCCACCGTGTCTGCACCGACCAGCGATCCCCGCACATTAACACAATCCTACACATACTCAGGACAATTTACACTTATACCAAGTATACCAACCCAAGCCAATTAAACTACAAACTACGTCTTTGGAGTGTGGGAGGAAACCAAAGATCTTGGAGAAAACCCATGCAGGTCACGGGGAGAACGTTCAAACTCTGTACAGACAGCACCCGTAGTTGGGATCGAACCCGGGTCTCCGGCGCTGCAAGCGCTGTAAGGCAACAACTCAACCGCTGCGCCACCGTTACTCTACCGTTACTTGATAGTTCCACCATCATTGTGAAGTTAGAATCCGGTTTTCATCAGCTGCTTGCCACAACAATCACAGTGAGGTGGTACATAGTGAGGTTTTACATAGAGAGTAGTAGGTGCCTGGAACACACTGCCAGGGCAGGTGGTGGAGGCAGGTATGATGTCAATGGTTAAGAAGCATTTGGGAAAACACATGAAGAGACAGGGAATAGAAGGATATAGATCATGTGCAGGTAGATATGTGGTTTAAATTGGCAATATGGTTGATACAGGCATCGCAGACCAGGGGACATTCTACTGCACTGTTCTATGTTCTAGCTTCATTTTTTTTTCTAGGTTCAGGACTGTGAAGAATTTGGTTGACATTCAGAGATTTGATTAGCGGAAGGATGGAGTTGATGCATTCAGAATACAAAGTGTGTTAAGGATTGAACCCAATGGCTTTGTTCTCGCTGGAAAATGCCTCCTCATTATTCCACCTGCATTGGGGTAGAGATTCTCTCTGCTGGTAGAATATATGCTGAATGATATTAGCTCAGTGTACAGATGCTCACTGACTTGTCCTGCAGACCATTGCGTTGGATGTCACGCAAGTCGGAAAGGGGAGGGCTATTTCGCAAGTGCAAATTTACTATTTGACATGGAGACCACAGGGGAGCTCTGATGTGGAGACCAAGAGGGGAGCTCCGATGTGGAGACCAAGAGGGGAGCTCCGACGTGGAGACCAAGGGGGTAGCTCCAACGTGGAGTCGACGGGGGAGTTCCGACGAGGTGACCAAGGGTGGAGCTCTGACGTGGAGACCATGGGGGAGCTCCAACATGGAGACCATTTGGGAGCTCCCAAATTGAGACCACATGGGCGTCAGTGAATTTAAAGAATCGGTTACATAAACACGAGTTTATCCAAGTCATCTATTATGTAAATCGGGCAGTGCCTGTATTCCAGTTTTTCGTAGTGCCAATAATGTACGTTCCCGTATTTACATCTCTGTGCGTGTGTGTGCAGTTGTAATTCATAGGTGTCTGTTGATTGTCAATATTGAGCATCAGGAGGCATTGAACTACACAAGGAAGATCATACAAAAAGTATGCATGGAGGTACAAGAAGACATCTGCCCAAGTTAACACTGTTTCTCTATGCCGTTTTCTGCTGTAACTTAGCTTTACAAAGGATGTGCTGAGTTCCTGCAATTCTACTTGTGCTGGCAGTATACCAGGAGCCATATCTTATTTGACCCAGTTGGGAGATTTCAGAAATCAATGGGTATTCATGGTACATTGCTACTCATAGGTCTCTGTTGATTGTCTTTGCGAGTGGAGTAACACACACACAAACAGTCTAAATCCCTAAGGAAGTGGATGTGTGAAAACATCACCAAATGCAACGCTAGATCGCTCTTCAGAGGCACACCGCTCACCATTTTAAGTAGCACCATACAATAGAAAGTATCATCCCGGTAAAGGACAAGTTGTATAAGGGGTAAGAGTGTTGTAAAACAAGCCCGAAGGCTTTGTGTCTCAATGCAAGGAGCATTCGTAATAAGGTGGATGATTTGAATGTGCAGATAGCTATTAATGACTATGATATAGTTGGGAACATGTAGAGGAACCAACGAGAGATCAGGCTATTCTAGACTGGGTATTGAGTAATGAGGAAGGGTTAGTTAGCATTCTTGTTGTACGTGGCCCCTTGGGCAAGAATGACCATAATATGGTCGAGTTCTTCATTCGGATGGAGAGTGACATGATTAACTCAGAAACAAGGGTTCTGAACTTAAAAAAAGGTAACTTTGAGGGTATGAGACGTGAATTGGCCAAGATAGACTGGCAATTGATTATTAAAGGGTTGACGGTGGATATGCAATGGAAGGCATTTAAAGGCTGCATGGATGAACTACAACAATTGTTCATCCTAGTTTGGCAAAAGAATAAATCAGGGAAGGTAATGCATCCGTGGATAACAAGGGAAATCATGGATAGTATCAAAGCAAAAGATGAAGCATATAAATTAGCCAGAAAAAGCAGCCTACCAGAGGACTGGGATAAATTCAGTCCAGCAGAGGAAGACAAAGGGCTTAATTAGGAAAGGGAAAATAGATTACGAAAGAAAACTGGCAGGGAACATAAAAACTGACTGCAAACGTTTTATAGATATGTGAAGAGAAAAAGATTAGTTAAAACAAATGTAGGTCCCTTGCAGTCAGAAACAGGTGAATTGATCATGGGGAACAAGGACATGGCAGACCAATTGAATAACTGCTTTGGTTCTGTCTTCACTAAGGGCGATTTAATTAATCTGCCGGAAATAGCAGGGGACCAGGGGTCAAATGAGATGGAGGAACTGAGTGAAATCCAGGTTAGCCCGGAAGTGGTGTTAGGTAAATTGAATGGATTAAAGGCCGATAAATCCCCAGGGCCAGATAGGCTGCATCCCAGAGTACTTAAGGAAGTTGCCCCAGAAATAGTGGATGCATTAGTGATAATTTTTCAAAACTCTTTAGATTCTGGAGTAGTTCCTGAGGATTGGAGGGTAGATAATGTAACCCCACTTTTTAAAAAGAGAGGGAGAGCGAAAACGGGGAATTACAGACCAGTTAGTCTAACATCGGCAGTGGGGAAACTGCTAGAGTCAGTTATTAAAAATTGGATATCAGCACATCAGGAAAGTGGTGAAATCAATGGACAAAGTCAGCATGGATTTATGAAAGGTAAATCATGTCTGACGAATCTTATAGAATTTTTTGAGAATGTAACTAGTAGAGTGGATAAGGAAGAACCAGTGGATGTGTTACATCTAGACTTTCAGAAGGCTTTCGACAAGGTCCCACATAAGAGATTAGTATACAAACTTAAAGCACATGGTATTGGGGGTTCAGTATTAATGTGGATAGAGAACTGGCTGGCAAACAGGAAGCAAAGAGTAGGAGTAAACGGGTCCTTTTCACAATGGCAGGCAGTGACTAGTGGGGTACCGCAAGGCTCAGTGCTGGGACCCCAGCTAATCATCTATTTACGATATATATTAATGATTTGGACGAGGGAATTGAATGCAACATCTCCAAGTTTGCAGATGACACGAAGCTGTGGGGCAGTGTTAGCTGTGAGGAGGATGCTAGGAAGCTGCAAGATGACTTGGATATGCTGGGTGAGTGGGCAAATGCATGGCAAATGCAGTATAACGTGGATAAATGTGAGGTTATCCACTTTGGTGGCAAAAACAAGAAAGTAAACTATTACCTGAATGGTGGCCAATTAGGAAAAGAGGAGATGCAACGAGACCTGGGTGTCATGGTACACCAGTCATTGAAAGTAGGCATGAAGGTGCAGCAGGCAGTGAAGAAAGTGAATGGTATGTTAGCATTCGTAGCAAAAGGATTTTAATATAGGAGTAGGGAGGTTCTACTGCAGCTGTACAGGGTCTTGGTGAGACCACACCTGGAGTATTGCGTACAGTTTTGGTCTCCTAATCTGAGGAAGTACATTCTTGCCATAGAGGGAGTACAGAGAAGGTTCACCAAACTGATTCCTGGGATGTCAGGACTTTCATATGAAGAAAGACTGGATAGACTCGGCTTTTACTCGCTAGAATTTAGAAGATTTGAGGGGGGATCTTATAGAAACTTACAAAATTCTTTAGGGGTTGGACAGGCTAGATGCAGGAAGATTATTCCCGATGTTGGGGAAGTCCAGAACAAGTAGTCACAGTTTAAGGATAAGGGGTAAATCTTTTAGGACCGAGATGAGAAAAACATTTTCACACAGAGAGTGGTGAATCTCTGGGTTTCTCTGCCACAGAGAATAGTTGAGGCCAGTTTATTGGCTATATTTAAGATGGAGCTAGATGTGGCCCTTGTGGCTAAAGGTATCAGGGGGTATGGAGAGAAAGCAGGTACAGGATACGGAGTTGGATGATCAGCCATGATCATATTGAATGGCGGTGCAGGCTCGAAGGGCCGAATGGCATACTCCTGCACCTATTTTATATGTTTCTATGTTTCCAATTCATCATATACATCCAGTTCTGTTGCTTCTGTGGAGATACTGACAGCCACACACCGCAAGGCTTGACAATAGCCTTGAGAAGTCTGGAGTCTGGGAGGTGGATAAGGAATTCTCATAAAACTTTCCGCATGACTACCCCGTAAATTTATGGGAAAAAAATGGAAGAAAGAAAGAAGAAAAAAGAGAGAGAGCAAGTCGGAAAGAGGAAGAAAGTAATATAGTAATACTATACCGCACGGTGGCGCAGCGGTTGAGTTGCTGCCTGGCAACTCCAGAGACCCGGGTTCGATCCTGGCTAAGGATGTTTGTCCATATGGAGTTTGTACATTGTCCCATATAGGGTTGGAGCATTGTTGAATGGCTCTGGGCTGTGATACCTGAGATCGCAAACTAGGGGGGCACAGTGGCGCAGAGGAAGAGTTGCTGGCTTATAGCGCCTGAGACCCGGGTTCGATACTGACTATGCGTGCTGGCTGTATGGAGTTTGTACGTTCTCCCCGTGACCTGCTCCGAGATCTTCGGTTTCCTCCCACACTCCAAAGACGTACAGGTTTGTAGGTAATTGGCTCGGTATAAATCAGAATCAGAATCAGAATACCATTTATTGTCATTTGAGCCTAAGTTCAAACGAAATTAAGTCTCTGCAGTCAAACAAACATGAAAAAACCAAGGCACACAATTAACACAAATTACATAAACCTCCATCACAGTGAATCTTGAAACCCCTCCTCACTGTGATGGAAATCAAAGTCTTGCCTCTCCCCTGTTGTTTATTCTTCCCCCGATGTTAAAGCCCCCGGCGGGTGATGGTGAGTCCGTTAAGGCCTCGCCGGGCGATGTAAGGCCCTGCTCCGGGTCCTTGATGTTGGAGCCCCCGGCGGGCGATAGTAAGTCCCGCGGCCATTAAAGCCTCGCCGGGCGATGTCAGGCCCCGCTCCAGGTCTTGATGTTGTAAAACATTGTCCCTATTGTGTATAGGGCAGTGTTAATGTGTGGGGACGCTGGTGGTGCTGACTCGGTGGTGTATGTCTAAACTAATCTAAAAAAGGAAGAAATTAAAGACAGAAAAATGAAGATCCTAAGGGACAGCAGAAGGTAAACCAGGAAATGCTGCAGAATGTGGCTTCCGTTTCAGAAAGAAAGAGAAAGTGTGCAAGAAAGAGGGGAAGGAGGGGAAGGAGGAAAGACGGTCGGGAGGAAAATAGGAGCATCATTGAACATTTTATCATCTCATAATATCACAGATTTAAAACAAATCAAAATCCATTTGGATTTTGGTCGTGATGATGGAAGAATAATGTTTTATAACCAAGCATAGTTTTGCTAGTTAAAACCAAATTAAATATAGATGATACTTATTTTCTAATATTTCTTATATATCTTGGTATTTTAAGATACCCCATCACTCTTTATAGAAGTATTATTAGTTACATTTGACACTGGGTGGCAAGAGGCCTGGTGCATATTCACAGTTACAGACTTTAAAGACTACCATAAGGGGGCAGATTATTGTTGAATGGCTCTTGGATAGACAACCCTTGCTGGAGTAATTCAGCAGGACAGGCAACAGGTAGAAGGAATGGGTGACGTTTTGAGTTGTGACCCTTCTTCAGACTGAATCAGGGGAGAAGGAGATACAGAGATAAGGAAATGTAAGGTGTGAGAACGAGACAAAGGGGATGGAGATCAAGGAAAATGTAGAATAGATCATGTTATTTAGTTAGGAGAAGGTAAAAACAAAGCAAACAGAGATCACATGTACATGAGGACAATCAGACGAGTCGGAGAACTGGTAAGGGGGGAGGAATGGAGAGGGAAGGCAAAGGTTACTTGGTTAGAGAAGTCAATATTCATTCTGCTGGGGTGTAAGCTGCCCAAGCGAAATATGAGGTGTTGTTCCTCCAATTTGCGCTGGGCCTCACTCTGATAGTGGAGGAGGCCCAGGACAGAAAGGTCAGTGTGGGAAAGGGAGGGGCAGTTAAAGTGTTTAGGAAACCGGGAACAGGGCCGGCCTTAGGAGGTGCGGGGCCCAATTGGGAACAATTTTGGTGAGCCCCAGGTTCCCAGCCCTGTCATTTAGTATATATGATGAAATTGTACACTAAGGTGCCATGGATTATATACTGGCTTAATCTCTCCTGCTCTCGTCTAACTGTCGGTACCTCTGCTGGCTTCCAAATATTACCATAGCTGCTAATTACCATTAAACTGCATTATTCCACGTGTTATTTAATGAAGGTTTATTAATATTATGGGCTCTGCGGTTGCAACCAGCTCCTTGCAATCAATGTTTCAGTCAGTGGTCAGGGAGAATGTTGTTCCTGTACAGCTCCCTGTTGCCCACCAGCCTAGCGCGGGGCCCCCTCAGGTGCGGGGCCCAATTGGGAGCAATTGGTCCAATTGGCTTAAGGCCGGCCCTGACCGGGAGATCAGGTAGGTTTAGGCAGACTGAGCGGAGGTGTTCTGCGATACGATCGCCATGCCTGCGTTTGGTCTCACCAATTTTTTGGGTGTGATTCCAGAGATGGCAAACTATGGAGGCACAGTGGCGCAGTGGTAGAGTTGCTGCCTTACGTTGCCAGAGACCTGGGTTTGATCCTGTATGGAGTGCTGTCTGTATGGAGTTTGTATGTTCACCGGAACAGCGTGGGTTTTCTCCGGGTGCTCCGGTTTTCTCCCACACTCCAAAGACGTACAGGTTTATAGGTTAAATGTGTAGGAAGCACCTGCAGATGCTGGTTTACACAGAAGATAGACACAAAAAGATGGAGTAACTCAGCAGGTCAGGAGAAAAGGAATAGGTGACGGTTTGGCTCCAGATAGGAAACATCACCTATTCTTTTATTCCCAAGAGATGCTGCATGATCCACTGAGTTACTCCAGCTTTTTGTGTCCATTTCAGGTTTGTAGGTTAATTGGCTTTGGTCAAAAAAAAATTATAAATTGTCCCTAGTGTAGGATAGTGCTATTATATGGCACGGACCTGATGGGTCGAAGGGCCCATTTCAGCACTCTATCTCGAAAGTCTAAAGTCCAGATAACGTGAGTAAGGTGTTTGGAAATAAGCATTGAAGTAAAAGACTGCAAATGTCTCAGATTGTTGCAGGGGAGGATGATGTCACACTGGTCAAGGGCAATGTCTCCTCTTGTGGGATATTCCAACAGTAAGATGGACTGTTTATGAACAAGCATCACCCATTTGGCACAGGGATGAGATGAAATGCATTCTGCTTAAAGTCTCATTTGTTTTTGGAACTTTCTTCCTCAAAGGGTATGGTACTTTAGGCCGAGGCAGATAAATTCTTGATAAGCAAGAGAATGATATTTTGCCACTCATTAAATAGTTGTACAGGGTCTTGGTGAGACCACACCTGGAGTATTGCGTACAGTTTTGGTCTCCTAATCTGAGGAAAGACATTCTTGCCATAGATGGAGTACAGAGAAGGTTCACCAGACTGATTCCTGGGATGTCAGGACTTTCATATGAAGAAAGACTGGATAGACTTGGTTTGTACTCGCTAGAATTTTGAAGATTGAGGGGGGATCTTATAGAAACTTTCAAAATTCTTAAGGGGTTGGACAGGCTAGATGCAGAAAGATTGTTCCCGATGTTGGGGAAGTCCAGAACAAGGGGTCACCGTTTAAGGATAAGGGGGAAATCTTTTAGGACCGAGATGAGGAAAACATTTTTCACACAGAGAGTGGCAAATCTCTGGAATTCTCTGCCACAGAAGGTAGTTGAGGCCAGTTCATTGGCTATATTTAAGAGGGTGTTAGATGTGGCCATTGTGGCTAAAGGGATCAGGGGGTATGCAGAGAAGGAAGGTACAGGATACTGAGTTGGATGATCAGCCATGATCATATTGAATGACGGTGCAGGCTCGAAGGGCCGAATAGCCTACTCCTGCACCTATTTTCTATGTTTCTATGTTTCTATGAAATGCATTCTGCTTAAAGTCTCATTTGTTTTTGGAACTCTCTTCCTCAAAGGGCATGGTACTTAAGGCCGAGGCAGATAAATTATTGATAAGCAAGAGAATGATATTTTGCCACTCATTGAATAGAATGACGTATTGGCATAAGTCATGTTAAACAAACAGAATGGTCAAGTGTCCTTATCTTGTTCCAAATATGAATGTATATATTCATATGATGATCAGCAATCACAATAATCTCATCTTCCACTTCATTCAGGATTGCTGTGATTCTAAAGCAAGTGAAACATGGACTGAATCCCAGACAAGACTTCTCTTTATCAACTATCTCGTGCCAGCATCACCTACACTTCAGTCGCAAATTAACACAATCACCCACCGCATCATTTTCCTGGGTGTTTGGACCTTCCGTCATGGGCATGACGCCGGTAACAAAGGGGGACATGGCGTGGGGGCGGGGGGGGGGGGGGAGGGGGGTGCTGTGGGGGGGGGGGGGGGGAAAGAACAAAGAGGACCTGCTGTGGGGGGACCGCCATGAGGCAGGGATGGAAAACAAAGAATTACCCGGTGTGGGGAGACTACTGTGAGGGGGGAGGGGGGAGGAGAACAAAGGAGGACCAGGCATGGGATACTTTGTAACTTTGCTGACACCCTTTATGTGGCGACTATTTGCATACCTTGGGTACGCAAAACAAAGAATTTCACTGTGACTTGTCACATGTTTCAATAAAGTATTCATTCATTCAGTCATTCAGTCCATTCATTCATCCATTCATCCATTCGTTCATTCAATCATTCATTCATTCATTCATTCAATCATTCATTCATTCATTCATTCATTCTTTTCCCTTCACTATGCACTACCTTTATTGTCCCTATCGCCTCACATTCCCTGCCATTTCTATTCCTTTAGGTCATCAAGGTCATAAATGATAGGAGCAGAATTAGGCCAATTGGCCCATCAAGTCTACTCCGCCATTCAATCATGGCTGATCTATACCTTCCACCTAACCCCATTCTCCTGCCTTCTTCCCATAACCCTTGGAACCCACACTAATCAAGAATATCTATCTCTGCCTTAAATGTATCAATTGACTTGGCTTCCACAGCCTTTCTTAGCATCTTCCTGCTTAAGAGAAGAAAGACTCGCCAAAGCTTCCAATCCCCTTTTGAACCATTCCATTTCTGATGGTTCCCTTTAAGAGTCCACATCCCTTTAAAATGTTAACAACATAAAGTTTTGCCAGTGCTATAACACTGTGCACAATTAAAAATGCATTCTGATAAATAAATAATGGAGCAGAAAATATGACACCAAGAAATCACATCCTTCTTCCCACAAATCTCTTTCTGGCTGTTTTTTTTCTCAGGCTGTTAATCATTCAAGACTAAATTATGTCGGGAGAAAGTGCTCGGCTCCACTGAGTCCACTCAGCCGATAGAAATAATCAATATTGAAGTATTGATTATTTCTATCTTATACTTCATACGCCAATAAAGAACGCAAGAAGGAAATGGAAACCCTGTTAAAATCCATCTTGACCCTGGATAGGCAATATTCTGAAACACCCACCACCCAATTATACAAAAGCCGTGCTGATTTACAAACGAAATTCAATCTTTTATCTACTAATCAAACAGAACAACTAATTCTCCGGACTCGTGGTCTTTATTATGAACATGGTGATAAGGCGATCCGGCTTATGGCTCACCAACTGAAGCGTCAATCCGCGTCACGGCTTATTCCTCAGATAAGAGACATACACCAAGACATAACAAGCAATCCAAAAGATATAAACAATACTGTCACAGACTTTTATTCTTCTCTTTACACCTCAGAATTCCCCTTGGATGCTATGAATATAGAAACTTTCTTAGACGATTTGGAAATACCCACTCTGGAATTAGAAGACGCAGAAAATCTAGACCAACCCCTTTTTTTTTTTTTTTTTTAAATCAAAAAATGTATTCAATTATTAAAAAATAATATTTACACTACAATAAAACAAGCCAGAACCCACCACCATAAATACAATACAAACATATATCCATAATAAACTATTATACAATTATGATACAATCCTTATTGAGGATACATTCAACACCCTGCGGAGCCCAGCGGTCCCGGAACTCCCTCAGGGTGCCCACAGACCAGGGTGCCCAAAGGGTATTCCCTTTCTAATCCCACCCGGGCACGGACGTAACCCCGGAAAAGGGGCAGGCAGCTGGCTCGGGTAGAGCCCTCCGCCGCCTGGCGCCGTGACTCGCGGATGGCCAGCTTGGTCAGGCCCAGGAGCAACCCAACCAGGACATCTTCAGCCCTACCCTCTCCCCTACGCACAGGGTGTCCAAAGATGAGGATGGTGGGTGAAAAATGCATAGACCAACCCCTTGGGCAGGAAGAGATTAATAATGCCATTATGGCGATGCAGAGTGGTAAAACCCCGCGCCCTGACGGCTACGCATTAGAATTTTATAAGAAATTTAAGGATAAGCTCACACCTGTTCTTTTAGAAATGTTTCAAGAATCTTTGGGAAAAGGTTCATTACCCCCCCACTCTTCCACAGGCTTCTATTTCTCTTCTTCTTAAAAAAGACAAGGATCCGACTCAATGTGGATCATACCGCCCCATCTCACTTTTGAATGTAGATGTAAAAACTTTGGCGAAGGCGCTGGCTTGCCGTTTAGAATGCCAACTTCACAAAATAATCTCAGAAGATCAAACAGGATTCATTAAAAATCGTCATTCCTTTTCTAATATCCGCCGATTGGCCAGTGTGGTCTATTCGCCCAGCGCTTCTCCGCGCCCAGAGGCTGTTATCTCTTTGGACGCGGAGAAGGCATTCGATCGAGTGAAGTGGCCATATTTGTTCAGCGTCTTGGAGAGATTTGGATTTGGCAAAATATTTGTAGCCTGGGTTAAGCTATTATATCATTCACCCTTAGCACGTGTACAGACAAATTATTTGCGATCTGATTATTTTCTCTCTATTACACTTAGGTCAACTACATTATTCCAGGGCATTAGGAGAGGAAACAGGGAACATCGTGTGTCTCTATATGCCGACGATCTTCTTCTTTATGTGAATGACCCTACAGCCAGTGGCCCTGCAATTGTGTCCTTGTTGGATCAGTTTGGGACTTTTTCCGGCTATAAACTAAACCTCCAAAAAACCAAATGCTTTCCCATCAACCTAGCCCTACAGATACAACAGGAAACCCTGCCCTTTCCCATATCTCAAGAAGGTTTTGTATATTTAGGAATACACATCACCCGCTTTTTCACATCCCTGTTTGCAGCTAACTACATGCCTCAAGCTAACCAAATGAAGGCTGACTTTGAGAGATGGCGTAGTCTGCCACTCACTTTGGCTGGGAGAGTGCAGTCAGTGAAGATGACTGTACTTCCCAGATTTCTTTACTTGTTCCAATGTTTGCCGGTTTTCTGACCCAAGTCATTTTTTAACTCAGTTAACCAATCTATAACCACCTTTATATGGGGTAACAAGGTTCCAAGGGTCAATAAGTGCACTCTCCAAAGAGGTCGTGAAGTAGGTGGACTGGGCCTTCCTAGTTTTATTAATTATTACTGGGCATCCAATATCCAAAAGATATTATTCTGGCTCCACCGACCAGATACAGACTGGTGTCTGCTTGAATCACAATCCTGTTACTCCTCGTCTCTCCCAGCTTTAGTATATTCCTCCCTGCCATTGAAACCCTCTAGATTTACATCCAACCCTGTCGTACTATCCACCATCAACATTTTTAATCAATTTCATTGCCATTATAAGCTTACATCAGCTTCAGTTCTGGGTCCCATTCATAGTAACCATTTATTCCCCCCCTCTACACTTGACTCAATCTTTCGACAGTGGGGTTTGAATGGTCTTATGTGCATTAAGGATTTATACACTAACAACATATTTGATAGTTTCGACTACCTACAGAAAAAACATGGCCTCCCACATAATCATTTCTTTAAATATCTTCAGGTTCACCACTTTGTCATGAAAAAATGTCCTTCTTTTCCTGATCTCCCTCCTGTCACAGTGTTGGATAAACTCACTCTTACTTTTGCAAATAAAGGACTGATCTCTGCAGTATATTCTCAATTGATGTATTTAGGAGATCAAAACCTGAACAAAGTTAAAGCTAGGTGGGAGGATGACCTTGGTATGGATCTGTCTGAGGAATGCTGGACAGAAGCGCTGAAAAAAGCCCACTCCTCGTCATCATGTGCTAGATTGGGGCTCATACAATTTAAAGTTTTACACAGGGTTCATTTAAGCAAAGCCAGGCTTGCTAACATATATCCAGGGACGGACGCTGGCTGTGACAGGTGCTCGTCCTCTCCAGCCAATCTAGCTCATGCATTCTGGTCTTGCCCCAAACTTGTTAACTACTGGGCAGTGGTTTTTAAAACCATCAGTGAAGTCCTTGGGATGACAGTGAGACCTTGCCCGCTTGTAGCTGTATTAGGTGTAACAGATAAAACCTTGGGTTTAAATACAACCCAGTCTGATATCATTACATTTACATCACTTTTGGCCCGTAGGAGAATCTTGCTGGTCTGGAAATCTACCACTCCTCCATCTGCTGCTGCTTGGCTGGAAGACGTCATGTTTTTTTTTTAAGGTTAGAAAAGATTAAATTCACATTGAGGGGGTCTGTGAAAAAGTTTTATTTGAAATGGGAACCCTTTTTATCATACTTTGAGGGTCTAAAGGAACTACCTATTGACTGAGGGCACTTGACAGTAAGTGGGGATCCGCCTTTATTCTGTTTTGTTACTTTATTATTGTTAAAAAAGTGCATTTGATTTTGTGATATATTTGGATTGTGAAAACATAAGCTGCCAAGGGGTGTTTAGGGAGGGTGGGTTAGGGTTATTTTGTTTATATTATTGTTATTATTATTATTATTTATAAAAAACAAACAAAATGGAGGAAAATGTAATGCCATACATCAGATGTACTGTGAATTTTTTAATATATTTTTTCCCTCCAATAAAAAACGATTAATTTAAGAAATAATCAATATTGATTGCATTACTCATCATGGGCGGTTTGATGGTAGAGCTACTGCCCCGCAGCACCAAAGACCCGGGTTCGATCCCGACTATGGGTGCTGTCTGTAAGCAGTTTGTACGTTCTCCCCGTGACCTGCGTGGTTTTCTCCGAGATCTTCGGTTTCCTCCCACACTCCAAAGACATACAGGTTTCTAGGTTAATTGGCCTGGTATAAATGTAAATTGGCCCCAGTGTGTGCAGGGTATTGTTAGTGTGCTGGGATCGCTGGTCGGTGCCGACTCGGTGGGCTGAAGAGCCTGTTTACGCGCTGTATCTCTATACTTGATTTAGCGGGGGTTCGGGAGCCTCCCCTCACAGTGGGAAACTTTGATCCCGCTGTGTGGGGATGTCTGTGTTAAAAACTATCGTGTTCTGTGCTCTTTATTATTGGTATGGGTATATGGCGACCACACATTTCACTGTACCAATTGATACATGTGACAAGTAAATGTATCTTGTATCTTGTAACTTAACAAAACTGAATCAAAACTTCCATCTGTTATCTTTGCAACTTTTTAGGGAGGGTTAAGGGGTCAGTCACTTAAAACTGAAGTGTGTCGGAGAGTGTTGTTAATCGTTGGAGTTTTCTTCCCTGGGAGTATGATGGAGGCTGCATCATTGGCCGTATTTAAAGAGGAGGTAGAATTGATCGGGAAATGGAAGTCTAAGGAGTACTCGCACTGAAGTTTTTATCCAGAGTTTGGGAATCAAGAGCCAATCCCTCTCCCCTGGCTCTCAGTCTCTGTCTGAAGAAGGGTCTCGACCCGAAACATCACCTATTGCTTTTCCCCAGAGATGCTGCCTGGGCTAATGAGTTACTCCAACATTTTCTTACCCATCTGCAGCTTCCTACCCAATGAATTGTATTGGTACCATGAAATTATAAGAACTTTCCACTTTTTAGCTGAACATTGTATACAGACCATCAAAGTGGTATACAGACCACCAAACAACAGTAGGGAGAGGTCGAGGATAGCATCAAGCAGGAAATTAGGGATGCATGTATCAAAGGTACAGCGGTTATCATGGGTGACTTTAGTCAACATATAGATTGGGCCAACCAAATTGGTGACAGCGCTGAGGAGGAGGATTTCCTAGAATGTATATGTGATTGTTTTTTAACCAATATAAAGAGGACTAGAGGGCAGGCCATCATCGACTGGGTATTGTGTAATAAGGAAGGATTAGTTATCTTGTTGTGCAAGGTCTCTTGGGCAACAGTGACCATAATATGGTGGGATTCTGCATTAGGATGGAGAGTGAATGTTATGTTATAATAGAGCGATTGTTCCTATTTTCTCTTTCTTTCTTTTCTAGGATCTATTTTCTCACTTTACTTCCTTCTCTAACTTCTTTTCTAAGGGGCTTTCTTTTCCCAACACTCTTGCACTTCACGACTCTCGCGCACTTTCTTTACTTTCCTTACTTCTACCTTTTTCTTAAAGCTCAAAAAAAATGAAGCGGTACAAAAAATGTATTAAGATATATGTGTTGTGTAGTATTGTAATTTACCGTACTTCTAATAAAAATAAAATTAAAAAAAAAAAAAAAAAAAGGATGGAGAGTGAAACGGTTCATTCAGAGACTCGGGTCCTGAACATGAATGAAGGAGACTTTGAAGGTATGAGATGGGAATTGGCTAGGATAGACTGGCAAATTATACTTAAAGGGCTGACAGTGGCGATGCAATAGCAAAGATATAAAGACCGCAAGGATGAACTCAAGTAATTGTTCATCCCTGTCTGGCAAAAAAATAAAACTGGGAAGGCGGCTTAAACGTGGCTGATGAGGGAAGTCAAGGATAGTGTTAAATCCAAGGAAGAGGCATATAAATTGGCCAGAAGAAGCGACAAGCCAGAGGACTCAAATTTGGAACTCAACAGAGGAGGACAAAGGGGTTAATTAAGAGGGGGGGGAAAGAGCATGAGAGAAAGCTTGCGGGAAATATAAAAGCTGACTGTGAAAGTTTCTATAGGTAACTATAGAAACCTATAGAAAAGAATAGTGAAGACGAATGTAGGTCCCTTACAGTCAGAGACAGGTGAATTTATAATGGGGAAAAAAGGAAGTGGCAGAACAGTTAAATGAGTGATTTGGTTCTGCCTTCACTAAGGAAGACACAAACAATCTCCCGGAAATACGAGGGGACCGAGGATCTAGTGGGAGGGAGGAACTGAAGGGAATCCACATTAGTCAGGAAATGGTGTTAGGTAAACTGTTGGGACTGAAGGCAGATACATCCCCTGGGCCAGATGGTCTGCATCCCAGAGTACTCAAGAAGGTGGCCCTTGAAATTGTGGATGCCTTGGTGATCATTTTCCAATATTCTCACGACTCTGGATCAGTTCCTGTGGACTGGAAGGTAGCCAATGTAACTCCACTTTTTTAAGAAAGGAGGGAGAGAGAAAAAGGGGAATTATAGACCAGTTAGTCCTACATCGGTAGTGGGGAAGATGCTTGGGTCAATTATTAAAGATGTTTTAACAGCGCAATTGGAAAACAGTGGACAGGATCGATCAAAGTCAGCATGGATTTATGAAGGGGAAATTTTTTGAGGATGTATGGAAAAGGGAGAGCTAGTGGATGTGGTGGTATCTGGACTTTCAAAAAAACTTTGACATGGTTCCACACAAGAGATTAGTGTGCAAAATTAGAGCACATGGTATTGGGGGGTAGGGTATTGACATGGATAGAGAACTGGTTGGCAGACTGGAAGCAGAGTATGAATTAATGGGTCCTTTTCAGAATGGCAGGGAGTGATTAGTTGTTTATATATTAATGATTTACACGAGGGAATGAAATGTAACATCTCCAAGTTTGCGGATGACACAAAGCTGGGTGGCAGTGTGAGCTGTGAGGAGGATGCTCTGAGGCTGCAGGATGACTTGGATAGGTTGGGTGAGTGGACAGATGCATGGCAGATGCAGTTTAATGTGGATAAATGAAGTTTTCCACCTTGGTGGCAAGAACAGGAAGGCAGATTATTATCTGAATGGAATCAGATTAGGAGAAGGGGAGGTGCAGCGAGACCTGGATGTGCTTGTACACCAGTCACCGAATGTACGCATGCAGATAAGGCAGGCTGTGAAGAAAACCAATGGCATTCCTCCCGACAAATACAAGAAAGCAGCTATGACGAATAATGCACAATAAACTGTATTACAAACACACAATAAACAAGTGCATTCTTGTACTCTTACATGGGTATGATGCCACCCCTACTGGGCAAGCACTCCATCAACCCGTGCACTCAGAGTAAGATTTATAATTTTCAAATATCAGGTATGTTGGCTTTTATTGCGAGAGGTTTTGAGTTTAGGAGCAAGGAGGTCCAAATGCAGTTGTACAGGGCCCTGGTGAGACTACACCTGGTGTATTGCATGCAAATGTGGTCTGCTAATTTGAGGAAGGACATTATTGCTATTGAGGGTGTGCTGCGTAGGTTCACCAGGTTAATTCCCGGGATGACGGGACTGATGCATGATGAAAGAATGGGTCAACTGGGCTTGTATTCGCTGGATTTTAAAAGGATGAGAGGGGATCGTATAGAATCATATACAATTCTTAGAAGATTAGACAGGGTAGATGTTGGAACAATATTCCCGATGTTGGGGGAGTCCAGAACCAGGGGTCACAATTTAAGAATAAGGAGAAGGCCATTTAGGACTGAGATGATGAAAAACGTTTTCACCCAGAGAGTTGTGAATCTGTGGAATTTTCTGCCACATAAGGCAGTGGAGGCCAATTCACTTGATGTTTTCAAGAGAGAGTTATATTCAGCTCTTAGGGCTATGGAAATTAAGGGATATAGGGAAAAAGCCGGAACGGGGTACTGACTTTAGATGATCAGCCATGATCATATTGAATGGCGGTGCTTGCTCAAAGGCCCAAATGGCCTACTCGTGTACCTATTTTCTATGTTTCAATGTGTCTATGTTTCTATCACAAACCATTTATACAACCCACTGAGTATTGACTGTCTTTCCAGGCCTCACTGTTCAAGGAAGTCATCCAGAACTTGAAGAGTGCCATCGAGCTTATGTTGTTGGAAAATCACAGCTTCTCATTGACATTGGCTTTCATCTTATCTTGCTAATCAAACTGGTCTACATCCTGTGTCTGGGAATAAATGAACATACCGTATAAAAGAAAACTCATGTTAATCTCTTGATGTAGTTTAAAGCAATTATCTGTTTCACTACAGGAGCCTTCAATTATTTAAAATACCCCCAGGTTGTGGATTACAAAATGACGCAAAGTGCTGGAGTACCTTTGTGGGTCAGGCAACATCTCTGGAGAACATGGATAGGTGGTGTTTTGGGTCGAGACCTTTCTTCAGAATTCACCAGAGATGCTGCCTGACCTGCTGAGTTACTCCAGCACTTTGTGTCCTTTTATGTACTAACCAGTATTCTGTGGTTCATTGTTTATACACCTTGGATTGTGGATTAATGTGACCCAGCCTTTTCATAAGTTAATAAGTTCTAACAGCAGAATTAGACCATTCAGCCCATCAAGTCTACTCTGCCATTCAATCATGGTTGATCTATCTTTCCATCTCAACCCCAGTCTCCTGCCTTCACCCCATAACTCCTGACACCTATACTAATCAAGAATATGTCAATCTCCACTTTAAAACATCCATTGGCTTGGCCTCCACACTGAATTATATGAAATCATTGTGGAGTCAATTATAAACAATGAGGTTATGCAGTAATTGGAAGTTCACGATAAAATAGGCCTAAGTCATCATGGCTTTGTGATGGGAAGATCTTGCCTGACAAATCTGCTAGAGTTCTTTGAGGAAATTAATAGCAAGACAGACAGAAGGGAGGCTGCAGATGTTGTTTGCCTCAATGTCCAGAAGGTCTTCTATAAGGTGCCACATGTCAGGCTACAATGGAAGTTGAGTGTCCATGGTATTAATACGAAGATACTAGCATGGATAGCAGGTTGGCTGGATGGCAGAAGGCAAAGAGTTGCAATAATAGGTGTTTATTTTCTAAATGGAGAGAGAGTCCAGAAATCAGAGTTGCAAAGGGACTTGAGAGTGCTAATGCAGGACTCTCAAAAAGTTAAATTGAAAGACAAATCGGTAGTAAGGAAGGAAAATTCAATGGTAGCATTTATATCAAGAAACAGAGATATAATGCTGAGGCTTTATAAGGTGCTGGTCAGGCTGAATTTGGAGTACTGTGAGCAAATTTGGGCCCCATATTTGTGGAGGGATGTGCTGGCTCAGGAGAGGGTCCAGAGGAAGTTATGATGAGCGTTTAACGGCACTGGGCCTGTATTCGTTGGCGTTTAGAGAGTTGAGGGGGAACTCATTGAAACTTACAGAATAATGAAAGTCAAGATGGAGTGGATGAGGAAAGGATGTTTCCACTGGTGGGAGAGTCTAGGACCAGAGGCCATAACCTCAGAATTAAAGGGCCCTCTTTTACAAAGGATGCGGGGAGGAATTTATTTAGTCAGAGGGTAATTAATTTGTGGAACTCATTGGCACAGAGGGCTTTGGAGGCCAAGCCAGTGGATATTTTTAAGGCGGAGATAGACAAGTTATTGATTAGAACTGGTGTCATGGGGAGAAGACAGGAAAATAGAATTAGGATGCAGAGATCAGCCATGATTGAATGGGGGAATAGGCTTGATGAGTAGAATGGCCCAAATCTATGATAACATGAACTTGGGAACTTGGGAATTTTGCAGATTCACCACCCTCTGACTTAAAGATATTCCTTCTGATCTCCTTTCTAAAGGTACGTCCTTTTATTCTGAGGCTACAGTATGGCCTTGTTTTAGAAAATGATCCTGAATCATATTAACAATCTGAGCTTCTTCTGTACTTTTTCCACTTCGAAGAATGAGGAGAACAATTCAGCAAATCTACAATGATAAACAAACCTGAATAATAAATGTAATCACCACAGAGAGTCAATGACGCAAATGCAGGTATTTAGCTATTAAAATAATTTATTTCACAGGGGGATAAACAAAACTGATTAAAACTGTGCATGAAACCTATTGTCCATTTGAATTAAAAATGGCTGACTGCAAACAGATAGCCCATGTACCCCTGGTGAACCCAAGTCTGACAACAGCAGGGTTGCCAACTTTCTCACTCCCAAATAATGAACAAAGGTTAAAATAGGGAACAAATTCCCGACGGCAATTCATTGATCGGCTCGGCCGTGGCTGGGTGAATGATGAGTTGGCCCAGGTATTGGACTGCACACAAAGCCCAGCCGGCGGGCTGCACAAAGTCCGGCGCCCCATCCAACTCATGAACTGATGATCGGTTTTCTCCAAGAACTTCGATGTGAACTTCAGTGGGTCGAGGGGCCTGTTTCCGTCCTGTACCTCTAAAACCCAAAAAACCAAGAACTAAATTCTGAGGCTATGACCTCTAGTCGTAGTCTCTTCCACCAGCGGAAACATCCTTTCCACATCCACTCTATCTATGCCTTTCATTGTTCTGTATGCCTCCCATAGCAACTTGGGACAAATGTCATCAGGCCCTATAGATCTGTCTACCTTTATTCCCACTCAGCTCACTAATACGTCATCCTTTTTAATTTTAGCATGGTCTAGATAATCCTTTACCGCTCTCGTTAAAATCTTGAAATATCATCATTGTTTTCAAATTTATTTGTGACATGTGCTATTTCTGAATCTTCCTCCTTTCCGTATCTAGAATGGTACAGTATAAAGAAAACTAACTCAATTGGCAAAGGCAGTATTTATTATCTGTATTTTACAAATCCATTAACTTAATCCTTAAACGAATAGTGAAAGGCTTGGATAGAGTGGATGTGGACAGGATGTTTCCACTAGTGGGAGAGTCTAGGACCAGAGACCATAGCCTCAGAATTAAAGGATGTTTGCTTTAGGAAGGAGATTTGGGGGAATTTCTTTGGTCAGAGGGCAGTGAATCTGTGGAATTCATTGCCACAGAAAGCTGTGCAGGCCTTACCTATTTTTGCCTTGAGAAAGATAAGATTATAAGGTTATAAGGAATAGGAATAGAATTAGGCCATTTGGCCCATCAAGTCTTCTCCACCATTCAATCATATCTGATCTATCTCTCCTTCCTAACCCCATTCTCCTGCCTTCTCCACATAACCTCTGACATCCGTACTAATCAAGTACTAAATCTACTAATCAAGAATCTGTCTATCTCTTCCTTAAAAATATCCACTGACGGACTCTACAGCCTTCTGAGGAGAAGAATACCACAGATTCACCACCCTCTGACTAAATACATTTCTCCTCATCTCCATCTTAAAAGAACTATTTTTAAATCTGAGACAATGACCTCTAGTTCTAGACTCTCCCACTAGATAGATTCTTGATTAGTACAAGTTTCAGAGGTTGTGGGGAAAAGGCAAGAGAATGGGTTAAGGAGGGGGAGATAGCTCGGCCATGATTGAATGTCGGAGTAGACTTGATGGGCCGAATGGCCTAATTCTGCTTCTCTCACTTATGAATTTATGAACTGTTTGCTGCACTGGTCTATTAAAGAAAGCAACTAAGACTCAAGCACTTCGGTGGGACTGGGATCATACTGTATATAAACCAAATAACCATATAACCATATAACCATATAACAATTACAGCACGGAAACAGGCCATCTCGACCCTTCTAGTCCGTGCCGAACACATAATCTCCCCTAGTCCCATATACCTGCGCTCAGACCATAACCCTCCATTCCCTTCCCATCCATATAACTATCCAATTTATTTTTAAATGATAAAAACGAACCTGCCTCCACCACCTTCACTGGAAGCTCATTCCACACAGCTACCACTCTCTGAGTAAAGAAGTTCCCCCTCATGTTACTCCTAAACTTCAGTCCCTTAATTCAAATGGAAATAAAATGAGCAGATTTCCTTTCCTGAAAGGTGTTAATGAACCAGGTTCATTTTATGACTATCCAATGGTTTTACAGATTTTTTTTATGATATTAGATTTTATTTTCCATTCCTGATTTATGAAAGTAGTTGAAATTGAATTCCTTAGTTGCTGTGTTGGGACTCAATGATATATTTCAAGATTAATTTTCTAGGTGATTGGTGCAGCAACTTTACTATGTAACTGTAGCCTCATGCACATGGCATCATTAGATAGCGATTGATGTAGTCTGTGCTAATCATTGCTAATATGCTGTTAGTCACACCAAAATGATCCAGTCACTTTTAAACGGAAGTTGATAGTGCTTTTGAATTTTGAGTAAGACTTAAAAAACGTCAGGAAATATGTCTGCAATCCATTCAGGATCTTTCACAACATTGCCGAGAGATTTTAAGTAGGCGTGAAGCACAAAGTGATTAGGGTAACTCAGTGGATCAGGCAGCTCAGTGGATTACTCTAGCACTTGATGTTCCATGCAAGGTTCCAGCATTTGCAGTTCCTTGTGTCTCAAGTGGATTTAGTTAAGTTTAGTTTAGAGATAGAGCGCGGAAACAAGCCCTTCGGCCCACAGAATCCGCGCAGACCAGCGATAGTAATGCCCCTGTCCCACTTAGGAAACCTGAACGGAAACCTCTAGAGACTTTGCGCCCCACCCAAGGTTTCCGTGCGGTTCCCGGAGGGTTTTGTCAGTCTTCCTACTTGCTTCCATTACCTGCAACCTCCGGCAAACCACCTGCAACCTCCGGGAACCACACGGAAACTTTGGGTGGGGCGCAAAGTCTCCAGAGGTTTCAGTTCATGTTTCCTAAGTGGGACAGGGGAATAACAATATCCTGCACACACGAGGGACAATTTACATTTATACCAAACCAATTAACCTACAAATCTGTAGGTCTTTGGAGTGTGGGAGGAAACCAAAGAATTCTGAGAATATCCACGCAGTCACGGGGAGAATGTACAAACTCCGCACAGACAGCACCCGTAGTCGGGATCGAAACCGGGTCTCTGGCGCTGTAACAGCTGTAAGGCAGCAACTCTACCGCTGCACCACCGCGATGTGAATTGTATTCACAGGAGAGCGAGGACCTGCCAACCTACGTTACTAATGCACCCTTGCCTGGACTTGGTTACACAAAGGGGGTGGATTTAGGGTGAAGGTATTTCACAGTGATCTGGCTGGAAAATTAATCTTACCGCAGAGAAAGATGTGGCGTAAATGGAATAAATAACAGGGAGGCACCATTTTAAATGGCATCAATTAAGGAGACCTCAAAATGCTCTGCGAGTCTTCAAACAGGAGATCGGTGCCTCAAACAGGCAACTTTCAGTTTGTGGGTTATAGTTTGAGTCCCAGTCCTGCTCATCACTTGAATGTATCAGTCATGGTTGGGCGAAAATAGCGCATTCTTACTCAGTTGGTGAGACAGCTGTCTTGTGAAATGAGATTTTCCTGCTTTGGGGATGTTTCCGAGGCACCGCCAAGTTCACCCTAAGCCAGCTTTGCTTCAGATGGCACGTCAATACATTTTGGTGGGTTTATTGACCCTTCCAAGCCAAACATTGTGCTTGAAAAAAACATGTTGCGCAAGTCAGCTGATAAAATCAGGATCCTAACTTCACTATAAAGTGACATTTATAGAACATTTCTCCCACTCCGTTGCTCAACTATACCGAATGTGATTTGTTATTTGAGAACAAGGGTGGCACAAGATACAAGATACAAGATACAAGATAGATTTATTCATCACATGTGCCAGATGGCACAGTGAAATGAAATGCCCATACAGCCATACAATAAAAAAAGGGACACAACACACTATAGGGTCTGACATAAAACATCCCCACACAGCAGAATCAAAGTTTCCCACTGTGTGGGAAGGCACCAAAGTCAGTCTCTTCCTCCACTGTTCCCCGTGGTCAGGGCCTCCCCGTGCCCTCCGCAGTTGCCGCTACGGGCGGCCCGATGTTCAGGACCGTTCGCCATGGTGTTGTAAGTCCGACGTCGGGGCTGCGGGACGTCCTCAGCAGCGTGGACACCAGAGTCGGTACCCCTCCTACCGGAATCGGCGGCTTCCAAAGTCCGTAGGCCGTGCCGGGTGGAGGCTGCTGCTGGAGACCCTCTGCAAGGCGCCCCAGGTCTCCACGATGCCGTTCAGCACCGCCTGCGTTGGAAGCTCTCCACACCAGAGCTCCACGATGTTGGAGCAGTGGCCCAACGCTCCGGAGCTCCAAACGGCGACCCGGGTAAGCATCGCCCGCTCCGCGGTGACTCCAGCGCTGCGCCGCCGCTGTAGCAGCCCTGGTCTGGTTCCCGGTCCCCGGCAGGAAAGGCCGCTCCGATCCAGCTGGTAGGCCGCGAGGTGGGGGGCGAGGACGCGACTCGGAGAAATAATCACGTCCCCACCAGGAAGAGACTGGGAAACGGTTTCCCCCTTACCCTGCCCCCCTCCCCCACATAGAAAAGTAAAAGTTTCCCCCAACACAAGACTTTAGACTAACTAAAAATAATAAAAAAGATAGAAATAACAGACAGGCTGTAGGTAGAGGCTGCTGCCAGTGCAGTGCCCCTACGGTGGTACAGCGGTAGAGTTGCTGCCTTACAGCACTCACAGCGCCTGAGACCCGGGTTCGTTCCCGACTACGGGAGCTGTTTGTACACAGGTCGTACGTTCCCCCTCCCGTGACCACGTTGGTTTACTCCAAGGTCTTCGGTTTCCTCCCACTCACTAAAGACGTACAGGCTTGTTGGTTAATTGGCTTGGTACAAGTGTAAATTGTCCCTAGTTGTGTGTAGGGTAGTGTTAACCATATAACCATATAACAATTACAGCACGGAAACAGGCCATCTCGGCCCTACAAGTCCGTGCCGAACAACTTTTTTCCTTTAGTCCCACCTGCCTGCACTCATACCATAACCCTTCATTCCCTTCTCATCCATATGCCTATCCAATTTATATTTAAATGATACCAACGAACCTGCCTCCACCACTTCCACTGGAAGCTCATTCCACACCGCTACCACTCTCTGAGTAAAGAAGTTCCCCCTCATGTTACCCCTAAACTTCTGTCCCTTAATTCTGAAGTCATGTCCTCTTGTTTGAATCTTCCCTATTCTCAAAGGGAAAAGCTGATCCACATCAACTCTGTCTATCCCTCTCATCATTTTAAAGACCTCTATCAAGTCCCCCCTTAACCTTCTGCGCTCCAGAGAATAAAGACATAACTTATTCAACCTTTCTCTGTAACTTAGTTGCTGAAACCCAGGCAACATTCTAGTAAATCTCCTCTGTACTCTCTCTATTTTGTTGACATCCTTCCTATAATTGGGTGACCAAAATTGTACACCATACTCCAGATTTGGTCTCACCAATGCCTTGTACAATTTTAACATTACATCCCAGCTTCTATACTCAATGCTCTGATTTATAAAGGCTATCATACCAAAAGCTTTCTTTACCACCCTATCTATATGAGATTCCACCTTCAAGGAACTATGCATGGTTATTCCTAGATCCCTCTGTTCAACTGTAATCTTCAATTCCCTACCATTTACCATGTGCGTCCTATTTTGATTTGTCCTGCCAAAGTGTAGCACCTCACATTTATCAGCATTAAACTCCATCTGCCATCTTTCAGCCCATTCTTCCAAATGGCCTAAATCACTCTGTAGACTTTGGAAATCCTCTTCAGTATCCACAACACCCCCTATCTTGGTATCATCTGCATACTTACTAATCCAATTTACCACACCTTCATCCAGATCATTGATGTACATTACAAACAACAAAGGACCCAACACCGATCCCTGAGGCACCCCACTAGTCACCTGCCTCCAACCCGACAAACAACCATCCACCATTACCCTCTGGCTTCTCCCATTCAGCCACTGTTGAATCCATCTTGCTACTCCTGCATTTATACCCAACAGTTGAACCTTCTTAACCAACCTTTCATGAGGAACCTTGTCAAAGGCCTTACTAAAGTCCATATAGACAACATCCACTGCTTTACCCTCGTCAATTTCCCTAGTAACCTCTTGTGCAGGGATCGCAGGTGGATGTGGACCCGGTGGGCTGAGGGGCCAGATTACCCGCTGTATCTCAAACCAAACTAAACTAAACAGAGAGGTTTCTCTTCACTTTGCTCATAATGTGCCATGCAGTTTACAGATTATTTTCTTTCGTGTCTTAAGTACGCAGTTCAAGTATCTAATAGCTAGCGGGAAAATATACAGTTGAATGTTGCACAAAAAGTGGTATTAAGCAATCAAAAGCTTAAATTTCCTTTTATGCATTGTGTTTATACATTGATGCTGCAAGGTGTTTAATATTAAAGCACTCTCTTGGATATGCAACTTATTCATTTTCAATTTTATTCCATCAAGTGTACTGATATTTTTAAAACAAAGAATGACCATTCCTTATATTGAAATACAATAAAAATGGTGATAATCTGTCCATGATGTTGTTCAGTAGAGGTTGGTGGGGTGTTCAACTATTAAATGATGAAGGCCCAGTGAGATAAGTTCAGCTATTAAATGCTGAAGGCCGAGTGAGAAATATCCCACCGGTGAATCTGTGGAATTCATTGCCGCAGACGGCTGTGGAGGCCAAGGCTTTAGGTATTTCTAAAATGGGGATACAACAGGTTTGTTTATGCAGGAAGGAACTGCAGATGTGCAGGAAAGAACTGTAGATGCTGGTTTAAATCAAAGGTAGACACAAAATGCTGGAGTAACTCAGCAGGACAGGCAGCATCTCTGGAGAGAAGGAATGGGTGACATTTCGGGTTGAGACACTTCTTCAGACTGAGTAACTGAGAGGGGCAGACATCGTTACTTCACTGAGATGAGATTCCACAGATGCTGCCTGGCCCGCTGAGTTACTCCAGCATTTTGTCTCTATTGACAGATTCTTGGTTAGTAAGGGTGTCAAATGTTACTGGAACTCTCTGGAACTCTCTGCCACAGAGGGTAGTTGAGGCCAGTTCATTGGCTATATTTAAGAGGGAGTTAGATGTGGCCCTTGTGGCTAAGGGGATCAGGGGGTATGGAGAGAAGGCAGGTACGGGATACTGAGTTGGATGATCAGCCATGATCATATTGAATGGCGGTGCAGGCTCGAAGGGCCAAATGGCCTACTCCTGCACCTAATTTCTATGTTACATGGAGAGGGCGGGAGAAGCTAGATCTGTCATGATTCAATAGCAAAGAAGACTTGATGGATCGAATGGCTAGGTTCTGCTCCTATGACTATGAGTTATTAAGTTATACAGCATGGAAACAGGCCTTTCAGCCCAACTTGCCCCACGCTGACCAACATGCCCCATCTACACAACACCCATCTCCATGTAGTGCGTTAAACAAGCCAATGTTATGTGCAGGTAGATTGAAAGAAAAGACAGAAACCACTCATTAAACTTATCCAGAGTATGTACGTGACCTGCGAGGGTTCTCTCCAGGTGCTCTGGTTTCCTCTCACACTCCAAAGATGTACAACTGTGTGGGATAATTAGCATGGTAAAATTGTAAATAGTCCCTAATGTGTGCAGAATAGTGCTGGTGTGCAGGGATCGCTGGTTGACACGGACTCGGTGGGGCAAAGGGCCTGTTTCCGCGCTATATCTCGAAACTAAACTAAACTAATTAAATAACGTGCTCCCAACCTTCTTTCTTCCAGCACAAACAGTACAAATTGCAATTGGCATGGCCAATGTTGTACATTTATCTGCAAAAAATTGGTTAGACGTTTGCAGTTAATGGATGTCGTATATTTATATCTTGCATATTTATCATCTGTACATTTAACCTGATACCATCATCAAATTTTATATCATTATTGTTTGCCAAATGTAGTCTACTCCAAATGAATAATTGTTGCTGAAAATAGCACGGATGCCTCTATTCGTCTCCATGCCTCAACAGAGTAGCTTGTGTTTACTTAAAAAAAAAAATAACATACACACACATGTTCATAAATGATAGGAGCAGAATTAGGCCATTCTACCCATCAAGTCTACTCCGCCATTCAATCTTGGCTGATCTATCTCTCCCTCCTACCCCTATTCTCCTGCCTTTTCCCCATAACCCCTCACACCCGTAATAATCATGAATCTATCTAACTCTACCTTAAAAATATCCATTGATGGCCTCCACAGCCTTCTGGGCAATGAATTCCACCTGCTGACTGAAGAAATTCCTCCACATATCCTTCCTTTAATTTTGAGGCTATGACCTTTGGTCCTAGACCCTTCCACTAGTGGAAACATCCTCTCCACATCCACTCTTACCAGGAAGTCTAAAATAAAGGCAGAGATTGCTGGAAATATTTAACAGTGAAAGCATGGCAGGACCTTCACACTGAACGGTAGGGCCTTGGGGGAGTGTTGCAATGTAGACAGATCTAGGAGTACAAGTAGATAGTTCCTGAAAGAGGTGTCCTAGATAGAAAGGGTGGTGAAGAAGGTTTTTAGGCACATTTATCAGTCAGGGATTGAAGTTGAGACATTGTGTTACAGCTGTACAAGACGCTGGAGAGGCTAAACTTAGAATATTATGTTCCACCCTGATATAAATGAGATGACATCAGGTTGGAAAGAGCGCAGTGAAGATTTACGAGAATGTTGCCAGTACTCAAGGCCCTGAGATTCAACTTGTATAGGGCCAGGTGGGGCAGGCTATGACTTTTTTCCTTGGAATGCAGGAGGATAAGGGATGATCTTACAGAGGTGCATAAAATCATGCTGTACTCTCTCTATGTTCTTTACATCCTTCATATAATTGGGTGACCAAAATTGTACACCATACTCCAGATTTGGTCTCACCAATACCTTGTACAATTTTAACATTACATCCCAGCTTCTATACTCAATGCTCTGATTTATAAAGGCTAGCATACCAAAAGCTTTCTTTACCACCCTATCTATATGAGATTCCACCTTCAAGGAACTATGCACGGTTATTCCCAGATCCCTCTGTTCAACTGTATTCTTCAATTCCCTATCATTTACCATGTACGTCCTATTTTGATTTGTCCTGCCAAAGTGTAGCACCTCACATTTATCAGCATTAAACTCCATCTGCCATCTTTCAGCCCATTCTTCCAAATGGCCTAAATCACTCTGTAGACTTTGGAAATCCTCACTATCTTGGTATCATCTGCATACTTACTAATCCAATTTACCACATCTTTATCCAGATCATTGATGTACATGACACACAACAAAGGACCCAACACCGATCCCTGAGGCACCCCACTAGTCACCTGCCTCCAACCAGACAAACAACCATCCACCATTACCATCTGGCTTCTCCCATTCAGCCACTGTTGAATCCATCTTGCTACTCCTGCATTTATACCCAACAGTTGAACCTTCTTAACCAACCTTTCATGAGGAACCTTGTCAAAGGCCTTACTAAAGTCCATATAGACAACATCCACTGCATACCCTCGTCAATTTCACTAGTAACCTCTTGTGCAGGGATCGCAGGTGGATGTGGACCCGGTGGGCTGAGGGGCCAGATTACCCGCTGTATCTCAAACCAAACTAAACTAAACCGAGAGGTTTCTCTTCACTTTGCTCATAATGTGCCATGCAGTTTACAGATTATTTTCTTTCGTGTCTGAAGTACGCAGTTCAAGTATCTAATAGCTAGCGGGAAAATATTGTTGAACGTTGCACAAAAAGTGGTATTAAGCAATCAAAAGCTTAAATTTCCTTTTATGCAATGTGTTTATACATTGATGCTGCAAGGCGTTCAATATTAAAGCACTCTCTTGGATATGCAACTTATTCATTTTCAATTTTATTCCATCAAGTGTACTGATATTTTTAAAACAAAGAATGACCATTGAATATTGAAATACAATACAAATGGTGATAATCTGTCCATGATGTTGTTCAGTAGAGGTTGGTGGGGTGTTCAACTATTAAATGATGAAGGCCCAGTGAGATAAGTTCAGCTATTAAATGCTGAAGGCCGAGTGAGAAATATCCCACTGGTGAATCTGTGGAATTCATTGCCGCAGACAGCTGTGGAGGCCAAGGCTTTAGGTATTTCTAAAATGGGGATATAACAGGTTTGTTTATGCAGGAAGGAACTGCAGATGTGCAGGAAAGAACTGCAGAAGCTGGTTTAAATCAAAGGTAGACACAAAATGCTGGAGTAACTCAGCGGGACAGGCAGCATCTCTGGAGAGAAGGAATGGGTGACATTTCGGGTTGAGACCCTTCTTCAGACTGAGTAACTCAGAGGGGCAGACATCGTTACTTCACTGAGATGAGATTCCACAGATGCTGCCTGGCCCGCTGAGTTGCTCCAGCATTTTGTCTCTATTGACAGATTCTTGGTTAGTAAGGGTGTCAAATGTTACTGGAACTCTCTGGAACTCTCTGCCACAGAGGGTAGTTGAGGCCAGTTCATTGGCTATATTTAAGAGAGAGTTAGATGTGGCCCTTGTGGCTAAGGGGATCAGGGGGTATGGAGAGAAGGCAGGTACGGGATACTGAGTTGGATGATCAGCCATGATCATATTGAATGGCGGTGCAGGCTCGAAGGGCCGAATGGCCTACTCCTGCACCTAATATCTATGTTACATGGAGAGGGCGGGAGAAGCTAGATCTGTCATGATTCAATAGCAAAGAAGACTTGATGGATCGAATGGCTAGGTTCTGCTCCTATGACTATGAGTTATTAAGTTATACAGCATGGAAACAGGCCTTTCAGCCCAACTTGCCCCACGCTGACCAACATGCCCCATCTACACTACACCCATCTCCATCTAGTGCGTTAAACAAGCCAATGTTATCTGCAGGTAGATTGAAAGAAAAGACAGAAACCGCTCATTAAACTTATCCAGAGTATGTACGTGACCTGCGAGGGTTCTCTCCGGGTGTTCCGGTTTCCTCACACACTCCAAAGATGTACAACTGTGTGGGATAATTAGCATGGTAAAATTGTAAATGGTCCCTAATGTGTGCAGGATAGTGCTGGTGTGCAGGGATCGCTGGTCGACACGGACTCGGTGGGGCAAAGGGCCTGTTTCCGCGCTATATCTCGAAACTAAACTAAACTAATTAAATAACGTGCTGCCAACTTTCTTTCTTCCAGCACAAACAGTACAAATTGCAGTTGGCATGGCCAATGTTGTACATTTATCTGCAAAAAATTGGTTAGACGTTTGCAGTTAATGGATGTCGTATATTTATATCTTGCATATTTATCATCTGCACATTTAACCTGATACCATCATCAAATTTTATATCATTATTGTTTGCCAAATGGAGTCTCCTCCAAATGAATAATTGTTGCTGAAAATAGCACGGATGCCTCTATTAGTCTCCGTGCCTCGACAGAGTAGCTTGTGTTTACTTAAAAAAGAAAAAAAAAGCACACACACACATGTTCATAAGTGATAGGAGCAGAATTAGGCCATTCAACCCATCAAGTCTACTCCGCCATTCAATCTTGGCTGATCTATCTCTCCCTCCTAACCCTATTCTCCTGCCTTTTCCCCATAACCCCTGACACCCGTAATAATCATGAATCTATCTATCTCTACCTTAAAAATATCCATTGATGGCCTCCACAGCCTTCTGGGCAATGAATTCCACCTGCTGACTGAAGAAATTCCTCCACATATCCTTCCTTTAATTTTGAGGCTATGACCTTTGGTCCTAGACTCTTCCACTAGTGGAAACATCCTCTCCACATCCACTCTTACCAGGAAGTCTAAAATAAAGGCAGAGATTGCTGGAAATATTTAACAGTGAAAGCATGGCAGGACCTCCACACTGAACGGTAGGGCCTTGGGGGAGTGTTGCAATGTAGACAGATCTAGGAGTACAAGTAGATAGTTCCTGAAAGAGGTGTCCTAGATAGAAAGGGTGGTGAAGAAGGTTTTTAGGCACATTTATCAGTCAGGGATTGAAGTTGAGACATTGTGTTACAGCTGTACAAGACGCTGGAGAGGCTAAACTTAGAATATTGTGTTCCACCCTGATATAAATGAGATGCCATCAGGTTGGAAAGAGCGCAGTGCAGATTTACGAGAATGTTGCCAGGACTCAAGGCCCTGAGATTCAACTTGTATAGGGCCAGCTGGGGCAGGCTATGACTTTTTTCCTTGGAATGCAGGAGGATAAGGGATGATCTTACAGAGGTGCATAAAATCATGACAGGAATAAACACTGTAAATGCACAGGTTTTAGTTCAGTTCAGTTTAGACATACAGTGTGGAAACGGGCCCACCGGGTCCGCACCGACCAGCGACCGGCCCGTATATTTACACAACCCTTCACACACCTGGGACAATTTACAATTATACCAGGCCAATTAACCTACAAACCTGTACATCTTTGGAGGAAACCAGCGATTCTGGAGAAAACCCACGTGGTCACAAGGAGAATGTACAAACTCTGTACAGAGAGCACCTGTAGTCAGGATCGAACCCGGGTCTCTGGCGCTGTAACGCAGCAAGTCTACCGCTGCGCCACCGTACCGCCCAAAAAGTTGTTTATCCAGGGTAGGAGTATCAAGAACTAGAGGGCATAGGCATATGGTGAGAGGGGAAAGATTTAATAAGAACATGAGAGGTAGTTTCATCACACAGACACTGGCGGGCATATGGGAACGAGATGCCATAGGTTGTTGAGGCAGGTACAATAACAAGATTTGAAATACATTTTAAACACAGGTACATGAAGGGGAATGTGGGGTTGAGAGGAATATGGGGCAACCGTGGGTAAATGAGACTGGCTTAGATGTGGCATCTTGGTTGGAATGAACAGATTTGGCCGAAGGGCCCATATCCATGCTATATGATTTTCCGACTAATATATGATTTTTGGACTGATAGAAATAGATCATGTAAGAAGGAACTGCTGGTTTACACCGAGTACAGACACAAAACGCTGGAATAACTCAGCAGGATGGGCAGCATCTCTGGGTAGAAGGAATGGGTGACATTTTGGGGTCGTAAATATCTTACCACCGGGTGGCGCCCGTAATGTTCGCCTCACCAGCAGTCTGGCTTGTCTCTTCTCTGTTTTTATTATTTTAAGTATGTCTTGAATGTTTGTTTTAATGTTTCTTGGTATGTTTTATGTGGGTGGTGGGGGGTCGGGGACTGGGGGAAACTTTTTCCAATCACTTACCTTGACGGAGATGTGATTTTTCTCCTTGTCGCTTCTCTGTCCCCCCCCCCCTGAGGCCTACAACATGGAGTGGTTCGGCCTTTCCTGGAGACCGGCCTGGAGCTTCAAGCCGCGGGTGCAGCCGGGACTTACCATCGCGGAGACTGGGATCTTTTGCCGAGGATTGCCAGTGTTGGAACTCCGACCGCGGGGCCTGCGGACTTTTACACCGTGAAGCAGCGGTCTCCGGTAAGAAGTGGCCGACTCGGGAGCTCCATGCCGCAGAGTGTTCCGATCCGTCCAGACGCCGGAGTTTCGATCATCCCATCGAGAGGGCACGAACTTCGGACTGCGGAGGGTTCAAGGAGGAACAAAGGAGAAAGGTGACTGAACTTTATTGCCTTCCATCACAGTGAGGAATGGGGATTCCACTGTGGCGGATGTTTAAGTAAAACGTTTTCATGTGCTGGGTGTGTTTTTGCTTTTTTACTTAGTATGGCTGTATGGTGATTTAAATTTCACTGTACCTTAATTAGTACATGTGACGATTAAATTGAATCTTGAATCTTGAAGAAGGGTCTCGACCCAAAATGTCCCCCATTTCTATCCAGAGCTGCTGCCTCCAGAAGTCCCGCTGAGTTGCTCCAGCATTTTGTCTCTATCTTCGAGATAGAAATAAAGTTTCTTTGTCCCCCAGTTTATACACATTATGGTTTCTGACAACTGCTACTCGCTATTCTTAAGATAGATAAGAGACATTAGGTTCAATACTATAGGTTTTGTTTTCCACTATATTTTAACTCCATACATGACAATGTGGCTGACTCTTTACTGCCACCTTCATTCAAGGACAATTAGCGATGAATAATTAATGTGAGCCTTTGTGTAAATATCCAATTCCCAAGAATTAATATAAAGAGCAGAATATTATTAAATGTCTCCTGATAATCCCGGACAATTATCTCTCCAAGCCAATTGTCAACCAATGGGTAGGTGGATCATGATAGGTGGATCATGTTGAATTATTCTTATAGTCTTTTCTGTTTGGAGGGGAATTAATAAAATTGTATAAAAAGTTCACCAACAATTTGTGCAAGACCGGCATAAATGTCGAAGGTTCAAAGGTTCAATGGTCCAAAGGTCTGTTTATTGTCCAGGGATTTCAGGACTTTCATATGAAGAAAGACTGGATAGACTCGGCTTGTACTTGCTAGAATTCAGAAGATCGAGGGGGGATCTTATAGAAACTTACAAAATTCTTAAGGGGTTGGACAGGCTAGATGCAGGAAGATTGTTCCCGATGTTGGGGAAGTCCAGGACAAGGGGTCACAGTTTAAGGATAAGGGGGAAATCCTTTAGGACCGAGATGAGGAAAACATTTTTCACACAGAGAGTGGTGAATCTCTGGAATTCTCTGCCTCAGAAGGTAGTTGAGGCCAGTTCATTTGCTATATTTAAGAGGGAGTTAGATGTGGCACTTGTGGCTAAAGGGATCAGAGGGTATGGAGAGAAGGCAGGTACAGGATGATCAGCCATGATCATATTGAATGGCGGTGCAGGCTCGAAGGGCCGAATGGCCTACTCCTGCACCTATTTTCTATGTTTCTATGTTTATTGTCACATGTACCAATTAAGGTACAGAGACTCAGGGCTCGGTGCTGGGACCGCAGCAATTTGTAATATACATTAATGATTTAGATGAAAGGATTAAGAGTAACATTAGCAAATTTGCAGATAACACAAAGCTGGGTGGCAGTGTGAACTGTGAGGAGGATGCAATGAGGATACAGGGTGACTTGGACAAGTTGGGTGAGTGGGCAGATGCATGGCAGATGCAGTTTAATGTGGATAAATGTGAGATTATCCACTCTGGTGGCAAGAACAGGAAGGCAGATTATTATCTGAATGGTGTCAAGTTGGGAAAAGGGGAAGTACAACGAGATCTGGGTGTCCTTGTACATCACTCACTGAAAGTAAGCATGCGGGTACAGTAGGCAGTGAAGAAAGCTAAAGGCATGTTGGCCTTCATAACAAGAGGAGTTGAGTATAGGAGTAAAGAGGTTCTTTTGCAGTTGTACAGGGCCCTGGTGTGACCATACCTAGAGGATTGTGTGCAATTTTGGTCTCCAAATTTGAGGAAGGACATTCTTGCTATTGAGGGAGTGCAGCGTAGGTTCACGAGGTTAATTCCCGGGATGGCGGGATTGTCATAGGTTGAAAGAATGGAGTGACTGGGCTTGTATACCCTGGAATTTAGAAGGATGAGAGGAAGTCTTATTTAAACATGTAAGATTATTAAGGGGTTGGACATGCTGGAGGCAGGAAACTTGTTCCCCATGTTGGGGGGAGTCCAGAACGAGGAGTCACAGTTTAAGAATAAGGGGTATGCCATTTAGAACGGAGTTGAGGAAAAACCTTTATGAATCTGTGGAATCTCTGCCTCAGAAGGCAGTGGAGGCCAATTCTCTGGATGCTTTCAAGAGAGAGCTAGATAGCGCTCTTAAAGATAACGGAGTCAAGGGATATGGGGAGAAGGCAGGAACTGGGTCCTGATTGTGGATGTTTAGCCATGATCACAGTCAATGTCGGTGCTGGCTCGAAGACCTACTCCAGCACCTATTGTCTATTGTTTATTGTCCATTGTCTAGGATTAGGATTAGTAAGTATGCAGATGATACCAAGATAGGGGGTGTTGTGGATAATGAAGAGGATTTCCAAAGTCTTACAGAGTGATTTAGGCCATTTGGAAAAATGGGCTGAAATGGCAGATGGAGTTTAATGCTGATAAATGTGAGGTGCTACACCTTGGCAGGACAAATCAAAATAGGACGTACATGGTAAATGGTAGGGAATTGAAGAATACAGTTGAACAGAGGGATCTGGGTATAACCGTGCATAGTTCCTTGAAGGTGGAATCTCATATAGATAGGGTGGTAAAGAAAGCTTTTGGTATGCTAGCCTTTATAAATCAGAGCATTGAGTATAGAAGATGGGATGTAATGTTAAAATTGTACAAGGCATTGGTGAGACCAAATCTGGAGTATGGTGTACAATTTTGGTCGCCCAATTATAGGAAGGATGTCAACAAAATAGAGAGAGTACAGAGGAGATTTACTAGAATGTTGCCTGGGTTTCAACAACTAAGTTACAGAGATAGGTTGAATAAGTTAGGTCTTTATTCTCTGGAGCGCAGAAGTTTAAGGGGGGACCTGATAGAGGTCTTTAAAATGATGAGAGGGATAGACAGAGTTGATGTGGACAAGCTTTTCCCTTTGAGAATAGGGAAGATTCAAACAAGAGGACATGACTTCAGAATTAAGGGACAGAAGTTTAGGGGTAATATGAGGGGGAACTTCTTTAGAGAGTGGTAGCGGTGTGGAATGAGCTCCCAGTGGAAGTGGTGGAGGCAGGTTCATTGGTATCATTTAAAAATAAATTGGATAAGCATATGGATGAGAAGGGAATGGAGGGTTATGGTATGAGTGCAGGCAGGTGGGACTAAGGGGAAAAAAATTTGTTCGGCACGGACTTGTAGGGCCGAGATGGCCTGTTTCCGTGCTGTAATTGTTATATGGTTATATGGTTATATGGTCTATAAATTACCATGCAGCCATACTAAAAAGAAGCAACAAGACACACAACTACATAAAATTTAACATAAACATCCACCACAGCGGATTTCCCACATTCCTCACTGTGATGAAAGGCAATAAAATTTAATCTTCTTCCACTTTATTCTCCATCTGCAGTCGCACCATCTGCAGTCGGGGCAATCGAAGTCCCCGCATTGCGGCGATCGAAGCTTCTGCAACCTGGAGCTCCAGAAGTTGGTCTCTAACCAGGGACCGCGAGCTCCACGATGCTAATGTTCGCAGGCTCCCACGGTTGGAGCTCCCGAATTCGGACTCCAGCAGAGGTCGATGTTAGGCCGCAGTGCGGACGGAGATACGATACGGTAAAAAAAGCATCTCCGTCGAAGAAAGAGAGGTTACATAGAAACATAGAAAATAGATGCAGGAGTAGGCTATTCGGCCCTTCGAGCCTGCACCGCCATTCAATATGATCATGGCTGATCATCCAACTCACTATCCTGTACCTGCCTTCTCTTCATACCCCCTGATCCCTTTAGCCACAAGGGCCACATCTAACCTCCCTCTTAAATACAGCCAATGAACTGGCCTCAACTACCTTTTGCGGCAGAGAATTGCAGAGATTCACCACTGAGTGAAATTTTTTTTTCTCATCTGCCACAAAATGTTCGCCCACCCCCCACATAAAGCAAGCTAACGCACAGTAAAAACATACAGTTAACACATACTAAAAACAACAAAGAAGGTGGTTGCAATTCTGGATTCTGATCACATTGTTCTATTTAGAGTCATAGAGTCTAACAGTGAGGAAACAGGCCCTTCTGTCCAAGTTGCCAACACTAACCAACATGTTCCATCTACACTAGTCCCACCTGCCTGTGTTTGTCCCATATTCCCCTAAACCTGTCCTATTCATGTAGCTGTGTTAATGGTTCTTAAACGTTGCGATAGTACCTGCCTCAAATACCTCTTTCGGCAGCTCGTTCCACACACCCACCAACCTTTGTGTGAAAAAGCTAACCTCCAGGTTCCTATTAAGTCTGTCCCCCACCCCACCTCATCTTAAACCAATGTCCTCGGATTCTCGATTCCCCTTCTCTGGGCAAGAAACTCTGTGCGTTTTGTCGACCTGTTCCACTCATGATTTTGTACACCTCTATAAGATCACCTCACATCCTGCTACACTCCTAGAAACATCCAGCTACAGTCCTAGCATGCTCATTCTCTCCCTATAGCTCAGGCCCTGGACTCCTGGCAACATCCTCGGACATCTTTGTTGCACCCTTTCCAGCTTTCCATTTTTGTTTTACCTTCAAGTTCTGAAGCAACGATGTTAGCTAAAAATCACAAGCAACATCATGTTGACTCAAGGACAAGCTTGCCGACCAAGGAGCTATACATGTCAACCACAGTGATGGCAGCCCATGAAAATCATTCTTAAGTGAACGCCACATAATATTTCAGAATATTCCAATTAGAAGACTAAAGTTCAACTCAAAGACTGCTGTGTTTTAAATGTGGAGGAAGGAACTGCAGATGCTGTTTTCACTGAAGATGGACACAAGCTGCTGGAGGGACTGGCAGCATCACTGGAGAAAAGGAATGGGGGACGTTTAGGGTCGAGATCCCTCTTCAGACTGTGTCTGTCTGTCAGAAGTCTGAAGAAGGGTTTCGACCTGAAACATGTCCATTTCACCTTCTCCAGATTTGCTGCTTGTCCCGCTGAGTTGCTGTGATTTCAGCATCATTTGCATTGGGTGCAATAAACACGGTCATTCCTTGAAGACTCAAAATAAATTTGGAAACTTTTGAATGGTTTGGTAGTGGAAGAAAGGTTGCGGTTGCAGAGTTGCCTGCCAATATCCATTTTGCTTAGTGAATGGCCATGTGCAACTTTATAGGTCTGTGCATACTCATACATCTGTAGAGCAAAATCAATCTGAAAGCAAAATCAATTACTACACTTACATTTTCTACGACTTCACACATCAAAAGGTAAGTGAAGGACTTGGATTCACATGGTGCCTTTTATAGTCTCCAGGTGCTTTCATCCAATGAAGTAACTTCCAAGACCATTTCCTATTATGTTGGAAATGCCACAACCAATTTACACATGGAATGCTTCCATAATCTAAGTGCATGCAGAAAAAAAATGCATTGATGCTTGTCAAGAGATAAATATTGGCCAGAAGAATGATTTAGATATTCTTCAGGTATTCGACCAGAAACGTCACCTATTCCTTCTCTCCATAGATGCTGCCTCACCTGCTGAGTTCCTCCAGCATTTGATTTTTCCAGCATCTGCAGTTTTTTCTTCGATATTCTTCAGAATAATTTTATGCAATACTTGAGTTTCATGTGAGAAGACCTTGGTTAAATATCTAATCTGAAGGAAGTCATCTCCTCAATCTGAATCCATGTTTCTATTTTTCTATGAACAGTTTTGCCAGCATAGCTTTTATGTTAGATTCTTTGAATAAAATGCACAACCATCGATATAAAAGTGGCATTTAAGAGCTTTTAGATAGTCACATGGATATGCAGGGGCTGGAGGGACATGAATCTCGTGCAGGCAAAGGAGATTGGCATGGACATTGTGGGCCGAAGGACCTGTTCGTATGTTGCACTGTCCTGTGTTCGATGTAGTATATTCTATTTTCTGATTCTTAGAGAACTTTTTTTTAATTTCAAAATAGACTTTATTCAAGTAATAAATATGCACAGTGCGTGAACCGTGCGAAAAATTCATCCAACATTTTCGGAGACTATACAAATTGTTCAATACAGTTTATACATTTTTCAAATTCCACAAAATTGTCCCCCGCCCGTGCCACTCATGTGGCCCCTGTCCAAGTAATAAATATATACAATGCGTGAACCGAACCATCCCATGCTGGAGTTGATCAATGATACAATGGCCCCTATCTTCCTGCTTTACCTGCTCTTTATTGCTTTTTTTTCCCCCCTTTTAAAGATTTTCTTCAATTCCTCGCTTTCACATCCTGAGGATGTCAGTCTTCATCATTCCAACTCTCTCACTGTGGATCAACTGTCTCCAATTCCCCACGGACCCCAGGTGTTGCTACCAGCCTTAGGTTAAATGATTTCATTTCTTCTGCAAGTCTAAAGCAGCTCTTGGAAAGATAGCAACTTGTTTGTTTTTTAGAGATACAGTGCGGAAACAGGCCCTTCGGCCCACCTAGTCCATGTTGACCAGCGATCCCCACACACTAACACTATTCTACCCACACTCGGGACAATTTACAATTTTACCAAGTTAATCTAGCTTTCAACCTGTACGTCTTTGGAGTGAGGGAGGAAACTGGAGCACTAGGAGAAAACCCACATGTTCACAGGGAGAACGTGCAACCTCCATACAGACGGCACCCGTAGTCAGGATCGAATCTGGTTCTCTGGTGCTGTGGCCAAAGATAAAACTGCCCTTGTGCATGGTATAATTTTATTCAATTGGAGTCATGGACTTATAGAGCATGGAAGCAGGCCCTTTCGTCCAACTCATCCATGCTAACCAAAGGTGTCTAACCAAGCTAATCCTTCTTGGCTCTGCCTTCCCCTTAATCCCTCTGAATCTTTCATAGAAACATAGAAACATAGAAAATAGGTGCAGGAGTCGGCCATTCAGCCCTTCGAGCCAGTGTGGTATAGAAGTTCATAGGAGCAGAATTAGGCCATTCAGCCCATCAAGTCTCCTCTGCCGTTTTATCACAGCTGATCTATCTCTCCCTCCAAACCTCATACTCCTGCTGTCTTCCCATAACCCATGATACTCTCACCCCCCCACCCCCCCATCCCCCTGCACTACAAGCGATAGATAGGCCTTAAAAATATCCAATGAGTTGGCCTCCAGTGTACAGTGTACATTTGGAGCAAGGACTGTTAGATGTAACCAACATAAAAGGCAGGTAGAGCTGGGGCCTTGGATATGGTGACTGAATGGGCTTCTCCTAGTAGTAGATTTTCAAGATCTAAAGCTCACTATTTGCTCTCATTTAAAATATTTCAGCTTGGGCCTTTGGCTAATTTTTAACCTTGGTGAATTGTGTTTGAGGTTTTGAAGCTTATTTTTCTCTTGGGGATACTTTCTTTCCCGAATACCTTGAACTAGTCTTAAAATCCTACTTTTCTTTTGTTTATTTTATTTCTATTTTCTGCTTTCCATTTAATCATCCCTACAGCCTTTCTCGCAACTTAAATCATTGTCATGTTTTGCCCGCGTCTTCCTCCTTGTTGGTTTTAGCCGTAGATTTGAACAGCTGAAGGCACGGCAAACTACAGATGCTGGAATCTTGCAAAAAACACAAAGTGCTGGAGTAAATCAGCAGGTCAGGCCAAATGGATAGGTGACATTTTTGGTCGGGATCCTTCTTCAGACTCGAGATGGGTCCAGACCCAAAGGATTGCCTTTCTATTTCTTCCAGAGAGGCTGCCTGACCCACAGAATTACCCTAGTAGTTCAGTACGGCACGGCAGCATAGCGGTAGAGTTGCTGCCTTAAAGCGCCAGAGACCCAGGTTCAATCCTGACTACGGGTGCTGTCAGTACGGAGGTTGTACCTTCTCCCTGTGACCTGCGTGGGTTTTTTCTGTGTTCTCCGGTTTCCTTCCACACCCTAAAGAGGCACAGGTTTGTAGGTTAATTGGCTTGGTAAAAATTGTAAATTGTCCCTAGTGCGTTTAGATTAGTGTTCATGTGCGTGGATCGCTGCTCGGTGCGGACTTGGTGGGCCGGGGGGCCAGTTTCCGCATTGTATCTCGAAAATAAACTAAAGTAAACTACTTTGTGTTCTCTGGCTGAACAGCCGAAGTTTAACGATCGATTGACCAGAGTCCAAAAATCAGATTGTTCATCGACATCCATCCTGACTGACTGCTTAATGTTTTAGGCCTTACACAAATTACACTGTTCAAATATGTTGTAAAAGCTTAACTCTTCCCTATAAAATTCATTGATCTGCTGTTTTAATGGTGTCATTAATCTATTAAAAAATCATGTCATGCTTCATTAAAATTGGAAGGAAATGAAATTCCATAGAATGTGTTAATTTTTTGTTGTTGCTGCAAGAGCGGCCTCTACAGAGAGGATTTAATTTTATTTGATGGCTAGGAATATGGTAAAGTAAAGGGCCTGTTCCTCGTAGGCGATTTTTAGGCGACTGCCAGCGACAGTCACAGCCGTAGCGGGACGCTGATAAAAACGGCTTTTCTGGACCCCCCCCCCCAATGACAATGTCTACGACAAGCTACCAAATAATCGACATTAAGCTACGACGAGCTACGTCAACAGGCGACACAATTCCTCGTGACTCGGGAGGTCCACCTACGACCACACCTACGACAACCTACGTCAACCTTCTTTGTCACAGAAGGCTGCAGAGGCCAAGTCAATGGATATTTTTAAGGCAGAGATACATAGATTCTTGGTTAGCATGGGTGTCAGGGGTTATGGGGAGAAGGCAGGAGAATGGGAGTGGAGGGAGAGATAGATCAGCCATTATTTGATGATGGGCAAAATGGCCTAATTCTGCTTTTGTCACATGACCTTATCAGCTTATGTAATTGAGGTAAGTATGGCAAGTTTTATTCTAAAGGTCCATTACATAGCTACCAATTAATTCAAAGTGACTGCAATTTATAAAAGGGTAGCAAAAAAATTGGAGCAATGGGGTTGCCTAGTTTTCCCAGCTGGTATCATACTCACAGATTACCCATAGTGAATGCCCTGTTTATGAAATGGATACCTGCACTAACCATCGCAAAGATACACCTCTATTAACAAACTGAATCTGGGAATATTCATTATATTTGTAGTTGAGTTACTGTTTTGCTTTCTAGAAAATATATTTGTGTAATGTTAATAAAGCACTCATGACTCTTGCCTTGACTTGAATTTGGCTTTTTTGCTTTAGACCAGCATCTGCAGTTCCTTCTTTGGCATATTGTTAATTTGACATATATCTTCCGTACCAATTAATACACTATCCATTAACTAGAATTCACAGGCCATGAACCTATTTGAGATCAATTGATCAGTTCAGTTTATTGTCATGTGTACCGAGGTACAGTGAAAAGCTTTTTTGTTGCGTGCCATCTAGACAGCAGGTCTGAAGAAGAGTGTCGACCCGAAACGTCACCCTTTCTTTCTCTCCAGAGATGCTGCCTGTTCTGCTGAGTTACTCCAGCTTTTTGTGTCCATCTTCGGTTTAGACCAGCATCTGCAGTTCCTTCTTACACAGCAGAAAGACAATACATGATTGTATTCAATGCATTTACAGTGTATAGATACATGATAAGGGAATAATGCTTAATAGAAACATAGAAACATAGAAAATAGGTTCAGGAGTAGGCCATTTGGCCCTTCAAGCCTGCACTGCCATTCAATGTGATCATGGCTGATCATCCAACTCGGTATCCTGTACCTGCCTTCTCTCCAGACCCCCTGATCCCTTTAGCCACAAGGGCCACATTTAACTCCCTCTTAAATATAGCCAATGACCTGGCCTCAACTACCTTCTGTGGCAGAAAATTCCACAGATTCACCACTCTCTGTGTGAAAAATGTTTTCCTCACCTCGGTCCTAAACGATTTCCCCCTTATCCTTAAACTGTGACCCCTTATTCTGGACTTCCCGAACATCGGGAACAATCTTCCTGCATCTAGCCTGTCCAACCCCTTAAGAATTTTATAAGTTTCTATAAGATCGCCCGTCAATCTTCTAAATTCTAGCGAGTACAAACCAAGCCTATCCAGTCTTTCTTCATATGAAAGTCCTGACATCCCAGGAATCAGTCTGGTGAACCTTCTCTGTACTCCCTCTATGGCAAGAATGTCTTTCCTCAGATTAGGAGACCAAAACTGTACGTAATACTCCAGGTGTGGTCTCACCAAGATCCTGTACAACTGCAGTAGAACCTCTCTGCTCCTATACTCAAATCCTTTTGCTATAAATGCTAACATACCATTCGCTTTCTTCACTGCCTACTGCACCTGCATGCCTACTTTTAATGACTGGTGTACCATGACACCGAGATCTCGTTGCATCTCCCCTTTTCCTAATCGTCCACCATTCAGATAATAGTCTACTATCCTGCTTGTTTTTGCCACAAAAGTGGATAACCCCACATTTATCCACATTATACTGCATCTGTCATGTATTTGCCCACTCACCCAGCCTATCCCAGTCACCTTTCAGCCTCCTAGCATCCTCCTCACAGCTAACACTGCCCCTCAGCTTCGTGTCATCCGCAAACTTGGAGATGTTGCATTCAATTCCCTCTTCCAGATCATTAATATATATTGTAAATAGCTGGGATCCCAGCACTGAGCCTTGCGGTACCCCACTAGCCACTGCCTGCCATTCTGAAAAGGACCCGTTAACTCCTACTCTTTGCTTCCTGTCTGCCAGCCAGTTCTCCATCCACATCAATACTGAACCCCCAGTACTGTGTGCTTCAAGTTTGTATACTAATCTCTTATGTGGGACCTTGTCAAAAGCCTCCTGAAAGTCCAAATATAACACATCCACTGGTTCCACCTTATCCACTCTACTAGTTATATCCTCGAAAAATTATTTGAGATTCGTCAGACCTTTCATAAATCCATGCTGACTTTGTCCAATGAATTCACCACTTTCCAAATGTGCTGCTATCCCATCTTTAATAACTGACTCCAGAATTTTCCCCACCACCGATGTATAGACCTTTCTCATTCCAAGATAGACACAAAAAGCTGGAGTAACTCAGTGGGTCAGACAGCATCTCTGGAGAAAAAGAATAGGTGACGTTTCGGGTCGTGACCCCTCTTCAGACTTCAAACGCATTCCAAGTTTGCTATTGGTCCACTCATTCCCCAATGTGCAGTGAAGCACAGACAACCACAAATTCTTCTGGGTGGAATTATTTCAATAGACAATAGGTACAGGAGTAGGCCATTTGGCCCTTCGAGCCAGCACCGCCAATCACTGTGATCATGGCTGATCATCCACAATCAGTACCCCGTTTTTGCCTTCACCCCATATTCCCTGACTCCGCTATCTTTAAGAGTTCTATCTAACTCTCTCTTGAAAGCATCCAGAGAATTGGCTTCCACTGCCTTCTGGGGCAGAGAATTCCACAAATTCGCAACTCTCTGTGTGAAAAAGATTTTCCTCATCTGCATTCTAAATTACCTATTCCTTATTATTAAACTGTGGCCACTGGTTCTGGACTCTCCCTACATCGGGAAAATGTTTCCTGCCCCTAGCGTAACCAATCCCTTAATAATCTTATATGATTCCATAAGATATCCTCTCATCCTTCTAAATTCCAGTGTACACAAGCCCAGCCGCTCCAATAATACATTATTGGTGGAACAATGAACCAGGATGGGAGTACAACATGCACAGAAATAAGAACATGAGGGTGTAGAAAAGGTTTACCAGAGTGTTGCCAGAATTAGGAGGGAATTAGCTACAGTAAAGAAGAAGGGTCTCGACCTGAAACGTCATGCATTCCTCCTCTCCGGAGATGCTGCCTGTCCCGCCATTTTACACCAGCATTTTGTGTCTATCTACGGTTTAACCCAGTATCTGCAATTCCTTCTTCCACCCTACACTAAATACAATGAGGTTGGCCTAACGATGTTTTCTCAAGAATGCTGGAGCTTTATGTTCTTAAGTTCTAGGGGCAGAATGAAGCCATTCGGCCCATCAAGTCTACACAGCTATTCAATAATGGCTAATCTTCCTTTCCCTTGCAACCCCATCCTCCTGCCTTGACACTCAAAACCCTTGAAACCCTTGAGTATTGTGAGCAGTTTTGTGTCCCACATATGAGGGAGACCAGATGGAAGTATATAAAATTAAGAGAGGCAAAGACATGGGAGATAGCGAGAATGTTTTTTCCCAAGGTTGGAAATGAGAGGGTTTAGGTTTAAGGTGAGAGGGGCAAAGTTTAAAGGAGATGTGCAGAGAAAATGTTTAAACAGTGAGTGGCGGTTGCCAGGAATGGGTTGCCAGTGGTAGTGGTAGAGGCAGATATGATAGTGGTTAAAACATCCAGTGAATTGGCCTCCACTGCCTTCTGTGGCAGAGAATTCCACAGATTCACAACTCTCTGGGTGAAAACATTTTTCCTCATCACAGTCTTTAATCACTTTACTAGTGGAACAATGAACCAAGAAGGGAATACAACATTCATAGAAATGTAGCAGAATGGTAGGAAGACGTTCAAAGTCTGGACTGGAAGAAACATAGAAATGTATTTTTCAGTGAAGGAATTTATTTATGCAGAGGAATGTATTTTGCGTTCTCACCAGAGAAAAACAAAATAATCCATCATCTATCGGCAGAGTGCCTTACAGCGACAGAGACCCGATTTGATCCTAACTACGGGTGCTCTCTGTACGGAGTTTGTACGTTCTCTCTGTGACCGCGTGGTTATTCCCCGGGTGCTCCGGTTTCCTCTCACACTCCAAAGACGTACAAGTTGGCTGCAGCCACTGTTTGAATACCTAAAGGGGCTGCTCCTTGCCTTCTGGCTGCATTTTTTCACCCATCATCCTCATCTTTGGACAACCTGTGCGTAGGGGAGAGGGTAGGGCTGAAGATGTCCTGGTTGGGTTGCTCCTGGGCCTGGCCAAGTTGGCCATCCGCGAGTCAAGGCGCCAGACGGTGGAGGGCTCTACCCGAGCCGGCTGCCTGCCCCTTTTCCGGGGATATGTCCGTGCCCGGGTGCGGTTAGAAAGGGAATACGCCCTGTCTACGGGCACCCTGCGGGAGTTCCAGGACCGCTGGCTCCGCAGGATGTAGAATGTACCCTCAATACGGATTGTATCATAATTGTATAATCGTTTATTATGACTATATGTTTGTATTGTATTATGGTGGTGGGTTCTGGCTTGTTTTATTGTAGTGTAAATATTATTTTTTAATAATGGAATACATTTTTTTGATTAAAAAAAAAAGTCGTACAAGTTTGTTGGCTAATTGGCTTTGGTAAAGATAGTAAATTGTCCCCAGTGTGTAGGGCAGTGCTAGTGTTTGGGGTGATTGCTGTTCGGCTAAAGGCCTGTTTCTATGCTGTATCTCTAAACTAAACTAAACTAAATGAAACACACAAAAACATCAAGAGTTGCAGACCGAAACAGAAATTTGTGGAGCTGCACTTTGAAGAACAGAAACAGGGAGGAATAAGTAGAAGTTAGAGTAACATATTTCACAGCCAGGGATAAGTTCTGTTTTTAAAGGCTGGCATGCCAGATGGTGGGAGTGTAGGAAGGATGGAGAGTTGAGAAGAGAAAGGGATACTGGACAATGAAGTATGAGGAGTAATCAGCCTCGCTATTTTAAGTATTTCACGCAATATATAATTCTGATTATTTCAGTATAAATGTTCATCATAATGCTCCATACAGTCTATAATAAATCTACTCTTGTCACCATTGTAACAAATGTAAGGTAAATTTTTCCATTGTTAGAATAGTTTCAGGAAACATACTTATGGTGTTTTCAGGCAGGTTTTGCATCATTTTGTATTTTCACTAAAATTAGCAAATAGTAAAAATATACTTCTTGGAAATCACTTAAAAAATAACGAAAATATCAAAGCACTTCAATTACATGACAGTAATTGTTTTAGAAGTGAGAATACAATCAATCCTGCCTTTTAATGCTGTTGCCTGGTTTATGCTGTCAATACAATTCTCTCACTCACAGAAACAGTATCTTTCAGTAAAAGTTGGTTTGTTGGCTTGCCCCAGGAGGAAGGATTATTCGTTGAGAAGAACAATTACAATATTCATTTGAATAACATGTTTAGTTTAGTTTAGTGACACAGCACAGAAACAGGCCCTTCGGCCCACCGAGTCCGCACCGACCAGCAAACTCCACCAATTAACACTACCCTACACCCACGAGGGACAATTTTTTACATTTATACATTTACACCAAGCCAATGAACCCTGCAAACTTGTACATCTTTGGAGTGTGGGAGGAACCCGAAGACCTTACAGAAAACCCACGCAGGTCACAGGGTGAAGGTACAAACTCCTTAAGGGCCTGTCCCACTTACGTGTCCTTGGCACGCAAATTACGCGACCTCGTGGTCGCATTGAGGCGCACGGGCATCGTATGGCCGCTCAGGGTCGGTCCCACTTAGAAGTGTGGAGGGGTATGTAGTTGTACGCGACGTCGCGCGGGGCTCCGAAATTTTTGTAGTGAACAAAATCTTTGTGCGCCAAAGGCCTGTTGTGTAACTGACGGCCAAAGTGGGACAGGCCCAAGACCCGGGCGCGATGCAACGACTCACCTTCAACAGCAGCAGAAGCAGGCAAACGATCGCCGAACTCGGCCTGGGGCTCATGGCCGTTGCGGAGCCGGATCAGCCTCCACGTCTACTCCCAGAATGGGGCCAAGAAAATTGAAGATAGACACAAAATGCTGGAGTAACTTTTCAGGTTGAAGAAGTCTCGACACGAAACGTTACCCATTGCTTCTCTCTAGAGATGCTGCCGGTCCCGCTGCGTTACTCCAACTTTGTGTCCATCTTCAAATGACGTCACGCGCTCCAGACGGCTGTGCGTACGCATGAAATCGCGCCCGACCCTCACGGGACCTTGGCGGCTCAACGCGACCTCGAGGTTGTGTAATTTGCATGCCAAGGACACGTAAGTGGGACAGGCCCTTTACAGACAGTAACCCCAGTCAGGATCGAACCCGGGTCTCTGGCGCTGTGAGGCAGTAGTTTTACCGCTGCGCCGCCGTGCTGCCCTCTGATTAGAATACTCCTGACATGCACGGACAGTAAGTGAGTTTCTTTAAGGGAGCCATGTTAAACTCACATGCATGGCTCGGAGATGACTAACAGCAAATTGTTAATCTAGAATATTGGTCCGAAGTAACAGATGTGGCCTTCAGGCTTTGGAAAACACGTAGACAACATAAAAGAACGACAGGCCCATCATTCATATCACTCTGAGCTATCCAGAATGATGGTACACTTTGATTTATATTCCTTGGTCTTATAAGTAATAGCTTAGACATACTTGCAGCAGATTACTACTTGGAATGATAGGGGCGGCACGGTAGCGCAGCGGTAGAGTCGTTGCCTCACAGCGCCAGGGTCTCGGGTTCGATCCTAGACCGGTGCTGTCAGTCCGGAGTTTGTACATTCTCCCCATGACCGCATGCTATTTCCCGGGCATCCCAGTATCCTCCCACACTCCAAAGACATACATGTTTGTAGGTTAATTTGGCTTTGGTAAAAAATGATAAATTGTCCCTAGTCTGTAGGATAATATGGTGATCGCTGGTCGGCTTGGAGTCAGTGGCCGTAGGGCCAGTTTCTGCCCTGTATCTCTAAAACTAATACAAAATCAAATGATATCAACTCTATGCCACAGGGTATGTACATTTATTTGCTTATCATCAAACATAAAATCTGCATTGGTATTAAAAACACATTACAAATTTATCTTTAATGGTGACCTGGTGCAGTTTGCTTAAGATAGCTTTCTTCACGGAAGAAGACACTAAAAAAAATCCTCCCAGAAATACTGGCAAAGCAAGGGTCCAGTGCGATCATTTTTATGAAATAAATTTGTATTAGTGCAGAGATACAGAGAGGAAAGTTAATGAGCCTGAAAACTCATAAATCCCAAAGGCCTGACAATCTGCATCCCAGAGTTTTGTAAGTAGTGGCTTGCATTGCCCAAGACGGCTGTAGAGGCCAAGTCAGCGGGTATTTTTAAGGCCGATTATTGATTCGTACGGGTGTCAGAGGTTATCAGGTGATGGCAGGTGAATGGGTTTGAAAGGGATAGATCAGCCATGATTGAATGACAGAGTCGACTTGATGGCCCGAATGGCCTCATTCTGCTCCGGGAACGTATGAGCTTATGGAGATTGCAATGCCCTGGTTATCAACAACCGACATTCCATAGATTTTAGAATGGTTGATGCAGATAGGAGGATAGAATTTTGACCTCGTTATTTAAGAAAGGAGAAAGAAATACAGAAAAAGGAATACGAGATCAAAACTCTTTGCAATGGGCGGCACTGGTGGAGTTGCTGCCTTACAGCGCCAGAGACCCGTGCTCGATCCTGACCTTGGATGCTGTCTGTACAAAGTTAGTACCTTCTCCCTGTGACCTGTGTGTGTTTTCGCCGGGAGCTCCTGTTTCCTCTCACACTCCAAAGATGTACAGGTTGTGGGTTAATTGCCTCAGCAAAAGTGTAAAATTGTCCCCAGTGTGTGTCGGATAGTGTTTGTATTCAGGGATCGCTGGTCGGTACGGACTCGGTGTGCCGACGGGACTGTTTCCGAGCTGTATCTCTAAACTAAAGCTAAACTAACTAAATAACATGATAGATTAAAATCAGCATGGTTTTATGGAAGGCCAGACTAATCTATTTAAGATTTATTGAACAGGGAACAGGGACTGAGTAATGGACATTGAAGGTGAAGGAGGACGTGTTTAAGGACCGATGCCTGGGGCTCAAGTAGATCGGGCACCGTTCCAAGTGGCCGAGAATGCGGTATGGACGCGGCCTGCAGTGGCACGGAGCAGTAGCTAGCTGTAGAGGGCATCTACAACTACACACCTGTAGACCGCCATTGTCTGTTGTAATTCGTGTTATTATCCTTTTGCGAGCAGAGCACCGAGGCAAATTCCTTGCATGTATGCATACTTGACCAATAAAATGTTATTCATTCATTCATTATTCATTCACATCTCCAGGAGAGGAAGTCCCCTCAACGTCATTGCCGGGATAATGGCCTTTATGGCCAAGTTAAGACTCTAACATTTTTTTTTAAATTTCATAATTTCATAATTTGAATGGTACAAGATGGTGCCTAAAATGTGGCGACTCTTGCATACTGACCCAGTGTCATTTAGGATCATACACTCCTATATTTAGTATGATTGTGTCCAATCTACAGTGGGATTGTCATTGAAGTATATGCAAAGAAAATATTTCACTATACAAAGGTTCCATTGATCCATTGCCTTCTGTAAAGTGCCCTTAGTGTATAGGATGTGAAAGTGTGAAGATATCGATGGTTGGCATGGACTCAGTGGGCTGAATGGCCTGTTTCCACACTATATTATAAACTATATATTTCCACTTCTTACACCGAAAATGGTGTGGGGAATTGCAACCTTTATGTGGTCCACCCTGTTTCGACTAATGCAATCAAACCAAAATGCACAAGCAAATGGATTCTTGATGATTCAAGGGCTGTGGAGAACAGGAAGGAGAATGGTGCTGAGTCTAAAGATGTTCAATAACAGAAAAAGACACAAAGTGCTGGAGCAACTCAATAGCTCAATCAGCATTTCTGGAGAACATGGACATATATATCTGTAGATTGGTTATTTCCTACTAACCAATTGTAGTGCTTGTTAGTAGTTGCTCTGCCTAATATGCGATTCATATTACCAAGAGCTTGCCTACGCCATTCAGTATGAGTAGCTGCTAAGAGCTGTAATGTCCTACAGACCGATGCTGTAAGTGGACTTTAATAAACATGTGTTGTATCTTGATGAGTGTTTGACTCGACTCATTAAATATCCAAGACCGGAAGGAAGTGCAAAGAACTGTAGACGTAACCCAGATTCTCACACAAACCAACCTCCCTTCCAGTGACTCTATTTACACTTTACGCAGCCTCGGCAAGGCCACCAGTAAAGTCAAGGATGAGTCTCACCCCAATCCGTCTTCTTCACCCTCCCATCAGGCAAGATGTACAGAACTGTGAAAACATACACCTCCAGATTCAGGGATAATTTCTTCCCAGCTGTTTTCTGGCAATGAAACCATCCTATCAACAATGAGAGAATGGTCCTGAGCTACTATACACCTCATTGGGAGACCCTCAGACTATCATTAATCGGACTTTATCAGACTTTTTCTTAGGCCCCCTTCAGTCATGGCTAACAATGGGTGCCCCAGAGTGCTATTCCCTATATGGAGGATGCCTGTGCGTGACTTTATTTAACGTGGGGAGACTGGTGCACAGACAGCCACCCCGCGGTCCTTGACAGATCTGGGTCAGGATCCAGTGGCATGGAGTCCAAGACGACTGAAGATCCTTTTCTGCTGCAGCCTTCATCCGCCTTCACAGCCGTCGTGACGCTCCACTAGGGTCAGCCATCGTCCTCCACCTGTTGCACCGTTGAGGTCTTGGTTGGAAAGCTCTTTGTCCCCCTCGAACTTACTGCCATGGGTGGCCCTGTCAGGAGCCTAGCTCCAGACGGCATTCCTCTCAGGATCTCAGGTCCACACAAGCGATAGGGTGACAATCCACGGAGACAATCACAAATCTTTATCTTGCGCTAAATGTTATTCCCTTTCTCATGCACTGGTACATTGTGGATGGTTCCATTGTAATCATGTATAGTGTTTCCGTTGACTCAGCCCGAAAAATGTCACCCATTCCTTCTCTCCAGAGATACTGCCTGTCCTGCTGAGTTACTCCAGCATTTTGTGTCTAAACTAGATGATGTATTGGATCGGGGGGACCCTTCTGTTGAATAGTACACGTGTTAGCGCAGCTGAATGGCCTACTCCAACACTTATTACTCCTTGTCTCATGAAAGCAATTTCATCACAAAATTCCTGAATTTCATTCACCATCTGTGTGCCTCCCAGTGTTAAATAATTCAAGGTATTTTCAAAGATACTTAACGGAAATGTTTCAACTCTGAAAGCGTGGTGGCCAGTTGCCTCATCAATACTTTAAAGCTTTGATATTTGACAAAATATGTCTTTGCACGTAAACCAATATAAATTTTAATTTAAGAGCCTCCTTGGAAAATCAGCAGGATTATTAATGTGAACTAGGGACAAGGCCAGTTTTACAGGCACCTCTGAGTTCTAGCAGGAGATTTGAAACAAAATCTTGCTCCCACCTGAAAAACCAAATCTGATTGTAATTCTATGTTTCATCCAATGGTTTGGATGACTTCAGGAGAATTGTGCTGAAATATGGATATGAAGAGGGAGAGTCTTCCGCTCCCACTAATGGGAGAGTCTAGGACCAGAGGCCTTATCTCTGTTTGCTTTGTTGATACCTTCCCCGAGCTAACAATGATCTATTCTACATGTTCCTTGATCTCCATCCCCTTTGTCATGTTTTCACACCTTACGATGCCCTACCAAGCCCGGCAAGCCTCCACATCTGGGGCAAGAGCGAGACACCTTACTGCCCACCTTGCTCTGGAAGAGAATCATTAGAATATCTCATCAGCAGCTGCCCAAAGTCCCTTGGGGAAGGTCGCTAATGGTGGCTCCGTGACCAGGTGCTCAAGGTGGTTGCTGAGAGCATAGCCACTGCCATCGGTAACAGCAAACACCACCACGCCCCAAAGAAATCAATTACTTTTATCAAAGCTATAGAGAGGCCTCGACCACAACCAAAAACAAGGATGGGCCTCTTCTATCTACACTGCCACTGACTGGCAGCTGCATGTCGATCTGGGCAAACATCTGAAATTTCCACAGCACATCACAGCAACATCACTCCGGCCGGACATGGTCATCACCTCCGATGTGACAAAACAGCTGATCATTCTGGAGCTGACAGTGCCCTGTGAAGAGCGTATTGAGGGGGACAGCGGCTGGAAGACATACCATGAGCCCATAGAGGTGGTCTGAAGAGGGTCTGCAGAACGCTCACTCTACCATGTCCTCAACCAGGTGACCCCAGGTCACATCACTGAGGATGCGTCCCAGCGCATCTAGAAGATGTATCTTTCACTCTCACGCACTTCCTTATCTCTGTATCTACCTCTCCCCTGACAGTCTGAAGAAGGGTCTCGGCCCGAAACCACACCCATTCCTTCTATCCCGAGATGCTGCCTGTCCCGCTGAGTTACTCCAGCCTTTTGTGCCTATCTAGGGTCAGAGGCCACAGCCTCAGAATAAAAGGACATACCTTTAGATAGATGAGGATGAATCTCTTTAGTCAGAAGGTAGTGAATCTGTGGAATTCTTTGCCTCAGAAGGTTGTGGAGGCCAAGTCAATGGATAATTTTAAGGCAGATTGACAGATTCTTGAACAGTAGGGGTGTCAGGAGTTATGGGAAGAAAACAGGAGAATGGGGTCAAGAGGGAAAGATAAATTGGCCATGATTGAAAGGCAGAGTAGACTTGATGGGCCGAATGGCCGAATTCTGCCCCTATCACTTCTGAACATGAATAAATCTGCCCATCCACAAAGTCTGTTAACTTTAGCTTGTCTATGAGATTCCATTAGGACAGAATTATCTTCAGCTTGCTTTAATCTTCTGAAATAAGCTGAATTCTTACCACTCTGCACATTTTCACTTCATCAGAGAAATTATTAATGGTTTCATTAATGTCTTATCTGAACTGTTAATGAAAATGAAAATGAAAATAGACATTGAGGCAATCCCAATAACATCTGTATTAGAAACAAGCATTAATTAAAATAAATTAAAATCAGTCATGAGAACATTTCTCCTAATCAGTTGCTCAATGTATTCAAGGGAGCGTTAGATATAGCTCTTAGGACTAACTGAATCAAGGGATATGGGGATCAAACAGGAACGGAGTACTGATTTTGGATGATCATATTGAATGGCGGTGCTGGATCGAACGACCAAATGACCTACCCCTGCACCCATTTTCTATGCTTCTATGTTTCTAACTATACCACCAGAGATCCTAATGTGATTTGTTATTTGAGAACAAGGGTGGCTCGGTGGCACAGCGGTAGAGATGCTGCCTCACAGCACTTGCAGCACCGGAAAACTAAGTTTGATCCTGACTACGGGTGCTCTCTGTACGGAGTTTGTACATTCTCCCCGTGAATGCGTGGGTTTCACAGAGATCTTCGGTTTCCTCCCTCACTCCAAGGACGTACAGGTTTGCAGGATGATCGGCTTGGTGTAAATTGTCCTTAGGTGTGTGTAGGATAGTGTTAATGTGCCGGGGATCGCTGGTCGGTGCAGACTCAGTGGGCCAAAGGGCCTAATTCCACACTGTATCTCTAAACTAAATTAAGCTAAATCCCATCGAAGACAAATCTTAGTTTTTATCCATCTATCCCTTCAACATGACCTTCGTTTTGTTGTCGTATAAAATCACTTATTTTCTGGAATAGTTTATTGAACTATTTTTTATGGAAATCAAAGCATACATCAGGAATGGAATAATCACCATCACCATTCTGGATTGCATCCTTTAAGCTCTCATTTATTAATTTAATTATTAGTATGTCCTAAGATAATACTTGGAATATCTAACTGCCTGAACAAAAGATTGTAAATCCCACACCTTGTATAATAAGTAACAATGCAATACAATACAATACAATACAACACAATACAACCTCAACGAGGTTCAAATGAAATGTTGTTTCTGCAGTCATACATACAAAAAGAAAAAGGCCCAAGACACAACACAATTTACACAGACATCCATCACAGCGCATCGGGGGGGAGAGGGAAGTGCAGGGGAGAGATATCTCTCCCCTGCACTTCCCTCTCCCCCCCGATGTCAGAGTTTAAAGCCCCCGGCGGGCGATGGTAATTGTCCCGCGGCCATTAAAGCCACGCCGGGTGATGCAAGGCCGCGCTCCGGGTCTTGTTGTTGTAGCCTCCGGCCGGCGCTACCAAAGTCCCGCGGCCATTCCAAGCCGCGCGGGGCGATGATGTAAGGCCCCGCTCCAGGTAATCTTCAACCCCGCAACTCGGGCGGGTGAAGTCGCCGTTGCAGAAGCCCCGAAAAGCGGTCTCCCAGCAGAGACCCGCGGGTTCCCGGTGTTCCTGTCTGCCAGACCTGCGGTTGGAGCCTCCGAATCTCCGGGGGTCGGGTCACAGCAGCGCGCCACCACCGCTCCACCCGCTCCGGACTCGGCCAGCTCCGTGATGGTGAGTAGGTCCGCAGCTCCGCGACTGGAGCCCCAGGTCATTCCTCCTGGAGGCTGCTCCACGTTGCAGCCCGACGACAACGGAGACCCGACAGGGAAAAGGTCGGGTCTCCCGTGCAGGGGAAAGATTTTAAGGTTCTAAGATTTTAAACTCCTATAATTTTACAAACTTCGATCAGGTCATTTCACCCCTGTCTTCGGGAAGAAGGTACAGGAGCCTGAAAGCTGTAACGTCCAGGTTCAGGAACAACTTCCTCCCCATAGCCATCAGGCTATTAAACACTACAACCTTCATTAAGCTCTGAAGTACATAGCCTATTATGGTTATTAGTGCACTATTATTGTTGTCTGTTTTTTTATATATATATATATATATATATTCACTGTAGCTTCACACAACTTTGATGGCGGCATGGTGGCCCAGCAGTAGAGTTGCTGCCTTACAGCACCAGGGACTCAGGTTCAATCCTGACTATGGGTAGGTATGTTACAAAGCCTACCTGAAGCGTCGTTGAAAATCTGCCCCAGCCCGTGTGTGTGATTTTGGCGCTGTTTTGAGGGGGCGGGTTTAAAACGCGATTTTCACTAGGCTGTTGCAATCTAAAATGTTCAGCCTAGTAAATCATTAACGAAAAATCGCTGAAAGACCCCATCGCAAAAGGTATTATTAGTTTTTATGGCCTTGTATAATAGTTATAGTAGTTTAAAAATCACTCTCTAAACCTCTCGCAGCCCCAGGGTTTTATAAAGCAAACAAGTAAAGGTATGTACCTTATTTTTACATTAAAAAGGGCTTCTTTAGAACCCTTTGTACAAGTTTAATATTGCGAGTTGCTAATTTTGGGCCCATTATATCCCGCAGTATTTTTCTGGGCATTTGAGGGCACAAATCTACTGCAATGTGAACGTTCTAAACCAGCGCGTTCACAGGATCCCACTAGAAAGCTGATTTAAAATGGACTTTAATTTACAGCAATTGAACACTAAATTCCTTCCATTTGGCCTATAAATTAATGTAAATGAGATTTCAAAATCATGTTTTATTGTGAATTATTTATGAATATTATTTGGACACTTGGGCTATTTAAAAATGTTAATCATTTATTAAGAAATGGATAGATGTTTAGATCTAGTAATTGAAGTTTGAAATTAGCTACACTTGGGTAACTAACTAATTATATGTTTTAATTTCAGGTCATCCAAGTTAGATTATTTTATATTTGTTTCAGAATGCTTCAATCTACGATAACTGAAAATTTCATTCAGTTCTCTTAATTTTTAAGAAGGTTATGGGCTTTTGACAGCACACGATCACAGCTTTTTTGTCTTGTCCATAGAAAATCAATAGGGAACAAGATGCTAATTTGCGAGTATGAAAATGGCCATAACTTTTTAAATACTTGAGATATGAAAGTGAATTAGGTGTCAAATTAAACTTCTTTTTATGCTTTATCTGATGGGATAAATTGCAGACTTGATTTTTTAAATCTCAAAATTTTGTAACATTGCTACTATGGGTGCTGTCAGCACGTAGTCTGTACGTTCTCCCCATGACCACGTGGGTTTTCTCCGAGATCTTCGGTTTCCTTACATGCTCCAAAGATGTACAGGTTTGTCGGTTAATTGGCTTGGTGTAATTGTAAATTGTTCCTAGTGCGTGCAGGATAGCGTTAGTGTCGGTGCGGACTCGGTGGGCTGAGCGGCCCCGTTTCTGCGCTGTATCTCCGTGTTCATATCTAACTCCATAAATTGTTGATGAATCCTAGTAACTCCACTGAGGCTTCCTCAACTGCTGAGCATTTCCATATATTCGGAAGGTTTCAATATTCACAGACTCTTGGTTTTGTATTTCTGCATTTGTGTCATAGTTATATGTCACGAAATGTTTCACAGCTAAGGCAGCACTTCTTGAAATGCGGTGATCTTTGAAATATGAGCAACATTGAAGACAGCATGCTGACACAAAAAAAATAACACTTTAAACTTTAGATGTGTCTGGACAGGACTGTAACTTCAGCCCAAGGGGAAAGGTAGGCAGCAGATACATAAAAAGTATTGATCGCCTATGTTGGGAAATGAGTCTCTTCCTGCCAGTATCAATATTCCTTTTTCCTGACCTCCCTTCATCTCTTGATGGTTGTCAATAATGCTGCACAACTTCACCAAAAATGTGTGATCCGTCATAAGTGCTGAAAGCAATATCTTGGGACTGAGTCAATGGAAATAAATTCATAAAGCAGAATACAACAAAGAACCAGTTCTTGATTCTGCGGCGAGTTCAAATGGCCGAGACAAACATTCCTACAATCTGTTTTCTATAATTCTTGCATAATCTTTTTCTTTTAACATTTGATGGCGCTAAACATTATTTTCTTCTCATGTATCTGTACACTGTGGATGGCTCGATAGTAATCGTGCCTTGTCTTCCCGCTGACTGGATAGTATGCGACAAAAGCTTTTCACTGTACCTTGGTATACGCCCCACCCATCTAAATATAACTTGCACTTAACGTGTTGCCTTCCTTCCTGATGTTATGAGAGATTCCCAATGTAGAGAGGAAGTCACTTCTTGGCCTATTGATCTACCCATTGGGAACGTGCTGTTAGAACAATGATGAGAGTAGCATAATAAAACATGGAAGGGGAGTTTGATGTTGGTATAAAGCCACACTAGGAGAGGACTGCTCATCCACCTAGCTTACTTATGAATAAAACGGCATCATGTTGAATGGCCAACACAGCACCAGCGTTTTAGCCCCTGATTATACTACATCAACTCTCTGGTCACGATAGCTGGGGATGGAAGAGAGTGGCAGGACATCATGAAGCAGATGGCATCACTCAACCCTGAGTTAGAGAGAATGCGATAGATAGATCGATAGACAGATAGATAGATAGATAGATAGATAGATAGATAGATAGACAGATAGATAGATAGATAGATAGATAGATAGATAGATAGATAGATAGATAGATAGATAGATAGATAGATAGATAGATAGATAGATAGATAGATAGATAGATAGATCCACAAGATCAGGTGTCTACGTTAGTAATAATACAGACAAGGGCAGCATGATGGCACAGCACTTATGTTGCCAGAGACCGGGGTTCGATCCCGTCTACGGGTGCTGTCTGTATGGAGTTTTACGTTCTCCCTGTGACCTGCATGAGTTTTCTCTGAAATCTTCGGTTTCCACCCATACGCCAAAGACGTGCAGGGTTGTAGGTTAATTGGATTGGTATCAACATGTACATTGTCCTTAGTGTGTGTAGGATCCTGTTATATGTGGGGATCGCTGGTCGGTGCAGACTTGGCGGGCCGAAGTGCCTGTTTCCGCGTTGTATCTCTAAACTCAAACTATATCTCCGACTTATTCAATAGGCGACATGTAAACTCACATGCACATAAACACACGTTGAACTTTATTTTCTCGCTTATTATATTATCTACAGTATATCATGTTTACATATTCTGTTGTGCTGCTGCAAGTAAGAATATCATTGTTCTATCTGGAACATATAACCATAAAACTCTTGACTCTTGAATCCTGTACTCAGTCCTTCGTGCAACCAAGCCGGTTTGTAATTTAGACTACACAGTACGATCACTTAAGTTTACATCGGAAACAAGATGGTCTGTGCTTACCCAGAAGGCCGAGTGCTGAGGAAAGTGCCCCAATGTGCGAGATGGATGTCAAGCATGCAATGGCGGCAGTGTTTACCCAGAAGGCCGCGCACCGCAGAAAGTGCCCTGGAGGCAGCCAGATGCCACTGAGACAGTTAATACTCTCAATCAGTTATTTTATGCTGCGGTTAGGGATGGCGATTCTGACTTGTGTCAAATCTGATTTACAAGGGTTCACAGAACTTTTGTGAGCAGTTCTGAGCCCCATATGTGAGGAAGGGTGTGCTGGCGCTGGGGATGATCCAGAGGAGGTTTACGAGAATTATCACAGGAATGAGTGGGTTAACATATGGACTCTAGGATACAATGCAATAACATTTTATTTATCCCAGGAGGGATATTGATCTTATAACAGTCGTAAAACACAAGATACTTGTAACATGAAATTAAAGTGACGAGTGGAAACGATCGGGGATGTGCAAAGGATGGGGGGTCGGAGGAGGGAGGGGGGGGGGGGGGGGGGGGGAAGGAGGGAGTTGAGGTGGGGGGGGAGGGGGAGGAGGAGACTAGAACATAGAACATAGAACAGTGCAGCGTAGGTTCACGAGGTTAATCCCTGGGATGGTGGGACTGTCATAAGAGGAAAGATTGGAAAGTGTGCTTGTATTCACTGGAATTTAGAAGGTTGAGAGGGGTTCTTATGGAAACATATCAAATTATAAAAGGACTGGACAAGCTGGATGCAGGAAACATTTTCCCAATGAAGGGGGAGTCCAGAACCAGGGGCCACAGTCTAAGAATAAAGGGGGGGGCAATTAAAACTAAGGTGAGAAAACACTTTTTCACCCAGAGTTGTGATTTGTGGAATTCTCTGCCACAGAAGGCCAATTCATTGAATGAATTTAAAAGAGAGTTCAATAGAGCCCTTGCGTCTGGCGGAATCAAGGGATATCGGGGGAAGGCAGGCACGGGTTACTGATTGTGAATGATCAGCCATGATCACAATGAATGGCAGTGCAGGCTCGAAAGGCCAAATGACCTCCTCCTGCTCCTATTTTCTATGTTTCTATGTTTCGATGCTTCTAAGTACAGCACAACAACAGGAGGTGCTGCCCATATAATTGACACCAATCAGAACCCTCAATATTCATTCTCTCCATCACTGGTGAACAATGTCTGCCCAAAACACTATCAACAAAATGTAATGTAGTTACCTACCCAGGCAAATTAAACTGCACCTCCCGTAAACCTATAGGCTATAACTCTAGAACATGGAACAGTACAGTATTAATGTAACAGAAAGGAACTGAAGATGCAGATGGTTTATACCAAAGATAGATGCAAAATGTTGGAGTAACTGAGTGGTTCAGGCAGCATCGCTTCAGACAGTACAGCACACAGGAACAGCTCCTTCAGGCCACAATGTCTGTTCTGAACACGATAGCAAGATAAACTAATCTCATCTGCCTGCATATGATTCTTATCCCTCCATTCTCTGCAGACCGTGTGCCTATCTAAAAGCCTCGCAAACACCACTACCATAGCTACCCTTGGCATTACGCTCCCAACTGTATAAAAATCATCGACTGCACACCATCTTTAAACTTTGCCCCTCTCATCTTAAAGCTATGCACTCTTTCCTAGTTAAATGCATACCCAATTTTGCTTTGAATGTTACTATTAAATCTGTTCCCATCACCCTTTCTGGCAGAGCATATCAGCTTATCAGCCACACATATATATGTGGTGACAATAAATCTCTCTAATGCTGTTGATGCTAGTGACAGTCAGAGTAAGGAGAGCTAGTCAAGGGTCTCGACCCGAAACGTCACCCATTCCTTCTGTGCAGAGATTCTGCCTGTCCCGCTGAGTTACTCCAGCATTTTGTCTCTATCTTAGTAATGCATCATTATGTATTGAGGATAGCTAAACAGTGTCTGGTGCAACAACGTATGCAGTTCACATCAAATGGTGCACTCATTCATAAAAACAACATAAAGAAAAAAGGGGTGGCATGGTGGTGCAGTGGGAGAGTTGCTGCCTTCCAGCACCAGAGACCCGAGATTGATTCTGACTACGGATGCTGTCTGTACAGAATTTGACCTTTCTCCCTGTGACTGTTTGGGTTTTCCCCCGGGTGCTCTGGTTTCCTCCCACACTCCAAAGACGTACAGATTTGTAGGTTAACCAGCTTTGGTAAAGATTGTAAATTGTCCCTGTGTGTAGGATAGTGTTAGTTCACGGGGATCGATGGTCGGCGTGGACTTGATGGGCCGAGTGGCCTGGTTCCGTGCTGTATCTCTAGACTAAACTACACCAGACCTTAAATTTGCATACACCACACTGGATTAACAGAAATTATCCCTCCCTCAGGTCATTTTTTCTCAATTAAATCTCTGTCCACTGCTTATTGATCTTTGCCAACATTGGACATTTCCAACAGAGAAGCTATCATGATGATCAATGATTTCAAAAGTCTCCAGTGTATATTTTTAACAAAACTAAAGGAGTGCTGTAAGAACTCGGTGGATCAACCCACATCTATCAAGACAAATGGTGAAAGACAATGTTTAAGTTGAGACCATGAATCAGGATATGGATGCTGCCTGACCAGCTGAGTTCATCTAGCCATAGAGTCATAGAGTGATACAGTGTAGAAACAGGCCCTTCGGCCCAACTTACCCTGACTGGCCAACAATGTCCGAGCGACACTGGAGCTATTTGCCTGCGCTTGGTCCATATCCCTCCAAACCTGTCCTATCCATGTACCTGTCTAACTGTTTATTAAACAATGGGATAGTCCCAGCCTCAACTACCTCCTCTGGCAGCTATTTCCATACACCCACCACCCTTTGTGCGATAAAGTTACTGCTCGAATTCCTATTAAATCTTTTCCACTTCACTTTGAACATATCTCCTCTGGTCCTCGATTCCCCTGTTCTGGGCATCTACCCGATCTATTAAATCTTTTCCCCTTCACCCTGAACCTATGTCCTATGGTCCTCGATTCCCCTACTCTGTGCATCTACCCAATCTATTCCTTTCATGATTTTGTACACATTTTGTTGTCCATTCCAGATTTCAGCATCTACAGTCTTTTTATTTTGTTTTCATATAGTTATAGCATCTTAATTGGGCCTTAGCAACTGCCAATTTCCCTCTTATCCAAATTTCTATTTCACAGCACATCTGACAGATGTATTCAAGAGAGAGTTAGATATAGCTCTTAGGGCTAACGGAATCAAGGGATATGGGGAGACTGCAAGAACGGGGTACTGATTTTGGATGATCAGCCATGATCATATTGAATGATGGTGCTGGCTCGATGGACCGAGTGGCCTACTTCTGCACCTATTTTCTATGTTCCTATGACCCTTATGTGTTGGTTTCAGGTTAATGCAACAAATATTTAGCATTGCAATCCTACAGAAGTGATGTCTCCTTCTTCTTATGGCAATCAATTGAGGTTAATGACTTGCTTCCACCCAGATTTTGTACTTCCCAAGGTGATTGATGAGACCAACAAGGGACTTGCAAATTCTGCTGCAGAGAGATTAGGAAGAGCTTGTTGGAACAAACAGGGGGAAGGTGACACAAGCCTTCCTACATTTTGGCCATACTTCCATATGCTTCCTGCAATGAAACTCCAAGGCTTTAGTGCCAAAAGGTATTTCTTTAATTTGAGCAGTCAAACCCTCACCAACGTCTACACATGTGCCGTAGAAAGCATTGTATCGGGATGCATAACAGCACGGCTTGCGAACAGCTCCACCCTAGGCGGCAAGACATTCAAGTTCAAGTTCAAGTTCACATTTATTGTCACATGCACCAATTAAGGTACAGTGATATTTGAGTTACCATACAGCCATACAAGTAAAAAGAACATCATAGACAATAGAATTTAACAGAAACATCCACCACAGTGGAATCAGCATTCTTCACTATGATGGAAGGCATTAAGGTTCATTCATCTTCCTCCTTTGTTCACCCGTGGTCGGGGCCTTGAACCCTCCACAACCGCCGCTACAGATGTTCAGGCCCCCTCGTTGAGATGATTGTAGGGCCGAGATGGCCTGTTTCCATGCTGTGATTGTTATGTGGTTATATGGTTATATGATCAACACTCCGATGTCGGGACGGATAGGAGCACACTGTGGAGTATTGTGGACGCAGCCCAGTTCCCCTCCCTTCCATTGACTCCATCTACACTTCACACTGCCTCAACAAGGTCACCAGCAACAAGGACTAGTCTCACCCTGGTCACGCTCTCTTCTCCATTCTCCCTTCAGGCAAGAGGTACAGAAGTTTGAAAACAGATATATCTTGATTCAGGGATAGTATCTTCCCAGCTGCAAACAGACAACTGAACCATCCTCTCACCAACTCGAGAACATTCCTGACCTCCCATCTACCTCATTGGGGACCTTCGAACGATCTTTAACCGGACTTTACTGGACTTTACCTTCCATAAACATTATTCCCCGGATCCTGTATCTATATACTGTGGACAGCCTGGTTGCAATCAATATTACCATTTCGCTGACTGGATAGCACGCAACAAAGTTTTTCACTGTATCTCGGAACACGTGGCAATAATAAAGCAATAAATAAACAAGCAAGCAAACAAATAAGCAAATAATCAACTAAATATTTAGATAAATAAATTAATAGATAAATAAACAGATAAATATAAATACATAAACAAAAGTGGATAGATAGATAGATAGGACGGAAGCTGAGCAATGTTAAAGTCACACGAGACAGGAAGAATTGCCTGAATGCTGCCTGTCCTGCATCGTTTCAGAGAATACCAATGCCAAATAGACCATCTAAGTAGGATTTTGAAGGGCAGAAATCTGGCGACTTTATGCTTCCCTAAATATTTTGGATGTGTCTGAGTCCTTCTAGGATGGAAGCTGAGCAATGAGACAGGAAGAATTGCCTGAATGTCACATCGTTACAGAGAATACCAATGAGTGTGGCTTCTTCATGCGGGGTTGCATTTTAGTCGTCAATCTCTGCAGTCAAATGATGACTTTGGCTTTCTATAGTGGAAATGATAGCCCATGATTGGTTTTGACTGCAACCCATCACTTTGCACAAGAATGACTTAGCGCCCTGCAGCATCAATCTTAACTATGGTTTGTAGGGATGGGGTTAGGGTTAGCCGGCTGTACGTGTACAGAAGGCTCCGCTCCTTCAACATCTGCATTAAGATGCTGCAGATGTTCTACCAATTGATGGTAGCCAGTGCCATCTTCTTCGCTGCCTTGTGCTGGGGCAGCAGGGCGAAGGCCACGGACGCCAATAGGGTCAACAAACTCATCAAGAAGGCTGGCTCCGTCCTGGGGCGGAGTTGGATTCATGGGAGGTGGTCTTGGAGGCGAGGATGCTCCTTAAACTGTGGAGCATCCTGGACAATACAGCTCACCCCCTCCATGACACACTGGACAACCTAAGGAGCACCTTCAGCCACAGACTGGTTCCAACAAGATGCAGAAGAGAACGCCACAGGAGATCCTTCTTACCTGTGGCTGTCAAACTGTACAACTCCTTCCCCTTCTGTTGTGCGGTAGACTCCCTTCCTTTCCCCCACTACCCAATCTTTGCACATCCGCAATCCTTTCCACTCGTCACTTTAATTTCATGTTTCATACACAATACAATTTATTTGTCACTTGAACCTCATAGAGGCTCAAATGAAATGTTGTTTCTGCAGTCATACACACAAGAAAAAAAGACCCAAGACACAACACAATTTACACAGACATCCATCACAGCGCATCTCTTCCTCGCTGTGATGGAAGGCAAAAACTTATCTCTCCCCTGCACTCCCCATTCCCCTCCCGATGTCAGAGTCAAAGCCCCCGGCGGGCGATGGCAATTGCCCCGCGGCCATTAACGCCGCGCCGGGTGATGCAAGGCCGCGCTCCGAGTCTTGTTGTTGGAGCCCCCGGCGGGCACTAGCAAAGTCCCGCAGCCGTTGAAGCCGCGCCGGGCGATGATGTAAGGCCCCGCTCCAGGTACTCCTCGACCGCGCGACTCGGGCAGGAGAAGTCGCCGTTGCGGAAGCCCCGAAAAGCGGTCTCCCAGCAGGGACCCGCGGGCTCCCGATATTACTGTCTGCCAGACCTGCGGTAAGCCTCTGAATCTCCGGGGGTCGGGTCACAGCAGCGCGCCACCACAGCTCCACCGGCTCCGAACTCGTCCAGCTCCATGATGGTGAGCAGGTCCGCAGCTCCGCGACTGGAGCCCCAGGACGTTCCTGTTGGAGGCCGCTCCACGTTGCAGCCCCAACGACAACAGAGACCCGACAGGGAAAAGGTCGGGTTCTCCGTGCAGGGGAAAGATTTTAAAAGTTTCCCCCCCGCCCCCCCCCCACACACACACACACACACACACATACCCCATCAAAAAAAATACAAACTACATTAAAACGGGACAAAAAATAACAAAAGGACAGACGGACTGCAGAGGCCGCTGCGATGTGAGGCAAAATGCCACATGTATTTTGTGTTATGACTGTTGGCAGATGAATTCCCCTCCTGGGATAAATAAAGTTCTACCGTATCGTATGGTACGGTATCGTATCGTAGCATGTCAAAGGACTGAAGTGGGTGTGATTAGGTGGCACAACAGCTCAGCAAGCTCAGCCTTCCTCCTTGGGGATGTGAGCTTCATGCAAGCTGAAGTTCTGAGGATCGGAAGCTCTCCGCTTTGTCAGGTGTGAAGGTCTCTAAGTGAAATGTGTTCAGACAGCATTAATGGAGTCTCAGCCAAGAGTACAATATCTGCTCGTAATGCGATGCAGGCTTGACAGTTTTGTTTGGAGAGGTCACACGGGCATGCGGTGTGGGGAAATGGAAGTGCCACAATGATGCAGTAAGCAGAGTTCCTCTCGAGCCGCGTGATGTTGAGTAGGATGGAGGGTTCCAAACACAGCGAGCACTTCACGCTGACAGTTCGTTCATATACAGATGTATTCCGCATGACACTGCACACATCCCACACCTGGAAAACAAAACAAAAAAAATCCAAAACGTCAAATAAAATTGGTGAAAGGATAGGCTGTCCAAGACAGATGAGGGGTTGGACAGGCTAGATGCAGGAAGATTATTCCCGATGTTGGGGAAGTCCAGAACTAGGGGTCACAGTTTAAGGATAAGAGAGAAGTCTTTTAGGACCGAGATGAGAAAATCATTTTTTACACAGAGAGTGGTGAATCCGTGGAATTCTCTTCCACAGAAGGTAGTTGAGGCCAGTTCATTGGCTATATTTAAGAGGAAGTTAGATGTGGCCCTTGTGGCTAAGGGGATCAGGGGGTATGGAGAGAAGGCAGGTACGGGTTACTGAGTTGGATGATCAGCCATGATCATATTGAATGGCGGTGCAGGCTTGAAGGGCCGAATGGCCTACTCCTGCACCTATTTTCTATGTTTCTATGTTTCTATGAGTTTAGTTTAGTTTACTTTAGAGATATACAGTGGAAACAAGCCCTTTTGCCCATCAAGTCTTCGCCGACCATGATCTCCCGTACACATGTACTTTTGTACATACTGGGCACAATTTACACAAGCCAATTACCCTAGTAATCCACACATCTTTGGAATGTGATGTTCTCATACAGTCATAGAGTCATACAGCTTGGAAAAAGGCTCTTCAGCTGATCTTGCCCAATGCAATGCTCTTTCCTTTGGTGGGAGAGTCTAGGAGCAGAGGCCAAAGCCTCAGAATAAAAGGATGCACCTTTAGAACAGAGATGAGGGGGGATTTCTTTTGTCAGAGGGGGGGAGGGGGGGTAAATGTGGAACTCATTGTCACAGACGGCTGAGGAGACCAAGTCAATGGATGCTTTTAAGGCGGAGATTGACAGATTATTGATTAGCTCGAGTGACAGGGCGAAGGCAGGAGAATGGGGTTATGAGGGAAACATAGATCAGCCATGATTGAATGGTGGAATAGACTCAATGGGTCAAATGGCCTAATTCTGCAGTTAGAACCTATAAACTTCAACAAATCTCTGTATATTTACTGCTCAATGTGATGAAGGATGGTATTGAGAGCTTTGAATTTATGGGGCAAGGCCAGCGGACATAGCATAAATATGTTGCACCTCATAGACCACCATCCCGTATCTGCTGACAGGGGCTTCTGGTCCATTTGTAGAAGAGACTGTGACACTCTCTTGGGTTTCATTAGTCACGTACAAACCTACAAAACTGAGGCCAGCATCCTCAATCCCAATGGAATGACTGCCTGTGAAGAAGAAGTGAAAAATACGCATTCAGAGTTAATTTGCTTTTACTCAATTATTCTCTGAGATAAAAAAAACACAGCCAAACACAGCAGGTTCTGCAGGATTATTTGCTAATGATGGCGTGAATATATCAAGCACATTATACAAACAGGGTTGATGCATCTTGCAATTTAGAAGATTGAATTAATTAATTTGATTGATCTTTTTTTTGGGACTATTCAGGTGAATTAAGAGAGGGAATTTCTACTAGTTCACGTTCGCAAGTTATAGGAGTAGAATTAGGCCATTTGGCCCATCGAGTCCACTCCGCCATGGCTGATCTCTGCCTCCTAATCCCATTGTCCTGCCTTTTCCCCCATTGACATAACCTTTGACACCCGTTCTAACCCAGAATGTGGCTATATCGGCCTTAAAAATATCCACTTGGCCTCCACAGCCCTCTGTGGCAATGATTTCCACAGATTAACTACCCACTGAGGAAGTGAGGACCAGGAAACACCATCTAATTGTCTGAGCAGGACTTTGGGGGAAATCTTTATGCTCTATACTATCATTGGATTTGAGTATAGGAGCAGGGAGGTTCTACTGCAGTTGTACAGGGTCTTGGTGAGACCACACCTGGAGTATTGCGTACAGTTTTGGTCTCCAAATCTGAGGATGGACATTATTGCCATAGAGGGAGTGCAAAGACGGTTCACCAGACTGATTCCTGGGATGTCAGGACTGTCTTATGAAGAAAGACTGGATAGACTGGATAGACTTGGTTCATACTCTCTAGAATTTAGGAGATTGAGAGGGGATCTTATAGAAACTTACAAAACTCTTAAGGGGTTGCACAGGCTAGATGCAGGAAGATTGCTCCCGATGTTGGGGAAGTCCAGGACAACGGGTCACAGCTTAAGGATAAGGGGAAAATCCTTTAAAACCGAGATGAGAAGAACTTTTTTCACACAGAGAGTGGTGAATCTCTGGAACTCTCTGCCACAGAGGATAGTTGAGGCCAGTTAATTGGCTGTATTTAAGAGGGAGTTAGACGTGGCCCTTGTGGCTAAGGGGATCAGGGGGTATGGAGAGAAGGCAGGTACGGGATACTGAGTTGGATGATCAGCCATGATCATATTGAATGGCGGTGCAGGCTCGAAGGGCCGAATGGCCTACTCCTGCACCTAATTTCTATGTTTCTATTTTTCTATTGGATAGTAGAAATGTCAACCTTTCTTCAGCAAATGTGTATGTCAGTCTACTTCTAACTTTAGAATTCATCCTTTTTAATTGAAGATAGAAAGGAAGTGCTTAAGTAACTCAGCAGGTCAGGCAGCAGCTCTGCAGAAAAATGATTGGTGACTCATGTCAGAAGGGTTCCGAACCGAAACATCACCCATCCTTTTTCTCCAGAGATGCTGCCTGATCCGCTGAGTTACTCCAGCGTTATGTCTATCTTCAGTGTAATCCAACATCTACAGTCTCTTTCTACACTTTTTTTAAATAGAACCCTGGTATTAATACAATATTAGGGAAAATACGTGTGGATCTATATTGTAGATCAGCAAAGGCTTTGTTAACCATAAGATTTGAGTGGGCCTACTCACGTCTTATGGTTAACAAAGCCTTCACTGATAATGTCGCCTATTCCTTCTCTCCATAGATGCTGCCTCACCCGCGTAGTTTCTTCGATTTTTCCAGCATCTGCAGTTCTTTCTTAAACACCTCACTGAATAGAGGTCATGTTAGAAGATAACTCTGACGATCACGACTGATCATCTAAAATCAGTACCCCGTTCTCTGCTTTTTCCCCATATCCCTTGATTCCTTTAGCCCGAAGAGCTAAATCTAACTCTCTCTCGAAAACTTGCCTCCACTGCCTTATGTGGCAGAGAATTCCATGAATCTGTGGAATTTTGGGAATTTTGGAAGAAGTCCTATTTCTTCAGCCTGGAACTTTCTCTACACTATGAAAGCTGGTGGAGCATTCTTGTTGCAAATTCAAATTATTTTTCTCGAGAAGCCTAATCCTAAGGATCAGTCAGTAGCAGAAGATTGACAGTCAGGATAATTTCCTTACACAGTGTTACAGTTCAGCAATTTCCAACAGATCCTACTAACAATCACAACTAATGCATGGTTCAGTTATGATAATATATGACCTTGAGGATGAGAAGCATCTGTGGAGATAAGATTTCTCTCAATAATAACAAGTTACCAATGTCCAGAGTTGAACCCTTCTGTCTATATAACTTTTAATTAAAACCTTAGCTTGGGGAAGAATGATTGATAGCTAGGCGAGTGAATTTAATGTTTTCAACCCGATAAGCAGAAAGTACTTAAAGACAAAGAGGTTTTTTTTTTGCCTGGATTTCAAATTGTTTCAATCGAAGACAGGGCCAGGAAAAACATTGTCGGAGAAATGTGAAGATTGCCCGGCAGATTGGTTAGAGGGGAACAAAATCAGAAATAGGAACATGAAGGACGTTTGGAAACAAAGACTGGAAACAAGAGCAATTTCAAAAAGACTTAAGAGTTTTCAGATGAATAGAGGTCACTTGAAGGTTGAGGCAGCAGGTACAGTATCCTTGGAGGAGGTCAAAGGTGCTCAGCTCAGCAAAAAGAATTGCTCTGCAGTTTAATTACATACATTGACATTGCAAATCGTTTTTATTTTCTGGGGTGAATTATTGCATTGACCATTTACGGGTCATTTCACATCACTTTAGAAAGTTGACCATCCACTCATGGGTGAGTCTAGGGCCAGAGGGCAAAGCCTCAGAATAGAAACATAGAAACAGAAACATAGAAAATAGATGCAGGAGTAGGTCATTCGACCCTTTGGGCCAGCACCGCCATTCATATATGATCATGGCTGATCATCCAAAATCAGTACCCCGTTCCTGCCTTCTCTCCATGTCATTTGATTCAATCAGCCCTAAGAGATATATGTAACTATCCGCCTGATTCCATGCTGTATGACTATGAAATGAGTTAGCTACTCCAATGTATTTATAAAATGAGTAAGGATGTGCAGATATTTAAAATATGCAGTGGCAATTAAGGAATGAATACCTGCTTGGCAAACCTGATGAGGTCTCTTAAACGTGTAGGAAGGAATTGCAGATGCCGGTTTACACCGAAGATAGACACAAAATCCTGGAGTAACTCAGCGGGATAGACAGCATCTCTGGATAGAAGGAATGGGTGACGTTTTCGGGTCGAGACCCTTCTTTAGGTCTATTAAATGTTTGGAGCTCCTAAGTGATGATTGTAAGGCATTATATCTCCAGTGCCAAAGGCACCTCCTCACTTATCTTTTGCAAAATCCCAAATACTCGAGAACCAGAGAACATCGGATTAAGGTGAGAGGGGAAAGATTAAATAGGAGACTGTGGGGGGAACATTTTCACACAGCGGGTGATCGGTATATGGAATGAGATGCCAGCTGAGGTAGTTGAAGCAGTTACTATTACACTATTTAAGATATTTGGATAGATGCATGGATATGTAAAGTCTAGAGAGATATGGCCAAACGTGGGCAGGTGGGAGTAATGTAGATGGGGCATATTGGTAGGCTTAGGCAAATTGGGCTGAAGGGCCTGTTTCCATGCTGTATGACTCTATGACATGTGTAAACAATTATGAGGAATAGACTGGGTATAAGCACAGAATCCCTTGCCCAGAGTAGATGAATCAAGGACCAGAGGACATAGGTTTAAGGTGAAGGGGAAAAGATTTAATAGGAATCTGAGGGGTAACTATTTCACACAGATGGATGATTGGAACAAGCTGCCAGAGGAGGTAGTTGAGGCAGGGACTATATGAATGTTTAAGAAACAGTTGGACAGGTACATGAATGGACCATGTTTGGAGGGATATGAGCCAAATGTCGAGATTAGTGTAGCTGGGACATAAATGTTGGCTGGGGTGGGCGTTGGGTAAAGGGCCTGTTTCCAGACTGTATCACTCTACGACTCTAAATTACTTTCTTTTTTACCCTAAGATCCACTTGCCATGGATCCATTAATGAAAAATGGAAAAGATTAGATAAATGCATGCTTCAAAAACAAAAGATAACAGTGATAAAAAACACATTATGTGACATTCTTAGAGCAATTTCTGTTTGAAATACATCAACATGTGCAAGTTCAGAATAAATTGTTCTTCTGATTATCTTGTCAGATCAGTACATTTCAAATAAATTGACCTGGGAAAACAGAAAAAAAATGAAAGAAGAGCAAAAGAAATTTTAAAAAATCTGCAATTTTATCATATTCCCGCAGGATGATATTTATAAAGACAATAAAGTATTCAACTCCTTGAAGTCACATATTGTCAGATAATTTCACAAGAAATACATAGTATCAACATAGTTATTGGAGCAAAGTTTGCATTGGTGCTCCCCAGAGGTCATTGAAGAGAGACATTGCTTTTTTAATATATATATATATATATATGTACGTACAATAATATGTCGGGTTATGCAAGGCATCTTTTTTAAAGTCTTCACAAGACTTGTAACGAAGAATGTCATAGCTAGTTGTAACTGAACATAGAGCACAGGGCATGGAACAGTACACGATGCCAAGACCAAAACGTATCTGATTCCATATATTGTATTGTATATCTTTATTGTCATTTTCCTGAGTACTCACATACCCAGAAACAAAAAAACGTTGCTCAACCAGTGTCCAGTAAAAAATAAATAGAAATAAAAATACATATATCATGAACAAATTAACACTCTACTCTCTACTAAACATCAACAGGCGTTCCGATCAGCAGCAGCACGACAGTGGCTCTGCTGCAGTGTGTCCAGATTGGTGGTTGGTGCACGATACTTTGGCAGGGGGCAAAGTCCACATATAATCCACATCCTTCCACTCCGTGCATATCCGTGTGCTTAGACAAACGTCTCGTTAATTCCCCCATCGTATCTGCTTCCACCACCACCCACAGCAATGCGTTCCAGGCTCTCACCACAACTTGGTGTAACATGTTTTCCCATGCAATTAATCCCTCTCATCTTAAAGTTATGCCCTCTTGTGTTAAATACTGTAAACCCTCGCTATAAAGGTGTGGGGAGAGGGGAATGGTGTCCATTATTGCCGATTGTCCGTTATAAGCGAGTAATGTATTACCGTCGTATGTAGTTGAAACAAAGGACAACAGATGATGGTTAGTACACAAAAGATATTCAAAGTGCTGTAGCTACTCAGCGGGTCAGGCGGAATTGCTGGAGAACATGGAAAGGTGACGTCGGGACCCTTCTTCAGTCTGCTGCGTTACCCCAGCACTTTGTGTAGTTTCACCTTAAAACTCGGCGCCGGCCTAATTGGTTGGTCTGCACCAACGAGCCCTTCTTTACTGGTTCACGCTGCTGTATTTACGGCTCACGTCGTAGCCCTGGGAACACTGCCTTCTCCGGGATGCTGCCAATGACAGGACGCACTCGGTCACCATGGGGTTCCCTCCACTCTCACCTGCTGCCGTTGTCAAGTATGTTGGTGACTCCGGGGGGAGAAGGAGGAGGGGATGGCGCCCCCACATCCTTCCTGTAATGAGGTGGCCAGAACTGCATGCAACACTCCAAGGGCGGCATGGTAGCACTGGCAGTAAAGTTGCTGCTTTACAGCATTTGCAGCGCCATAGACCTCAAATCGATCCTGGCTACGGGTGTACAAAGTTTGCACGTTGTCCCCGTGACCTGCGTGGGTTTTCTCCAAGACCTTCGGTTTCCTCCCATACTCCAAAGATGCACAGGTTTGTAGGTTAATTGGCTCAGTATGAATGTAAACTTGTCCCTAGCATGTGTAAGGTATTGTCATTGTGTGGGGGTCGCAGGTCGGTGCGGACTCGGGGGCTGAAGGGTCTGTTTCCGTGCTCTATCTCTGAATGAAATTAAACTCCATATGTGGCCTAACTTAACATAGAAACATTAGAAACATAGAAATTAGGTGCAGGAGTAGGCCATTCGCCCTTCGAGCCTGCACCGCCATTCAATATGATCATGGCTGATCATCCAACTCAGTATCCCGTACCTGCCTTCTCTCCATACCCCCTGATCCCCTTAGCCACAAGGGCCACATCTAACTCCCTCTTAAATATAGCCAATGAACTGGCCTCAACTACCCTCTGTGGCAGAGAGTTCCAGAGATTCACCACTCTCTGCGTGAAAAAAAGTTCTTCTCATCATCTCGGTTTTAAAGGATTTCCCTTTATCCTTAAGCTGTGACCCCTTGTCCTGGACTTCCCTAACATCGGGAACAATCTTCCTGCATCTAGCCTGTCCAACCCGTTAAGAATTTTGTAAGTTTCTATAAGATCCCCTCTCAATCTTCTAAATTCTAGAGAGTATAAACCAAGTCTATCCAGTCTTTCTTCATAAGACAGTCCTGACATCCCAGGAATCAGTCTGGTGACCGTCTCTGCACTCCCTCTATGGCAATAATGTCCTTCCTCAGATTTGGAGACCAAAACTGTACGCAATACTCCAGGTGTGGTCTCACCAAGACCCTGTACAACTGCAGTAGAACCTGCAGTACCTTAAGTACTATAAAGGTTTTGTTGGAGCAGATAAAAGTTAGAAGCTGAATAGATTTATTTTTTGCTGAAGGAATATGGAGAGGCCTTGTGAGAAAAAAGAGAACCATTTTAATTTGGGTGAAGGACCAAAGAGCCTTGGTCATTCAAAAGGCTTTGAATGTTGCAGGATAAACTCAGATGCTGGAACATTGAGTTTATCCTTGGTGCAGAATAAATCTAGGAATAAATAGAGGAGAAAAATTACGAATGGACAAATGTTACAATTAAACTTAAACAAAATACCGCTCAGGCCTGAGATGAGCAATTGAGGTGATTGCAGTACGATGTCGAGGATTACAAGGACTCAGACAAGATATCTCAGAATTTACTGGTGACAGAGATGTACGCCTCCTGTTAGATGAGAAGAGTCACAAGTGCATGTGTGATTACATATATATATATATATACACACACATATACATTATAAATATACATAATAGACAATAGGTGCAGGGGTAGGCCATTCGGAGACAGCACCACCATTCAATGTGATCATGGCTAATCATTCCCAATCAGTACCCTGTTCGTGCCTTCTCCCCATATCCCCTGACTCCGCTATCTTTAAGAGCCCTATCTAGCTCTCTCTTAAAAGTATCCAGAGAACCGGCCTCCACCGCCCTCTGAGGCAGAGAATTTCACAGACTCACAACTCTCTGAGAGAAAAAGTGTTTCCTTGTCTGCATTCTAAATGGTTTACCCCTTATTCTTAAACTGTGGCCCCGGTTCTGGACTCCCCCAAAATCAGGGGATGTATATATATATATATATATATATATATATATTACTAGACTAAGTGGGACACATTGGGTCCCATGTTCACACGGGAGGGCTGGTCCCCCAACACAATATTCCACCTCTCCACCAGTTAAAATATTGGTGGCCAGTGGGGAGGGGGCTTTCTGGGGTGCTAGTATGGGTGTTGTGGGCCGAAGGGACTGTTTTCCAGAGGGCTGGTATGGACATTGTGGGCCGAATGGATTCATAGGCTGGCAACTCAGTCACTCAGGGCTGGTGGGCTGGCAGATCAGTCACTCAGGGCTGGTGGGCTGGCAGCTCAGTCACTCAGGGCTGGCAGCTCAGGGCTGGTGGGCTGGCAGATCAGTCACTCAGGGCTGGTGGGCGGGCAGCTCAGTCACTTAGGGCTGGTGCGCTGGCACATCAGTCATTCAGGGCTGGTGGGCTAGCAGTTAACTCACAGCCGTTTAAGAAGGAACTGCAGATGCTGGAAAATCGAAGATAGACAAAAGTGCTGGAGAAACTCAGCGGGTGCAGCAGCATCTATGGAGTGAAGGAAATAGGCAACGTTCAGCCGAAGCCCTTCTTCAGACTCATTTAAATTTAAAATAAGCATGAACAGGTAGAGACCATGGGTCTACCAGGACAGTCAGGTTTGTGGATTTTGGGGAGAAGGTAAAATTGGGCCGTGTGGGGCTGGGGAACGATGAGGTTGGAGGCTTGGGGGGGCAGGGACCGGAGTGGATGAAGTCAGTGATGGTGCTAGAGATAGTGGCCTGGTGCTCGTCTGTGGGGTTATGGTACAGGGGTAAGTAGGAGGAGCTATCCAAGAATTGGCTCGTGGCCTCAGCTTTGTAGAAATCGACGTGCCAGTTTACCACGGCACCTCCCTTGTCGGCGGGTTTGATAGTCTGAAGAGAGGTTTCAGCCCGAAACGTTGCCTATTTCCTTCACTCCATAGATGCTGCTGCACCCACTGAGTTTCTCCAGCACTTTTGTCTACCGTTAACTCACGGCTATTCCTTGAAATTCCATTTCAAGCAGAGCGCAGGCCACCAAATTCAATTTCATAGCATTTAGAGCAGAATACAGACCACCAAACTCAATTTCACAGCATTTCAAGCAGAATGCAGGCCAACAAACTCAATTTCATATCATTTCAAGTGAAGTGCTGGCCAACACTCAATTTCATAGCATTTCAGGCAGAGTGCGGGCCACCAAATGCAATTTCACAGCATTTCAGGCAGAGTGCAGGCCACCAAATTCAATTTCACTGCATTTCAGGCAGAGTGCTGGCCAACAAACCAACCACCACTGTGATTTAGTTCAAACCAACCACCATCAACCATTTGCTGTGCTTTAGTTCAAACCAACCACATTTTCATTTTCAAACCACATTAAGGGCACTCACGGTCAGTAAAACCACACTCACAGTTTAGTAGACATGTGTTCAGTGTTATTCACAGCTCAGACTGAGAGACGTGACCCTCTTACTTCCCCCATCTTGCAGAGACTGACTGAGGCACTCGACACTTCCGGATTTTATAGGCCCTCCGGAAGGAGCGTGGCCTTCAGGGCAGAGAACCTTACAATTTTTTAAACACTAATAACTTTTATTTTTCATCGATGGGAAAAGTCCTCTTTTCCTGCGCAGCGGTGGGGGATTCTGAGTGAGATGGCCAAAAATCACAGCCGTAAGTGGCAGCCTTTTTTCTAAAATCAATATACAGAACAACAGGAAGTGGTCAAGATCAGACTTTTAGTAATATAGATGTCACACAGGGAAATCATACATGATTACGACAGTTAATGCAAAAGAGAAAGGAGGAGACTGAGTGCAGAGTATAATGCTACAGCTACTTAGAAACCACAGGTAAAAAAACGTGTAAGTGTCGATTCAAGGTCACGGGGAGAACGTACAAATTCCGTACAGACAGCACCAGTAGTCAAGATCGAACCCGGGTCTCTGGTGTTGTAAGGCAGCAACTGTGCGGCACCGTGCTGCCCTGTTATTGAGTCAGGTGGCACGTACGTTCAAACTTTTATATAATCTCTCTGACGGGAGCAGAAGATGAAAGAATAACTCGGGTGTTGAATCTCGGCTGCTTTCCCGAGGCATTGTGAAGTGTAGATGAGTGTGGATATCACGGGGTGGTGATGGATGAGGGTGGGGGAAGCAGTTTTGCTTGATGTTCGGAGTCTATGGCTCTCTGCGATTTATTGCAGTCTTGGGCCAAGTAGTTGCCAAACCAAGTTGTGATGCCTCCCAATAGGATGCTTTCTTACAGACAAAATCAATTAGGAGATTCAGGATATAATTAATCATAAGCACAAGATGTTCTTGGATCAAAAATTCCACGAGGCTTCAAGAGAAATTACAAGGTGGAAAGGCAAATGAAGGTTGAAGTCCAACAAAAGACATGAACATCATTACAAGTGGTAATGGAACGAAGACAGAACTTCCAGCAATTCACTGATGAATAGGACATTTGTGGACTGTTTAAAACCCCTGTCCCACAGTACGAGTTCATCCCAAGAGTTCTTCCAAGTTTGCCCTGATTTAAACTTGGAGATTTACGGTAATGGCCACTCGTCGGTACTCGGGGCTCTCGTGGACATATTTCATCATGTTGAAAAATCTTCACGAGTCTTCCGTGCTTACCTGCCATTAGCGAGTCTTCCCGAGTACCTGCCGTTAACGTTACGAGGCGCTAAGAGATGTCCCCGAGCTCCGACGTACCCGCTACGTTCATTCTCTGTGCTTCTCATGAGTTTGATTTTTTTAAATTCCGGGAGAGCTCTTGGAATGAACTTGCACCATGGGACAGGGCTATTAGGCTGTTGAAGCTGTTCAGAGAAGCCAAAAAGGAGAGATTCTATGAGCAGAATTAGGCCATTCGGCCCATCAAGTCTACTCCTCCATTCAATCATCACTAATCTATCTTTCCCTCTCAACCCCATTCTCCTGCCTTCCACACATTTCCCCTGATACCCGTACCAATCAAGTATCTGTTAATCTCCGTCTTTAAGATATCCATTGACTTGACCTCTACAAGGTGCAGTTAGAAAAAGCACCTTGACCACCTCTGAAACTCAGAGCATATGAGAAAGATGCTTCATCCTGTGAATCTCTGGCGCACAGCTACTTAAAATGGACAGACAATGCTTAGGTAATGCAAAGGTGGTTGAGAGGGTCACCTCCTTTAAGTTCCTCGGGACCACCATACATCAATCCCTATCACGGGAGCTCAACACCAGTCTCATAAACAGTAAGTGCCACCAGCAACTCTACTTCCGGCGGCAGCTTAAAAAATTCAGGGTCGGTCGACCAGCCATGACCCACTTCTATAGGTCTACCATAGAAAGCATACTCACATTCTCTATGCTTGTCTGGTATGGTCACACAACCTCGCAGGATAAGATTCGGCTGGAGAGAATAGTGCGCCGAGCTTCTAAGATCATCGGTTGCAGCAGAGTTCCCACAGTGACATCACTTTACTCAACAAAACTCACCAGAAAGGCCAAAAAAAATCATAGCAGATCACTTTCACCCGTCACATTACCTCTTTAATCTCCTCCCATCAGGCAGGAGATATAGCATTAAAAGTAAAACATCTCGCTTCAGAGACAGCACCTATCTCCAAGCCATCAGATATTTGAATTTGCACTAATCATTTTGCACTTTCTTTTGCACTTGTACTTACGCTTAGAAACATAGAAATTAGGTGCAGGAGTAGGCCATTCGGCCCTTCGAGCCTGCACCGCCATTCAATATGATCATGGCTGATCATCCAACTCAGTATCCCGTACCTGCCTTCTCTCCATACACCCTGATCCCCTTAGCCACAAGGGCCACATCTAACTCCCTCTTAAATATAGCCAATGAACTGGCCTCAACTACCCTCTCTGGCAGAGAGTTCCAGAGATTCACCACTCTCTGTGTGAAAAAAGTTCTTCTCATCTCGGTTTTAAAGGATTTCCCCCTTATCCTTAAGCTGTGACCCCTTGTCCTGGACTTCCCTAACATCGGGAACAATCTTCCTGCATCTAGCCTGTCCAACCCCTTAAGAATTTTGTAAGTTTCTATAAGATCCCCTCTCAATCTCCTAAATTCTAGAGAGTATAAACCAAGTCTATCCAGTCTTTCTTCATAAGACAGTCCTGACATCCCAGGAATCAGTCTGGTGAACCGTCTCTGCACTCCCTCTATGGCAATAATGTCCTTCCTCAGATTTGGAGACCAAAACTGTACGCAATACTCCAGGTGTGGTCTCACCAAGACACTGTACACTGCAATAGAACCTCCCTGCTCCTATACTCAAATCCTTTTGCAATGAAAGCTTAATATGACGCTGCTTCCTGTATATATTGTCCTTCATTCGGTATTGTCTGTATTATTTATTGTGGTGTATGTGGTGGTTTTATTGTACTTTATTGTATCTGTCTGAGAGCGAACCAAGACACATTCCTATCAACTTGTTGACATGGCAATAAATTTCTTGAATCTTGAATCTTGAGATCAGGCAGCATCTCTAAGGAAATGAATCTGTGACATTTCAGGTCAGAATCGTTCTTTAGTCTAAAGAAGGGTCCCAACCCAAGATCTCAATTATCCTTTTTCTCCAGAGATGTTGCCTAACCCACTGAGTTACTCCAGTATTTTGTGTCTTATGTTGGTATAAAACAGCATCTTCAGCAGTTTCTTTTTTATAATATTTTGTCTGCTTCAAATGGGGACTGAACATCAGGGAAGGCACTGAGCTCCGTGTGTCTCGATGGCAACTCATCTGCACTAACTGCCACAACTGCGGCAGATGGCGCGAATTCTTCATGAAAAAAATAAAATGCAGGAAACTGTCAACACATCAGGCAGCAAATGTGGAGCGAGAAACCGAGTGCATGTTTCAAATTGAACGGCCTTCATCCCAAACCAGAATGAGAAGTGTCCAACAACTCTCACCAACTTCCTCAGATGCACCATAGAAAGCATTCTATCAGGATGCATTACATCACGTTTTGGGAACAGCTCCATCCAAGACCACCAGAAATTGCAGCGAATTGTGGACACATCCCAGGCTATCAAATAAGCCAACCTCGCTTCCATTGACTCCATCTATACTTCACGATGTCTCGGCAAGGCCAACAACATAATCAAGGATGAGTCTCACCCCAGTCACTCCCTCTTCTCCCCTCTCCCATCAGGCAAGAAGTACAAAAGTGTGAAAATGCACACCTCCAGATTCAGGGAGAGTTTCTACTCAATTATTATCAGGCAACTGAACCATCCTACCAACAACTAGAGAGCTGTCCTGAGCTACCTCATTGGAGATCCTCCTCGGATTATCTTTATTGTGCACTAAACGTTATTCTCTTTATCATGTTTCTGTACGCTGTGGATGGCTCGATTATAATTATATATAGTCGTTCCGCTGACTGGTTAGCATGCAACAAAAGTTTTTCACTGTATCTCAGTGCACATGACAATACACTGAAACTAAACTAAACTAAACTGAGAGAAAACAAATTAACTTTAAGCTGCAAGGAGGATGAGGGGAGGATGAATAGGATAAGGTTATCATGTGATCAAAGGTTTGCATATTATTTTCTTGAATATGGATCCAACATAGGACACATCGTTTGATGGCACTGGGCCTGTACTTGGTAGTGTTTAGAAGGATGAGGGGGACACCTCATTGAAACGTATCGAATAGTGAAAGGCTTGGATAGAGTGGATGTAGAGAGAATGTTTCCACCAGTGGGGAGTTTAGGACAGGGGTTCCCAACCTTTTTCATCACGTTTACCCCTGGCAACTTTAGTACCGTGTAAAAGGCCATTCTCACGTTACGAGCTGACGCAAGAGGTAACCCGAGTGAAGGGGTCGTGGTTGAGCACGATATAACAAGTGAAAGATCAAGAGGTTAACCGAGTTCCCACGGGTAGACGGCAGTTTCCCGTTTACTTGTCATTTCTGCGATGTTCCCAGTTCGTCTCCCGAGTTACTCTTGAGCCAATCCTGATTGAAGTTTTGTTTTAATAAGCAACAGTGTTATGTTTTAATAAGCAACAGTGTTAAAGAAGACCTCTCCATCCTGTGGCTTTGTTTTAAAGATATAATTCAGAGCGGCCGCATCTATTGATGTGACCTACAAAGGGAAAATGCGCACCATCCAGTGCCAGAGCAGTTATACTTATGATTTGTTTGAAACACACAGGTTTGATATGTTTTAATTGAATTTACTGCCATGTCTACACACTGCGGGGAGATGGGAGATTAAATCTTTGAATGTGGACGGATGTGCACATCAGATTGTTGTGAGACGGAGCTCAAGGTTCGCCTCCTGAGTTGCTTTGGTGCCCAGGCGTGAGTTGAGATGGAGAGAGGTCGGGGGGGCGTCATTAATCTGTCTGGGGTGACATGGCTCTTGGGTTAGGCTGGGATCATTCTCTGCGGGGTGATTTTAGTGCGGGAGACAAGTGTAGGAGAGGTGTACTGACTGTGTGGGCAGAACTTTGGAAGTGATTGCCCACCAGTCTTAAAAGCCGCTGTGTCTCCCTGTCCCTGGGATAGCAGGGGGAGACCAAACAGCACAATACCCCCCACCCCCTCCAACTCCAGAGGAATCCGCTCCCCAATGGGCCGCCACGGCGACAAGTGGCAGTTCGCCCACAGCCCGAGCTGCGCCCCCTCATCCGCCACCCCAAGAACAAGACGCACCTTGCACACCATCAGCTTCTGCCCCTACAGGGAGCGAGTTCCTCTGGAGTTAGAGCGGGGCTGGGCTGGAGTTGCTGCTGGCTGTGGGTCTCTGGGGTCTCTGTGCTTGCAGTGGGCCTGGGGGTCGGTGTCCCGTTGGTCCTGACGTCTCCGGCAACCCCCCTGGACAGGAGCTGAGACTGGGAACTGTACCGCCCTTGCCCCCTCCCTCTGCAACAGCAAACAACCACACTCTCCTGCTCACCTGCAAGGGCGGTACAGTTCCCAGTCTCAGCTCCTGTACAGGGGGGTGGCCGGAGACGTCAGGACCAACAGGAACCCGCTCCCCGATGGGCCGCTACGGCGACAAGTGGCAGTTCGCCCACAGCCCGAGCTGCGCCCCCTCATCCGCAACCCGGGTTCTTCTGGAGTTGGAGCGGGGCTGGGCTGGAGTTGCTGTTGGCTGTGGGTCTCTGGGTTCTCCGTGCTTGCAGTGGGCCTGATGGGCCTGGGGGTCGATGTCCCATTGGTCCTGACGTCTCCGGTGACTGGCACGTACCTGCTGGCATCGCCGACGTGAGGACAGTGCAAAGCCCCCGCGCTGGTGCAATGGGCTGGAGAGGGGAGGGAAGGGGTCACACACATGGCCGGGAAGCAGAGGGGTGTAGGTGGGGGTGGTGACAGATGGGGCCAACAATGAGTGGAGAAAGACAGAAACACCGACGTGCAAAGGAGACCTACAACAGTGCATGATCTCTCTCGCGTGGCAGGTGACTGTCGCAGGGAAACTGAAGGGAGCGAAAATCTGCTGCTGCCTGCCCGCTGAGTTAAAGAGTTCCCACGGTAGACTCACGATACACTAAGGTAAACGCACGGGCCACTACGTTCTTAAATCGAGTTAAAATGTTTCAATTATTAACCACAAGAGTAAAATTGACTTGTGGAAAATTTCAAACATGATTGATTTTTTTGCAAGAGTAGACAAGTTACACGAGAACTTGCCGTTAGCGCCACGATGCACTACGTTGCGTCCACGAATGTCGTACGTTAATCGTACGTTATAACCACGAGGTTTAACTCGGGTTACCTCTTGTGTCAGCTCGTAACGTGAGAATGGCCTAACAATGTTATTTCACTTATTTATGATCAACTAATGATGAACAGATACCGGTATACCAGAATCAAACACAGTCAGTCAATGAGAAAAAATATGTACAAATCCATAATCAACAAATTTACCCCCAGGGTAGGCAAATTGTACCCCTGGGAGCCCTTGGTCTAGGACTAGAGGTTATAGCCTCAGAATTAAAGGATGTTCCTTTAAGAAGGAGATGAGGAAGAATTTATTTAGTCAGACGGTGGTGAATCTGTGGAATTCTTTGCAGAGAAGTCTGTAGAGGCCAAGTCAATGGATATTTTTAAGGCAGAGATAGATAGATTCTTGATAATTACGGTGTCAAGGGTAAAGGGGAGAAAGCAGGAGAATGGGGTTCAGAGGAAGAGATAGATCAGCCATGAATGAATGGCAGAGTAGACTTGATGGGCCGAATGGCCTAATTATGCTCCTATCACTTATGACCTTATGACTTTATGATCAACAACTGAAAGATCTGGATTGAGAGCAAGTCATCCTCAGTACTGAAGGAATGTCTAAAAAAACACTAACAGTGACTTGCAGAATAAACTCTTTCACTGGTTGGAAAGCTAACATTTTTAGACAGACTATTGAACCAAATACACAAAGCCCAAAATAATCGTTTTATTGGAAAACTATGGACACCAAGCTGTCCGATCAATGATCCTGTCCCATTCTCAAGCAAGAATGTCAGTCAGTGAATTACCAATAGGTCTTCAGAGACCAAGAAGTCCTGTCTACATTTGAGATGGAAGGCACTGAAAATACAGTTTGGTTTCAGCCTTAGAGAATATTGCGCTAATCTCCCCCAGGCAGTTTATTTATCTCAGAGTTTGATTCACCCAGTGTATGATAGCCTATGATAGCTGTCGTCTATTCATTGTTCCAGTAAATTCCAGTTTTAGTTTCAGTTTTTGTTTTAGTGTTACAGCACAGAACCAGGCCCTTCGCCCCACCATATCTGCGCCGACTAGTGATCCCCGTACATTAAGGGCGGCTCCGTGGCGCAGCGGTAGAGTTTCTGCCTTACAGCACTTACAACGCCAGAGACCCGGGTTCGATCCTGACTCTGGGTGCTTGTCTGTATGGAGTTTGTTCGTTCTCCCCTTGACCTGAGATCTTCGGTTTCCTCCCACACTCCAAAGACGTACATGTTTTTAGGTTAATTGGCTTGGTATAAGTGTAAATTGTCCTTACTATGCGAGTTGGGTAGTGTAAATGTGCGGGGATTGCTGGGCGGCGCAGACTCGGTGGCTGAAGGGCCTGTTTCCGGGCTGTATCTCTAAACTTATACTAAACTTATAAACTAACACTATCCTACGCACAAGGGACAAATTGCAATTTTTACCGAAGCCAATTAAACTACCAACCTGCATGTCTTTCGAGTGTGGGAGACAGCACCCGTGGTCAGAATCGATCCTGGGTCTCTGGCACTATGAGGAAGCAACTCTACCACTGTGCCCTTGTGCCGCCCTTTAAGAAGGAAACTCCTGCATACCTTCAGGCTTCAGGCATTTGCTCTGCCACGGTGCTGGTCTGTCAGCACGATAACACGACGGTGACAAATGGCCACATTTTCGCAACATTTCCTGATGATGTGACGATCATGCTTCAGGGCCACCATCAGCATCAATCTGACAGAGCTTTATCCTGAGGGTTTCACCCATCCCAATACGGAACCAATGACCATGAACAATCTAGACAGACACAAAATGCTGGAGTAACTCAGCAGGTCAGGCAACATCAGAAGAAATGTCTCGACCCAAAACGTCACCTATTCTTTTAATCCAGAGATGAGTTACTCCAGAATTCAGTGTCTCTCTTTGTTGTAAACCAGCATCTGCAGTTCTTTCCTGCACACCATGCACAATGTGTTGGTCGATGGTACATTCAAGGAGTCATAGAGCACAGACACATGCCCTTTCACCCATCATATCCGCATCGGCCTTTCTGCCCAGCTACACTAATCTCACCTGTCTGCATTAGGACTACATCCCTCTGTACCGTACCTATTTAAGTGTCTATCTAAATGCTTGTAAAACGTAATAATTATATCTGATCCTAACGTCTCCTCTGATAGTTCATTCTAGATATCAGTTTTGTTTTAGATCATAATCATACTTTACTTTATTAGCTACGTATGTTTTGCAACATACGAGGGATTTGATTTGCCATACAGTCATACCATTAAAAAGCAACAAAACACACAAAATACATTTTAACATGAACATCCACCACAGTGACTCCTCCACATTCCTAACTGTGATGGATGGCGAAAAAAGTTCAATCTCTTCCCTACTTTGTTCTCCCGTGGTCGGGGCCCTGTGCCTTCCGTTGATGGGATGTTCTTGGCTCCCGTACCCGGCGGTCGGGCCCTCCGCGTCGAGGCGATCAAGCTCCGCATCGGGGGGGGAGAGTCACCCCGATCCCGGGTCAGGGCTGCTTGAACCTTCTGCGTCGTTTGGAGCTTCCCGACATCGGTCTCTACCCAAGACTGCGAGCTCCTCGATGGTGAAATCCGCAGGCCGCGGTTGCAGTGTAGATTCCAAGGAAGGGATCGACTCTGATGGTAAGTCCACACACCGCAGTGGAACTCAAAGCCAGACTCGAGCAAGGCCGCCGGCTCCATGATGTTAGGCCGCAGAGCGACCGGAGATACGATCCGGAAAACAATTTAAACCAACATCTGCAGTTCTTTCCTACACATATTCAGTTTAGTTCAGTTTAGTTGATTGTCACTGTACCTCAGTACAATGACAAGTTTTTGTTGTGTGCTATCCAGTCAGCAGACAGACAATACACAATTACAGTCTGAAGAAGAGTTTCGGTCCGAAACGTTGCCTATTTCCTTCGCTCCATAGATGCTTCCGCACCCGCTGAGTTTCTCCAGCTTTTTTGTGTAACACAATTACAATTGAGCCATTTACAGTGTATAGATACATGATAAGGGAATAATGTTTAGTGCAATGTAAAGCCAGAATAGTCAGATCAAGGTGAGTCCAAGGATCACCAAAGAGGTAGATAGTAATTCAGTATTGCTTTTTGGTTGTGGTAGGATGGTTCAGTTGCCTGATAACAGCTGGGAACAAACTGTCTCTGAATCTGGTGTGTGTTTTCACACTTCTATTCGTTTTGCCTGATCGGAGATGGGAGCAGAGGGAGTGGCAAGGGTGCGACTCGTTCTTGATTATGCTGCTGGACTTGCTGAGGTAGCGTGAAGTATAAATGGAGTCAATGGAAGGGAGGTTGGTTTGTGTGATGGTCTGGGCTGCGTCTACAATTTGCTGCTATTTCTTGCGATCTTCGATGGAACTGTACCCAAACTGAGCTGTTATGCATCCTGATAAAATGCTTTCCATGGTGCATCTGCAGACATTGGTGAGAGTTGTAAGGGACATGCCAAACCTCCTAAGCCATCTAAGGAAATAGCGGTGTTGGTGTACGTTCTTAGTCGTTGTTTGGTCGTTCAATCACAATGTTGTTCAAACAAACTGTTCAATTTGATTTTGGAAGAGTTACTTCTTAATGCATATGCCTTCCTTCTATTCTCCTTAGCATTAGAAAGAACAACCTGCCCGGCATTCTGTTCGTGCAGTATTCACTGTGTTTTGTGAAGATATGCTTCATTTTCTGACAAAATGAACAAGAAACAGATGTTGTAGAGTCATTGAGTCATCAAGCACTACAGCACAGAAAGAGGTCCATCAGACCAACTCATTTATGCAAGTCAAGTCAAGTCAAGTTTATTTGTCACATACACATACGAGATGTGCAGTGAAATGAAAGTGGCAATGCTCGCGGATTTTTTGTGCAAAAGACAAACAACAAAACAACCAAACAAATTATAAACACAATCATAACACACATATTCTTTTACATAATAAATAATAGAAGGAAAAACGTTCTGTAGAGTTAGTCCCTGGTGAGATAGGTGTTTACAGTCCGAATTGCCTCTGGGAAGAAACTCCTTCTCAACCTCTCCGTTCTCACCGCATGGCAACGGAGGCGTTTTGCTGATCAAAACGCTGACCAAAATATCTGTCTGAAGTGGCCTCATTTGCCTGCACGTGGCCCATGTACCTCTAAACCTCTGAAGAAAGTTCTCCACCCGAAACATCGCCTATACATGTTCTACAGAGATGCTGCCTGACCTGCTGAGTAGACCAGCACTTTTTGTCCATTCTCTTCTATCGTTTTATGTCTGAATGTCTTTTGGACATTGTAATTGTTCCTGCCTCGTTTCTTGTACCCACCACCTTCTGTGTGGAAACAGTTGCCACTCATAATCCGTTTTAACTTTCCTCTCTCAATTAGAACCAATGCTCTCTGGTTCATGATTCATTCCCCTTCTCTGGGTAAAAGGATTTGTACAATGACCATATAACCATATAACCATATAACAATTACAGCACGGAAACAGGCCATCTCGACCCTTCTAGTCCGTGCCGAACACATAATCTCCCCTAGTCCCATATACCTGCGCTCAGACCATAACCCTCCATTCCCTTCCCATCCATATAACTATCCAATTTATTTTTAATGATAAAAACGAACCTGCCTCCACCACCTTCACTGGAAGCTCATTCCACACAGCTACCACTCTCTGAGTAAAGAAGTTCCCCCTCATGTTACCCCTAAACTTCAGTCCCTTAATTCTCATGTCATGTCCCCTTGTTTGAATCTTCCCTACTCTCAGTGGGAAAAGCTTTTCCACGTCAACTCTGTCTATCCCTCTCATCATTTTAAAAACCTCTATCAAGTCCCCCCTTAACCTTCTGCGCTCCAAAGAATAAAGCCCTAACTTGTTCAACCTTTCTCTGTAACTTAGTTGCTGAAACCCAGGCAACATTCTAGGAATTGACCCTGTCAATTCCTCTCACAACTTTATAAACCTCTGTAAGATCACCCCTCATCCTCCAGTTCTCCATGATGTTGTACGTTTTGAGAAGGCTCCACTCCATCAACGCCTGCAGTAAGTAGCCAGTTCCATCTTCTTTGCTGCCGTGTGCTGGGGCAACAGGGTGAAGGCCGTGGATGTCAACAGGATTAACAAGCTCATCAGCAAGGCTGGTTCCAGACTGGGGCAGAGTTGGGTTCATGGGAGGTGGTCTTGGAGGGGAGCATCCTGGACAATACAGCTCACCCCCTCCATGACACACTGGTCAACCTGAGGAGCAACTTCAGCAACAGGTCGGAGATGCAGTACAGAATGCCACAGGAGATCCTTCTTCCCTGTGGCTATCAAACTGTATAACTCCTCCCCCTTCGATCGTGGGGTAGACTGAATCCCCTTCACCTCCACCCCCCACTGCCCCCCAATCTTTGCACATCCCCAATCCTTTCCACTCATCTTTTTAATATAATGTTTCATGTATCTTGCTTTTTATGTCTGTTGGCATTATTCTTGTGAAATCTTCTCTGCACCTTTTCCAGCTTTCCTATAACAGGGTGACGAAAACTGATCACAATATGGCCTGAACAATGTGAGTCACAAACACTTAGGCGCAAACGCAACCAGGGGGTGAAAATAAATGTAAGACAGAGGCACAAGTAACTACAGATGCTGGAAAAAAAGTGGGGAGTGGAGAAGGTAACAAATTGGAAGACGTGTTCAGGTAAAAGGGAGGAGAAGTTGGAAGGACTAAAGGTCATTAAGCTGGAACAGTACAGAGAAGATTTACGAGACTGTTGCCAGACCTCAAGGGCCGAAGCTATAGGGCAAGCTAAAACTTTGTTCCTTGGAATAGAACCATAGAAACATAGAAAATAGATGCAGGAGTAGGCCATTCGTCCCTTAGAGCAAGCAGTGCCATTCAATATGATCACGACTGATCATCCAAAATCAGTACCCCGTTCTTGATTTTTCCCAATATCCCTTGATTCCGTTAGCCCTAAGAGCTAAATCTAACTCTCTCTTGAAAACTGAAATGTTCTGAAACTGAAACATCTTGAAATGTAGGAGGCTGAGGGGTTTTCGTGTAGAGGTGTATAACATCATCAGGGGAATTGTTAAGGTGAATGCATAGTCTTTAACCAAGGTCAGGGGATGCAAGAACCCGAGGACAGAGGTTTATGGTGGGAGGAAAAGATTTATTAGGAACCCGAGGAACAACCTTTTCACTCAGAACATGGTTTGTATATGAATGAGGTGCCAGAGGAGGCAGGTGAGGCATGTACAATAACAACGTCTAAAAGACACTTGGGCAGGTGCATATGTAAGATAGGTTTAGAGTGATATGGACCAAACATGGGCAAATGGGACTAGCTGAGTATAGAAGTTGGGATGTAATGTTAAAATTGTACAAGGCATTGGTGAGGCCAATTCTGGAGTATGGTGTACAATTTTGGTCGCCTAATTATAGGAAGGATGTCAACAAAATAGAGAGAGTACAGAGGAGATTTACTAGAATGTTGCCTGGGTTTCAGCAACTAAGTTACAGAGAAAGGTTGAACAAGTTAGGACTTTATTCTTTGGAGCGCAGAAGGTTAAGGGGGGACTTGATAGAGGTTTTTAAAATGATGAGAGGGATAGACAGAGTTGACGTGGAAAAGCTTTCCCACTGAGAGTAGGGAAGATTCAAACAAGGGGACATGACATGAGAATTAAGGGACTGAAGTTTAGGGGTAACATGAGGGGGAACTTTACTCAGAGAGTGGTAGCTGTGTGGAATGAGCTTCCAGTGAAGGTGGCGGAGGCAGGTTCGTTTTTATCATTTAAAAATAAATTGGATAGTTATATGGATGGGAAGGGAATGGAGGGTTATGGTCTGAGCGCAGGTATATGGGGAGATTATGTGTTCGGCACGAACTAGAAGGGTCGAGATGGCCTGTTTCCGTGCTGTAATTGTTATATGGTCATATGGTTATATAGCTTAGCTGGAGCATTTTGGTTGGCATGGATTCGATGGGCCAAAGGGCCTGCTTCCATGTTGTATGACTCTATGACTTACAAGACAATCATTTAATTTGCTGCAATTCAATATGGCTTGCCTTTGTGTGAGGTTGATGGTCTTTAAGAACAACCGTTTTGCAAAATACTTCTTCCCCCTTTGGTTTAATTGGCAAGTCCCTCTTAAATATCAAGCTATTCTGCCAGTTCATTAGGATGACTGTGCTAATTAACAGAACAGACTTAATGTTCATCAGCACTATAGGAAAGAAAGGCTTGGCATTTATATTGAACTTTTCATAGCTTCAAGTCATTCCAAATGCATGACATCCTATTAATTACTGTTGAAATGCAGTCAAAGTTTCAAAGTAGGAATAATAGTGATGTGTTAATGCACAGCAAGCTCCTAGAAACATAATTCCAATATAGATCAAATTACCTTAATTTTGTAAATTTGATTAAGGGATGTTAAGTCTAACTTTGCACTCTGTTACAGTTTAGTTTATTGTCATGTGTACCGAGGTACAGTGAAAAGCTTTTGTTGCAAGCTATCCAGTCAGTGGAAAGACAATAGTGATTTGAGCCATTCGCAGTGTATATATACATGATAAGAGACTTTTTGATGTGTATTTGTGGCCTTTATGTTTATGTTTTCATTCAACATAAGGCATCTCTGATAGTGTAGGACAGGACTATGGATAGGAATGAACAGCAGATGCTGGTTTACACCAAAGTTATGGGGCTGTCCCACTGTATGAGCTAATTCAAGAGCTCTCCCCGGTTAAAAAAAAAAAATCAAACTCGTGGAAGCACGTAGAATGTACATAGTGGGTACGTTGGAGCTCGGGGCGTCTCTTATCGGCTCGTAACGCTAACGGCAGGTACTTGGGAAACGCGGTAAGCTCGGGAAGACTCGAAGATTTTTCAATATGTTGAAAAATGTCCACGAGAGCCCCGAGTACCCACGAGTATGAATCAGAGGAAACTCGGGAGAACTCTTGAATTAGCTCGTACAGTGGGACAGCCCCATTATTCCATCATTTTATGTCTATCAGTAAGAGTTGGACTTGGCATCATCTTGTGGGGTGAAGGGCCTGACAATGTGGGGCAAAGGACCTGTTCCTGTGCTGTATTGTGAAATGCTGTGAAATATTTGGTAGATTTTTTACGCACAGATTTCATGAACTTCAATTCATAATTTGCTGTTGTTAAAAACTTTTACCATGATCCCAGTCTGATTTTGCAGGTATAAACAATATTTTTTTTAAATGCTGATAGCATTCAGCAAATCAGGCAGCAGCTACATTTGAAAAACATTTGGACAGGTATATGGATAGGAAAGGTTTAGAGTGATATGGGCCAATACACAGTTAGGTGTTGGAACCAGCAACACAGCTCCAAATCGGGTTAGTGGGTGGGTGATTATGGAGTGAAATCTGCAGCATTAGAAAATCAGGTAGAGGTTGTTGGTTTGGGAGGTGCTGTCGGATTAGTTTTCTTTCAGAGAAGAAACAGGCCCTTTGGCACGCCAGGACTGTGCCGACCAGCAATCCCAGCAATATTAACACTGTCCTACACCCACTAGGGACAAGTTTTACATTTACCAAGCTAATGTTACATTTGAAGCGAAGATCTCAGAGAAAACCCACGCAGGTCATGTGGAGAACATACAAACTCTGTACAGACAGCACCCGCAATCGCGATCGAAACCCGGGTCTCCAGCGCTGCATTCGCTGTAAGGCAGCAACTCTACCGCTGCACCACCGCAGCTTGGGTGAGTAACTGTGCATCGCAGTCATTGCACACCAGTAATGGAAGAGATGTACGCCACAGATCCTTTATCCCTGTGTAAACTGTACAACTCCTCCCCCTTCTGTCGTGGGGTAGACTGACACACATCCCCTCCCCCCCGTCCAAATACCCTTTAAATATTGTTATTGTACCTGCCTCAACTATCTCCTCTGGCAGCTCCCCCTGTGTGAAAAAATGCTCCTCAGGTCCCTATTAAATCTTTCCCCCTCTAACCTTAAACCTATGTCTGCTGGTTCTTGATTCCCCTAGGCTGGGTAAGAGACTCTTTGCATCCCCCAATCTATTCTCCTCATGATCTTATACACTTCTATAAGATTATCCCTCAGCCTCCTGGAATAAAGTTTCTAGCCTGTCCAATCTCCCCCTGTAGCTCAGACCCTGAAATCCTGGCAACATCCACATAATCTTCTCTGCACAGTGCCAACAATGGCACAAGATTTACATGGCTGTTGCTTGATGGTGATGCAGTTCTTGAGTGTAGTTGGACTTGCACTCATCCAGGTAAGTTGATAATATTTCTGAACACTTGGGTCCTGTGAAAAGGTCTTGGGGTACCATGAAGCAAGTCACTCAATACAAGGCACCCAGTTTCTGACATGCACTGGTAGTCACGCCATTTATGTAGCTGGTCCAGTTGAGTAACTGCTCAATGGTGCCCCCTGTAGGATATTTTCAGTGGTGGAAGACCTGATGATGACAATGTCATTGAACATCAAGGGTAAGCATTTAGAATCTTTCTCCCCGCTGATTATCAATGCCTGTTTTATTTCCTGTAGAGTTTGGAATTGAACATTGAGCAATCATTAACAGACTTTCCTACTTTAACATAAAGAGGGAAGTAAAGTCACAAGTTCACAAGTTATAGGCTGATCTCTGCCTCCTCCCCATAAGTCATTAATGAAGCTGGTGGAGGTGGGTGGACAAGAGACACTGCACTGAGGAACACCTGCAGGGATGTCCTATGGCTGACACCATCAATTGCCGTGCTTCTCCTTGATGCCCCCTGACTTCAGATCTACCAATGTGCTTTTGATGTTTACATTTATTTACTATTGTTTTGTGTGTATTCTTTTTAAATGTGCTGCAATGGCAACTTGAATTTCACTACATCAATTGGTGTATGTGACAATAAATGAACCTTTGAACCTTTGAACCTTTGATGCAACACAAGGACTAATGATGCTTTGAGATAAAGGGAAGGCATTCTCACCTTACCTCTGGCAATCATCTCAATTGCCCATGTTTGCAGCAAGGTGTATAACACGTTCTGGAGTCATGTTGTACTGGTGAAATTTCAAACTGCATCTCACTGAAAAGCTTGTTGGTGAGTAAATTAGTGGTTGCACTGTCAATTACCCCTTTCATCGCGTTGATGGTGAAGTCATAAAGTCATACAGCATGGAAAACAGGCCCTTCAGCCCAACCTGCCCACACCGACCAACATGTCTTATCCACACTAGCCCCACTTGCCTGTGTTTGGTCCATATCCCTCTAAACCGATCCTATCCATGTACCTGTTAAAATGTTTCTTAGCATTTACAAGAATGATCCCAGGATTGAGTAGGCCAACCTATGATGAGCGTTTGTTAGAATGGGCCTGTAACTCGCTGGAGTTGGGAAGAATGAGGGGGGACCTCATTGAAACATATAGAATAGTGAATGAATGAATGAAAACTTTATTGTCATTCAGATATACACCTAGACACAGTGTACCTTGAACGAAATTTCGTTGCATTTGCCTCTCCAAAATCAGGTAATAGTAAAAAGTGCTAGGTGCGTCCATAAAAACGCTTCATGTGCATGGTTCTGGAAAATAAATATATATAAAAAGTTTTTAAAAAGTGTCGATATTTAAAAAGTTCTAGCCTCGGTTTTGTTGATTGTTCAGTAATCTTATGGCCTGGGGGATGAAGCTGTTGCAGAACCTGGTTGTCCCGCTCTTCATGCTGCGGTACCTCCTCCCAGAGTTAAGCAGTATAAACAGTCCAAATTGTGGGTGTGTGGGGGCTCTGGTAATGCCCTTAGCTCTAATCAGACAGCGCTTGTACCCCATGTCCATGATGGAAGGAAGAGAAGTCCCAATGATTTTTTCCGCTGTCCTCACCACTCTCTGAAGGCACTTCCAGTCCGCAGCTGTACAGCTGCCGCACCACGTAGAGTTGAGAAGAATGAGGGGGGACCGCATTGAAACATATAGAATAGTGAAAGAGTGTATGTGGAGAGAATGTTTACGCTAGTGGGAGAGTCTAGGACTAGAGGTCATAGTCTCAGAATTAAAGGACGTTCCGTTAAGAAGGACATTAAGAGAAATGTATTTAGTCAGAGGGTGGTGAATCTGTGGAATTCTTTGCCACAGAAGGCTGTGGAGGCCGTCAGTGGATATTTTAAAGACATTGATAGATTCTTGATTAGTACAATTGTCAGAGGTTATAGGGAGAAGGCAGAAGAATGGGGTTTGGAGGGAGAGATAGATCAGCCTTGATTGAATGGCAGAGTAGACTTGATGGGTCGAATGGCCTAATTTTACTCCTACCACATATGACTGCTATAGTGCCTGACTCAACTACCTCCTCCAGCAGCTCGTTCCGTATACCCACCATATCCATAATCCCTCAGGTTCCTATTAAATCATTCCCCCCTCACCCTAAACCTATGTCCTCTGATTCTCGATTCCCCTACTCTAGGGAAAATACATGGTTTTGTACACCTCTATGAGATCACCCCTCATCCTCTTGCCCTCCAAGGAACAGAGTCCTAGCCTGCTCAACCTCCCCCTATAGGTCAAACCATTGAGGCCTGGCAACATCCTCGTGGATCTTCTCTGCTCCCTTTCCAGCTTGACAACACCTTTCCAAAAACATGGTGCCTAAAGCTGAACACAAAAGCCTCTAAATGTGATCGAGAGTATTCTGATACTTTATCTGATCAGATTATTTGGATATCTCTCGCCCTGCCATGGGCAGAGTTTACCAGGTCAGGTTATCCAAGACATTTTATCTGCGATAGCTCATAGGGAAAAACAATTGTCACATTGAAAACCTCTCGACAAAAGCTTAAATCCTGATCTATTTCCCTGCAGCATTTATGAATTTGCAGCCAAGTGAAGAAAGACAGTAGACCATGGATCCTGCACTGAAGATGATTGATTGCGATGTAATGGAAATAAAACTGAAAGAAAAAAAATCTCTTCTGGTCTTGGATCTGCTTATTTTCTACATTCCTGCGTTATTATTATCTAGACTACACTTCTTCCCACCCTGCTTCCTGTACGGACTCCATCCCCTACTGCCAATTCCTCCGTCTACACCGCATCTGCTCCCAGGATGAGGTGTTCCACACCAGGGCATCGGAAATGTCCTCATTCTTCAGGGAACGGGGGTTCCCCTCCCCTACTATAGATGAGGCTCTCACCAGGGTCTCTTCCATACCCCGTAACACTGCTCTCTCTCCCCAACCCCCCACTCACAACAAGGGCAGAGTCCCCCTAGTCCTCACCTTTCACCCCACCAGCCGTCACGTACAGCAAATTGTCCTCCGTCATTTTCACCACCTCCAACGTGACCCTACCACTCGCCACATCTTCCCATCTCCCCCCCTGTCTGCTTTCCGCAAAGACCGCTCCCTAGTCAATTCTTCCCTTCCCTCCCCGACCACCCCCTACCCGGGCACTTTCCCTTGCAACCGCAAGAGATGCTACACTTGTCGCTTTACCTCCCCCCTCGACTCCATTCAAGGACCCAAGCAGTCATTCCAGGTGCGACAGAGGTTCACCTGCATCTCCTCCAACCTCATCTATTGCATCCACTGCTCTAGATGTCAGCTGATCTACATTGGTGAGACCAAGCGTAGGCTTGGCGATCGTTTGGCCGAACAGCTCAGCTCGGTCCGCATTAAACAAACTGATCCCCCAGTGGCTCAGCACTTCAACTCCCCCTCCCATTCTGAATCTGACCTCTCTGTCCATGGCCAGAGTGAGCACCACCGGAAATTGGAGGAGCAGCACCTCATATTCCGCTTGGGCAGTCTGCACCCTAGCGGCATAAACATTAAATTCTCCAATTTCCGGTAGCCCTTGCCGTCTCCTCCCCTTCTCAGCTCTCCCTCAGCCCTCGGGCTCCTCCTCTTCCTTTCTCCTTTCTTCTCCATTTGGGTAATGACGTGCCATTCTCTCATTTGGCCCAGAAGATTTTATTTTCATTGAACAGAAAAAGCATAAATTTAAGAAAATTATAATCATCTAGAGATGATTTTCTGAGTTCTATTGGCAATGAGAGATTGTGGTGTGGTGTAATTCTAAAACACTGTACAGAGTACTCTATTAATCAGTTTAGAAAGCTATTCGTTCAGCTCAAAGATACAACGTGGAAACAGGGTCTTCGGTCCACCAAGTCCACGCTGACAATTGATGTCAAGTTCACAGGGGGCCTAGGTTATCCCACATTCTACATACACTCCCGCCACACTAGGGACAATTTAGAGAGGCCTGACCCACACATCTTTGGAACGTGGGAGCAAGCCGGAACCTCCGGAGTAAACCCACATAGCCATAGGGAGAACGTGCAAACTCCATGCAAGCAGCACACAAGGACAGGATCGATCGCAGGTCTCTGGTGCCGTGAGGCAGCAACTCCAGCAGCTGTGCCACCATGCCACCATTTGTTCCAATAATTTGGGGGAAAACCTAAGTGTAAGTTGGGATGGTGGTGCAGGGAATACGGAAAGGGGGACTTGGGCAGCTGTCAAATGCTAAAGTATGTTTGTTTAACAAATTTAGGCTTGGTAGAATTTGGTTCTTTTTTAATCAAAATAATACTTGTTGACGCCTGTATTTTCATGAATATTTAATACTTTTGATAATTCAGGTGTAGGCTACAGGCCAAGAGTTGTTAACATGATTTATTTTTATTATTAAGTCCACAGGGAAACATTTAAGCATTCCTCAGACTCAAGCAAAAGTATTTCCAAAATCAGACATCTCCAAAGGCGGCAGACAACTTACAGACTTAAGTGCCTTTTTTCTCAGTGACATTAATGGCATCTCCTTGAAAATATCTGATAGTGAAGCAACAGAATCCTGTTTTCTGATGGAAAAGACCTTTAAAAGGGAACGGTGAATGATTTATGCCATTAGAGCAAGTGCAACTCAGTTTTATCTCCACAGTATCAGTTAGTGGTGCTTGACCAAAGCGTTCTTGAGAGTCTCTCTAAGATTGTAGAATTATGTAGGAAAGGATTGATTAAATGAATGAGGTGAAGTGTAACTCTGCAGATTTTCTGCATTGAGCAGTAGTCTAGTGCTGGAATAGGCACATATCTATCACCACACTATGTGTAGGAAGGAACTGCAGATGCTGGTTTAAACCGAAGGTAGACACGGAAAGCTGGTGTAACTCAGCAGGTCATAGAAACATAGAAACATAGACAATAGGTGCAGGAGGAGGCCATTCGGCCCTTCGAGCCAGCATGGCTGATCGTCCCCTATCAATAACCCGTGCCTGCCTTCTCCCCATATCCCTTGACTCCACTAGCCCCTAGAGCTCTATCTAACTCTCTCTTAAATCCATCTAGTGACTTGGCCTCCACTGCCCTCTGTGGCAGGGAATTCCTTAAATTCACAACTCTCTGGGTGAAAAGGTTTTTTCTCACCTCAGTCAGACAGTATCTCTGGAGAAAAGTAATAGGCGAAAAGAAAAAGGAATGGTGGAGTAGACTTGATGGGCCGAATGGCCTAATTCTACTCCTATGATCATGATCTTATGATAAGCGAAAGCGGAGAGGATAATTGAGAGACAACAGGGCAAAATGCAGCCTTCTGACAACAGGTTGCATTGCATACTTGAGGGCACCTACTTCTTGGGTGTGGTGCAGTGAGGCGACGGCAATTTTGGTCACCATTTTATGCAATGGGGAATGGTCACTTTAAAATACCATTGAAAGGGAATTATGCAAATGGGCTAACAAGTGCAGTTAAAATTAGTGCATCGGGGGAAATTAAAACAGTGATGTAGATTTATAGCGTGCAATATTTGACCTAGAAAAATAGACCTGTACATCAAGCAAGTATCAGATAAGCCAGCCCAAATATATTAAGCATAGAATTTGTTCAAAGAACAATACGTCCAAATGTAGTCATATTAAGTTTGGACAATGAAAATTAGCCTTAACATTGAATAACTGGGGCATAAGTGAATCCCTCAAATTGAGTGGATCTTTAGTTAAATGTTACCTGCTTTTGATTTAGACACTGTTTTAAGTTCCATTATTGAATTTTGCTGTTGAGAATGTTTCTCAGAAGCTTTGTGAATAGAAAAGGTATGTGAGTGAAATATGACACTCATTTTTTTAGTTTTCATAGATGCCACTTATTACTAGATTAGGTTTGGGTGAAAAATGTATGCAGCCTCAAAAGTTCCACCATTTGATTTTGCCGTTGAGAAAGTTTCTCAGAAGTTTTGTCAATCGATAGGGTATCTCAATGAAACATGACACTGATTGTTCCTTTACATCACGTTACATATTAGATTAAGTTTGTGTGAAAAATATCTGCAGCCTCAAAATTCTTAAATGGGAGAGAGAGAGAGAGAGAGAGTGTAGAATTTGGTGATTCCCCCCATCAAGTCTACTCCACCATTCAATCATGGCTGATCTATCTTTCCCTCCTAACCCCATTCTCCTACCTTCTCCCCATAATCCCTGACATAGAAACATAGAAACATAGAAATTAGGTGCAGGAGTAGGCCATTCGGCCCTTCGAGCCTGCACCACCATTCAATATGATCATGGCTGATCATCCAACTCAGACACCAACTGACACCATACTAAAGAAGAATCTTTCAATTTCTGCCTTAAAAATAACCATTGACTTGGCCTCCACAGCCTTCTGTGGCAATGAATTCCACTATTCTTGTTAAACATGATGTCAAGCCAAACCAGTCTCCTCTGCCTGCATATGATCCATGTCTCTGCGTATTCCCTGCGTGTCCACGTGCTGATCCAAAACCCTCTTAAATGCCACTATCATGCCTGCTTCCATCACCAGCCTTGGCAGCAGCTGTCTCTGTAGAAGAAAAAAACTTTCCGCGGTCATCTTTAAATTTTCCCCCTCTGACCTTAAAGTTACTTGTTCGAGTCTATGGGAAAATCACTCTGTGAAAAAGGTTCTAACTGTCGTCCTTATCTATGTCTTTCCTGAATTTATGTACTTCCATCAGGTCTCCCCTCAACCTCCAACGCTCCAGAGGAAATCTTGGAGCTTAGATGTCACAATTGTAACTGCCTCTACCGCCATCTATTGCAATAGGCTCCGGGAACTCACGACTGTCTGTGTAAAGCATGGTTGGTTGCTGGTTGTGGCGGAAGGCTGGATGAGGGAAATTGGTGCCCACATGTAGGGCAATGTTGCTGGAACCTAGTCCAGGCAAAAAGCAGAGAGAAACAAGTACTGTGGGAAAAAAGTACTTTTCTTTGCTTGCAAGCTAACGAGAAACAAATTATCAGAAAATAAATGTTATTTGTTTGGACCTCAATTGTCCCACTTCTCACCAATAAGGTAAGCCAAGGTGATGCCAACTCACACTGTGGTTACATTTAAGGGCAAGTTGGCATCTGGTCTGCCCAAGGCCACAGGATTAATAGAGAGATGTGAATGTAGCCTTGTTCATCACACAAAAAACCATCCTTCAGTTATGAAGGAACTGCAGATGCTGGTTTACACTGAAAATAGACACAAAATGCTGGAGGAACTCAGCGGGACAGGCAGCATCTCTGGAGAGAAAGAACGGGTAACAGTTTGGGTCGAGAGTCTGAAGAAAGGTCTCGACCTAAAACGCCACCCATTCCTCTCTCCAGAGATACTAAGTTACTCCAGCAGTTTGTGTCCATCTTCATTTATACTTCCCACTGTCTCGGGAAAGCAGCCAACATAATCAAGGACCATTTACATTTCGGTCATTGCCTCTTTCCCCCTTTTCTATCTGACAGAAACTACAAAAGCTTGAAAACATGTACCTCCATATTCAGGAACAGGGTCTTCCCCACTATCATTAGGCTACTGAATGGAGTTCTCTTAAGCTAAGGATCTAGTCCTGACCTCCCATACTTCCTCACTTTAGTTTAGTTTAGCTTAGTTTTGAGATATAACACGGAAACAGGCCCTTCAGCCCACTGAGTCTGCCCTGACTAGCGATCCCCGCACATTAACACTATTCTACACACACTAGGGACAATCTTTACATTTACCTACATACCTGTAAGTCTCTGGAGTGTGGGAGGAAACCGAAGATCTCGGAGAAAATCCATGCAGATCACGGGGAGAACGTACAAACTCCGTACAGACAGCACATGTAGTCGGGATCGAAACCGGGTCTCCGGCGTTACAAGTGCTGTAAAGGCAGGAACTCTACTGCTGCGCCACCGTGTCACCCTGGCCGAATCATTGGCGGTGATGAGTACTCATACAAGGGAAAGATAGAATGCCTAGCTGAGTTGTGCCACAACTTCAACCTCATGCTCAACATCAACTAAACCAGGGAATTCATCCTTGACTTCAGAAAGAGGAAGTCAGGAGACCACGCACCAGCTTTCATTGGTGGGTCTTCAGTGGAAAGAGATAGCATCTCAGATGACTGGTCATAAGCAGCACATGGATGCAACCAAGAAGAGAGGTGGCTCTGTGCCTCTGCTTTCTTAGAACCTTAAAGAGATTGAGTGTGTTGTTGAATACACCATCAAACCTCTACAGCTGCACTGTAGAAAGTATCCTGACTGGTTGCATCGTGGCCTGGTACAGCAATTCCAACATACAATGCGGCACGGTGGTGCAGTGGTCGAGTTTCTGCCTTGCATCACCTGCAGCACCGCAGACCCGGGTTGGATCCCGACTACGAGTGCTGTCTGTACGGAGCTTGTACGTTCTCCCTGTGACCGCGTGCAATTTAAACGAGATCTTTGCTTTCCAGGTTTGTAGGTAAACTGGCTTGGTAAATGTAAAGATTGTCCCTAGTCTGTGTGTAGGATAGTGTTAATGTGCGCGGATCGCTGGTCGGCGTGGAATCGGTGGACCGAAGGGCCTGTTTCCACGCTGTATCTCTAAACTAAACTAAACTAGAATGTAAAAGGGTGCAGAGAGCGATGGACTCCGACCAGTTCATCACAGGCCCAGCCGGCCCCATCAAAACCATCTACATGAGACATTGTCTCAAGATGGTGGCGTTTATCATCAAGGATACCCACCATCTGAGACACGCTCACTCCTAACAGTTCGGTACGGTTGGGCCAATTGCCTGTTGGAAGTGTGAGACAGTCACCTAAGGCATCTCCTGTCCTTGGAAGTAGAGATGAGTGCTTCAGCGGCCCCGTTTAAACCAAAACAAGGTGATTCAGAAGCTGCCCTGACTAACATTCATCTCCCAATGAATATGACTAAACTAAGATTAGGTCATTTATCTTGTTTGATGACATTTTGGGAAGAATGTGCTTCTTTTCTGCATATCACAACTCTGACTACACTTCTAAAGTAATTAATTAGCTATCAAGTATTTTGGGATGTCTTCAGGCCATAAAAGGCATCACATCAATGCAAGAACTTGTATTCACATGTGACTTACGAATTTGTAACTGTAAAATATCACAGAAACATCTCCCAGTTCTTCAGTTGTAATATTTTAACCAGTTTCTGTACTTACTAGGAACTATGAACCAGTCAGCTAACCAGTCAGCAGAAAGACAAATCATTATTACAATCGAGCCATTTACAGGGTAAATGGATTAATGTGTAGTGCAGGGTAAAGCCAGCAAAGTCTGATCAAGAATAGTCTGAGGGTCACCAATGAGGTAGATAGTAGTTCAGCACTGCTCTCTGGTTGTGTTAGGATGGTTCAGTTGCCTGATAACAGCTGGGAAGAAACTGTCCTTGAATCTGGAGGTGTGCGTTTTCACACTTCCATACCGTAGCCTGATTGGAGAGGGGGGAAGAGGGAGTGGCCAGGGTGCAACTCGTCCTTGTTTACGCTGCTGACCTTGTGAGGTATAAATTGAGTCAATAGAAGGGAGGTTGGTTTGTATGATGGTCTGGGCTGCGTCCACAATTCGCTGCAATTTCTTGTTGGTGAGAGGCAGGCAAAAGATGTCCCATCAGATAGAACATGATGTCTAGAGTACACGGGGTGGGGCCACCAGCAGTGGCCGCCTCGCCAACAGTCTGTCTGTTCTTTCTTCTTTTTGTTATTTTTAGTATGTGTTGAAACGTATGTTTTTGTGATCCTTGAGAAGGGTTTGAAGAAGGGTCTTGACACGAAACATCACCTATTCCTTTTCTCCATAGATGCTGGCCCTCCCGCTGGGTTTCTCCAGCATTTTTTGTCTACTTTTAGTGACCCTTGGTCTGGTTTATGTGAGGGGTTGGGGAAGGGGTTAGGTTTCTCCATATCGTATCTCCGCCCCCACTGCGGCCTAACATCGTGGAGATGGCGGCCTTTCCTGGAGACCGACGGACACTGCAAGCCGCAGGAGTCTGCAGAACTTTGACTTCGCGGAGTTTGTGATCCCTTTGCTGGTAAGATTGAACAGTAAAGGGCCTGTTAGACTTGGACGACCTAATCCACGAGTTTAGAAGAACCTAGACGAGTTTAATAAAATGTCAAGGGCGTGTTGACTCGCCAAAGTAAAAGACCTCCTGCGACTATATCTCTGACCTCCTATGACTATGTCTACGACCTCCTACGACCCCCCTCGACCTCAGTCTTCCACACCTCAGACCAACTACGACTAGCTACAAGTGGAAAATGATCACATGATAAAATGATGTCATGTTTGCATTTTTTTCTCGTGCCAGTTACTGACCTACGACCTACCTACGACCTACCTACGAGTAAAAAGTATCAATTTGTTCCTTGCCAACTTTTTTTTACTCGTGGACATTTTTTATCAGGCTGGAAAAAACGCCGCGACCTACTTGAGGCCACGATTACGCGGAGACCACTAACGAGCATGAGACCACTAACGACAGAGTTACGAAGACCTCCTACGACCTCCTTCGACCTCATGGTGACCATGCTGTGAGTATGTCAAGGAACAACTCGGCAGAGGTCGCCAATTAGGTTGTGGAAGTGGGACAGGTGCTTAAGTAATATGGAATCCATTGTGGTGGATGTTTATGTTAACTTGTGTGTGTGTGTGTGTGAGTCTTGTTGCTTTTCACTTAGTATGGCTGTATGGTAACTCAAATGTGTTACAATAAACTGACCTCTAAACCTTGAAAAATAAGTGTAGTTCTTGTTTTTCAATAGACAATAGACAATAGGTGCAGGAGAATAGTTTTTCACCAACTTTGAAGCTTCATCCCTTCTATCACCTGCACAATGTGGTTAATAAAAATGTACTGCTGTCAAGGGTTCCTACTGCACCCCATTCACAAGCCCCACCACCAACAAGGAGACTGAAAGGGAGATTTAAGGGCCTGTCTCACTTTCACGACTTAATTCATGACCTTTTTTACTCATGGACATTTTTCATCAGGTTAGAAAAAACGCCCCGACCTACTTGATGCCACGAGTACCTACGGCTAGCATCACGGCCTGCTACGACCTACCTACGACCTCCTACGAACTTGTGACGACCATGCTGCGAGTATGAGTCAAGGGCAAACTCGGCAGAGGTCGTGAATAAGGTCGTGAAAGTGGGACAGGCCCTTTACTTAAATATAAAACAATGAGAGACCTAGATGGGTTATGCAGAATGGAACTTATTTTGGTGTGCAGAGAACTCAGTAACTAGGAGGGTTTAACCTAGATTATTTGCAATAACAATGAAAATAAAGTTGATTAAAAAATTTCAGTCAATGAATTATGATGGCTTTGCAATCTCAGAAATGGTAGAAATCCTCACCACATTCAAAAGAACTTAGATAATTATTTGAAGTGCTGGAACCTACACGATCAAGAGCATGGAATTAGGATTTAAAATGGTCATTTTTGGTCAGCATGCACAAAATTTTCAATGCCCTAGAATTCTTTGATTCTAATATTGTGCAAAGTGGAAGATTGTGCTTTTTTTTTTCAGAGAAAGTCTCGAGTGCTAATGAATTTCCAGGTTATTTCTCTGACTCTAGAAATTAGAAGAAAACGGATGAATGGGAAATTGTTGTTTACAGGGGCGGCATGTCGGTGGAGTGGTAGAGTTATTGCCTTACAGCGCCAGATACCAGGGTTAGATCCTGACCACGGGTGCTTGTCTGTGCGGAGTTTGTACTTTCTCCCTGGGGCCGCGTGGGTTTTCGACCTCAACTCAACTCCACTAAACCAAACAAAACTAAGTCAAACTACCACCACATTGTCACTTTAGGAGCGGGTACTCTGTTGAAATGACACTTAATTCTACTGCTACTTGCCTTTCTTTAATGGGCTTTTCCTTTTCAGATAAAATCTTCGTTCTGTGGTAAAAGGTATCCTCTGTGGAGCGCAGACTCCGGACTCCAGACAATTTGAACAGCGAAAGGAAACAGAGCAAGGAGAATGCATATCCACTGGTTAACATTGATTTCTGAGTAATGGGATGGGATTTTTTTTTAATTAAAAAATTACATGCTGAGTGTTGTTGTAGGTAAACCCCAGCAGGGGTCCGGCTCAAAGGAAAATGATGATTCCCCTAGCAGGCTGCGTTAACAAATTGGCCATAAACCGCTGTGCTCATATTAATGTCCGGTGCTTGTTGTTATAAAGATGTCAGAGAGGCTGCTTACTTTCAGCCAATGGTGGCCCTAAGTGCTTCTTGACTCCAACATCTGCTGGTGAATTTGCGTCCATTGAGATGAGAATGTACGAGGTTCTGGCTGAGTAGGCTGGGAGTCTTGGAGTCTTGGAGTACAGGAGGATGAGGGGTGATCTTATAAATCATTAGCGGAATCGATTGGGTGGATGCTCAGAGTCTCTTGCCCAGATTAGATGAATCTAGGATACAATAAGTTTAAGGTGAAGGGGAAAAGATTTAATAGGAATCTGAGGGGTAACCTTTTGACACAGAGGGTGGATGTATGGAACAAACTGCCAGAGGAGGTACACAAAACAGCTGGAGAAACTCAGCGGGTGCAGCAGCATCTATGGAGTGAAGGAAATAGGCAACATTTTGGACCAAAACCATTCTTCAGCAGGACCTCACATTAAAGTGATCCCCCCTGCCAGAGGAGGTCAGGGACTTTCCACACATTTAAGAAACACTTAGACAGGGTGGATAGGACACGTTTGGCAGGATATGGGCCAAACGCGGGCAGGTGGGACCAGTGTAGATGGGACATGTTGGCCAATGTGGGCAAGTTGGGCCAAAGGACCTGTTTCCACAATGTGTGGCACTGTGATTCTAATTGTCAGGCACAGAAACCAAATCGTCAACTTTGTTATCCACTGTTACCATTCATCTCTCGCTGATCAGCTCTAGCACAGTTGGATGCACAGTACAACTTCCTGGACTCTTCTACCCCATCACCTTCAATTAACATCAAAATATCGACACTGTCAGTAGGTGTTCTCATTTCCACGCCGATCTGGTGTCTCTCTCCTGAATGGAAATGCACAAAACACATTATGAAAACTGAGATGGTGGAACATTGTTGTTTTCATAAGGGGACAAACCTGCTCATCTTCGGAACATCACTGCTGCGATGTACAAAAGGCGCAGACCAATTTGTAAGTCCCTCCTATCTCTAAGAAACATAGAAAATAGGTGCGCGAGGCCATTTGGCCCTTCGAGCCTGCACCGCCATTCATTGTGATCATGGCTGATATGGGGAGAAGGCAGGCACAGGTCACTGATTATGGATGATCAGCCATGATCACAATGAATGGCAGTGCAGGTTTGAAGGGCCAAATGGCCTCCACCTACACTTATTTTCTGTGTTTCTCTAAGATAGGACTTACAAATTGGTCTGTGCCTTTTGTACATCACAGCAGTGATGTTACAAAGATGTGCAGGTTTGTCGGTTAATTGGCTTCTGTAAACTGTACCGAGTGCATAGGATGGAATTAGGGCAGCACAGTAGTGTAGCAGTAGAGCTACTGCCTTGCAGTGCCAGAGCCCTGGGGTCAATCTTGACTATGGGAGCTTGTCTGTACAGGGTTTGTACGTTCTCCCCTTGACCTGTGTGGGTTTTCTCCGAGATCTTCGCTTTCCTCCCACACTCAAAGATGTACAGGGTTATAGGTTAATTGGCTTGGTGTAAATGTAAAATTGTCCCGAGTGCGTGTAGGATAGTGTTAGTGTGCGGGGATCACTAGTCGGTCCGAGAACACATGCAATTATCAAGAAAGTTCATCAGCGCCGTTACTTCCTGAGAAGATTACGGAGAGTCGGTTTGTCAAGGAAGACTCTCTCTAACTTCTACAGGTGCACAGTAGAGAGCATGCTGGCCGGTTGCATCGTGGCTTGGTTCGGCAATTTGAGCGCCCTGGAGCCGAAAAGACTACAAAAAGCAGTAAACACTGCCCAGTTCATCATCGGCTCTGACCTTCCTTCCATCAAGGGGATTTATCGCAGTCGCTGCCTCAAAAAGGCTGGCAGTATCATCAAAGACCCACACCATCCTGGCCACACACTCATCTCCCTGCTACCTTCAGATAGAAGGTACAGGAGCCTGAAGACTGCAACAACCAGGTTCAGGAATAGCTACTTCCCCACAGCCATCAGGCTATTAAACCTGGCTCGGACAAAACTCTGATTATTAATAACCCATTTTCTGTTACATGCACTTTATTAGTTTATTTATTCATGTGTGTATATATTTATATTATGGTATATGGACACATTTATCTGTTTTGTTGTAAATGCCTACTACGTTATGTGTGCTGAAACAAAGCAAGAATTTCATTGTCCTATACAGGGACACATGACAATAACTCACTTGAACTTGAAGGGAGACTTGGTGGGGGAAAAGGCCTGTTTCCATGCTGTATCTCTAAAACTAAAAGCTTGCCTAACACTAATTGATAGAAAGTCATACAGGAAGCTATGCCATGCATCCAATTGTCCTCTGGTATCTTCAGGCAAGTTGTTTTAGACATGGAAATATTGCTTTCTTTTTCTTTTCAGGGTCAATGATAACACTCAGTAGAGCTCTTGTTGGTAAAATGTTGCTGGCAAAATAGTGTTGATTTCAAATGTCAGGAGGACAATCCTCTGATATGGAACCTCTCAAAATATACATATACAGTATCTTTCACTACTCATATCACCTGAGAATAACCATGCCAAAAGCAGGCACATCTAAAGAAACATTTGGACAGGTACATGATGTGCAGGCTTAGATGGAATTAATAGAAAAGAACTGCAGATGCCAGTATATACCGAAGATAAACACAAAGTGCTGGAGTAACTCAGAGGGTCAGGCAGCATTTCTGAGAAAAAGGATGTGTGATGTTTCGGGTCGAGACCCTTCTTCAGATTTCAGTCCCGATCCAAAAACATCACCCATCCTTTTTCTCCAGAGATGCTGCCTGACCTGCTGAGTTACTCCAGCACTTTGTGTCTTTCTTAGCCTTACAAGGATTTGGGCCAAACACAAGCAAATCCTCTCCCCATTTAAAAAATAGTCGACACCTTTGTTCCTTTATAAAATGCCGTCTGACCAGTGCCTTATAAAGCCTCAGAATTACTTTGTCTTTTTTTATATTGTGCCAAATTGTGTTGTGCTCCGGTTTCCTCCCACATCCCAAAGACGTGTGGGATTGTAGGAATCATAAAAAGCATGGCTCTGGAACCCAAAATTCAACAGTGAATTAAGGCTTGAAGTTAATGACATTTATTTATAATTAAGTGATATTTTAAAAACGTGCATTCGTGGCGGAGGCAATTATCCAAATGCGTTTTCAAAAGAACTTTGAACTTTAGGCACCTCACAAAATAGACACAAAAAGCTAGAGTAACTGAGCAGGACAGGCAGCATCTTTGGAGAGAAGGAATGGGTGATGTTCTGGGTCAAGACCCTTCTTCAGAGCCAAAATGTCACGCATGCTTTATCTCCAGCCTGATCTGCTGAGTTGATCCAGCACTTTGTGTCTATCTTAACTTTAGAAGGACGGGCCAAACGCAGGCAGGTGGGACTTGTGTAGATGGGACACGTTGGTTGGCGTGGGCAAGTTGGACCGGTGGGCCTGCTTCCATGCTCTATGACTCTAAAGCTTACAAACTATGGTACTTCTGACTTTGGGTCTCATTCAGCATTCAGACTATGAGTTACTAATCTGATGTTGTACTGAAAAGGAACTGTACTGTTGAAAATAAGTGGGTGATAAATTCCATTGCATAATATCATATTTTTATGTGTAAGGATAGCTCAATGCAGTTGACAACTCCATATGACACATTGTGCTTTGGGAAATGATGATACACACTACTACATTTACACACAGACCCTGTCCTGGTGATCGCATAGTTGCAGTGTCAATTTGTTGGCATGGGAATAGATATCTATGTCTTGGTATTCTATGGGATGTTATTATTTTTTGCAAGTGTCTTAGGGGCGACCCAATGGCGCAGTAGTAGTGTTACTGCCTTACAGCGCTTACAGCCAAAGAGACCCAGGTTCGATCCTGGCTAAGGGTGCTGTCTGTACCGAGTTTGTACGTTCTCCCCGTGACTACGTGGGTTTCCTGCGAGAACTTCCGTTTCCTCCCACTCTCCAAAGACATACAGGTCTGTAGGTTTATTGGCTTGCTATGAAATGTAAAAAATTGTCCGATTGTAGGATAGGGTTAATGTGCTGGGATCGCTGGTCGGTGTGGACTCGGTGGGACGAACGGCCTGTTCAGTCAATATAAACTATGGTATTTACAGTTATCGTAAGGTCATAAGCGATAGGAGCAGAATTAGGCCATTTGGCCTATCAAGTCTACTCCACCACTCTATCATGTCTGATCTATCCCTCTCTCCTAACCACAGTCTCCTGCCTTCTCCCCATAACCTCTGACACCCGCACTAATCAAAGAATGCATGTGGGGAATTCCTCTCTGATCCGTCTCCAGATTTGCTGCCTCTCAAACAGTGCGCTTAATTATATCAGCACAGGGCATGGATAACATAGCCATCAGCTTCACAAGAGGCGGGTGAGAGGTACTATATCGTACCAGCAGAATTAGGTCATTTGGCCCATTGAATTTACCCCGCCATTCTATCATGGCTGATCTATCTTTCCCTTTCAACCCCATTCTCCTGCCTTCACCCCATGACACCCTTATGCCCCTGTCCCACTTAGGAAACCTGAACGGAAACCTCTGGAGACTTTGTGCCCCATCCAAGGTTTCCGGAGGTTGCAGATGGTTGCCGGAGGTTGCAGGCAGTGGAAGAAGGTAGGGAGACTGACAAAAACCTCCGGGAAACTCCGGGAACCGCACGGAAACCTTGGGTGGGGCACAAAGTCTCCAGAGGTTTCAGTTCAGGTTTCCTAAGTGGGACAGGGGCATAATTAATCAAGATTCTGCCAATCGCCACCTTAAAAATACCCAATGACTCGACCTCCACAGCCATCTGCGGTAATGAATTCCATAGATTCACCACCCTCAGCAAACAGTGGCAAATGGGACTGCTGTGGATAAGGCTCCTTGTTGGGCGAGTTGGGCTGCGTAATTATAGTTGAAGAATACTTTAATAGTTGTATGGGTTTTTGGGAGTTTTGAATGTGATTGGGAAGGCACTACAAAAAAACAAAGGCATCCTTCAAGTTATATATTTTTTGTGTGGTGTTCTATTAGATCCTCGATTTGCCGAAATGGGCAGAGTGCATGACACAGTCTCATTTGTGGTGGGTACAATATGTTGCAGGCATTCTATTATTTAAGTGAAGCTCTTGTATGCATAGGCTGGGACCATTGTGAATAGTCCTTAAATTGCAACCTGAAGCATCACCCCCCAAACAAATGCTCATCAGAGAGAACTGTTGTTCAGTGTTCCAGTTCATCAACCAGACATTCTGTGCAATTTCACTGCACAATTATTGTTATGCTATTCATTGTGTAGTGTATTTTTTAAGGCAATTTCTTTGACAAAGGGTTTTTCCCATTATCATTGACATTTTTCCCATTGTCTGCTGTTGTACTTTCCCAGTGCTGAGTTCAGAGTTTAGTTTAGTTTGTAAAGTGAAATAGCTATTGTAACATGATAACCAACCAGTGGAAAGACAATACAGTACATGATTACAATCGAGCTATTCACAGTGTACAGATATGTAATAAAGGGAATAACATGAATAATGTTTAGTGCAAGATAAAGCCAGCAATGTCCGATCAAAGATAGTCCGTGGGTCTCCAATGAGGTAGATAGTAGTTCAGGACTGCTCTCTAGTTGTTGGTAGGATGTTTTGTCTTGCATATCTTTCATTCATTTGTTCTGTTTCTCTCTATATCACCATCTATATATCTCTCGATTCCCTTTCGCCAGACTCTCAGTCTGAAGGAGGGTCTCGACCCGAAACATCACCTATTTCTTAGCTCCGGAGATGCTGTCAGACCTGCTGAGTTAATCCAGATTTTTGGGTCTATTTTAGGATGGTTCAGTAGCCTGAAAGTAGCTGGGGAAGAAACAGTACTAATCTACAGCAAGCATCATACATCCCTGCTACAAATAAAGTGGGAAGTTACATTTGTTAAGAAATGTACCAAGCACTTGCCAAAACGGTCCCGATCCTCACAAGCTAGTAACACAGAAACATAGATGCAGGAGTAGGCCATTGGGCCCTTCAAGCCAGCACCGCCATTCAATATGATCATGGCTGATCATCCAAAATCAGTACCCCAGTCCTGCTTTTTACCCCATATCCTTTGATCCAAACCATTCCAAAACCAGCGATCGCTGCACACTTATGCCCCGGTCCCAGTTAGGAAACCTGAACGGAAACCTCTGGAGACCCACCCAAGGTTTCCATGCGGTTCCCGGAGGTTTTTGTCAGTCTCCCTACCTGCTTCCATTGCCTGCAACCTCCAGCAACCACCTGCAACCTCCGGGAACTGCACAGAAACCTTGGGTGGGGCACAAAGTCTGAAGAGGTTTCCGTTCAGGTTTCCTAAGTGGGACAGGGGCATTACAGTATCCTACAGACACTAGGGTTCATTTACATGTATACCAAGCCAATCAGTCCACAAACCTGTACGTCATTGGATTGTGGGAGGAAACCAGAGATCCCGGGGAAAACCCAGGCAGATCACAGGGAGAACGTACAAACTCCATACAGATGGCACCCGTTGTCAGGATGGAACCCAGGTCTCTGGCGCTGTAAGGCAAAAGCTCTACCGCTGCACCACACGTGCTGCCCTGAATGAAGCAATGCTTTCCACACTGAGCCCTTCTTTAACCTCACTGGAGCAAATTACTCAAAAGCCTGAAAGTCTTAATCCCCTAGACAGATGCAGAATAAACTGATGGAGGAACCATACATCAAATCAGTGTATGTGTAGGAAGGAACTGCAGATGCTGGTTTACACCGAAGATAGACACAAAATAGATACAAAATCAGCGGGACAAGCAGCATCTCTGGATAGAAGGAACATGTGACATTTCAGGTCGAGACTCATCTTCAGACTGAGTGTCAGGGGAGAGGGAGACACAGAGATAAGGAAGGGTGAGGTGTGAAAATAAGACATCATAGGGGATACGAATCAAGGAAAAATGTAGACTAGATAATTGTTAGCTCAGAGAAGTTGACAATGAAGCATACAGAGATAACATTTAATCAGGGGGGACAGTCAGACTGGTCGGAGAACTAGGAAGAGGGAGGGATGGATGGAGAGAGAGGGAAAGCAAGGGTTAATAGAAGCTAGAGAAATCAATATTCATACTGCTGAGGTGTAAGGGGGAATATATGTTCACACATCTAACCAGCAAGCTCTCCGTCTCACCTCTCCAGCAATGGAGGTTTGAGGTTATTAGCAACTACACTTGAAAACACTATAATAGATCTTGATATCGCATGCTCAACCAAAAAAGGATGGGCAGCCTCATGACAAAGGACATCTTTAGAAAGGAGATGTGGACAAATTTATTTTTTCAGAGGGTGGTGTATCTGTGGAATTCACTGCCATGGGCAGTTGTGGAGGTCAAGACAGTGGATATTTCTAAGGAGTAGATAGATTCTTGATTGGTAAGGGTGTCAGGGGTTATGGGGAAAAGGCAGGAGAATGGGGTTGAGAGGGAAAGATAGATCAGCCACGATTGAATGGTGGAGTTGACTTGGCGGACGAAAGCCTAATTCCGCATCCTATAATTTATGAATTTATGAATACAAAAATGAAGAGAAGTTCAGACAATAATCCACATTGAAGAGCACCAATACAGTGTTGTAATCAATACTTGATAGAAGTGTATGAATTTGAGAGACATAAATAGGGTGGACAGTCAGAACCTTTTTTCCCCAGGGTGGGAATATGCAGCATTAGAGGGCACAGCTATAAAGTGAGAGGGTGAACGTTTAAAGGAGACTAGACTAAGTAGGACCCGTAGGGTCCCATGTTCACACGGGAGGGCTGGTTCCCCAATGCAACATTCCACCTCTCCACCAATTCCAATATTGGTGGCCAGGGGGGGGGGGGGGGGGTGGGGGGGGGCTTTTCTAGAGTGCTAGTATGGCTAGGGAAGTGGTCAAGAGGAGACTTTTAGTTATATAGATGTGCAGGGCAAGTTTTTTACATAGAGAGTTGTTGGGGGTCCTGGATCGCATTGGTGGTGGAGGCAGATACGGTAGAGGTGTTTAAGAGGCTTTTGGATAGACACTTGGAAGTGCAGGGAATAGAGGGATATGGATAATATACAGGCAGAAGTAATGAATTTAACTTGGCATCATGTTCAGCACAAACATAGCGGGTCAAAGAGCGTGATTCTGTGCTGTACTGTTCTATGTTCTATATTTTCAATGTTCTATCAAGCATTGTCTGTCAATTTCCTTCCACAAATGCTGCCTGAATGCTGAGATTATGTGCTTTTTGTGTATTATCCAGAGACCATGGAATTGATCTGGGGATGTGTTTAAATTTCATGATTTGCAGCTTGGGAATTTATTCAAACAATTTAAATAATCTGAAATAATAAAAAGGGTAGTTTGGTTACCACATAGTTATTGGATTGTCATAAAAAAAAAACTAAAGCCCACTTTAGTTTGAATTTGACTCTAAACAGCCTTTTAAATTGGTCTAGTTTCAGGGGACAATCAATGTTGAGAAATAGATGTTGGCCTTAATAGTGACAAAAAATTCTACAGATGAATAAATAATAAAATTCCATGGATGAGAAAGTAAAGATCAGGGTAGACAATATTGCTGGAGAAACTCAGCGGGTGCAGCATCTATGGAGCGAAGGAAATAGGCAACGTTTCAGGCCGAAACCCTTCTTCAGACTGAAGTAAAGATCAGGCCTATTTTTTTTTTTAAATGATAAGGCCTAATTTTTTTTTAAATTTCCAGATATCTGTAAAATTCACTCAACAACTAAAAAATCTGCTTAAATTTCTCATTAACTATGATTTCCAACTATAATAAGACTGCCCCAATTGTCTCCAAGGTTGAAACAAACCTGCACATCTTTGGAATGAATGTGGCTCCCTTGGATTAGTACCATATTGTCGAGTCCTTGGAGGCCATAGAGTCCAACAGCATGGAAATAGGCCCTTCAGCCCAAGTCATCCATCCTATACACAGGAACCTCATCGAAACTCATCCATTTGCGTCTGTTTGGTCCATATCCCTTTTAGTTTATATAGACACAAAATGCTGGAATAACTCAGCAGGGCAGGCAGCATCTCCGGATGGAGGGAATGGGCAACACCTTAGGTCGAGACCCCTCTTCAGACTGAGAGTCAGGGAAGAGGGAGGCACAGAGTTTTGGAATTCTGAATTTTTTAAGACATCGTAACTACAAGTAAAAAATGATTTCTGTGGACCATTGCAACTGTATTTGTTCTTTAACTCACTGAGTCAGAAGTTATAACATTTTGGCTATGAATAAAGGTTTTCCAAAATTGTTCAAAATGTCTTTCCAATCTTGCAATTTCAGTGATTTAAATGCAGTGTGAGGTGATATATTAGTCTGGGCATATTCAGAGAATGAACTCCAGACTTTCCATGAGATTGGCGCAAAAGGTAGACAGGTTGGTCAGGAAGGATGCGATCCTGACTACGGGTCCAATCCGTACAGAGTTTGCACTTTCTCCCTGCGACCACTTAGCTTTTCTCCCAGTGCTCCGGTTTCCTCCCTCATTCCAAAGACGTGCAGGTTTGTCGGTTAATTGGTTCTTGTAAATTATCTCTAGTGTGCAGGATAGTTCAGTTTAGGTTATTGTCACGTGAACCGAGGTGCAGTGAAAATCTATTGTTGTGTGCTATCCAGATAGACCTAGCTCAGTGTGGACTCAGTGGGCCGAAGGGCCTGTTTCCATGGAGACAGGCTTCATAATTAGGCTGTATAAGAGGAAGATTTACTTTCTTTACATCCTTCCTCCATCTGTCAGTGCTGAAATATGACATTTATTGCTGGAGACCTTGACTTACGTATAAGTAATATAAAGACATTCTTGCACTAGAGGGAGTACAGAGAAGGCTCACCAGACTGATTACTGGGATGTCAGGACTTTCATATGAAGAAAGACTGGATAGACTTGGCTTGTACTCGCTAGAATTTAAAAGATTGAGAATGGGATCTTCTAGAAACTTACAAAATTCTTAAGGGGTTGGACAGGCTAGATGCAGGAAGATTGTTCCCGATGTTGGGGAAGTCCAGAACAAGGGGTCGCAGTTTAAGGATTAGGGGGAAATCTTTTAGGACCGAGATGAGAAAAACATTTTTCACGCAGAGAGTGGTGAATCTCTGGAATTCTCTGCCACAGAAGGTAGTTGAGGCCAGGTCATTGGCTATATTTAAGAGGGAGTTAGATGTGGCCCTTATGGCTAAAGGTATCAGGGGGTCCGGAGAGAAGGCAGGTACAGGATACTGAGTTGGATGATCAGCCATGATCATATTGAATGGCAGTGCAGGCTCGAAGGGCCGAATGGCCTACTCCTGCACCTATTTTCTATGTTTCTATAAAGCTATTATAAAACACTGATCAATCTGCAAAACCTCAGTTCAGCAATTTGCGATATTTTCCAAAAATTAAACAACAATTGAGGTGGAAATAAATAAATATATATCTCTAATTAAGGGGTAGAAACACTTATAGGGGTGTATTATAGACCGCCAAATGAGGAGCGAGAATTGGAAGAGCAAATATGTACGGAGATTGCAGATATTAGTAGTAAGCACAAGGTAGTGATTGTGGGAGATTTCAATTTTCCACACATAGACTGGGAAACACATTCTGTAAATGGGCTGGATGGGTTGGAGTTTGTAAAATGTGTGCAGGATAGTTTTTTGCAACAATACATAGAAGTACCTCCTAGAGAAAGGGCAGTGCTGGACCTCCTGTTAGGAAATGAGACAGGTCAGGTGGCAGAGGTATGAGTTGGGGAACAGGACCAGTGATCACAATACCATTAGTTTCAATATAATTATGGAGAGGGTCAGAACTGGATCTAGGGTTGAGATTTTTGATTGGAGAAAGGCTAACTTTGATGAGATGCGAAAGGATTTAAAAGGGGACAGTTTGATTTATGGGAATGATGTGGAAGAGAAATTGAGGACATTTAAAGGTGAAATTTTAAGAGTACAGAATCTTTATGTCCCTGTTCGGTTGAAAGGAAATAGTAAAAATTGGAAAGAGCCATGGTTTTCAAGGGAAATCTGACACTTGGTTCGGAAAAAAAGAGAGATCTACAATAATTATAGGCAGCATGGAGCAAAGGAGGTGCTTGAGGAGGTTAAAGAATGTAAAAAGAATCTCAAGAAAGAAATTAGAAAAGCTAAAAGAAGATATGAGGTTGCTTTGGCAAGTAAGGTGAAAGTAAATCCTAAGGGTTTCTACAGCTATATTAATAGCAAAAGGATAACGAGGGATAAAGTTGGTCCATTGGAGAGTCAGAGTGGACAGCTATCTGCAGAGCCAAAAGAGATGGTGGAGATATTGAACAATTTCTTTTCATCGGTATTCACCAAGGAGAAGGATATTGAATTATGTGAGGTAAGGGAAACAAGTAGAGTAGCTATGGAAACTATGAGGTTCAAAGTACTGACACTTTTGAGAAATATATAAGTGGATAAGTCTCCAGGTCCGGACAGGATATTCCCTAGGACATTGAGGGAAGTTAGTGTAGAAATAGCAGGGGCTATGACAGAAATATTTCAAATGTCATTAGAAACGGGAATAGTGCCGGAGGATTGGTGTACTGCGCATGTTGTTCCATTGTTTAAAAAGGGGTCGAAGAGTAAACCTGGCAATTATAACCTGTTAGTTTGATGTCAGTGGTGGGCAAATTAATGGAAAAGATACTTAGAGATAATATATATAAGCATCTGGATAAACAGGGTCTGATTAGGAACAGTCAACATGGATTTGTGCCTGGAAGGTCATGTTTTACTAACCCTCTTGAATTTTTTGAAGAGGTTACTCGGGAAATTGATGAGGGTAAAGCAGTGGATGTTGTATACATGGACTTCAGTAAGGCCTTTGACAAGGTTCCTCACGGAAGGTTGGTTAAGAAGGTTCAATGGTTGGGGATTAATGGTGGAGTAGCAAGATGGATTCAGCAGTGGCTGAATGGGAGACGCCAGAGAGTAATGGTAGATGGTTGTTTGTCAGGTTGGAGGCCTGTGACTAGTGGGGTGCCACAGGGATCTGTGTTGGGTCCACTGTTGTTTGCCATGTACATCAATGATCTGGATGATGGTGTGGTAAATTGGATTAGTAAGTATGCAGATGATGTTGTGGATATGTGGTGTTGTGGATAATGAAGTAGATTTCCAAAGTCTACAGAGAGATTTAGGCCATTTGGAAGAATGGGCTGAAAGATGGCAGATGGAGGTTAATGCTGATAAGTGTGAGGTGCTCCATCTTGGCAGGAAAAATCAAAATAGGACGTACATGGTAAATGGTAGGGAATTGAAGAATGCAGTTGAACAGAGGGATCAGGGAATAACTGTGCATAGTTCCCTGAAGGTGGAATCTCATGTAGATAGGGTGGTAAAGAAAGCTTTTGGTGTGCTAGCCTTTATAAATCAGAGCATTGAGTATAAAAGTTGGGATGTAATGTTAAAATTGTACAAGGCATTCGTGAGGCCAATTTTGGAGTATGGTGTACAATTTTGGTCGCCTAATTATAGGAAGGATGTCAACAAAATAGAGATAGTACAGAGGAGATTTACTAGAATGTTGCCTGGGTTTCAGCAACTAAGTTACAGAGAAAGGTTGAACAAGTTAGGGCTTTATTCTTTGGAGCGCAGAAGGTTAAGGGGGGACTTGATACAGGTCTTTAAAATTATGAGAGGGATAGACAGAGTTGACGTGGAAAAGCTTTTCCCACTGAGAGTAGGGAAGATTCAAACAAGGGGACATGACTTGAGAATTAAGGGACAGAAGTTTAGGGGTAACATGAGGGGGAACTTCTTTACTCAGAGAGTGGTGGCGGTGTGGAATGAGCTTCCAGTGAAGGTGGTGGAGGCAGGTTTGTTTTTGTCATTTAAAAATAAATTGGATAGTTATATGGACGGGAAAGGTATAATAATAATAATAATAATAATAATAATTTTATTTATAGAGCACTTTAAAAACAAACATAGCTGCAACAAAGTGCTGTACATCACTAATCATTGACAAAAAAGTTAATACACACCAAAAATAACAATCAAAAGAAATAGTAGGAAAAGACATGTAAAATAAAGAAACATCAAAAACACCACAAACAGAAGCAAAGCCTCAGGCATGGTCAAAAGCCAGGGAGTACAAATGCGTTTTAACACTGGATTTGAAGATGGACAGTGAGGGGGCCTGTCTGATGTGCAGCGGCAGGGTGTTCCAGAGTGCCGGAGCAGCAACAGAGAAGGCTCTATCCCCTCTGAGCCTCCGACTAGACCTCGGTACCTCCAGGAGCAGCTGACCAGCTGACCTGAGGGACCGGGCAGGAGTGTATGGGTGGAGCAGCTCAGAGAGGTAAGGCGGGGCGAGCCCATTCAGAGATTTAAAAACAAATAACAGTAACTTAAAATGAACCCGAAAGTGCACCGGGAGCCAGTGTAGGGAGGCCAGAATTGGCGATATGTGCTCCCTCTTTCGAGTCCCTGTCAAAAGGCGAGCAGCAGCATTCTGAACCAACTGGAGACGAGCCAGTGAAGAACGAGCAACACCAAAATAGAGCGCGTTACAGTAATCCAGCCTAGATGTAATAAAGGCATGGATTACTGTTTCAAAATGCTGCCGCTCGAGAATGGGCTTCACCTTCGCCAGCTTCCTTAGGTGAAAGAAGCTGGACTTAACCACCGCGCATATTTGGCGATCTAATTTAAAGTCACCGTCCATCCTAAAACCCAGGTTCACAACTGTTGGCTTCACGTACCTTGACAATGGACCTAAATCAACAAATGGAGGTTCACGGCAGCCATTGGGATCAAATAAAATCACCTCTGTCTTCTTTTCATTAAATCCAAGAAAGTTTAGGGCCAACCAGGACTTAATGTCATCAAAACAAGACAGAAGCGATTTTACAGAAAAGGCATCTTCCCCCCTCAGCGGCATATATAGTTGGGTATCATCTGCATAACAGTGGAAGGAGATGCCATGCTTTCTAAGGATGGAACCCAGAGGAAGTATGTACAGCGAGAAAAGCAGGGGCCCCAGAATCGAACCCTGTGGAACCCCATATGACAGGGGAGCGGAAGAGGATTCAAACCCAGCAAGGCTAACACACATGGTTCTGCCCGCCAGATAGGACCTGAACCATCCCAGGGCACTGTCGCAGATGCCCACTAACTGCTGTAGCCGAGATAATAAGATATTATGGTCCACCGTATCAAAGGCGGCAGACAAGTCCAGCAGGACAAGAACCACACAATCCCCAGAATCATTAGCCAGGAGGATATCGTTAAAAACCCTTAGCAATGCTGACTCCGTGCTGTGCATGGTTTTAAATCCAGACTGGAAGATCTCCCGAATATCATGCTCCTCCAGGAATAGTTTTAGCTGAGCATAAACAACTCTCTCCAGCAATTTAGAAATAAAAGGCAATTTCGAGATGGGTCTAAAATTGGCCAGAACAGATTGATCCAGGCCAGGTTTCTTAAGCAGTGGTTGCACTACCGCATGCTTAAAACTCACGGGGACAACCCCAGAACACAAGCTGCTGTTAATAATGGTAAGAACCGACTGCCCTATACTAGGGAAGACCTCCTTAAAAAGATGTGGAGGGACCGCATCACAAGGAGAACCCGATGGCTTAATATGGGAAACCACATCCTTTAAATACGATATAGTCACAGGCTCAAACTTGTCGAATACCACCAGGCAAGGGACCGAAACAGAAGGGTCAGAGGCAGGTGCTGAAATGTTAGCCCTTAAGGAAACAACCTTATCAACAAAAAAGTGCAGGAAGTCATTACACATTTCAGGTGAAGCTTCCAGACAGACAGGCTGCGGGGCATTTAGAACAGAGTCAATGATTTCAAATAGCACACGAGGGTTGTTACACTTTGACACAATAATTTTAGACAGGTACTCTCTCTTGGCCTTTTTAACACTGTTTTGGTAGTGACGCCAACAGTCCCTGAGAATTTGAAGTGAAACCTGTAGCCTGTCCTTCCTCCACTTTCGCTCAGCTCTGCGACACTCCCGTCGTGCTGCACGAGTCACTGCACTGAACCAGGGTTCAGGTTTAGCCCTCGGCTTCAACGATCTTAACGGAGCCACAGAGTCCAGTATAGTCCTGCATGAAGAATGAAACCACGAACTGATCTCCTCCGTACCAAGAGGAGTGGATGCAGAGGGGGCGCAGAGCTGATCGAAAGCAGCAGAGAACTTGCCAGCAGTAAGAGGGCTAAAAGACCGACAGCGCCGAGCAGACAGACACCACAGGCAAAATTGCTTCACAGGAGAAATTGACATCAAACAATACAGGCATATGATCTGAAAACACACAATCAGAGATTTCCAAATTCAACACAGACAAGCCATGAGAGAGAACAAGGTCCAGTGTATGTCCATGTTCGTGTGTGGGACCAGACACACACTGGACAAAATCAAAAGAGTCCACAAGGCTGAAAAAGTCCTTCACTAACGGCTTAGCAGGACAGCACACATGGATGTTAAAGTCCCCAACCAAAAGGACACGATCATAGTTGGGCACGATCCCAGCCAGAAAATCAGAGAATTCATGTACAAAGTCCTTATTATACTTGGGCGGTCGGTAGATGACTGCACAAAGCACCGGTTTGGAGCGGCCCACTTCAAATACAGTTGCTTCGAAACTGGAGAAAGAAGATGATAGAGGGCATTGCCTGCACTTAAAGTTATTTTTATAAACAGCCGCTGTTCCTCCTCCACGGCCCGATATCCGCGGTGAGTTGAAATAAGAGCAGCCAGCCGGTAATAGCTCAACAAGAGCGCTGCACTCACCTGGACCCATCCAAGTCTCAGTCACACAGAGGAAATCCAGTCCACGTGAGCAGAAGAAATCCCTCAGTATAAAAGTCTTGTTTGCCAGGGATCTGGCGTTCACTAAACCGATCCTGGAGGGGGATGGACTCATCAGATCAGCTGATCGCTGAGCCCGGTGCAGAGTCCTCAGGTTCTGGGGATTCACCCCGCGGTGGCGGGGCCGAGGAGAGCATGGGAGGCGTGGCCCGTCTCGCCGCAGCTCCTGAGCATAGGAAGGGGTGGGGGCGAAGGGACCCACCCGGAAGAGTTGGTGTACCAGGTGACCTCCTTCGTTCCTCCTACCGAGACGGTGAGCCAAGCCAGTTCTCCATGCTGCAGCAGGTGGACAGTGCTCCCGATTGTTGGGGAGGAGATTGTCCGTTGACAGTTGACAGTTGACAGTTGGTGAGCACCAGGCTGAAGGCTGCAGGCCCCGGAGATCTCCCTGAGCAAAGTGTTCCCGACGCTCAAGGCTTTCGAGGAGATTCCCACCTCCTGGCCCACCCAGTTTAGACTTCACCAGTCGACCGCTACGTTTGCCACGGCGACGGCGACGGCGACGGCGACGCTTCCTCGGGCTTAAAACCCACTCCAGGTGAGTTTGGATTCCCAAGAGGAACGGGGGCAGTGTAGTATGTCCGCGGTAAACAAAGGCACCGACATTACGCTGAATGTCCATTAGAGATGTACGGTCGTAGACCAGCAGAGACTTTAGTTGTCTAACACCAATAGAAAACACAAAAAACAGAGAGAGCAACAGACAGGCAGCCATAGACATCGGCGCCATCTTGGAATCTGGAGGGTTATGGTCTGAACGCAGGTGTATGGGACTAGGGGAGAATACGTGTTCGGCACGGACTAGAAGGGTCGAGATGGCCTGTTTCTGTGCTGTAATTGTTATATGATTATATGGTTATAATACTGATCCATGAACATTGAACATGGCATGACAATGATATAAGCCATTATAATTTCAATAATATTTAGTTCGCACTCTTCCTTTGACATATGGGAATTTAATGATTCGATTAATCCAGTAAATGTGTAAAATTTTAAAATTGAGTCAATAACAGTTTCCAACAGCTACAATATGTCAAAGGTGCTTGCTTTTTATCTATGCTGCTGTGTCAGCTGTAATTCTATTAACCATTTTACAGCGCTGTGTTCCTCAGAAATCATCGCCCACAAAATTAAGTGCAATTTGGACAAATTAATATTAATTTTGCCAAAATGATAAAGCAACATTCATGAGTCATTCCAGGCAGCACAGTGATCATAAATAGTAAGGTTGCTGCCTCACAATGTCGGAAACTCAAGATTTAACCTTGGGGAATGGTGTCCAAATGTTCAAATTCTCCCTGTGACGGCATGGGATTCCTTTGAGTGTTTAGTAGAGTTTAGTTTATATACAGTGCTGAAACAGGTCCTTCAGCCCACCAATGCACTCTGAACAGCAATTCCTGCACATCAGCACTGCCCTACACACACTAGGGTTAATTTACATTCATACCACGGAACAAAGGTGCGTAAGGTGGTGCAAATGTTTTAGCACTATCGTGTACCGTTTTGGGGGTTTCCTCAAACACACACACACACACACACACACACACACACACACACACACACACACACACACACACACACACACACACACACACACACACACACACACACACACACACACGCACGCACGCACACACACACACACACACACACACACAAACAAGATGAGACTTTTAATAGTATACTAGACCAAGTGCAAACCCGTTGGGTCTGCTCCCCCAACGCAGCTGTTCCCTACCCGTAGCCCCCACGGGAGACGTGGTCCTCCAACTCAAGGGGTGGCCGGAATCAGCAGTGCAGCTGTTTTTAAATGGCGTATTTGAGGCGAGATGCGGGCGCCAGCAGCCGTTATGGTAGCTGGCCAGCAGGAGGCGACAAAATGAGTGAGTGGGGGGGGAGAAGAAAGATTTGATTAAAAATGTGTACGATGAAATTTAATGAGGAGTGGATACTTGGAATGATAAGTGAAATCTCTACTGAAATGGAAAAAATCAGGGCTGCTTCTATGGGTGAGAAGGCAGTTTATGTTTTAAATATTGGGGTACGGGGGGGGGGGGGGGGGGGGAGAGAAGGATTAAAAATGTGTCCACAAACACGACGAAATGTAATCAGGAGTGGATACTTTGAAAGAAAAGTGAAATCTCTACCGAAATGGAAAAGATCTCGGAGATTCTGCGTCTGGATTCGGCGTGGCAAGGAATCAAAGGAAGAAAGGCAGCCGGCAGCCGTACATGTAAATGGATCCATTCCGATTGGACAACTGCGAGAATTGGGCATTGTGACATCACACGATGGAACGAATCAAAAGGCAGAAAGGCAGCCGGACGGACGCCAGGCGGCAGCCACACAGTTTTAATATATAAATAGATTAGACCAAGTGGGATGTCTTGGGTCCCTGTCAGATGAGAGGCCTGATCCCCGAACATAACCCGTTTCCCAACAAAAATTCCACTGTACACACTTTCCCCCATATTCCATAGCCCCCAACTGATGCAGGTGCATATCCCCAGCACTGCCTCCCCACCTCTTGCTTTGAGGACTTGAGAAAATAGTGCAATTGCCCCTCCCTCTCCTGTTGAGCTAAAAACGAGGCCTGGTCCCTCAACGCAACCCTTTCCCCAAAACAATAATCCACCACTCACCCGTTCCCCCATATTCCAGCACTCACCTAGAGCCCCTAAACTGTGCAGGTGCATATCTCCAGCACTGCCTCCTCGTGCTTTGAGGACTTTAAAAAATAATACAATTGCCCCTCCCTCTCTTGTTGAGCTAAAAACTTGCTGAAAGGACTCAGTGTTGCTCGATTGCAACTTTGATACAAGCTGGGCCAGCAAGGATTTGGATGCCAAAAGCAATTGCCCCCTGCTTCTCCTGTTCTGCTAAAAATGTGGTGGAAGGACTGAGTGTTCCCGGATTGCAAATTTGTTGTAAGCTGGGTCAGCAAGGATTTAACTGTTAAATTCTTCTTAAACTTGCATTATTAAGCTAAAAATTATGATTAACTTGTGAAAGATAGAATCAATCTGAAAGAAACTTTATTGGAACCAAAGGTGCACACCTTGTACTGTTTCGGCATGGATACCATCTCGATCTAGAAGTATCGAGCCTTTCCCGCACTGCTGTTGATACTTTATGGCCAAATGCAAAGTGCTGATTTGGGCCCTCCTTGCAAAAAGTCATAATTTAATCAATGGGCCCCAAGGGACAGCCCTGAGATGGAGGTAGACACAAAATGCTGGAATGACTCAGCGGGACCGGCAGCATGGGTGGGAATGGGTGAAGTTTCGGATCGAGACCCTTCTTCAGACGAAAGTCCTGGGAGAGAGAGTCTAGAGATATATGGACGGGTAAGGTGTGAAAGCGACAGATCAAAGCAGAAGATGCTCAAGGAAAATGGAGAATGGTTCAAAGTTAGCTGCGGGGAAAGTGACTACGTGGCATACAATCAGAGAAAAATAATCAGGAGGACAGTGAAACTAGCTGGAGAACTAGGGTGGGGGAGGAACGGAGAGAGAGGGGAAGCAAGGGTTTCGTAAAGTTCACTCTGCTCAGTTGTAAGCTGCCAAAGCAAAATATGAGGTGCTGTTCATCCAATTTGCGTTGGGCCTCACTCTGACAGTGGAGGAGGTCCAGGACAAAAAATTCAACGTGGGAATGGGAGGGGGAGTTAAAGTGTTTAACGACTGGCTTTAACCCAAAGATGGAGGGATGTAATGTTGAGGCTCTACAAGTCGCTGGTTAGGCCGCATTTGGAATATTGTGAGCAATTTGAGCCGCATATCTGAGGAAGGATGTGCTGGCTCTGGAGAGGGTTCAGAGGAGGTTTACAAGAATGATCCCAGGAATGAGTAGGTTAACCTATGATGAGCGTTTGTCGGCACAGAGCCTGTATTCGTAGGAGTTTATAAGAATGAGGGGGGGCCTCATTGAAACATACAGAATAGTGAAAGGCTTGGATAGAGTGGATGTGGAGAGGATGTTTCCACAAAGCGGTAGAGTCTAGGACTAGAGGTCATAGCCTCACAATTAAAGGACGTTATTTTAGGAAGGAGATGAAAATACATTTATTTAGACAGAGGGTGGTGAATCTGTGGAAGACTGTGGAGGCCACATCAATGCATAATTTTAAGGCAGAGATTGATAGATTCTTGATTAGTCAGGGGTTATGGGGAGAAGGCAGAAGAATGGGGTAGGGGTGAGAGATAGATCAGCCACGATTGAATAGCGGAGTAGACTTGATGGGCTGAATGGCCTAATTCTACTCCTATTCCTCATGACCTTATGACAGGTCAGATGAACCAACACTGATTTCCAGTGCATCTCAGTCATTCACCTTTGTCTTATGAATGCCAAAGGCATGCAGCAACACGAAAAACAGACAGAGGAATCTTTTACTCTAAGTAGGCCTGACTCTATCTAAATTCCTTATCCTTTAATTCATTAAATAAGTTATCTTTTGAAACTTGCACTTTGAAAGAATCTCCATTAAATGCTGGTCAACATAGAAACATCAAAACATAGAAACATAGAAAATAAGCGCAGGAGTAGGCCCTTCAGCCCCTCTAGCCAGCACCTCCATTCAATATGATCATGGCTGATCATCACGATTTAGTACCCCGTTCCGGCTTTCTCCCTATATCCCTCGATTTTGTTAGCCCTAAGAGCTATATCTAACTCTCTCTTGAAAACATTCAGTGAATTTGCCTCCACTGTCTTCTGTGGCAGAAAATTCCACAGATTCTCAACTCTCTGGGTGAAAAGGTTTTTCCTCATCTCAGTCCTACCCCTTATTCGTAAACTGTGACCTCTGGTTCTGGACTCCCCCAAACATCGGGAACATTTTTCCTGCATCTAGCCTGTCCAATCCCTTAAGATCTGTCGATCCTCTTGTCCAACTGAATCCTGCTGAGAAACATTTGACAAAAGTGAAACAGAGTGAGTGACTGCAGATTTATTTTACAGTTTCTGTCCTTCTACTTGGTGAAGCTCTCCTTTGTATTATGATGTGACAGAAGTAAATGATTGTTCCATTGTGCACAATGTTCTGCCATATAATGCTGCCTTTTCCAGTTTAAAACAAGTTGTCGCTGTTCCGATTTTCACAGCAGAGAAAGATCCCATGTTACGGGAAATGGAAATAGTATTATTGTCTCCATCTTTAAGAAGAGGGACAAATGCGGTCATAGAGAAAATGCACAAACTCCATGCAGACTGACAGCATCCAAGGTCAGGATCGAACCAGGGTCTCTGGCACCATTTATGTGTAGTGCTTTTACCTTTCCTATGCCGGCAAAACAGCAGCAAGTAAGAATTGAATTCTTCTGGTCCCAAACTATATGACAATTAAACTCACTTGACTCTTGTCACAAAAAGCTGGGGTAACTCAGCGGGTCAGGCAGCATCTGTGGAGAAAAGGAACAGGTGACGTTTTTCGTGGTGAGACCATTCTTCAAGAAGAAACTTCACCTATTCCTTATCTCCAGAGATGCTGTCTGATCCACTGTGTTACTCCAGCTTTTTGTGTCTATCTTCGGTTTAAACCAGCATCTGCAGTTCCTTCCTGCACACTTGACTCTTGACAATCAGGCTGCTTATGAGCATGCACGGGTTTATCAAATCTCCTTTCAACTACTTTGCTCTACGGATAATAATCTTATTTATTATGACACAGAAGGAGGTCCTTCAACCATTAGGTCCATTCTAACTCATCGCATCCTTCTTCTCTACATCCATACAATACATTCATTCTCACATGTCCGTCGACTACCCTTTGATTCTTTCGCCACTTGTCTCTTGTCTGCAGAGACTCCAGTTTTACAGGGGCCAATTAACACCCTTGCGATGTGGGAGGAAACCAGAGCACCAGGTGATAACCCACATAGTTAGAGAGAGAATGTGCAAATTGCCCACTGCCTATAGCTGAGGTTAGGAACAATCCCAGGTCACTGTGAGGTAGGAGAGAGCAGCGCTAATTGAGGCACTACCATGTCAGTCCAGGATCTCCAGTCTAATCTCGGTGCTGAAAATATTCATTGCCAGTATTACTCTATTAATTCTGCGTTTTGTCTTAGATTGCCACATTTCTACTAATGTTTGACGACATAATTGGATGCACTACTCCATTGTGGCCAGACTAATATTTAATGCAGTATCAACATAAATGCCTTGATCTAGTATTGTATTCCTTGGATGTGCATCACTGACCACTCTCTCAATACATTCAAAGACTTAATCATCTCACGCAAAGGGTGGTGGGTGTATGGAACCAAGTGCCAGAGGTGGTAGTTAAGGCATGGATTTTCCCAACTTTAAGAAACAGTTAGACAGGTGCATGGATAGGACAGGTTTGGAGGGACATGAGCCAAACACAGGTAGGAGGGGATAGTGTGGATGAGACATGATGGCCGTTGTGGGCAAGTTGGGCTGAAGGGCCTGTTTCCATGCTGAATGACTCTATGACTGTGAATGATTCTATGACTCTGAGTGTGGGAGGAAACTGGAGCTCCTGGAGAAAACCCACATAGGTTCAAAAAGGTTCAAAGGTTATTTTATTGGTCACATACACCTAGGTGTAATGAAATGCTTCTTGCCATGCAGCACATAAAGAAAGAATACAGACATAACAATAATAAAGAAATTAGGTCACGGGGAGAGCATACAAACTCTGTAAAGACAAGCACCTGAATTCAGGATCGAACCAGGGTCTCTGGCGCTCGAACTCTTACCACTGCGCCACCATGCGAGCTTGGACTCTTTGCACTGAAAGCCCTGTTTCTGCGCAGTATGGCTCGGTATGATTCCATATCATTAGGTTATAACCTGTAAGGTCTCATCACAATTCTGTTGTGGTGTTCAACACTTCTTCAATAGCTGATTTGAATTGGAGTGTGAGAGTATTTTTAGGATTTAATACCACGGTACTTGTCGTGAATCTAACAGCTTTAACCTTGCAACGTGAACAATTTGCAGTAAATCCTGGGTGAAGAAAAAAATGGATATAAGAGGCCAGTCTCCTTTGTGTACGGGGTAGGAACAGTAAGATTTACTACACAGATGCTTCTGACCTGAATCGAGGACTTAGTGTTGATCATAGTTCGAATTAGGCAGAGAAAATAAACCCATTCTTTGACTATTAATCATTTCCCCTGCAGAGGATGAATAGACTGCTATTAGCAGGGATTCACATTGTTTCGGGCAGCAGAGTGGCCCAGCTGTTAGACTAGACTCACTGCTTCACAGCGCCAGAGATCTAGGTTCGATCATGACATCGGGTGCTGAGTGTGGAGTTTGCATGTTCTCCCTGTGAACGCATGAGTTTCCTCCAGATGCTCCGGTTTCCTCCCAAACCCCAAAGAAGTGTGGGCTTGTAGGTTAATTACCCTCTGTAAGTTGCCCCTAATTTGTAGGAGTAGATGTGACAATAATAATAATAAATTTAGAGATACAGCGCGGAAACAGAGTCCACACCGACCAGTGATACCCACACATTAACACTATCCTACACACACTAGGGACAATTTACAAGTTTACCAAGCCAATTAGCGTACAAACATGTATGTCTTTGTAGTTATGGGAGGAAACCAAAGATCTGGGAGAAATCTCACGGAGGTTACAGGGAGAATGTACAAACTCCTTACTGACAGCACCCGTAGTAGGGATCGAACCCTGGTCTCTGGCACTGCAAGCACTGAAAGGCAGCAACTCTTCCGCTGCGCCACCGTGCTGCCCTAATACGAGTTGCAATTGCTTAGTGTTATCCAGATATGGATGACATGCACAAAACATTCATAACAATAGTGTGTACCTCCGTTCATGTGACAATAAACAAAACTAAACTAAACTAAACTAAACTAAACTAAACTACAAACAGACTCAACGGCTCCTCGTAGTCCTTCTGAGGAAAGAAGAGGGCAATGTGTTTTACACTGCCTGTTATTTACAGAGAAGTTGCGCTGTTTAATGGAAGAGTTTAAAATTCTCATCTCTATTCTTATCTCCATCTCTCTTCTGCAAACAGAAAGAATGTCTACCATGCCATTTTAGTTTACTTTAGTAAATGCAACTTCAGCATATCCATCCTTGCCACTTTCCCTACCACAATGTCAATACTTCCTTTGTGAAATCTCTTGGGATGTTTATTTATTTTTTTAACAACCTTGGAATTGCAAAAAAAATGCAAGTTGTTGCTTTCCCTTGTTTTACCTCACGAATGAGGGAAGTCAGGTGCGGAGATTCCCAGCTAAAGGCAGGACCTTCAGAAAAAGAAAAGGCAACAGCGGATGCAGACACAAGGAACTGCAGATGCTGGTTTACCGTAAAGACTTTCGTCATCCCTCCAAGACTGGAGCAGGGAACTCAAACGTGCTATATCAGACACAAAGAGCTGGAGTAACTCAACGGGTCAGGCTGCATCTCTAGAGAATATGGATAGGTGACGCTTTCTGAAGAAGTGTCCCGACCCAAAATATCACCAATACATGTTCTCCAGAGATGTTGCTTGACCCCGCCCCCCCCCCCAGAGTTAGTTCAGCATTTTGTGTCTTTTAAGGCAACAGCAGATAGTTTGTTGTCCCATTCCATTAACCTAGACACAATAAAAGGCTAATTTTCAACTGCCTTATCGAGGGAGTACTGCACAGTCAGAGATGAAGGCTGGAAACATGAAACTGTAGATGCTGGTTAATACTCAAAAGGACGCAAAATGCCTGCAAGTCAGGCAGGATCGCTGGAGATCATAGAAAGGTGGACTTTCAGGTGTAGACCTTCTTCAAGATCTCCAGAGATGTGGCCTGACCTTCTGAGTTAGTCACAGAGACACACATCGTGGAAACAGGCCCTTCGGCCCAACTTGCCCACACCGACCAATATACACTAGTCCCATCTACACTAGTCTCACCAGTCTGCATTTAGCCTGTAACCCTCTAAACCTATCCTATCCATGTTTCTTAAAAGTTGCGGAAGTACCTGCCTCAACGACCTCCTCTGACAGCTTATTCCATACACTTATCACCCTTTGTGTGAAAAGGTTATGCATCAGGTTCCTAGTAAATCTTTGCCCCTCACCTTAAACACATTTTCTCTGGTTCTCAATTCCCCAACACTGGGCAAGATTCTCTGTTTGTTTATTCCTCAAAGCACAAGCAACACACAACAATACCTGACACAAACAGAAAGTTCCTCAAGCACTTGGTGAAGGCTTAAAGGTGAGATGTTGAATCAATGTCCAATATGCTCTGTCAGACAACATGGAAATTGGCAAACCATTGTGAAGTTATCCTGAAAACCCTTGCCAATTAACCTTGAAAAGGTGCAAAGATATTTTACAAGGATATTACCAGGAAATTAAAATGCCGTTTGATGGTTGGTGCAGATTTGATGGACCAGTCTGAACAAGGATCTCGCCCTGAAACATCACCTATGAAGAGTTACGCCAACACTTTTTTTTCCTTTTGATGGACTTTAGACTTTGGAGATATAGCCTGCTCTTCAGCCCACTGAGTCCACACTGAGCATCGATCACCCATACACTAGTTCTATCCAACACACACGGGGCAATTGTACAGATGTCAATTAACCTACAAACTCGTATTTCTTTAGCGTGTCGAAGGAAACCGGAGCACCCGGAGAGAAAACAAAACAGGTCACGGGAAGAAAGTACAAACTCCATACTGACAGCACCCGTGGTCTGGATCCCCAGTGCTGTAAGGCAGCAACTCTACCGCTGTGCCACCATGGCGCCCTGCAAGGTTGCCAGCGGTGTCAGTCAGACTCTGAGTTCATCAAAGCACACTGTGCAAAGTTCAGGTATATAAGGTACAAAAATCATAGTCATAGAGTCAAAGAGTGATACCGTGTGGAAACAGGCCTTCGGCCCAACTCGCCCAACTCGCCAACAATTTCCCAGCTATCCTAGTCTCACTTGCCTGTGCTTGCTCCACAACCCTCCAAGCCTGTCCTATCCATGTACCTGTCCAACTGTTTCGCAAACGATGGGATAATCCCAGCCTCAACTACCTCCTCTGGCAGCTTGTTTCATACACCCACCTGTGAAAAAGTTACCACTCGGATTCCTATTAAATCGTTTCCCCTTCGGCTTGAACCTGTGTCCTCTGGTCCTCGATTCCTCTACTCTGGGTGAAATACTTTGTGCATCTTTGCACAGAAATGATTCAGAAAGCAAATCAACTGGAACTTTTTCACTGAAGAGAGAGTAAAGTTCTGGAGTAAGTCACCAGAGAGGAGCCTTCAAACACTGTGTTGTCACAAGAGGGCGGAACTCACTGAAAGGAGCGCTTGCATTAATTTTTCATCGCTGGAACATCTCCAAGCACTTTACACAATGACATTTGTGAGGTTATTACATGAACAATTGGATCTCTGGAGGGGAAAGCAGATTGAGGACTCTGATAAGAAGGTGGGCAGGCAAGATTGATCTGTGAAAATGGGTCGAGTTTCTCTAATAGCTTTTACCCATATGCTTAATTCATCCCAACCACAAAGCCACATGCGGGAGGATAGGTTACATCGCTACTATCTTCGCCCTGCAACTGGACAGCACGGTGGCGCAGCGGTAGAGTTGCTTCCTTACAGCGCTAGAGACCTGGGCTCGATCCTGGTGCTTGTCTATACGGAGTTTGTATGTTCTCCTCGAGACTTGCATAGGTTTTTGCAACTTCACAAGTTATAGAAAGGTCAGAGAAAGGTTGAACAAGCTAGGTCTTTATTCTTTGGAGCACAGAAGGTTACGGGGGGACTTGATAGAGGTCTCTAACATTATGTGAGGGATAGACAGAGTTGACGTGGATAAGCATTTCCCATTGAAGTAGGGAAGTTTCAAACAAGAGGACATGATTTGAGAATTAAGGGAAAGAAGTTTAGGGCTAACATGAGGGGGAACTTCTTTACTCAGAGAGTGGTAGCTGTGTGGAATGAGCTTCCAGAGGAAGTGGTGGAGGCAGGATCGATTTTATCATTTAAAAATAAATTGGATAGGTATATGGATGGGAAAGGAATGGAGGGTTATGGTCTGAGTGCAGGTAGATGGGACTAGGTGAGAGAAAGTGTCGGCACGGACTAGAAGGGCCGAGATGGCCTGTTTACGTGCTGTAATTGTTATATGGTTATATGGTTATTTATAGGGGTAGAATTAGGCCATTCGGCCCATCAAGTCTACGCTATTCAATCATGGCTGATCTCTGCCTCCTAATCCCATTTTCCTGCCATCCCCCCATAACCCTTGACACTCATTACAATCAAGAATTTGTCTTGATTGATTTAAAAAAATATCCACTGACTTGGCCTCCACAGCCCTCTGTGCCAATGGGTTCCACAGATTAACTACCCTCTGACTAAAGAAGTTCCTCCTCACCTCCTTTCTAAAAGAGCACCCTTTAATTCTGAAGCTGTGACCTCTGGTCCTAGACTCTCTCACCGGTGGAATCATCCTTTCCACATCCACTCTATCTATGCCTTTCATTATACCGGTTATCTCCGGGATCTCCGGTTTCCTCCCACACTCCAAAGATGTACAGGTTTGCAGGTTAATTGGCTTGGTGTAATGGTAAATTTTCCCAGAAGAGTATTAGTGTGTGGGGATTGCTGGTCGGCACGGACTTGATGGGCCAAAGGGCCTGTTTCTGCGCTGTATCTCTAAACTAAACTAAACTAAAATTGCAAACTTTGACCTGGACGTTTCCTTTGTCAAAGCTCCACATATAATTCACTCTGATTCTGGTCAGTTCTGGTCACCCCATTACAGGAAGGACGTGTAGGATTTGGAAAGGGTGCAGAGAAGGTTTAACAGAATGATGTGTAGGAAGGGACTGCAGATGCTAGTTTAATCAACCCGAAGATAGACTCAAAGTGCTGGAGTAACTCAAATGGTCAGGCAGCATCTTTGGAGGAAAACGATGGGTGACATTTCGGGCCGGGACCCTCATTCACACTCACCGGAGAAATGAGAGAGGCTCTCATAGAACTCCCATTAGAGAGCGGAGGAGAACTTGAGTAAGCAAACCTCGATACCACCCTGGTCACTGGATTTGGACTTTCTGACAGTGGATCATGTGTTGAAGATTGGTTCGATCATAGCAAAGTGTGTGCTCAGCCCGCTGTTGTTCACACTGTACACATGACAGATTCAGGGAAAATAAGACAGCACTCATCAGTGGAGATGAAAAATGTACAGGGAGTGACGTTTGGGTCGGAACCCTAGAATCTACAGACTCAGACTTGTGTCTCAGGAGGGCGCACCAGAATGATGCCTGTGGATGTGGGGAAACGGGCCCATATTAACTGCACAAACTGCACCCCTCCACGGCTGGATCTCCTGCCATCAGGCAAGAGATATCGTAGCATCAAAGCCCGGACTACATGACTGTTAAACAGCTTCCTACCACAGGCTGTGAGGCTGCTAGTCAACGTACTCACGTCTTCTGAAACTAAAACAGGCCTCACTCCCCACCAACAAATCCTCAGGACTTTCTACAGGCGCACTGGTGGAGTCTGTACTCACGTACTGCATAAATACGTGGTACTCCACCTGCAACTGTGTCGGAAAGGAAGGCTCTGCAGAGGGTAGTGAGAGTGGATAGACTTTGATTGTTTGCGGCTGGCACGGACACTTTCTCTAGAATAAAGGAGGTTGAGGGGAGACATGTGCGATGCTTATTCAGAAGTATATAAAAACTTAAATGAGATGACAAAAGGGATTAGGGTCAAAACTGCAGATGTTTCCTCGGTTCAAAGGAAAGTATCAAATACAAAGCTGGGTGACATTTCGGGCCGGGACCCCTATCATAAAGTCATAAGCAGGTCATAATTTTGGATAGTAGAATTGGGAGTATTCGGCCCATCTGGAAGTCTACTCTGCCATTCCATCAATGATGCCTGATCAATCGCTTCCTCCTAACCCCATTCTCCTGCCTTCTCCCCATAACCTCTGCCACCTGTACTAATCAAGAATATATATACACACACACACGCATATACATAGGTATGTTGTAAAACGTACCTGAAGCGTCGCTGAAAACCTGTCTCAGCCCGTGCGCGCGATTTTGGCGCTGTTTAGAGGGGGGGGGGGGTTTAAAACGCGATTTTCCCTAGGCTGTTCAAATCGAGGATGTTCAGCCTAGTTAATTATTAACGATAAATCGCTGGAAGATTCCGTCGCTTTAGCTATTATTACTTTTAAGGACTTTATATAATTGTTATAGTAGTGTACAAATTAACCTCTAAACCCCCGACCGCCGGCGACGGGTCGAATCTCATACAGGGGACAACAGAAGGTAGGCTGTTTATTTTTACATTAAAAAGTGCTTCTTAAGATCCCTTTATACATAGTTTAATGTTGCGAGTAGCTAATTTTGGGCCCATTATATCCCGCAGTATTTTTCTGGGCATTTGAGGGCACAAATCTAGCGCAATGTGAACGTTCTAAACCAGCGCGTTCACAGGATCCCACTAGAAAGCTGATTTAAATGGACTTTAATTTACAGCAATTGAACACTAAATTCCTTCCATTTGGCCTATAAATTAATGTAAATGAGATTTAAAAATCATGTTTTATTGTGAATTATTTGTGAATATTATTTGGACACTTAGGCTATTTAAAAATGTTAATCATTTATTAAGAAATAGATAGATGTTTAGATCTAGTAATTGAAGTCTGAAATTAGCTACAATTGGGTAACTAACTAATTATATGCTTTAATTTCAGGTCATCCAAGTAAGTTATATTTGTTTCAGAATGCTTCAGTCTATGATAACTGAAAATTTCATTCAGTTCTCTTAATTTTTAAGAAGGTTATGGACTTTTGACTGTCCACGATCACAGCTTTTTTGTTATGTCCATAGAAAATCAATAGGGAACAAGATGCTAATTTCCGAGTATGAAAATGGCCATAACTTTTTAAATACTTGAGATATGAAAGTGAATTAGGTGTCAAATTAAACTTCTTTTTATGCTTTATCTGATGGGATAAATTGCAGACTTGATTTTTAAAATCTCAAAATTTTGTTACATTGCTAGTATACCCACACACACACACACACGTATACACACACACACACACACACACATATATATATATATATATATACACACACACACACATATATATATATATATACACACACAAACAGCACAATGTGTGAGTGTGTGTGTGTATGTGTGTGTGAGGGTGTGTGTGTGTGAGTGTGTGAGTGTGTGTGTGTGTGTGTATATTGGAATTGGTGGAGAGGTGGAATATTGCATTGGGGGACCAGCCCTCCCATGTGAAGCTAGGACCCAACGGGTCCCACTTAGTCTAGTATATCTATATTACTAAAAGTCTGACCTTGACCGCTTATTGTTTTTCTGTTTCATGATTTTAGAAAAAGCGCTGCCACTTACGGCTGTGATTTTTGGCCATCCTATTCAGAGTCCCCCTCCGCCACGCAGGACAAAAGGATTTTTCCCATCAATGAAAAGTAAAAGATTTATGTTTTAAAAAAAAGAGATTCTCTCTGCTGCCCCTGCTGGAGGGAGGGGGAGGGGCTATAAACCCCAGAAGTGTTGTGCCTCAGTCAGTCTCTGCAAGATGGGGGAAGTGAGAGGGTCACGTCTCTCAGTCTGAGCTGTGAATAACACTGAACACATGTCTACTAAACTGTGAGTGTGGTTTTACTGACTTTGAGTGCCCTTAACGTGGTTTGAAAATGAAAATGTGGTTGGTTTGAAGTAAAAGCACTGCAAATGTTTGGTTGTGGTTGGTTTGAAGTAAAAGCACTGCAAATGGTTGGTGGGGGTTTGGGTTGAAGTAAAAGCACTGCAAATCGTTGCCGGGGGTTTGGGCTGAAGTAAAAGCACTGCACATGGTTGGTGGGGGGTTGGGTTGTACTGAACACACTGAATGTCTACTGAACTGTGAGTGGTGTTTTGTGTGGTTTTATGGTGGTTGCACCATGCTTGAAATCACATGAAACTGCATTTGAATGTGGTGGCCTTGCACCCTGCATGAAATGGTATGAAACTACATTGGAATTTGGTGGCCCAGCACCCTGCTTGAAGTGGTATGAAACTGCACTTGAATTTGGTGGCCTTGCATATATAGAGGTAGAATATTGCGTTGGGGGACCAGTCCTCCCAACGGGTCCCACTTAGTCTAGTATATATATATCTGTGTGTGTGAGAGAATATATAATATATTTCTCTTTGTATAGGTCTGCTTCAAGCAAGGAAATGCACAGCGGCTCTGAACAACATCTCATCACCACCTTCTCAATGGTACATAGGGGGACACAATAAATGCTGGCCTTGTTAGAAATACATTGTTAGAAAAATCCATCAACCCCATTTTGATTAATCTCATGTGCACAGGGTATCATAAACCTTCAGGCCATCCAGATAGCTTCTGATTTCTGGAGCATAAGATGGAAAAGGGAAGATTAAAGAACATGAAATTAATTAAAAATAAAGTTGTTAACTGAGATATAGATAGCTTCGCTCATTCAGTCAATCATCATACAATGAGTGCACAGGACAATGAGCCATAGGCTTTGGACCAAGAGGCTTGTATGAAATGAGTTAAACTACTGTAAATACGCACATGCAAAGGTATATCTCAGCAACTCGTCGAAGTCACCCAAGTAGCCATCTTTCTGATATCGGTAGCGCCGTGCGCAGTAAGATGAACTACTGCTTCACAACAGCAATGTAGACCTGGGTTTGATCCTGATCTTGGGTGCTGCCTTTGTGGAGTTTGCATTTTTGCCCTGTGACCGTGTGGGTTTTCCCGAGGTTACGCTCGCAAGTTCATATGTTCTAGGGGCAGACCTAGGCCATTTGGCCCATCAAATCCACTCCGTCATTCAATCATGGATTCTGAATCATAGCTGTCTGAAGAAGGGTCTTGACCCAAAACACAGCAGCCTGAAGAAGGGTCTCAACCCGAAACGTCATCTATTCCACTGAAGAAGTGTCTCCACCCGAAATGTCACCCATTCCTTCTCTCCAGAGATGCTGCCTGACCCGCTGAGATACTCCAGCATTCTGTGTCTACCTTCGATTTAAACTAGCATCTGCAGTTATTTTCTACACATTCAATCATGGATGATCTATCTTTCCATCTCAACCCCCATTCTCCTGTCTTCTCCCCATAACCCCTGACTCCCTTACCAATCAAGAATCTGTCAATCTCCGCCTTAAAAATATTCATTGGCTGGGCCTCCACAGCTGTCCACAGACTCACCACCCTCTGATTAAAGAAATTCCATCTCATCTCCTTTCTAGGCTCTCCCACCAGTGGAAACAACCTCTCAAAATTCACACTATCCAATCCGTGCACTATTCGGTAAGTTTGAATGAGGTATCCCTTCATCCTTCTATACTGCAGCGAGTAGAGGCCCAGTGCCTTCAAACGCTGATCATATGTTAACCCATTATTCCTGGGATCATTCTCGTAAATATACTCTGGACCCTCTCCAACGCCACCACATCCTTCCTCAGATATGGAGCCCAAAACTCCAAATGTCACAATACTCCACATGCAGTCTGACCAGCACCTTATAAAGCCGCAGTATTATATCCCTGTTTTTGTATTCTAGCCCTCTCAAAATAAATGGTAGCATTGCATTTGCCGTGCTTACTACCGATTCAACTTTCAAATTAACCTTTGCGGAATCCTGCACCAGCATTCGCAAGTCCCTTTGCACCTCGGATTTCTGAATTTTCTCCCCATTTAGAAAATAGTCTACACCTTTATTCCTTTATCAAATGGGTCTGAACAGCACCTTATAAAGCCTCAGTATTACATCCCTGTTTTTTTTGTATTCTGGCAAAATGTATAGTGCTCCAGTTTCCTCCCACATCCCAAAGATGTGTGGGATTGTAGAAATCATAAAAAACATGGCTCTGGAACCCAAAACTCAACAGTGAGTTGATGCTTGAAGTTAATTATATTTAATTGTAATTAACGGATATTTTTAAAACGTGCATTCTTGGCGGAGGCAATTCTTCAAATGCGTTTTCAAAAGAACATCCAATTTTAGGCACCTCAGAAAATAGGCACTAAAAGCTGGAATAACTCAGTAGGACAGGAGCATCACTGGGGAGAAGGAATGGGTGATAGTTCGGGTCGAGCCCCTTCTTCAAACCCGAAATGTCACCCATTCCTTCTCTCCAGTGATGCCCCCCTATCCTGTTGAGATACTCCAGCTTTTTGTATCTATCTTCAGTTTAAACCTGCATCTTAGGTTTCTACACATTAGGCACACCATATGTGGAGGCTTCTGTTTCACTCAGTCTTTTTTTCTAAGGTGCAAAATCTCACAGGCAGATAATTGCATCTCACTTGCTTTAATTCCAAATTGGAAAATTCTGAAGTGGTTTTGAGCCTTTGTAGATTTTTGAAGCAGAAAATTGGAACATTAAATTCCCTTCTTTTAATTCTTTGTGTTAATGCAACCTGCAGAACAGAACATGGCTATGTGGGTAGAAAATTAGCCAGGCCATGAAGCAAAACTTGTTTAATTTAGTTTAGTTTAGTTTATTGTCACGAGTACCGAGGTACTGTGAAAAGTTTTAGTTGCGTGCTAACCAGTCAGCGGAAAGACAATACATAATTACAATTGAACCATTTATAGTGTATAGATACATGATAAGGGAATAACCTCTAGTGCAAGGTAAAGCCAGTAAAGTCCGATCAAGGATAGTCTGAGGGTCACCAAAGAGGTAGATGGTAGTTCAGCACTGCTCTCTGGTTTTGATAGGGTGATTCAGTTGCCTGATAACAGCTGGGAAGAAACTGTCCCTGAATGGGGAGGTAATTTAAGACTGAGGAGAGAAAAAACGTTTTCACGCAGAGAGTTGTGGATTTATGGAATTCCCTGCCACAGAGGGCAGTGGAGGCCAAATCACTGGATGGATTTAAGAGAGAGTTAGATTCATTGTGATCATGGCTGATCGTCCCCTATCAATAACCCGTGCCTGCCTTCTCCCCATATCCCTTGACTGCACTAGCCCCTAGAGCTCTTAGGGGCTAGTGTAATCAAGGGATATGGGGAGAATGCAGGGATGGGTTATTGATTGGGGACGATCAGCCATGATCACAATGAATAGCGGTGCTGGCTCGAAGGGCTGAATGGCCTCCTCCTGCACCTATTTTCTATGTTTCTATGGTTCTATGTAATCTTGTGGTGTGCGTTCTCACACTTCTATACCTGGGAGAGGGGAGAAGAGGTAGTGGCCAGGGTGTGACTCATCCTTGATTATGCTGCTGGTCTTGCCGAGGCAACATGAGGTGTAAATGGAGTCAGTAGAAGGAAAGTTGCTTTGTGTGATGGTCTGGGCTGCGTCCACAATTTGCTGACCTTCATTCAAACCTTGAATTCACACAGCAAATTTCTGTCCCATGATCACTATGGTTATTTAATACATGTTCCAACCAGTTTGTGAAGAGCAAGCTTCAAGAAACAGTAATGAGATAATAAGTTCACGTTCATAAGAGATAGGAGCAGAATTATGTCATTCAATCCATCAAGTCTACTCCGCCATTCAATCATGGTTGATCTATCTTTCTTGAGGGCGGCACTGTAGAGCACAGTGGTAAAGTTGCTGCCTTACAGCGCTTGCAGTACCAGAGACCAGGGTTCGATCCTGACTACGGGTGCTGTCTGTACGGAGTTTGTACATTCTCCCGGTGACTGTGTGGGTATTCTCCAAGATATTTGGTTTCCTCCTACACTCCAAAGAAATACAGGTTTGTAACTTAATTGGCTAGTTTGTGTAAGATAATATGCAGGGATTGTGGTCAGTGGGTACTCAGTGGGCCGAAGGGCCTATTTCTGCACTGTTTCTAAAAGAAATACCTAACCCCATTATCTTGCCTTCTCCCCATAAACTCAATCACCACCATATTGGAAAAATTTACACAACCAAATAAGCTTGCTCAACCGAAACGTTGCCTATTTCCTTCGCTCCATAGATGCTGCTGCCCCCGCTGAGTTTCTCCAGCATTTTTGTGTACCTTTAAAAATATATAGTTTTATAGGATCAATCACCTGAGTTTACATCGTACATCTGAGATAACAGGAAATTTAATTCAGGCTCAAAACTCAAGGTCATTTTGGGTATAAAACGCGATGAGAGGGAAATTAACCAGAGGGGATAAATATACTTTCTTATCTTGGATATTCCACTTCTAAAGCTGCCACAGTCAGCAATTAATACATCCACTCTCTGTCATTTCAGGATAAGTGATCAATGGGTCTCTAACTCAAGTTGGTCCAAGGCTATACTCATTACAAGCAGTATTGGCAGAAAATCAGCGTTAAATCACTAGGCATTTTCAAAGTTAGCATCACAAGGGATAACAACTGCAACATTTTGCTGGAAAGCGAGCCCGGTCTAATGGGTATTAATGTGATGTGATTCTGGATACCATTCATTTCTTCCCTCTCCTTTTTACACATTTACAGTCGTTTCCCTTTCTGTACGCTCGGTAATTGACCACAGAGTCTCTCCGACGTCTGCAGGCAACAACTTTGATTTGTCCCTGTAGTGACCAATTAAGTTTGAAGCACATCAGTCATCCGAAAGGCAAGTCATTTAACCTGAATTGGTGGGTTTTTATCCTGCTAAATGAATGGCCTGGAATGGGAGGAAAATTTGCAATTTAAAAAAAAATCCAGCTTTCATATCTTATCAAGCACCGTGTCAAACAGCAGAAACAAAGAATTGCAGATGCTGGTTTATACCACAGACGGACATAAAGTGCTGGAGTCAAAATGCTAGCCATTGTGAAGAAGGGTTTTGGCCTGAAACGTCACCCGTCCTTTCTCTCCGGAGTTGCTGCTTGACCCACTGAGTTACTCCAGCACTTTGTGTCTAACCCTCAAACAGCCTTACTTTATCAAACAGCCGTGTTCTCAGTAGCTTGCGTGGACCAGCTAGTAGGCGTATTGGTGGACATCTCTAAGACTTCCCTACTCCATGCTCAGATTCTCGCTTGCTTTTATGAAGACCACTGTCATCCCCGTACCAAAGAAAAGCAAGGTAGCATTCCTTAATGCTTCAAAGTCGCTGCCTCAAAAGGCAGCCAACTTCATCGGAGACCTACACTATCCTGGCCTCACACCCATTTCACCCCTGCCATCGGGAAGAAGGTACAGGAGCCTGAAAACTGTAACGTCCGGGTTCAGGAACAGCTGCTTCCCCACAGCCATCAGGCTATTAAATACTACAGCCTCCAAATAAGCCCTGAATAGACTATTATTGGTATTAATGCACTTTTATTGTTTATTTGTTTTGTATGTGTTGGTATAGGTATATGTATACCTATGTGTGTGTGTGTGTGTGTGTGTGTGTGTGTATATGTGTGAGTACACGTATATATGCATACACATAACTTTTTATACTCGTTTATTATATTGTTTACAGTGTACTATGTTGACATATTCTGTTGTGCTGCTGCAAGTAAGAATTTCATTGTTCTATCTAGAACATATAACAATAAAACACTCTTGACTCTTAACTATGCAATGACTCTGACACGCACCATAATGTAGTGATTTGAGAGCCTGGTGATGGCGCTCATTAACTCCAGCTTCCAAGACAGTCATGACCTGACCCAATGCAATTTGCCTACTGTCGCAACAGGTTCATGGTAGATACCCTCCCTGTCCCTCCACTCAGCAATGGAACATCTCAATTACAAGGAGACCAACATCAGACTCCTATTAATTGACTATACGTTTGCCGGCAGCACCATAATCCAAACCAAGCACATCTCCAAACTCCTGAACCTATGTGCCAGCAACCCTCTCTGCAACTGGATCCTCGACTTCCTAACCCATAGACCACAATCAGTGAGAATAGGTGGCAAATTATCTGCTAGAGTTTCGATGTTTGAGGGGGGACCTCATTGAAACTTACTGAATAGGGAAAGGTCCTGGATAGAGTGGATGTGGAGAGGATGTTTCCACTAATGACAGAGTCTAGGACCAAAGGCCACAGCCTCAGAATAAAAGGACGTATCTTTAGAAAAGAGATGGGGAGGAATTTCTTCAATCAGAGGGTGGTGAATCTGTTGAATTCATTACCACAGAATGCTGTAGTGGTCAAGTCAATGGATGCTGTTATGATGGGTGTCAGACATTATAGGGAGAAGGCAGAAGAATGGGGTTAAGAGAGAAAGATAGATCAGCCATGATTGAATGGTGGTGTAGACTTGGTGGGCTGTATGGCCTAATTCTTGCTCCAACAACTTATGAACATAAACTTATGAACTCCACGATAATTCTCAGCACCCATGCCTCAGAGGGATGTGTTCTCAGCCGCCTACTATACTCCCTATACACTCAAAACTGTACGGCCAATTTCTGCCTTTACTCCATTTACAAAGTTTGCAGGTGACAACAATGTATTGTGCCTGATCTTGAGCGATGACAAGACAGAGGAAGGAGGTTGAAGCTTAATGTCAAGACAACAATCTTCCCCTTGATGTCAGCAAGGCAAAGGCACTAGTAATTTTCTTCAGGAAAAAAAGATGATGTGGATGCCTTAAACAACAGCAATGGTGCTGAAGTGGAAATGCTTGAGAGTTTCAAGTACCTGGGCATAAATGTCACCAACAATTTGCCCTGGTCCAATCACATTGATACCATGGTCAAGAAAACACATAAATGCCTCTACTATTTCAGAACATTAAGGATATTGTACTGATTGTGGATGATCGGCCATGAACACATTGAATGGTGCTGCTGGCTTGAAGGGCCGAATGGCCTACTCCTGCTCCTATTGTCTATTGTCTATATTCTGGCATGTTTCCAATGCCTCATACCAATTTCTACAAATACACTATAGATTGGATCCTATGAGGATGCATCACAACTTGGATATTTAACATCCTTACCCACTATATCCATTTGTGACACAGCATACTTGAATGTAGTTAGCTCCTCAAGATCAGGGGCAATTAAAATTGGACATTAAAAATGTGAGAACAATGTTCATACCCTACAAACAAATACAGGTAGAATGAACTCAATAAATTGAAAGATTGTGGATGATCAGCCATGATCTCATTGAATGACGGTGTTGGCTCGAAGGGCCGAATGGCCTACTCCTGCACCTATTGTCTATTGTCTATTGTGAAAGATCTAGAATGGATTATAGTCAAAGAGGCCCTTCGGCCCAACTAGCCCACAGTAACCAATATGTCTCATCTGCACTTCCTGCGTTTGGCCCATATCCTTCCAAACCTGTCCTATCCATTTACCTATCCAATTTTATCCTTAAACATTGCAATAGTCCCAGCCTCAACTACCTCCTCTGACAGCTCATTCCCACCACCCTTTGTGTGAACGTACCCTATTCCTATTAAATCTTTCCCCCTTCACCTTAAACCAATGTCCTCTGGTCATCAATTCCCCTACGTTGGGCAAGAGATTCTTTGCATCTGCCCGATCTATTCCTCTTGTGATTTTGTACACCTCTATAAGATCACCCCTCATCCTCCTGTGCTCCGAGGAATAGTCCCAGCCTGCTCAACTTCTCCCTATATCTCAGACCCTCTAGTCCTGGCAATATACTCGTAAATCTTCTCTGCACCCTTCCCAGCTTGACAACATCTTTCCTTTAACAGAATTGAACACTATAGTCTGATGCGACCTCACCAATGTCTTATATAACTGCTGCATGACCTCCCAAATTCAATACTCATAAAATCTTTCTTTGGAAAATTTTGTTCCTGGTGTCTAAAAAAAAGCTTTGATTGAATCTTTGCTACATTTGCAACATTGTTATAGAAAAAAAAACTATAGTTATCCATTCCTCATGCAATATCTTGTCATTATCACAGTGTTGTGTTGAAATGTTTGCCACACAGTATAAACAATTTAAAAATGTGACATTATTATTGGATTGTTATTGCCTTGCGTACAGATAGAGGTAAACAAGGTTTGTTTTGTGTGCTATCCAGACAAAATGAACCATGTATAAGAATACTTCAGGGTGCAGATAAAGATAGGGAAAGAGCAGGCAAAGAAAAAATTCAAGGCCAACAGTGAGGCAGATTGGAACGTCAGAAATACATGCTTAGCATTTGAGAGGTCTGTAGAAGAGTCTGATAAAGAATGGGGAAGAACCTGTTTTTGAATCACAGCATTAAAGCCACAGTAGCATGGCTGGTAAAGTTACTGCCTCACAGTACCAGTGACCCGAGTTCAATTAGGTCATGTCTGAAGATAGACACCAAATGCTGAAATAACTCAGAGGGTCAGGCAGCGTCTCGGAGTAAAAGACTGTGTGCTCACCTTATCTATTCCCCTCATGATTTTATACGTTAAGGGTCCCAACCTGAGAGATTGGCTGTCCATTTCCTGACACAGATGCTGCCTGGCCCCATTGAGATACTTCAGTACTTTCTTCCTCCATCTATCCAATCCAATCTTGTAGAAGTGTTTTGTCAGTGTAGTAAATGCAGTGGCATCACAGTGATCACCACAGTGGCATAGCAAGTTGTTGCCTTGCAATACTAGAGACCTGGGTTCGATCCTGACTTTGGGTGCTGTCTGCACAGAGTTTGTACGTTTTCTCTGTGAAGGAGGTCTTCAACAACACTTTTTTTAAACTCTCCTAAACTCTTCTAAACTTGCCAATTAGGTCGCTGCAATGGGGCAGGCCCTTTAGGCTTGTTTGTAAGATATGATTCATTCGAACGTCTTGATGGATCTTGTAATTTGAGCGAATCTATTGAATGCTTGGGAAGTTGTGCATTGTATTAAACACCATTATTATCTCATTTCAGCTACATTAAAAATTGCATATTGCTTGTGCTAAACAGTGACTGATCTATTCAATTGAAGGAGGGAAGCAGACAATTCTACGGGTTGAATTATATACGGTTGTCAATAGTCTATTTATTTGTCATTTGGACCCCTGGAGGTCCAAATGAAATGCCGTTTCTGCAGCCATACATTACACACAAATAAACCCCAGACACAACATAATTACATTTTACATAAACATCCATCACTCTGGCTTAATGATGGATGGCCAAAAAAATGCATTGTTATTTAACCACCTACCCCCCCCCCAAGAGTTCCTCTGGGCAGTGTCAACATTCCCATTGAGGCCAACATTGTAATTGAGGAATAAAAAAAAAACGATAATAAGAATCATCACCTGCCTGAGTGAGGCTGCCTGGTCTGAGGCGAATCAGGAGGCAATTTTGATGCAAAAAATGCATTGTTATTTAACACCTACATAGTCAAGAGTTCCTCTGAGGCGTGTCATAATCAGGGCCACTTGTAATTCGGAGCTAAACGACCAGCACAAAACTACTTGAGTGAGTTACAGCTTGGTATCATGTGATGAAGGCAATCAAACATGGATTAGGAAAATGCAGACAAGTTATAGTATTAGAATGTGTGGAGTCATCGATTTTTTACTCCACCATGGCACAGCAAGGTATCATCTGATGAATCCAATCAAAATTTCCTAGCCTTTCACAAGTTAACCGTAGAGGTACCTCGGCCCTCCAGTCAAGAACCATTCAATCTCTGCCTAAAAATATCCACTGACTTGGCCTCCACAGCCCTCTGTGGCAATGAGTTCCATAGATTAATTACCTTCTGACTATAGAGGTTCTTCCTCACCTCCTGTCTAAAAGAGCACCCTTTAATTCTGAGGCTATGATCTCTGGTTCCTAGACTCTCCAACCAGTGGAAACATCTTTTCCACATCCACTCTATCTGTGCCTTTCATTATTCTGTAAGTTCCAATGAGGTCCCCCCTCAACCTTCTAATCTCCTGTGAGTAGAGGCCCAGTGTTGTCAAGTGCTCATCATATACTAACTCACACATTCCTGGAATCATTCTTGTAAACCTCCTCTGGCCCATAATGTGCTCACAATACTTCAAATGCAGCCTGACCAGCGCCTTATAGAGCATCAGCATTACATCCGTTTTTGTATTACAGTCCTCTTGATATCTATCTATCTATCTATCTATCTATCTATCTATCTATCTATCTATCTATCTATCTATCTATCTATCTATCTATCTATCTATCTATCTATCTATCTATCTATCTATCTATCTATCTATCTATCTATCTATCTATCTATCTATCTATCCTCTCATCTTGACCACTATCCTATTACTAAAACTCTCATCTTGACCACTTCCGGTAAGAGTTGTATTTAAATTTGCCAAAAACGGTTCCCTATATCGCTATGATTTTTTCGCCACCTTACTCACCGTTCTCCTCTGCTCCAAGCGCACCAAGTTTTGTTCCGATCGAGAGATGAGCAGATTGGTCTTCGGCAGGGAGAATAAAGATGAAGCGGACTACGAGCGTGGGATGTTTTCTTCAAGCTGGGGCCGGTGACCACCACGTCAACCAGGATGCCGATGTGTACAGCCGGGGACGAGAGCCGGTGAGTGAGTCTGGAGCTGGTGAGTGTGGTCAGAGCCGGGGCCGGGAGCTGCTGAGCCTACACACCCTTCTCCCCCCCCCCCCCCCCCCCCCCCCACCCCAAAAATCCCAACCACTCCCACACACACCCCCCCCCCCCCCCCACCACACCCCCCCCCCCCCCCCCCCCCCCACCCCCCCCCCCCCCCCCCCCACCCCCCCCCCCCCCCCCCCCCCCACACCACCCCCTCCCCCCCCACAACACCTGAAGCCCCCCCCCCTCCCCAGCTGCAGGACTACCTATATAATCCATTCGGCCCACAATGTCCATATTACCCTCTGGAAACCAGTCCCTTTGGGCCCACAACACCCATACTAGCCCTCCATTAAGCACCCCCCCCCCACTGGCCCACCGCCTGAAGCCCATCCCCCTCCCCCCGGCTGAAGCCTCCCCCCACCGCCTCGAAGCCCCCGCCTGAAGCCGACCCCCTCCCCGGCTGCAGAGACACAACAAGAAAGAATGGACTGAATAAATCTCCTCTTTAACGTTTAAATTGTTGTTATATTTTAAGAGTTATTCACATTTTAGGCTTTAATTAATCCTTTTTCCATTTGCCGTGCCCGTCAGCTGCACCTGCGCAGTAATACCTGCGTGTTCTACATCACAATGGGAACCCAATGGGATGGAATGGCTAAACTGCCGGAGAGTGGGTGGGTTGGGGGGGGATGGAGTGAGTGCGTAGGGGGGAAGGGCAAGGGGCAGTGTGAGGAGGGGGGGGGATCAGGGGCATCACAACGGGAACCCGTCAGCCGCGCCTGCGCGGTTGGGGGCTATGCGTGCGTGGTGGAATATTGGAATTGGTGGAGAGGTGGAAATTGCGTTGGGCACCAGCCCTCCCCTGTGAGAATGGTACCCAATGGGTCCCACTTAGTCTAGTAAATGCTACCATTGAATTTGCCTCCCTTACGTTCGATTCAACTTGCAAAGCAACTTTTTGAGAGTCCTGCACCAGCACTCCCAAGTCCCTTTGCACCTCTGATTTCTCGATTCTCTGCGCATATATAAAATAATCGACGGCTTTATTCTTATTACAGGTGCACAACCTTTTATCCGGAGTTCCGGAAACCGAAAAACTCCGAAAACCGGCCATTTTTTCCAGGATGTTGTCTGCACACCAAAGCTCGCGTTTGGCGCCAAACTTGACCCGAAATGACCCACGGTCAACACAGGTCTGTACTACTGTAGCGGCTGCCTCCTCCCCGGAGACCGGGGAGACACTTAAACATCTGTAAATCATTGCTTAAATGTTAGTCAGTTAGTTTGGAGGGCTTTTATGTGAGGGGGGGAGGGGGGGTGAAGGGGTAAACTTTAATTCTTAGTCCCCTACCTGGTCGGAGAGAGGCGGGGAGCGGTCAATGCCTTACCGGGTCCCCAACGTGCAGTAAGCTCCGCAGCGCTGGGGCTGCGGGCGTCCGGCCGCGGGCGGCGCCGGTTGTAGCTCCGACCCCGGCAACTCTACCCCTGGCTGCGAGGCGCTCCAAATCCACCGCCGCCGGCGGCCGGACGCCCGCAGCGCCAGCTCCGCGAATGTTGGGAGTCGGCGGCGTCGCAGCGCTGGGATACCAGCGGGGAGCGGGCAATGCCTTACCGGGTCGCCGTGCGGTAAGCTTTGGAGCGCTGTGGCCACCGACTCCCAACATTCGCGGAGCTGGTGCTGCGGGCGTCCGGCCGCGGGCGGCGCTGGATTTGGAGCGCCTCGCAGCCAGGGGTAGAGTTGCCGGGGTCGGAGCTCCAACCGGCGCCGCCCGCGGCTGGACAGAGCCCCCAGCTCCGCGATGTTGGGAGTCGCCGACCAGGTAGGGGACTAAGAATCAAAGTTTCCCCATTTACCCCACCCCACCACCACCACCACATAAAATCCCTCCAAACTAACTGACTAACATTTATGCAATGATTCCCCGGTCTCCGGGGAGGAGGCAGCCGCTCCAGAATTTTCAAGCCGCCCGCGCTACCTTCCTAATCTACGCTAAAAATCTTCCATTCGGAAATCCGCAAATGTCCGAAATCCGACAAGTGTCTGGTCCCAAGGCTTTCGGATAAAAGGTTGTGCACCTGTACCAAAATGCATGACCCCACACTGAATTTCATCTGACACGTCTCTGCTCACTCTCCAAACCTGTCCAAGTCCTTCTGCAGAGTCCGTGCTTCCTCTACACTGCCTGCCCCTCCACCTATCTTAACACATCTGCAAACTTGACAAAGCCTTCAATCCCCTTATCCAAATCATGAATATACAATGTGAAGAGAAGCAGCCCCAGCGCTGACCCTTGCAGAACTCCACTAGCCACTGCCTCCTTGCCTTCTGCTTTCCAACCAACCTGCTTTCCATGCAATTATCTGCCCTTTAATATCAGGGGCCATCAACTTCGTGCTTCTTCGAGACCTTCGGTTTCCTCCCACACTCCGAAGACGTCCAGGTTTGTAGGTTAATTTGGCTTGGTATAAATGTAAACTAAACTTCCTTTCCTACTTCAGAGAAACACAGCTGTAATTTCTACCAAAATGTATAAAAATGGCATTTATTCAATTCAATCAACGGACAATGTGCACTTTAATCACGTGTGATTTTTTTCTATTACAAATCTCAAATCATGGAATGCAGAGGCAAATAAATAAATGATGGGTCTTTGTCCCAAATATTATGGAGGGCACTGTATACCTCACACTGCCTCGGAAAGGCCAGCAGCGTAATCAAGGACGAGTTGTAGCCTGGCCACTGCCTCTTGCCCCCTCTCCCATCAGGCAAAAGCTACAGGAGCATGAAAACACACACCTCCAGATTCAGGCACAGTTTCTTCCCAGCTGTTATCAGGCAACTGAATCATCCTACCACAACCAGAGAACAGACCTGAACTACTATCTACCTTGTTGGTGAACCTCGGACTATCCTTGATTGGACTTTGCTGGCTGTACCTTGCACTAAAACTTATTCCCGTTATCATGTATCTATACACTGCAAATGGCTCGAATGTAATCATGCATTGTCTTTCCGCTGACTGGCTAGCATGCAACAAAAGCTTTTCACTGTACCTCGGGACATGTGACAATAAACTAAACTGAACTGATTCCCATATAGAACACAAACCGATCTCCCATGAAGAATGGAAATAATTGGGCCCTGAGCACCCAACTGATCTATTGAAGAAACAAGGGACTGCAAATGCTGGTTTACACAAAAGGACACTGAGTGCTGGAGTCATTCAGCAGTCAGGCAACAACTCTGGTGAACATGGATAGGTAACGTTTATGATTGCACTGTTGGTAATTCAGTAAGGAAGTGCTGGCAAGTCACAGTGAGTTGCCCAGTGGGTACATGAACTCCAAAACTGTGTATCGCAATACAGAGTATGAACACATGCATGGTCCATCTGACCTCCTGCTTCTTACCTCCCCTCGACAATGGTCCTGATGGTGATTCCATAATGCATGGACCTCAGGCATCAGAACCATCTCGGAAACATCTTTCAACTTTCACCCTCAATAGCTGACAATATGAGCGGGGTTCTTCTAAACGGTGACAAAGAGTTTCGGAATAACTCAGCGGGCCAGCCAACATTCTTGGAGAACATGGATAGATGACATTTCAGGTCAGGACCCCTCTTCAGAATATGAAGTGTTAGAGTCATAGAGTCGTACAGTGTAGAAACAGGCCCTTCGCCCCAACTTGCCCACACCGACCAACATGACCCATCTACCTGCCTTTGGCACACATCTCTCTAAACCTATCCTATCCATGTACCTGTCTGCATGCTTCTTAAATGTTGTAAATGATCACTCAGCCAGCTTGGTGAAGGTTCAATTGAAAAGAGCAGCTGACAAGAAACATAGAGACGTAGAAAATAGGTACAGGAGTAGGCCATTCGGCCCTACGAGCCAGCACCGCCATTCAATGTGATCATGGCTGACCACCCAAAATCAGTACTCCGTTCCTGTTTTCTCCCCGTATCCCTTGATTCCGTTCAAGGAAAGTGGTCAAGATAGTTTTGCTTGGCCACGGATGAAAGGTCACCAACTTACCTTGCTAACTTTATTTTTCTGCCGCATATCAGTCTGAAGAAGGGTCTCGAACCGAAACGTCGCCTTTTCCTTCTCTCGATAGACGCTGCCTCACCCGCTGAGTTCCTCCAGCATTTTTGTCTACCTTTGCTAACTTTGCCCTGTCTCTTCAGATGCTGCATGAACTATTTACATCTCCGACATGCACTTCTTTTATTTTTAAATAGGTGACGAGTTTTAACCTCTCCGACTGGGAAAAGCACATCGTCACCAGAGTCCAATCACTGTTCGATACGATAGAACTTTATCTATCCCAAGAGGGGACACTTGAAGGGTCTTTCACCAGAAAGACAGCAGACGGCCGTGGGATTGGCGACAGTTGAAGGTGGCAAATCGATATTGCAGAAAAAAGGAAACCAGAATAGATGGAGCCCTTCGTCAGGGAAGAAAAAACTCCATTACTTGCAGTATTAGCAGAGCACTAGAACTGGACTGATAACAAAACTGGCACAGGTTGTTACTGCCTGTATGATTGGGGTGGTTAGACATGCAGGTCAGGATTCGAGAGCACAGCTAATCCTCCCTCTTGCTAACCTCCTTATCTCTTTCCCTAAACCTTAATCCCTCCAACGGAAACTGGGAGACTCAGGAAACCCAGATGATAACATTCTCTTTTTAATTAAGACAGTGGGATGAAGGTGAAAGCCTCTGCGATGATTGTGGAAGACGAGGTTACTTGGAATTTACAGATGGGTCGATGTGAACACGGGCAAAGCCTCCATCCGTCACATTTTGGACCGCCTCACCCCACATTGCTCGGAAAACAGCATCCCAGAGCAAAAAAGGTCTCCATCCATGGATTTTATAAAACCGCGGTGCCCATTTCAGTATAACCTGCGAAACTCAGGCTCAGCTGCTCCCAACAGCAATCGAGGATTGAGAGCAGCTGCCAGATTTACACTAGTCTCGGACAAAAAAAAAGTTGAGTCGCTTGCCTTCGAGGAAACACATTGCAGTCTGTGCAGTACGCACATGGGTCTTGTTGGCTGAGGTACTACCAGAGTCTCTGCTGTAGAGCAACAAGGCACTCACAAAATCCCAGAGTAACTCAGTGGGTCAGACGGTATCTCTGGAGAAAAGTAAAGGGCGAACCTTTATCAGACTTGGTGCTTTTTGTTCTCCAAGATCTTCGGTTTCCTCCCACACACCAAAGACATACTGGTTTGTACAGGTACACTTTTTTTTTTTGCGCCTGTGTTTGTGCTATATCTCTAAATTAATAAACTAAACTAAACTAAGGAACTAAGTGAAACTTACAAGAGGACTAGGGTGGGAGAATGATGAAGAGAGAGGGAATGCAAGGATTACTTGGTTAGATAAATCAATATTCACACAGCTGGGTTGTAAGCAGCCCAAGCAAAATAAGAGGTGCTGTTCCTCCAATTTACCTCCGACTTCAAGGTTAAATGACATCTCTACCTGTGTCTCTCTACATCATCGACTATATCTCTCGTTTCCCTTAAGGGCCTGTCCCACTTGAGCGACCTAATCTGCGAGTTCAGGCGAGTTTGCCCTCGACTCGTACTCGCAGCATGGTCGACACAAGGTCGTAGGTCTTCGTAACTCTCCATCATGCTCGAGAGCGTACTCGAGGCCTCAGCTAGGTTGCGGCGTTTTTTTCAATATGTTAAAAAAATGCCCGCGAGTAAAAAAGGTCGCCATGGAAAAAATCAATATTTTTTAACTCGTAGGTTTAGTCGTAGTAGGTAGTAGTTAGTCTAGGTAATCGAGGGTAGTCGAAGGTACTTGAGGGTAGTCATAGATAGTCTTCATCATAGTCGAAGGGAAGTCGAAGGGAGATCGAACGAGGTCGCCTTCACTCTCCACTATTCGGTGTCCAATTTCCTGAAGTTTGTCGTAGCTAGTCGCAGCTAGTCGAAGAAGGTCTTTCTACATAGTCGAAGAAGGTCTTCAACATGTCATGTTTTCAAACTCTACTAAACTCGCCAATTAGGTCGCCCAAGTGGGACAGCCCCTTATACCTAGCCAGTCTGAAGAAGGGTCTCGACCCGAAACTCACCCATTCCTTCTCTCCGGAGATGCTGCCAGTCCCGCTAAATTACTCCAGATTTTTGTGCCTATCTTCGGTTTCAACCAGCACCTGCAGTTCTTTCCTGCACACCTTTAGCACGCTCTCATTGTCTGATTATTTAATGCCATAATTAATTAAGGAACATACTTTAATATTGTTTTTAAGCCTTCTTTCCAACCTCCAAGAACTTTAAAATAAAATCTACTTATAAATGTTTCCAATATCGTTCACACATGTGGATTTTATTGTCAATTCCCTGATGTTGCACTTTCCCAGAAATATGTACCAGGTAGAAATCCATTGACCAGTTTTATGCCAAGCTGTTGAAACGCTCTTTGCTTTTTCATGGTCCACAACTTCACTGTTCAATACATGGCCAGTGTTTAGTTTAGTTTAGTTTAGTTTAGTTCAGTTCATGTTCATAAATGATAGGAGCAGAATTCAACCATCAATCTACTCTGCCACTCAATCACGGCTGATCTATCTTTCCCACTTAACCCCATTCTCCTGTCTTCTTCCCATAACCTCCTGACACCCGTACTAATCAAGAATCTATCTATCTGTCTTAAAAATATCAATTGACTTGGCCTCCACAGCCTTTTGTGGCAATGAATTCCACAGATTCACCACCCTCTGACTAAAGAATTTCCTCCTCTTCTCCTTCATAAACGAACATCCTTTCCTTCTCAGGCCATAACCTCCAGTCCTAGACTCTCCCACGAGTGGAATCATCTTCTCCACACCCACTCTATCCAGGCTTTTCACTATTAGTTTAGTTTAGTTTAGAGAAACAGCGTGGAAACAGGCCCTTTTGGCCCACCAAGTCTGAAATGGCCAGCGATCACCCGGACACTAGTTCTATCCCTCACTCTAGGGAGAATTTACAGAAGCTAATTAACCGACAAACCTGTATGAAGGAACTGCAGAAGTTGGTTTAAACCGAAGATAGACACAAATTGCTAGAATAACTCAGCGGGACAGGCAGCATCTCTGGAGGTGACGTTTCAGGTCGAGCCCCTTCTTCAGGCTGAGTAACCTACAAACCTGCTTGTCTTCGGAATGTGGGGGGAAACCCGAGCACCCGGAAAAATCCCACGTGGCCACAGGGAGAAGGTATAAACTCCGTACAGACAAGCACCCATTGTCGGGATCGAACCTGGGCCTCTGGCATTGTAAGGCAGCAACTCTACCGCTGCGCCACCGTGCCGCCCCAACACGGCCAGTTTTCCTTAACTGCAAACTTCTTTATCACATACTCTTCAATGAATTCAGTGTTATTCGTACATAATAATGAGAGCAAGGGGCCATGTACTGATCCCACTGAACCCCCACTGGAAACAACCTTCCAGTCACTAAATTACCAGTCTATTATTACTCTTTCCTACCTGGTACTGATCCAATTGTGTTCTCCACTTTTCTGGTCTCCCTTGGATCTAATGCTATCTGGGACCTTGTTAAAGTCACAAGTCCATACTGAACGTACTTCCCTCATCAATCCTTCTCGTTACCTACTTAAATGAAACTCAGTTGGGCCAGTCAGACATGACCTTTCCTTAACATAATCCACGCTGATTTTTCTTGATTAAACGGTGCCTTTCTCCATGAAGTTTTACATTTTCCCTCAGAATTGATACTAATAACTTGTCTGCCACTAATTGACCTGTGTTTATGACCATTCTTTTTAAGCCGGACAATCGGGGCTATTTAAGAAGATTCTAGGGGTTCATGTGTTTAACATTCCTTAAATAAGGTCGTCACAGTGTCACGACTGGAAGAGCTGCTGCCCCCCAGCGCCAGAGACACCGGTTCGATCCTGACATTGGGTACTTTCTATGAGGAGTTTGCACGTTCTTTCCATGTGTGGATGGGTTTCCTCAGGGTGCTCTGGCTTCATCCCACATCCCCAAGACGTGTGGGTTTGTAGGTTAATTGGCATCTGTAAAATTGCCCCTAGTGCGTCGGGAGTGGATGAGAACACGGCATAACATCGATCTGATGTGAATGGGTGATCGATGATCGGTGAGGACTCGGTGGGCCGAAGGGCCTGGTTTCCACTCTGTGTCTCTAAACAAAACTTACCAGGCTCTGCCCTGTTCCAACCTATCTTTTCCAGTTTTCTCTCCCCGACTACTATCAGGTTGAAGAAGAGTCCTCCCCTGAAACGTCGCCTGTCCATTTCCTCCATAGATGCTGCCTGACCTGCTGAGTTATTCCAGCACGCTGTGTGTTCTGCTTCATGTTATGATACTTCCAACACATCTTCCCTTTCCAGAGATGTGGATTGTTTTTAACTTCGGCCCACCGAGTCCTCGCCGATCATCGATCACCCTAAGATAGACACATAATTATAATCATAATTGTAATTTATTAGCCAAATATGTGTTGCAACAAATAAGGAATTGGGGTTTCCATACAGTCATACCAAAAAAGCCGCAAGACACACGACTATATAAAAATTTGACATAAACATCCACCACAGCGGCTCTTCGACATTCCCCACTCTGGTGGAAGACAAATTACTGGAGCAACTCAGCAGAACAGGCAGCATCTCTGGAGAGAAAGAAAGGATGACGTTTCGGGTCTAGACCCTTCTGCAGAAGAGAGTGCTACACTGAGCAGCAGGCAATAGAAGGCCTTGCAAACCAAGTAACGAGGAAAAGAAGGGAGAAAAAAAAAAAGCTGCCTGGATCAATTTTTTTAATAAATCAGAGAAAAGAATTTAGTCTGTGTGATCAATGCCGTTCCCCACCTCTCACCCAACTCCCCCTGCTGCTGTGCTGCTCTCTCCTGCCTACATGTTGGGTAAACATGCTCTTTGAAATAACTCTGGTTGTTTCTAGTCCCACTTTTCTTTCTCAGCTTTGCTCAGTTCCCCAATCCCCAGGCAAACAGGTTTATTGTGCCTTGTGAAGGGGAAGGATATAAACAAAAACATAGAATGGGTGCAGCTGTAGGCCATTCGGCCCTTCGAGCCAACACCGACATACAATATGATCATTGCTGATCAACCAAAACCAGTACCCCATTCCTGCTTTCTCCCCATATCGCTTGATCCCATTAGCCCTAAGAGCAAAATCTAACTCTCTCTTGAAAACATCCAGTGAATTGGTCTCCACTGCCTTCTGTGGCAGAGAATTCCACAGATTCACAACTCCATGGGTGAAAAAGTTTTTCCTCATCTCAGTCCTAAATGGTCTACCCCTAATTCTTAAACTGTGATGCCTGGTTCTGGACTCCCCCAACATCGGGAATAAATTTCCAGCATCTATCCAGTCCAATCCCTTAAAAATGTTATATGTCTCTATAATATCCCCTCTCACCCTTCTAAATTCCAGTGAATATAAGCCCAGTCGACCCATTCTTTCATCATATCAGGATGAGAGTTATTCAGTCCCTTGACACCATTACCTCACTTGCATAGATCATGGCAAACACACCTGTAAAATACATTGCAGATGACACAAAGTGCAAAGTGCTGGAGTATACTCAGCGGATCAGGCAGCATCCCTTGGCGAGAACATGGATTGGTGACATTTCAGTACGAGACCCTTTTCAGATTGAGGGGGAGGGGGGTGGATGGGGAAGAAAACGGGAAGAGAGGAGAGGCAGGACAAAGCCTGGCAGATAATAGAGTGTACAGGTTAGTAGGGGTCTTTTGATAGGCAATGGTTGGACAGAGGCCAAAAATGAAAAGGCAGAAGTTGTTTGTCAAAAGGATTGAAAATTGTGAAGCCAGAGGATAGGAAAGGGAGGGGGAGGAGATAAGTCGGTGCAAGTCCAGATGGGGCACAGGAGAGGGAAGACGGAGAGGGGTTATAATCCGCAATATCTTCAGCACCAAAATCCCAATGGAGTTAGATAGGTGGTGCAGTGGTAGAGTTGCTGCCTTACAGGGCTTGGAGCGCAGGAGACCCGGGTTCAATCCCGTCTACGGGTGCTGTCTGTACGTAGTTTGTACGTTCTCCCCGTGACCGCGTGGGTTTTCTCTGAGATCTTCAGTTTCCTCCCACACTCCAAAGACGTACAGGTTTGTAGGTTAATTGGCTTGGTATAAGTGTCAATTGTCCCTAGTGTGTGTGTAGGGTAGAGTTAAGGTTGGTGCAGACTCGGCAAGCCGAAAGGCCTGTTTCCGCAATGTATCTCTAAACTAAACTTAAACTAGAGTTTTGCTGCATGTGGAATTTCAGTGAAATCCTCAAGAATATGATTGCTGTTGATTTCAAACATAAGTATTTATTTCATGGCAGGGGCTTTCAGATGAGATGCCCAGGACTAAATTAGCTGGGTAATTGTTGGCAATGCAATACATACAAAGGATTTGTTAAGTAAATTGAAACACAATGGAGCCATTAGGAACTGTTAGGAATTGAGGAGAGAATCGATAGTTTGCAGAGTGTGCTCTACTTATTACAGGTGAATGTTCCAATCTTATTTTCAGTTACTGGGAGGTTTGTCAAAGTAGGCATTTTAGTCCAGTACACAAAGTGTTGGAATAACTCAGCAGATCAGGCAGCATCTCTGAGGAACTTTGATTGGTGACTTCTTGGATCGGACTCTTTACAGAAGGGTCTCGACCCGAAACGTCGCCTATCCATGTTCTCCAGAGATGCTGCTTGATCTGCTGAGTTAGTTTAGTTTAGAGATACAGGGCGGAAACAGGCCCTTCGGTCCACTAAGTCCACGCCGACCCACGATCCCCACATATTAACACTGTCCTACACACTTTACATTTTGACATCAAGCCAATAACCTACAAACCTGTACATCTTTGGAGTGTGGGTGGAAACCGGAGCGCCCAGAGAAAACCCACGGAGGTCACGGGGAGAGAACGTGCAAACTCCGTACAGACAGCACCCGCAGTCAGGATTGAACCCGGGTCTCTGGTGCTGTAAGGCAGTAACTTTACCATTACTCCAGCACTTTGTATCTTTTTCTGTAAACCAAATGTAGACCAGCATCTGCAGTTCCTGGTTTCTACATTTGTAGTCCAGTCTTTGCTGATATCAACAGACGAGCTGCCTTTTGGATCCTCTGCTGACCACCGAGAAAATGTCCAAGACAAAATCCTGTTGGCAGGGAGTGCTGCACCTGTGCCTCAGAAACGATGATGGAATGGCGATATATTGTAAATCAGGATAGAATCAATGAATCAGTGGGTGGTGCTGCCTTTTTGAACTTAGTTACCTGTTCTGCACACAACTGAATGCACAGCAGCTTTGATTATTTGATTTATTGATTGATTGATTCTTTATTATCACCTGTAACATGTCATAAGGTCATAAGGAATATGAGTAGAATTAGGCCAATTTGCCCATCAAGTCTACTCTGCCATTCAATCATTGCTGATATATCTCTCCTTCGTAACCCCATTCTCCTGCCTTCTCCCCATAACATAGAAACATAGTAACATAGAAAATAGGTGAAGGAGTAGGCCATTCGGCCCTTCGAACCAGCACCACCATTCAATATGATCATGGCTGATCATCCAACTCAGTATCATGTTCCTGCCTTCTCTCCATACCCCCTGATCCCTTTAGCCACAAGGGCCTCTTAAATATAGCCAATGAACTGGCCTCAACTACCTTCTGTGGCAGAGAATTCCACAGATTCACCACTGTGTGAAAAAAGTTTTCCTCATCTCGTCCTAAAAGATTTCCCCCTTATCCTTAAACTGTGACCCCTTGTTCTGGACTTCCCCAGCATCGGGAACAATCTTCCTGCATCTAGCCTGTCCAACCCCTTAAGAATTTTGTAAGTTTCTATAAGATCTCTTTCTCAATCTTCTAAATTCTAGCGAGTACAAACCGAGTCTATCCAGTCTTTCTTCATATGAAAGTCCTGACATCCCAGGAATCACTGGTGAACCTTCTCTGTACTCCCTCTATGGCAAGAATGTCTTTCCTCAGATTAGGAGACCAAAACTGTACGCAATACTACAGGTGTGGTCTCACCAAGACCCTGTACAACTGCAGTAAAACAACTGACATCAGAACTAATCAAGAATCTATCTATCGCTGCCTTAAAAATATCCATTGACTTAGCCTCTACAGCCTTCTGTGGCAAATAATTCAACAGATTCACCACCCTCTGACTAAAGAAATGTCTCCTCATCTCTGTCCTATAAGAACGTCCTTTAATTCTGAGGCTATGACCCTGTAGTCCTGGACTCTCCCACTAGTGGAAACATCCTCTCCATATCCACTCTATCCAAGCCTTTCACTATTCTGTATGAATGAGGTCCCGCCTCATTCTTCTCCCGCTGCTGTGCCTCAACCTCTGACCTGTGGCATCCACCGCGGGTCCGTCTGGCCTCCGTGCCAGGTATCTTTAACCTCAGGTCAAATTGAAACAAGCCAGCTCCTTATAAATAAATGATCTAAGGCTTATCACTGTGCGACAGGATGGAGCTGAGTGCTCACAAGCAGCAGAGAGATTTCACCGGACCATGACAGCACTTCCTACCTTCCTCTCAATAGATATTTACACATCTGTCACTACACGTTCGCAAGTTAGGCCATTAGGAATTAGGCCATTCGGCCAATCGAGTGTACTCCACCATTCAATCATGGCTGATCTCTGCCTCCAAATCCCATTTCTCCATTGCTTTCTCTCCATAACCCTTGCAACCTTGGAGGTTTTACGAGAATGATCCCAAGGATGAATGGGTTAAAATATGATGAGCGGTTGACAGCACCAGGCCTGTACTCGCTGGAGTTTAGAAGGATGATGGGGTACCTCATTGAAATTTACAGAATAGTGAAAGGCTTGGATAGAGTGGATGCGGAGTGAAGGTTTCCACTGGTGGGAGAGTCTAGAACCAGAGACCATGGCCTCAGAGTAAAAGGATGTACCTTTAGAAAGGAGATGAGGAGGAATTTCTTTGCAATTCATTACAGCAGAAGGCTGTGGAGGCCAAGTCAATGGATTATTTGCGGATGACACTAAGCTGGGGGGCAGTGTTAGCTGTGAGGAGGATGCTAGGAGACTGCAAGATGACTTGGATAGGCTGGGTGAGTGGGCAAATGTTTGGCAGATGCAGTATAATGTGGATAAATGTGAGGTTATCCATTTTGGTGGCAAAAACAGAAAAGCAGACTTTAATCTAAATGGTGGCCGATTAGAAAAAGGAGAGATGCAGCGAGACCTGGGTGTCATGGTACACCAGTCATTGAAAGTCGGCACATTGAAAGTAGGCACTCCATCCTATCACCCTTGGTTAAATCCCTCCTTACCTATGTTCAAGACACCTCAGACACTCTCCGTCGTCTCCGCGCATTCCATTCTCTAGGCCCTCACCCCCTCATCTTCACCATGGACGTCCAGTCACTCTACACCTCCATCCCCCACCACGATGGTCTCAAAGCCCTCCGGTTCTTCCTCGACCAGAGAAGCAACCTATACCCAGCCACTGACACTCTCCTCCGCCTAGCGGAGTTGGTCCTTACCCTCAATAACTTCACATTCGACTCCTCCCATTTCCTCCAAATACAAGGTGTAGCTATGGGCACACGCATGGGCCCCAGCTATGCCTGCCTATTTGTCGGTTACGTCGAGCAATCCTTGTTCAATACATACCAGGGCCCCATCCCCGACCTCTACCTCCGCTACATCGACGACTGCTTTGGTGCCACCTCCTGCACCCGCACACAACTGACTGACTTCATCCACTTCACCACTAACTTCCATCCGGCACTCAAATACACCTGGACCATTTCCAACACTTCCCTACCATTCCTTGACCTCACTATCTCCATTGCAGGTGATAGACTTCTGACCGACATACACTATAAACCCACTGACTCCCATGGCTATCTGGACTACACTTCTTCCCACCCTGCTTCCTGTAAGGACTCCATCCCCTACTCCCAATTCCTCCGTCTACGCCGCATCTGCTCCACGGATGAGGCGTTCCACACCAGGACATCTGAAATGTCCTCATTATTCAGGGAACGGGGGTTCCCCTCCTCCACCATAAATGAGGCTCTCGCACCAGGGTCTCTTCCATACCCCGCAACACTGCTCTCTCTCCCCATCCCCCCACTCGCAACAAGGGCCGAGTCCCCCTAGTCCTCACCTTTCACCCCACCAGCCGTCACATACAAAAAGAAATCCTCCGTCAGTTTCGCCACCTCCAACGTGACCCCACCACTCGCCACATCTTCCCATCTCCCCCCCCATATCTGCCTTCCGCAAAGACCGCTCCCTCCATAACTCCCTTGTCAATTCTTCCCTTCCCTCTCGTACCACCCCCTCCCCGGGCACTTTCCCTTGCAACCGCAAGAGATGCAACACTTGTTCCTTTACCTCCCCCCTCGACTCCGTTCAAGGACCCAAGCAATCGTTCCAGGCGCGACAGAGGTTTACCTGCATCTCTTCCAACCTCATCTATTGCATCCGCTGCTCTAGATGTCAGCAGATCTATATCGGTGAGACCAAGCGGAGGTTGGGCAATCGTTTCGCCGAACACCTCCGCTCGGTCCGCAACAACCAAGCTGACCTCCCGGTGGCTCAGCACTTCAACTCCCCCTCCCACTCTGTCTCCGACCTCTCTGTCCTGGGTCTCCTCCATGGCCACAGCAAGCAGCACCGGAAATTGGAGGAACAGCACCTCATATTCCGTTTGGGGAGTCTGCATCCTGGGGGCATGAACATCGAATTCTCCCAATTTTGTTAGTCCTTGCTGTCTCCTCCCCTTCCTCAGTCCCCCTGCTGTCTCCTCCCATCCCCCAGCCTTCGGGCTCCTCCTCCTTTGTCCTTTCTTGTCCCAGCCCACGATCAGTCTGAAGAAGGGTTTTGGCCCGAAACGTTGCCTATTTCCTTCGCTCCATAGATGCTGCTGCACCCGCTGAGTTTCTCCAGCATTTTTGTGTACCTTCGATTCTCCAGCATCTGCAGTTCCTTCTTAAACATTGAAAGTAGGCATGCAGGTGCAACAGGCAGTGAAGAAAGCGAATGGTATGTTAGCTTTCATAGCAAAAGGATTTGAGTATAGGAGCAGGGAGGTTCTACTGCAGTTGTACAGGGTCTCGGTGAGACCACACCTGGAGTATTGCGTACAGTTTTGGTCTCCAAATCTGAGGAAGGCCATTATTGCCATAGAGGGCGTGCAGAGAAGGTTCACCAGACTGATTCCTGGGATGTCAGGACTGTCTTATGAAGAAAGACTGGATAGACTTGGTTTATGCTCTCTAGAATTTAGGAGATTGAGATGGGATCTTATAGAAACTTACAAAATTCTTAAGGGGTTGGACAGGCTAGATGCAGGAAGATTGTTCCCGATGTTGGGGAAGTCCAGGACAAGGGGTCACAGCTTAAGGATAAAGGGGAAATCCTTTAAAACCGAGATGAGAAGAACTTTTTTTGCACAGAGAGTGTTGAATCTCTGGAACTCTCTGCCACAGAGGGTAGTCGTGACCAGTTCATTGGCTATATTTAAGAGGGAGTTAGATGTGGCCCTTGTGGCTAAGGGGATCAGAGGGTATGGAGAGAAGGCAGGTACGGGATACTGAGTTGGATGATCAGCCATGATCATATTGAATGGCGGTGCAGGCTCGAAGGGCCGAATGGCCTACTCCTGCACCTAATTTCTATGTTTCTATGTTTCTTTGTTTCTATATTTTTAAGGTGATTGAGAGATTAACAGATTCTTGATTAGTATCAGTGTCAAGGGTTATCGGGAGAAGGCAGGAGAATGGCGTCGAGAGGGGAAGGTAGATCGGCCATGAATGAATGGTGGAGTGGAGTTGATGGGCTGAATGGCCTAATTCTGCTCCTGCAACTTATGAACTTATGAACTGTACCAGAGGGGTGTCAGCGTACAGCGTTTGTTAATATAACTGAGCTGCTGAAGTCCAAGTTACCTGCTCCAAACAGAATCAAAACATCTAACAGAAACATTGGCCAGTGAATTTGTGTATTGCAAAATATATCAGAATTGCATAATTGGCTGGCCTTTACAGAGCTTTTCTAAAACATAATTTTCTTCAGTCTGAAAGGCATAATGCTCCAAATGAATGTAATTTCATAAAGCGCTAGGGAAATTCTGTGGGCAGGAGAAGCAGAGAGCATTGCTTGGCATTGGTATGGGTTTATTATTGTTCCAGTACTATTGTACCAAAGCTTTTGTTTGCATGCTATCCAATTAAATTAGAACATAGTATCTAAAGGTGCAATCAAGCCATAGATAAATATAACAGAAAAAATACCAGTGAGCAGAATATGTTTTATACCAGTGTGGAGGAACTGTGAGAGAAAAGTTTAGCATCTGCAATGAAGGTAGACAAAAATGCTGTAGAAACTCAGCGGGTGAGGCAGCATCTATGGAGCGAAGGTGACATTACGGGTCGAGACACTCTTCTTTAGACTGAGGTGGGTGGGGGGGAGGGGGGGGGGGAGGGGAAGAGGTGGAGACAGTGGGCTGTGGGGAGAGCTGGGAAGGGAAGGGGAAAGAAGGAGAAAGCAGGGACTACCTGACATTGGAGAAGTCAATGTTCATACCACTGAGGTGTAAACTGGCCAAGCAAAATATGAGGTGCTGCTCCTCCAATTTACGGCGGGCCTCACTCTGTCCATGGAGGAAGCCCAGGACAGAAAGGGCGGATTCGGAATGGGAGGGGGATTTGAAGTGCTGAGCCTCCGGGAGATCAGGTTAGTTATTGCGTACCGAGCAGAGGTGATGGGCAAAGCGATCGCCAAGCCTACACTTGGATTCACTGATGTAGAGCAGCTAGAGCAGCGGATGCTATAGATGAGGTTGGAGGAGGTGCAGGTGAACCTCTGCCACACCTGGATAGACTGCTTGGGTCCTTGGATGGAGTCAAGGGAGGGGGGGGAGGTAACGCAACAAGTGTAGCATTTCCTGCAGTTGCAAGGGAAAGTGCCAGGAGAGAAGGCGGTTTGTGTGGGATGAGACAAATTGACCAGGGAATTATGGATGTAGTGGTCTCTGCAGAGATTTGGAGTGAGGAGGAGAACTTCTTCAAAGTAGGCATACTTTGAGGCGATTTCGCAGTGGAGTAGACGAAAACTGCAATGAAGGCTGGTTGGAAGATCAGGACTCTCTAACTTATGGGAGGTCCGTTCAGTCTGATAACAGAGGGGAAGAAGTTATTCCTGAGTCCATTGGTTTGTGCCTCAGATGTGCAGTAGAAAGCATTTTGCATTGTAGCACAGTTTGGGAACAGGCTGTGGTCTTGGATAGAGCTGTTCCCAAACCATGCTGTGATGCATCCTGGTGAAATGCTTTTTAAAAAATTGCTCTCTACAAATAGAAACATAGAAAATAGGTGCAGGATTAGGTCATTCAGCCCTTCAACACCACCATTCAATATGATCATGGCTGATCATCCAAAATAATTCCTGCTTTCTCCCCATATCCCTTGATTCCGTTAGCCCTAGGAGCTAAATCTAAAGGGCTTGTCCCACTTAGGCGACTCTTTAAGGGACTGTCCCACTTAGGCAATATTTTAGGTGACTGCCGGCGACAGTCACAGTCGTAGCGAGACGCAGAAATAGACCCACCCTATGACAATGTCTATGACACGCTACCACCTAGTCAACATCAAGCTACGACAAGCTAGGTCAACTGGCGACACAATTCCTCACGACTTGGTACGTCCACCTACGACAACCACAACGACACCTACGACAACCTTCGACCACACTGGCGACAACTTACGACAACCAAAGTCAACCTACCTCCACCCGCGACAATATATGACAAGCTACGACCCTGTCGGCGACAAATGAAGACTTCTCTTGATGCCGGTATTAATTGCTGGTTGACGTAGGTTGACGTAGGTTGTCGCCAATAGATGTCACCGAGGTCATCACCCGGCGACAACCAACGTCACCCGGCGTCATCCTCGCAACAACCCACGACAACCTGCGTCAGAACCTACAACAGGAGAAGACCGGCAACGTCAAGCCCACTGTCGCCCAAAGGTTTTGAACATTTAAAAATCCAGCAGCAACAAGAAAAAGTTACGGCACTTGTGGAGACAACTCACGGCAACACAGGCGTCATCCTGCGTCACCCCATGACCATGTGGCGACAGCCTATTTTCCGGCTATTGCCGAAAAAAATCGCCCAAATGGAACAGGCCCTTTAGGCGACTGCCAGGGACTAGTTTTAATGAAATTCACCTACGACACCTGGTAACATCTATCACAGCATCTACGGCAACCTACGACAGCAAAAATTGTCGCCACTGTCGCCGAAAAAATTTCAACATGTTGAAAATTTTGCCTGTAGTCACCCCAAAAAATCACCTAAGTAGGACAAGCCCTTAACTCTCTCTTGAATACATCCAGTAAATTGCCCTCCACTGCCTTCTGTGGCAGAGAATTCCACAGATTCACAACTCTCTGGGTGAAAAATATGTTCCTCAGGCCTAAATGGCCTACCCCTTATTCTTAAGCTGTGACCCCTGGTTCTGGACTCCCCAATGAGTAGCTTTCCAGTTATTTCAGTGAATGTTAACCATAAATTGCTTATCGTGCGGCTAGATTTATATGAAACCGAGTCATGCGGCAAACTTTATTTTTCTGGATGGGCTTTTGTAAACGGGTCGCATTATTTTAATGGAAATCTAGCAGCATTAGCAGTCATTAACTGCCATCACCCTATAAATTACCGGATTTATTGAAGGCAACTTGCCAACTCAAGCCCAACGCTGAAGACCACTGCTGTAACCTTAAGTCAGCCACAATAATGAATTGGGACCAATAACTTACCCATGGAGAGTATTAGATCCTTTTTATTTAACTACTCAAGTAGCTCATCAATACGGCATGAACGACCTACAACTGCCTAATTGAAGCCTGCATCCAATGGATTTCATTAAATTCTATTGCTGTGCAGTCACTATTACTGATAAAGAAATTATGCCTTTGAGCTAAAAGTGGTAATTCAGTGTAATAGCTGTCCATTCACCATTGACCTTAATGGCACTGTCAGGTGAATAAAGAGAGATCAAAAGCATAATACATATGAACGCCACTTAGTAGCACCACTTTTGTGATGATATTTTTTGTTATAAGTTCAATTTTTTCCCCCCATTAACCTGTCTGTTTTATAGCCTTGGTGCATGAATAATTCATGGCCATATTCAGTTTATAGCAACATTTTCTGATCGCTATCATCAAAGCATGGCTGTGTACACAAAATGCCATCACTTCCATCCAGTGTGAGTAAATTATTTATCAGCTCTTCACATATTGTGCTGCCTCCATAATAATAATAATAAAATAAAAAAAAATTGGCTTCAATGGCAAAGAAAGACCCAGCCAAAACCCCTTTCCAAGGATTCCATCTCTCAGCTTCTTCCCCTGCCCCCATTTCCAGGAATGGTATTGTCAGTGTAAAAGAGTCACAGAGTGATACAGTGTGGAAACAGCCCCTTCGGGCCAACTTACCCCCACTGGCCAACATGTCCCAGCTACACTAGTCCCACCTACCTGCGTTTGGCCCATATCCATCCAAACCTGTCCTATCCATGTACCTGTCCAAGTGTTTCTTAAACTGTTTCAGCCTCAATTGTCTCCTCTGGCAGCTTTTTCCATACACCCACCATCCTTTGTGTGAAAAAGTTACCCCTCAGATTCATATTCAATCTTTTCCCATTCACCTCAAACCAATGTCCTCTGGTCCTCAATTCCCCTACTCCAGGCAAGAGACTCTGTGCATCTCCCCGAACTATTCCTCTGATGACTTTATAAGATCACCTCTGTAAGATCACCCCTCATCCTCCTGCGCTGCAGTGAGATCTGGGCGAGGGTAATAGTTCACAATTTCCGGATGATCCCAGGCTTGTAGAAGATGATGGTAGACTGCAAGAAGAAACATATAGACCAGTGGAATGGCCCACACCGCAGCAGATGAGCTTCACTGTAAAGAAGTACGAAATTATACATTTTGGCAGTGACACAATGGGAGACAATATAGAATATATGGCACGCTTGAAATAATGTTGCAGAAAGAGAAACATAGAAGGTAGGCTGCAGAACAGGAACAGGCCCTTCAACCCACAATGTTTGTGCCAAACATGACGCCAAGTTGTCTATATGGACTTGAGTAAGGCCTTTGACAAAGTTCTTCATGGAAGGTTGGTTAAGAAGGTTCAACTGTTGGGTATAAATGCAGGAGTAGCAAGATGGATTCAACAGTGGCTGAATGGGAGAAGCCAGAGGGTAATGGTGGATGGTTGTTTGTCGGGTTGGAGGCAGGTGACTAGTGGGGTGCCTCAGGGATCGGTGTTGAGCCCTTTGTTGTTTGTCATGTACATCAATTATCTGGATGAAGGTGTGGTAAATTGGATTAGTATGTATGCAGATGATACCAAGATAGGGGGTGTTGTGGATAATGAAGAGGATTTCCAAAGTCTATAGTGATTTAGGCCATTTGGAAGAATGGGCCGAAAGATGGCAGATGGAGTTTAATGCTGATAAATGTGAGGTGCTACACCTTGGCAGGACAAATCAAAATAGGACGTACATGGTAAATGGTAGGGAATTGAAGAATACAGTTGAACAGAGGGATCTGGGAATAACCGTGCATAGTTCCTTGAAGGTGGAATCTCATATAGATAGGGTGGTAAAGAAAGCTTTTGGCATGCTAGCCTTTATAAATCAGAGCATTGAGTATAGAAGCTGGGATGTAATGTTAAAATTGTACAAGGCATTGGTGAGACCAAATCTGGAGTATGGTGTACAATTTTGGTCGCCCAATTATAGGAAGGATGTCAACAAAATAGAGAGAGTACAGAGGAGATTTACTAGAATGTTGCCTGGGTTTAAACAACTAAGTTACAGAGAAAGGTTGAATAAGTTAGGTCTTTATTCTCTGGAGCGCAGAAGGTTAAGGGGGGACTTGGTAGAGGTCTTTAAAATGATGAGAGGGATAGACAGTTGATGTGGATCAGCTTTTCCCTTTGAGAATAGGGAAGATTCAAACAAGAGTACATGACTTCAGAATTAAGGGACAGAAGTTTAGGGGTAACATGAGGGGGAACTTCTTTACTCAGAGAGTGGTAGCGGTGTGGAATGAGCTTCCAGTGGGAGTGGTGGAGGCAGGTTCGTTGGTATCATTTAAAAATAATTGGATAGGCATATGGATGAGAAGGGAATGGAGGGTTATGGTATGAGTGCAGGCAGGTGGGACTAAGGGAAAAAGGTTGTTCGGCACGGACTTGTAGGGCCGAGATGGCCTGTTTCCGTGCTGTAATTGTTATATGGTTATATGGTTAAACCAATCTCATCTGCCTGCATTTGATCCACATCCCTCCATTTGCTGCATGTAAATGTTCCCATCTAAAAGCCTCTTCAATGCCACTATCGTGTCTGCCTCCAACATAGGTACCAGCACAGGAACGGGCTCGTTGGCCAACAATGTTTGTGCCGGACATAATCCCAAGTTAAGCTGATGCCATCTGGAAACATAGTAACATAGAAAATAGGTGCAGTAGTTGGCCATTCAGCCCTTCGAGCCAGCACCGCCATTCAATATGATCATGGCTGATCATCTAGAATTAGCACCCCATCCCTGCTTTCTCCCCATATCCCTTGATTTCATTAGCCCTAAGAGCTATGTCCAACTCTCTCTTGAATACATCCAGTGAATTGGCCTCCACTGCCTTCTGTGGCAGTGAATTCCACAAATTCACAACTCTCTGGTTGAAAATGTTTTTCCTCATCTCAGTCCAAAATGGCCTGCCCCTTATTCCTAAACTGTGACCCCTGTTTCTGAACTCCCCCAACATAGGAAACATTTTTCCTGTACCTAGCCGGTCCAATCCCTTAAGAATTTTATATGTTTCTACAAGATATCCTCTCATCCTATATTTCAGTGAATATAAGCCCAGTCGGTCCATTCTTTCATCATATGTCATTCCCGCCATCCCGGGAATTAACGTGGTGAACCTACGCTGCACTCCCTCAATAGCAAGAATATCCTTCCTCAAATTAGGAGACCAAAACTGTAGACAATACTCCATCCGTATCCCTCTATTCCCTGCACTTCAATCTGCCTATCTAAAAGTCTCTTCAATGCTACAATAGTACCTGCCTCTACCACCACCCCTGGTATTGAGTTCCAGGATCCCACCACTCTCTGTGTAAAAAAACTTGCCCCAACACCTCTCCATTAAACTTTTGCCCCTCTCACCTAACACCTATGCTCTCTAGTGTTGGACATTTCCACCCTGGGAAAAAGGTTCTTCCTGTCTACTTTAAAGATAGGTAAAAGACCTGGGTCGACGCAAAAAGCTGGAGAAACTCAGAGGGTCAGACAGCATTTCTGGAGAAAAGGAATTGGTGACGTTTCGGGTCGAGACCCTTCTTCAGACTCACAATCAGGGGAGAGGGAAACGAGAGAGACCTAAAACGTTACCTATTCCTTTTCTCCAGAGATGCTGTCTGACCCTCTGAGTTGATCGTATCTAACCCATTGAGTTACTACAGCTTTTTGTGTCTAACTTCGGTTTAAAGCAGCATCTGCAGTTCCTTCCTACGCAAAATGTCGGCATTTTTCCATTTTTCCATTTCTTCTTTTAGTCTTTTTTATATTGGGGGGAAGGGGGAAGGGGGAAACTGTTATTCTTAGTCTCTACCTGGTCGAGGATGCGTCTTTCCTCCGAGCCACATCTTTGCCCCCTCCTCGCGGCCTACCACCTGGATTGGCGCGGCCTTTCATGCCGGAGACCAACCAGAGCTTCAGCTTCAGCAGCGGCGCAGCACTGGATTCCATCGCGGAGCGAGCGATGCCTTACCGGGGTCGCCATGTTGGAGCTCCGGAGTGCTGGGACTGCCGACTTTGACAACGTGGAGCTGTGGTCTGCGGAGCTTCCAGCCGCAGGCGGCGCTGACTTTGACATCGCGGAGCCTGGGCTCCTAGCCGGGATCGCCAGCATTGAATCTCCGCCCAGCTCAGCCTGTGAACTTTCAGGAGCCGCGGTCTACAGTAGGAAGCGGCCGATTCGAAAGCTCCTGGCCGCTGAGCTTGTTCTTCCGTTTGAGTAAGTAAGTAAGTAATTAATATTTATTTATATAGCACTTTTAAACCGTCACGTTGAAGCCAAAGTGCTTTACAGTGAAGAAATTAGATTGCCATACATCCATATAAAAGAAAAAAGAAAAAAAAAGACACAATACACTATAGGACTATATGAACGTCACCCCACAGCTGAATGAACACTTTGGTGCCTTCCACTGTGAGGGAAGGCACCAAAAAGTCCAGTCCTCCTCCTCCTCCTAGTCCACCCGAGGTTGGGACCTATTTGAGGCCTCCGCAGCCAGTCACCACAACGGCGGCCCGATGTTATAGGCCCTCTTGCCGGGAAGATGGAACTCCGGCGTAGGGTGAACACTCCTCAGCGGCTTGGAATGTCTGGAGCGGTCGCTTCCTCCCAGGAGACCGCGGCTCCTGAACTTCTCCTGGTCGAGGTTTGAGGGCCTGAAAAATTTGGCCACCATTGCAGCGATTGCAAAGGCCTCAATAGGCCCCGACCATGGGTGAACAGAGGAAGAGACGGAACTTTGTTGCCTTACCTCACAGTGGGATACGTTGATTCCGCTATGGGGGGATGTTTTTTATGTTTTTTGTTAAATTTTAGTGTTGTGTTTATCTTATTTGTGTGCTGCATGGTAACTCAAATTTCACTGCACCAATTGGTGTATGTGACAATAAATGTCCTTTGTCCTTTGTCCTTTGCATGCATTTGAAAGTAGCAGGATATTTTGAGAGAAGAGCAAGTGAATCATACCTGGGAGAATGATAGAAATCATTAACAGAGTAGTTAAATGGAATAGCAGGGAAGTAACAGGCGATCATTGTAGCACTCTGGTTAAGGCACAGCTGGAGTTTTACATCCAGTTCTGGTCACTTCAAGGAGGATATGAAGACTCCAGAGGATGCTCAGAAAGGATTCACTCAAGTGGTTCCAGGAATCTCAGCTACAGAGAGAGGCCAACAAAAGCTTTGACCGCTTCTTTCCAACTTGGAGAGTTGTGTTTGCAATACCAATACAGGTGTTGGGTTTCAGCCCATAACGACTTTTTGTATAAAATATATTTTCTTCACCTCTCTCCTTGTATGCTTCTTCATACCATATAACCATATAACCATATAACAATTACAGCACGGAAACAGGCCATCTCGACCCTTCTAGTCCGTGCCGAACACGCATTCTCTCCTAGTCCCATACACCTGCGTTCATACCATAACCCTCCATACCTTTCCCGTCCATATAACTATCCAATTTAATTTTAAATGATGAAAACGAACCTGCCTCCACCACCTTCACTGGAAGCTCATTCCACACAGCCACCACTCTCTGAGTAAAGAAGTTCCCCCTCGTGTTACCCCTAAACTTCTGTCCCTTAATTCTCAAGTCATGTCCCCTTGTTTGAATCTTCCCTACTCTCAGTGGGAAAAGCCTATCCACGTCAACTCTGTCTATCCCTCTCATCATTTTAAAGACCTCTATCAAGTCCCCCCTTAATCTTCTGTGCTCCAAAGAATAAAGCCCTAACTTGTTCAACCTTTCTCGGTAACTTAGTTGCTGAAACGCAGGCAACATTCTAGTAAATCTCCTCTGTACTCTCTCTATTTTGTTGACATCCTTCCTATAATTAGGCGACCAAAATTGTACACCATACTCCAAAATTGGCCTCACCAATGCCTTGTACAATTTTAACATTACATCCCATACACAGAAGTTTGGCTAGAGATGTGATAGTGGGTGCAGAACACGTTCACCAGAATGCTGCCAGGAATCGGCGGTACTAGCTACAAAGAGATGTTGGATGCACTTGGGTTATTTTCCTGCTGTGCTGGAGATTGAGGGAGAATGTGATGGAAATATAAAAAGTTATGAGGCATAGTTTTAAGGTGAGAGGAGAAAGGTTTAAGGGAGAAGAGGGGAACAAGTATTTTACACAGATAATGAGGTGGGGGGGTGCCTGGAATGCGCTGCCTGGAGTGGTGATGGAGACAAAAACAATAGTGGCGTTTAATAGGGTTTTAGATGGGTACATGGATATGCAAGCAATGAAGGGATATGGATCATGTGCTGGCAGGGGAGATTAGTTTATCTTGGCAACATGATCAACATGGACATGGTGGGCTGAAGGGCCTGTTCCCGTTCTGTACTGTTCTATGTTCTACATTCCATGTAAGATCATTGAGGTGAAAAGCTATTCCATCAGTGGATGGGTCAATGATCAAGAAATTGCAGCAAATTGTTGACGCAGCCCAGACCATCACACAAACCAACCTCCCTTCCGTTGACTCCATTTATACCTCGCGCTGCCTCAGCAAGGCCAGCAGCATAATCAAAGACAAGTTGCGCCCTGGCCACTCTCTCTTCTCCCCTCTCCCATCGGGCAAAAGTGTGACAACGCAAACCTCCAGATTCAGGGACATTTTCTTCCCAACTCTTATCAGGCAAATTGATCATCCTACCACAACCAGAGAGCAGTGCTGAACTACTATCGACCTCTTTGGTGACCCTCAGACTATCTATGATCAGACATTTTACTGACTTTACCCTGCACTAAACGATATTCCCTTATCATGTATCTGTACACTGCGAATGGCTCAATTGTAATCATGTTTTGTCTTTCCGTTGACTGGATAGCATGCATCAGAAGCGTTTCACAGTACCTCAGTACACATGACAATAAACTAAACTGAACCGATCAGAAGCACAACTTCATAATTTGGGGCAAAAAATTACAAGGAGAGAGATGAGGAAGAATTATTTTATTCATTATGAGCTGGAACTCACCACATGTACTGGTATTGCAAACACAGCTTCCTCAGTGGAATTGGAAAGGCCCAAGAAAAATAAAAAAAAAATCCAGGCCAATGGTAGAATATAATTAAAGGAATTGTTCAGCATGAAGCTGACATAGACCTAATAAGCCGGTGGCCTCCAACTAATTCTTGACTCTCCCACTAATGGAAACATCCTCTCTACATCCACTCTATCCAAGCCTTTCACTATTCTGTATGTTTCAATGAGGTCCCTCCCCCTCATTCTTCTAAACTCCGGCGAGTACAAGCCCAGTGCCGACAAATAGCTCATCATAGGTTAACCTACTCATTCCTGGGGTCATTCTTGTAAACTTCCTCTGGACCCTCTTCAGAGCCAGCACATCCTTCCTCAGATACGGTGCCTGTAATTGCTCACAATATTCCAAATGTGGCCTGACCAGCGCCTTGTGGAGCCTCAGCATTACATCCCTGTTTTTGTATACAAGCCCTCTTGAAATAAATGCTAGCATTGAGTTTGCTTTCTTTACTACCGATTTACTCCCGATAGTGTCAGCATTATTGACTGCAACTAATGGGCTTAGTCCAACACTTTCCATAAGAGAATTGTTCCATCACTGCTGATTTTCATTTTTCAATTGGATTTATTCTCCTCTCATCCATTTCAATCTCCAGCCGTGTCTAGTCCAAACCATAAACTTGTGATCCAAGCCTTACTGCCAAGTTGCAAATTGCACCAAATCTTGTTTACCTGTCACGCACATTTCTTAACAAATTACAATGACTTGCAGAAAGCACCCACATCCTCGCTGCAGCCAAAAAATGCTGCCGAAACTAAGGGTCTCGACCCGAAACATCGCCAATTCCTTCTCTCCATAGATGCTGCCTCACCCGCTGAGTTTCTCCAGCATTTATTGTCTACCTTTGATATTTCCAACATCTGCAGTTCTTTCTTAAACACATCATTCCTGTAATGTGGTGAACAGAACAGCAGGCCATACTCCAAATGCAGCCCAATGAACAATGGAGCTGCAATTCAATCAGGCTATGATAGTCATCCTTGTCTCTAACCCTCTATTGTTTCTTTCCCTGCTCCCCTTAAATAGTTTAGTATATAAAATTATGAGGCATGAATAGGGTTGACAGCCAGCATCTTATTCCCAGGATGGGAAGCATCAAATACTGGAAGGCAAAGCTTTAGAAAGCATTGAAAAGGCTTCAGTGAGAGGGGCAAAGTTTAAAGGAGATACAGTTTTGAGATACAGGGTGGAAACAGGCCCTTCGGTCCACCAAGTCTGCACCGACTTGCGATTACCGCACACTACCACGATCCTACACACAGGAGGGACAGTTTACATTTATACCGTCAATCAACCCACACACGTGTATGTCTTCAGAGTGTTGGATGAAACCGAAGATCTCTGAGAAAACGTGGTCTCCCACGCAGGTCACAGGAAGAACGTACAAACTACATACAGATAGCACACGTAGTCGGGATTGAACCCGGGTCTCTGGCGCTGTAAGAGCTGTAAGGCAGCAACTTTAACTCTACCTAGTATATATATACTAGACCAAATGCAGATCCATAGGGCACCCTTTCCCTACCCGTAGCCCCCACGGGAGGTATGGTCCTCCAGCTCAAGCCGTTCCCGAACGTAAGATTCCAGCACTCTCCTTGTCTCCCCCAGCAGTGCTTTTTAAAAAAAATCCAATTGCACTTGCCCTGCATGTTGCAGCAATTCACCCTCCCCTGCTAGTCTATCTATTGCGACGTCATTAGTTGAAGCTGCCATTGTGACGTCATTCGTTGAAGCTGGTCGGCTTGAAATTCAAGGTATATTGATTTTTTTTTTAACTGTAATCTGTAATGTCGAGAAAGAAAGCATAAAATGTTCAGTGAAAGTGATCTCTGCCTGGAGGAGAAAAATGTGAATTAGAATATGTAAAAATCTTGTGTGTTGGCACTTTTAAAGCTCTAATCGCGAATAACATGTCAAACATAGGATGAATTCTTAATTGAGGCTAATCTCTGCTAGCTGAGCCATTGTGACGTTATCAGTTGAAGCTGGCAGTTTTAATTTCAAAGTCTTTTGACTTTTTTTAGACTTTTAATCTGTAATGAGAATAAATCGAGAAATAAAGCATAAAATGTTCAGATAAGGTGTTCCCGGCCTCGACGGGAAAAATATCAATCGGAATATGTAAAAATGTTATCGTTACCACATAGTGATTTTGCGAATATGTAAAGACAACCACATATACACACACACATATACACATATATACACGTGCAAGATCAGACTTTTAATAAGTATATGATATCCGCCTGTTCCAATTACCCATTCCACCATTATATCTATGGGCCAAAACAACTCGGGACAATGGAAGCGCATCCAGGATGTTATCGAGTATTTCAACACTCTCTGGTCTGAAGAGTGCATGTGGAGGCTACGCACCAGAAATTAATAGTCATACAGTATGGACACAGGCCCTTTTCACAACCTGTCCATGCCTACCAAAATGCTCCATCCTGAAAGAAGGGTCCTAACCCAAAACGTCACGTATCCATGTACTGCCTGACCTGTTGAGTTACTCCAGCACTTGTCCTTTTGCGTATTAACCCAAGCATCTCCAGATGTTTGTATCTACGAACTTACTGAGGTATTCAGCCATGAAATTATTGCAAGACAGTGCAGACTCAAGGGGAAAAATGTCCTCCTTCCGCTCCTATTTCTTATGTTCTTCATGCTTTTTAACACCATTAGACTTTTAAATGTTTCAAATGTCAAATGTCATCTGACAACCTGACTCTCAACTGTCTTAACCAATGCACCCCCTCCCACTCCCCGCTCCGCAAAATGACAAAATTAAGTGCCATTAGCAGTGAATATAGAAAGCATTGAAAGGCTTGAGTGACTGTGGCACAGCATGCATCTGCTGCAGAGGTGACTGCGCTTCACAGTTCTCAGAACCCGACCATTTTAGTTTAGTTTAGTTTAGTTTAGAGATACAGCACAGAAACAGGCCCTTCAGCCCACAGAGTCCGCACCACACCAGCACTATCCTACACACACTGGGGACAATTTACATTTGTACCAAGCCATTCAACATGCAAACCTGTAGGTCTTTGGAGTGTGCGTGGAAACCAGAGATCCCGGAGAAAACCCACATAGGTTACGTACGGACATAGAAGCATGGAAAATAGGTGCAGGAGTAGGCCATTCAGCCCTTCCAGCCTGCACCGCCATTCAATATGATCATTGCTGATCATCCAACTCAGTATCCTGTACCTGCCTTCCCTCCATACCCCATGATCCCTTTAGCCACAAGGGCCACATCTAACTCCCTCTTAAATATTGCCAATGAACTGGCTTCAACGACCTTCTGTGGCAGAGAATTCCACAGATTCACCACTCTGTGTGTGAAAAATGTTTTTCTCATCTCGGTCCTAAAAGACTTCCCCCTTATCTTTAAACTGTGACCCCTTGTTCTGGACTTCCCCAACATCGGGAATAATCTTCCTGCATCTAGCCTGTCCAACCCCTTAAGAATTTTGTAAGTTTCTATAAGATCCCCCTTCAATCTTCTAAATTCTAGCGAGTACAAGCCGAGTCTATCCAGTCTTTCTTCATCTGAAAGTTCTGACATCCCAGGAATCAGTCTGGTGAACCTTCTCTGTACTCCCTCTATGGCAAGAATGTCTTTCCTCAAATTAGGAGACCAAAACTGCACGCAATACTCCAGGTGTGGTCTCACCAAGACCCTGTACAACTGCAGTAGAACATCTGACATCAGAACTAATCAAGAATCTATCTATCGCTGCCTTAAAAATATCCATTGACTTAGCCTCTACATCCTTCTGTGGCAAAGAATTCAACAGATTCACCATCCTCTGACTAAATAAATGTCTCCTCATCTCTGTCCTATAAGAACGTCCTTTAATTCTGAGGCTATGACCTGTAGTCCTGGACTCTCCCACTAGTGGAAACATCCTCTCCACATCCACTCTATCCAAGCCTTTCACTATTCTGTATGTTTGAATGAGGTTGCGTACACAATACTCCAGGTGTGGTCTCACCAAGACCCTGTACAACTGCAGTAGAATCTCCCTGCTCCTATACTCAAATCCTTTTGCTTTGAATGCTAACATACCATTTGCTTTCTTAGTGCCTGTAGTCAGGATCAAACCTGGGTATCTGGTGCAGTGAAGCAGCAACTCTACCGCTGTGCCAATGTGCCATCCCGATGTACATAATGGAGTCGCAGAGCAAAAAACAACCCTGTGTATAGATTAGTAGGACTGGATGTTACAACCCCTGAGGCTTTTTTCACTACAATTGACATTTGGTATTCTTGGGGTTGACCACTAGGTGATTTTTCTACCAATCAGACACATCTTCAGTTGTGTACCTCAACGTCACTGTGTGTTTTGGCCTTTTATCACAAGACACCCTCAGTCGAGGCAGGCCCACCGCAGGGTGATCAGCCCTGGGTGTGTGTCTTATGGTTAGCCTCTAGATGGTCACGTGGCAGCCCAGACAGCATATTTTTTTCTTCAGCCACAGCCAGTGACTGCTCCATTCGGCTTTTTTCCTTCCATCTTCCTCTCTACCGTTGACTGTGGCTGGTTGGGCTCTGGACTCGTGTCCGTTGGTGGGACAGTACTAGGTTGAGCTTTGCCTGGGGTGCTGATACCCTGTGGACTGTGGTGGTTAACCTGCCACTGGGCTTCACTCGACTGATTTGGCCTCCCTCTTAGATTGTTTGCCCTTTGAGTACCAGCTGTAATTAACCATATAACCATATAACCATATAACAATTCCAGCACGGAAACAGGCCATCTCGGCCCTACAAGTCCGTGCCGAACAACTTTTTTTCCCCTTAGTCCCACCTGCCTGCACTCATACCATAACCCTCCATTCCCTTCTCATCCATATGCCTATCCAATTTATTTTTAAATGATACCAATGAACCTGCCGACACCACTTCCACTGGAAGCTCATTCCACACCGCTACCACTCTCTGAGTAAAGAAGTTCCCCCTCATGTTACCCCTAAACTTCTGTCCCTTAATTCTGAAGTCATGTCCTCTTGTTTGAATCTTCCCTATTCTCAAAGGGAAAAGCTTGTCCACATCAACTCTGTCTATCCCTCTCATCATTTTAAAGACCTCTATCAAGTCCCCCCCTTAACCTTCTGCGCTCCAGAGAATAAAGACCTAACTTATTCAACCTATCTCTGTAATTGGAGAAGATAGTTGTCCAGCTGACTACTGAGCCACAGCAGGCAGAGCTTGTCAGAAAGACAGCAAGCAGCAGAGGCTCAGCAGGATAATGTGATCACTGTATCATAACTATGCTGCTCAACTGATTCAACTCCAAAAGCGGCATTTTCACATGAACGATTGCAGACCTAACTTGATCCAATGGGCATTTCCGACTTATCGTATTCAGTGAGTAGGAGACTTAATGAGCCTTGGGCGGCAAAGGTGCACGGCTGGTGGAGTTACCATCTCATAGTGGGAGATGGGAGTTCAGTTTAGTTTATTGTCACGTATACTGGGGTACAGTGAAAAGCTTTTTTTGCGTGTTAACCACACAGCGGAAAGACTATATAGTACATAATTACAATCGAGCCATTCGCGGTGTACAGACACATAAACATGAATTACATTTAGATTAGATTAGATTAGATTCCTTTATTGTCATTCAGACCTTTCGGTCTGAACGAAATTACGTGCCTGCAGTCATACATATAATAATAAATAACGAAACACACAATAAACACAAATTGACATCCACCACAGTGAGTTCACCAGGCACTTCCTCACTGTGATGGAGGCAAAAGTCTTAAAGCCTCTGTCTCTTCCCTCCTTGTTCTCCCTCTGGCTTCCGTTGTTGTGACCCCGCCAGATGATGGTAAGTCCCGCCGCTCAACCGTGCTCCGCGAACGGGCCGGTTCAAGCTCCCTGGCCAGGGGTGGTCGAGTTCAAGATAAAGCCAGCAAAGACCGATCAATGATAGTCCGAGGGTCTCCGATGAGGTTGATAGTACTTCAGGATTGCACAGCCGTTGTGGTAGGATGGTTCAATTGCTTGATAGCAGCTGGGAAGAAACTGTTCCTGAATCTGGAGGTGTGTGTTTTCACACTTCTAAACCTTTTGCCCAATGGAAGAGGGGAGGAGAGGGAATGACTGGGGTGCGACTTGGCCTTGATTACGTTGCTGGTCTTACTGAGTTAGCAGTACCTGAGACCTTGGCCCCTGCTGTCATCTGTGTGAAGCTTGCATGGTTTTCTTGTTTCCTCTGGGTGCTCTGATTTCCTCCCACCTACCAAGGACATGCGGACCAGGTGGTTGACACGCCACAGTAAATTGCCCCTAGTGTGTCAGTGAATAGTAGAGGACGTGGGAGTGGGGATAATTGATAAGAATGTTGGGAAACTATAAAACGATATTAATGTAATAATTGGTGTAAATGAGTGGTTGATAAATGGAGTTGACTCAGTGGGCCAAAGGTCCCATTTCTGTGTAGGAACAAAGTTACTCCAGCATTTTGAGCCCATCTTCGATATAAACCAAAATGCTGGAGTAACTCGGCGTCTCTTGTAGTGACATGGTGGCGCAGTGGTACAGTTGCTGCCTTACAGAACATGCAGTGCTGGCGACACGGGTTCGATCCTGACTACAGGTGCTGGCTGTACGGAGTTTGTACGTTCTCCCTGTGACCACGTGGGTTTTCTCCGAGTTCTTTGGTTTCCTCCCACTCCCCAAAGACATACATATTAGTATGTTTGTGGCACCTTCACGTTTGGTGTATGTGTGAATTGTCACTAGTGTGTGTAGAATAGTGTTAATGTGTGGGGAGCAATGGTTAGTGCAGACTAACAGGGCTGAAGGGCCTGTTTCCTCAATTGTATCCCTAAACTAAAAGGAACAGGTGATGTTTCGGGTCAGGACGTTCTCCCCGTGACTTGCGTGGATTTTCCAATGAATTTCTTGTTTCCTCCCACACTCCAAAGACGTACAGGTCTGTAGGTTATTTGGCTTGGTTTAATTGTAAATTGTCCCTAGTGTGTGTAGAATACTATGAGTGTCATCGCTGGGCGTTGCGGACTCGGTTGGCCGAAGGGTCTGTTTCCGCGCTGTATCTCTAAAGTAAACTAAATTGAACATAATTACGGCAGAGTTACACCTTGGATTTTTGAGGCTCCATTAGATTGTAAGGTCATAAGGAATAGGAGTAGAATTCGGCCATTCGGCCCATCATGTCTACTCTGCCAACCAATCATGACTAATCTATCTCTCCCTCCTAACCCCATTATCCTGCCTTTTCCCCATCACCTTTGACACCTGTACTAATCAAGAATTCTATCTACCTATCTATCTCTGCCTTAAAAATATCCACTGGATATTTTCCAGGACATCCCAGAGGTGGAAGAATGGTTCCAGCACTAAGTAACAAAAGGATCCAGGTTCAGTTCTGACTTTGAGTGTACTTTTAAATTTAAGTATAAGTTTAGATTTATTATTGTCATGTGCTGGTTTCCTCCCATATCTCAAAAATGCAGCAGTAATTTAATCAGCTTTTACCAATTACCCTTTAGCATAGGTTAATGACAAAAACAAATTAAAGGGGGGTTTGTTGATGGGCCTGTGTGAGAGAGAGCAAATTACACGGACAGAAGGAGGAGAGGAGGAATAAGGCTAATGAGATTTCTTCCCATTGGAGCTGGCATGGATCCAGTGGGTTGAATTTGAGTTTTAGTTTAAGTTTAGTTTATTGTCATGTGGAAACTGTGAACTTTTAATTCATAAGTGATAGGAACAGAATTAGGCCATTCGGTCCATCAAGTCTATTCCACCATTCAATCATGGCTGATCTATCTCTCCCTCCTAACCCCATTCTCCTGCCTTTTCCCCATAACCCCTGGCACTCGTACTAATCAATAATCTATCTCTGCCTCTAAAATAGCCATTGATGTGGCTTCCACAGCCTTCCGTGACAAAGAATTCCACAGATTCACCATCTTCTAACAAAATTCATCCTCATCTCATTCCTAATGGAATGTCCTTTAATTCTGAGGGTATGACCTTTGGTCCTAGACTCTCCCACTAGTGGAACCATCCTCTCCACATCCACGCATGTTTTGCTTGCTAACCGGTCAGTGGAAAGACAATCCATGCTTACAATCGAGCCATCCACAGTGCACGGGTACATTATAAAGGGAATAATGTGAATGACGTTTAGCACAAGATAAAGCCAGTGAAGTCTGATTAAAGATAGTCTGAGGGTCTCTAATGAGTTAGATAGTGGTTCAACACTGCTCTCTGGTTGTGGTAGGATGATTCAGTTGCCTGATAACAGCTGGGAAGAAACTGTCCCTGAATCTGGAGATGTGCGTTTTCACACTTCTATAGTTATTGCCTGCTGGGAGTGGGGAGAAGAGGGAGTGGCCAGGGTGCAACTCGTCCTTGATTATGCTCCTGGGCTTGCCGAGGCAGTGTGAGGTATAAATGGAGTCAATGGAAGGGAGGTTGGTTTGTGTGATGATCTGGGTTGCGTCCATAATTCTCTGCAATTTCTTGCAGTCCGGGACGGAGCTGTTCCCAAACCAAGTTGTGATGCATCCCGATAAAATTCTGTATATGGTGCATCTGTAGAAGTTGGTGAATCTGTGTCATTTTAAGTATCTGCATCTAAAACTACAGTATATATAACATACGGTCTAATGCTAAAAAATGTTAGAATTGTGTACAGAGAATTATGTACATATCTGTGTGCCTGAATCACACATAGTACATTGAATTCTGTAAAGACAGCACTCGTATTCAGGATCAAACCAGGATTTCTGGTGCTGTAAGGCAACAGCTCTACCGCTGCACCACTGTGCCTGCCCTCTCTTATGATCAGAGGTATCTAAACCCCATTCAAATAGCTTCAATGATCAATAGTAAAACGCATTAAATGTGCCTACAGAGATCAGAAAACAATTTTTAAAACGTACCTCGAGTAAATGAATTTTTAAAAAAAATAAAAGTTGGTGCCACCTTGCGTCTAATGAGAATGAGAAGAGGAGCTGGTTCTTTCCCTTGTCATGTGGCCTTTGGATTCAGTGGTGATTCTGATGGCAGGGTGGAAGGTCAGATCCTCTTTGGAAGAGGTCAGTGATATGTTGACCTCCGAAAAGGATTTTGCCAGTGGCTGGAATCAACTGGAAAGGGCACAAAGATTTATGAGGATATTTCCAGGACTTGAGAGCCTGGGCTACAGTGAGAGGTTGAGCAGATTAGGGCTCTATTCCTTGGAGAGCAGGAGGATGAGTTGTGATCTTACAGAGGTGTATGAAATCATGAGAGGGCTAGACAGGGTAAATGCAGAGTATTTTACCCAGAGTGGAGGAATCAAGAAGCAGAGGACATATAACCATATAACCATATATAAAATTACAGCAGGAAATAGGTTCGGCCCTACAGATTTTTTTTTTCCCCCTTAGAGGCACTCATACCATAACCCTCCATTCCCTTCTCATCCATATGCCTAAATTTATTTTTAAATGATACCAATGAAAACTTCCACTGTCATTCCACACCGCTACCATAGTAAAGCAATTACCTGAAGGAAGTCATGTTTTTTTGAATCTTCCCTACAAAGGGTGGCAGACCTCTATCAGTCCCCCCTTAACCTTCTGCGCTGGAAAAGAAAAGTTTAATAGGCAACCTGAAGGGTAACTTTTTTTACACAAAGGGTGGTAGGTATGTGGAAAAAGCAACCGGAGGAGATAGTTGATGCAAGTTATTAAAACGTTTAGGAGTGGCATGGTGGTGCAGCGGTAGAGTTGTTGCCTTTACAGCGCCCGTGACCCGGGTTCAATCCTGACTGCAGGTGCTGTCTGTACGGAGTTTGTACACTCTCCTCATGACCTGTGTGGGATTTCTCCGGGACCTTGGGTTTCTCCCGCATTACAAAGACGTACGGGTTCGTAGGCTAGTTGGGGCGAAAGGGCCTGTATCCGCTCTGTATCTCAAAACTAAATTAAAACATTTGGAGATGTATGTGGATAGGATAGGTTTTGGAGGAGTAGGAGCTAAACACAGGCAGGTGGGACTAGTGTAGATGGGGCATGTTGGGCAGCGTGGGCAAGTTGAGCCGAAGGACCCGCCCGCACATGCTATATGAATCTATGACTCCATGACACTTTGAGAAATCTTTGGCCAGAGACAGGCATTTCTTTTACTTCTACCTGCGCAGGAAAGCAAAGCAAGAAAATACAATTTGATTATTCAGTCTGCACTGTCACTGTGTTTCACAGTCAAGTCAATTAGCTTTAATCAATAATAGAACAAACTCTACAGTCAAGTCCATGACGGTCCTTGACCTTATCGCAGAGTAATTATTTGTTGTCTAAGATTTTGCTGTGATTTTTTTTTTTTTTTTTTAGTTTGACAACATCTATTATAATTATTTTCTGCTGAGTCTCTTTATCAGTCAAGGGCTGTGACCATCTCTTAAATATAATTTGCTCCAAGCCCAATTACTTCCTTTGACTCAAATTTATCTATGGTGCACACTTGGTGCAAATACAAAACATTACCTTACTAACTGCGACGCAGAAGAAAACCGTTCATCCCATCAGATTCCAGTAGATATGTTCTCTCAGTCTGTAACCCCACTTTTTTGTTGTTGTTTAGTTTAGAGTTACAGTGCGGAAACAGGCCCTTCCGCCCACTGAGTCCGCACCGATCAGCGATCCCTGCACATCAACACTGCCCTACGCGCACTAGTGATCATTTCACATTTATACCAAGCAAATTAACCGACCAACCTGTACGTCTTTGGAGTGTGGGAGAAAACCGAAGATCTCGGAGAAAACCCACCCAGGTTACTGGAAGAACGTACAAACTCCATACAGACAAGCACCCTGTGGTCAGGATTGAACCTGTATCTCTGGCGCTGTGAGGGAACAACTCTACTGCTCTGCCGCTCTTCTTTGATGTCCATTGCCCTGCATCTTATTCTCTCTCACATGCCCTTTTGCTCTGGTGCTTTGTTTAATTCACATGTTTAATCGATAAGATTTTATTATTAATGCTTAATGTTTTGTGTGTCATTCCAAACTGTCACTGTATGTCATGTTGTCACTTGCGGGCAGAGCACCAAGGCAAATTCCTTGTATGTGAATACTTGGCCAATAAACGTATTAATTAATTAATTCATTCATTCATTCAAACCACGCTTTGATTCTTCTGTCTACACTTTGGGGTGGCATGGTGGTGCATAGGTAGAGTTACTGCCTTTCAGCGCCAGAGACCCGGTTTTCGATCCTGACTGTGGGTCATGTCGGTATGGAGTTTGTATGTTCTCCCCGAGACTTGCATGGGTTTTCTTCAGGTGCTCCGGTTTCATCCCATATTGCAAAGACATACAGGTTTGTAGGTTATTTGGCTTGGTAAAATTGTAAGTTGTCCGTAGTATGTAGGATAGCGTACGTGTACAGGGATCACTGGTCAACGTGGACAGTGAAACCAGTCACAGATTTAGGGTGTGGGAGAGAAGAAGAGATAGGGAAGTTAGAGAAATCAATATCTATACTGTTAGGTTGTAAGCTGCCCAAGTGATTAATTTCACTGTCCTCCTGATTAATTTTACTGTTTGTATGCCTCGTTGTCACCCTCCCCCTCAGCCAACAATAAACCATTCTACATTTCCTTGATCATCATCTGCTTTCATCGGCCGTTTTCACACCTACCCATTTCATATCTCTAGTTTCCGTCTCCCCTGACCCTCAGTCTGAAGAAGGGTCTTGGCGCAAAACCTCACCCATTCCTTCACTCCAGAGGTGCTGCCTGTCCGGCTGAGTTACTCCAGCATTTTTTTCTCTATCACAGATTTTTGTTTTGGCTCGTCAAAGAAGATACATGTCTGACTGTTGGGGAATGTGTGAAGTGTGCAGCCATGAGGAACCTAAGTCAAAAATGCTGCAAACTGGCTGTTACAAGACTGAAACCATTTTGCAGTGTTTGTTATTGTTAGTTTGGCATTTCTCACTATTTGCTGCAATGCTTGGTATATTGACCTAAAGCGATACCTATACCCAGTTCAGCTCAGTTCAGTTTATTGTCACGTGTACCGAGGTACAGTGGAAAGTTTTTCTTGCGTGCTAACCAGTCTGCAGAAAGACAATACATGATTACAACCAAGCCACTTACCGTGTAGAGATACATGATAAGGGAATAACGTTTAGTGCAAGATAATAGCCACGAAGTCCGATCAAGTATAGTCCGCGGGTTACCAAAGAGGTATATGATAGTTCAGGACCGCTCTCTGGTTGTGGTAGGATGATTCAGTTCCCTGATAACAGCTGGGAAGAAACTGTCCCTGAATCTGGAGGTGAGCGTTTTCACACTTCTATACCATACCTGATGAGAGAGGGGAGAAAAGGGAGTGGCCACGTTGTGACTTATCCTTGATTATGCTGCTGGCCTTGCAGAGGCAGAGTGAGGTATAAATGGAGTTAGTGGAAGGGAGGTTGGTTTGTGTAATGGTCTGGGCTGCGACCACAATTGGCCGCAATTTCTTGCAGTCTTGGGTGGAGCTGTTCCCAAACCAAGCTGTGATGCCTCGTGATAAAATGCTTTCTCCACTGTCAATGCGCTGGTCAACAATTTGACCACAAGCAGAAAAAAAAATGTGCAGGAGTAGGCCATTCAACGCATCGAGCCAGAACAAGCCATTCAATATGATTCCGGGCATTTCGAATAATTAAATATGGCAGATTAGAGTCTGAAGAAGGTCCTCGACCTGACTCGTTATCTGTCCATTTTCTCCAGAGATGCTGCCTGACTTGCTGAGTTATTCCAGCGCTTTGTGTCCTTTTATGGTAGATTTTCACAACTTCTTGCTTCTGTGTGATGCCCCAAAGCAACCCCACTCTAAGCAATGCCTGTCCTATCTTAACTCTACCTGCGATGTGCAGACCATGTAATGTTCCCATGGTTAAAGTCAAAGAGTCATACAACACACTCACTCACACAACTCACTTCTCCTTGGCATCAGCTCCACCTACATCAACCGACTCCAACTGGTCCAGAACGCAGCCGCCCGACTCATCACCCACACCAAATCCTGGCATCACATCACTCCGGTCTTCAAACAACTTCACTGGCTTCCCAACTCCCACCGGATCACCTACAAAATCCTGGTCCTCACCTACAAAGCCCTCCACCATCTGGCCCCCCCATATCTCACTGACCTCCTCTCCCCCTACCAACCCTCACGGTCCCACAGATCCACATCAGCCGGTCTCCTCTCCATCCACAAGTCCAACCTCCGCAGTTTTGGGGACAGAGTCTTCTCCAGGGCAGCTCCCCGGCTTTGGAACCCCCTCCCCCAACTGACCCGCAACTCCATGTCCCTCACCATCTTCCAGTCCCGCCTCAAGACCCATCTCTTCACCTCTGCTTATCCTTAGCCCCACGTCCTCTCCCTTTTCATCTGTGCATTAATTGCCTCATATTGTGTTTTGAATTGAATTCTGTCTTTAATTTATAATTTGTGCACTAGACATGTCTCTACTATTTATTTCATTCCCCTTACATGTTTTTCCTCTACTTGCTAAATTTTTGTAAGGTCCTTGAGACTCTTGAAAGGCGCCCATAAATAAAATTTATTATTATTATTATAACACAAAAACAGACCCTTCGGCCAAACACATCCATGCTGTTCACGATGCCCTATTTAAGCTATTACCCCTTTTCCACGTATGACCCATATCCATGTGCACCTTTCCTATCCATGTACCTGTCCAAATGTATTTTAAATTTTGTTATCATACCTGGCTCAACTACCTCCTCTGGCAGCTCGTTCCATACACCTAACACCCTCTGTGTGAATATGTTGCAATTTAGGTTCCTGTTAAATCTTTCTCTTCTCATCTTAACGCTACGTCTTCTCGTTCTTGATTCCCTTACTCTGGGTAAAAGACTCTGTGCATTTATCCTTATCTATTCCTTTCATAATCTCATTCCCCTGTACCCCAAGGAATAAAGTCTACCAGCTTGCCCAACCTCATTTAAAAAATTGTGCTTTCCCCTCAAATATGTACTGCAGAATTGATCAAAAGCAACATAATTATCTGTCTCAGCAGTTGCAATCTGTTGAGGACTGCAATGTTCAACATTTTTTTAGTACGATGGCTTTCATTTAGTTTAAGAGACAGCTGTTTCTGCTCAGCATAAGGAAGAGCCAAGAGCCTTCTGTGCCAAGGTGCAGAACCACAACTCTGCACTAATTATGTAGGCAAAGACATCTACAGTGTTACTTGTCTGACCTCATGAACTCATGGCTTGAATGATGCCGTACCTCTGATCTGCGGGTCTAGATTTAACCTCGCTGAAAGCATTGTGAACGAAAGGACGGAAAGGTTAATGAGTGGGGTGCAGCGGGTAGTGTTGCCACCTCAAAAAGGGGCAGGCAGCCAACTCGGGCAGAGCCCTCTTGCGCTTGGCACCGTGACTCGCAGGTGGCCAGTTTGGCCAGGTCCAGGAGCAACCCAACCAGGGCATCCTCAGCCCTGGCATGTTTATTGGCCACTGTAAATTGAGTTTTGAGTTTGAGTTTAGCTTAATGTCACGTGTGCCGAGGTACAGGAAAACGTTTTTGTTGCTCGTCAGCAGAAAGACAATACATGATTATAATCGACAATCCACAGTGCACAGAAACATGATAAAAGGAATGACGTAAATAACATATAGCGCAAGATAAATTCTTAAGGGGTTGGACAGGCTAGATGCAGGAAGATTGTTCCCGATGTTGAGGAAGTCCAGAACAAGGGGTCACAGTTTAAGGATAAGGGGGAAATCTTTTAGGACCGAGATGAGAAAAAGATTTTTCACACAGAGAGTGGTGAATCTCTGGAACTCTCTGCCACAGAAGGTAGTTGAGGCCAGTTCATTGGCTATATTTAAGAGCAAGTTAGATGTGGCCCTTGTGGCTAAAGGGATCAGGGGTATGGAGAGAAGGCAGGTACAGGATACTGAGTTGGATGATCAGCCATGATCATATTAAATTGCGGTGCAGGCTCGAAGGGCCGAATGGCCTACTCCTGCACCTATTTTCTATGTTTCTATGTTTCTATAATGCCAGTAAAGTCCAATCAAAGATAGTCCTTTACCTTTGATTGAACTAGATAAAAGATCAAGTCCGGTCAAAGCTAAAAAATGCCAGTAGAGTCATTGGAGAACAAATGGAGTGGGTCTCCAGTGACATTGACAGTAACTCGAGACTGCTTTCTAGTTGTTGGTAGAAACTGTCCCTGAATATGGACCCCATGATCCCTCTGTACATCAAAGTGAAATGCCCTGCACCAACCAGAATACCACACTAGCTAGACAAATACTATGGACAATTTACAATTTTTACCAAAGCCAATTAACCTACCAATCTGCACGTCTTTGGAGTGTGGGAAGAAACCGGAGCACCCGGAGAAAACCAGCAAGGTTTTGTTCACAGGGAGAATGTACAAACTCCGTACAGACAGCACCTGTAGTCAGGATCGAACCCGGAACTCTGGCACTGTAAGTCAGCAACTCTACCGCTGCGCCACCCGTGCCACTCTATAATAATTGCACTCTTGCACTGATGTATGATTGTTCTAATGTAGTTTAGTTTAATTTAGTTTAGAGATACAGCACGGAAACAGGCCCTTTGCCCTACCGAGTCCATGCCGACCATGTGATCCCGCATATTAACACTATCCTACACACACATAATCATAATCATAATCGTAATTTATTAACCAAGTATGTTTTGCAACATACAAGGAATTTGGTTTGCCATACTGTCATACCAAAAAACCAACAAGACCCACAACCACATAAAAATTTGACATAAACATCCACCACAGCGGCTCCACTGGCTGGCTCGAAGGGCTCGAAGGGCCAAATGGCCTACTCGTGCACCTATGGTCTATTGTCTATTGTCACATTCCCCGCAATGATGGAAGGCAATAAAGTCTTATCTTCTTCCTCCTTTCCTCCCGCAGTCGGGGGAGTCGAATCATCCTCAGCGGGCGATCGAGCTCCCACGTTGGGGCGGTCTAAGCTCCTGCATCGGGGCGGTCGAACTACTGTGGCTTGGAGTCCCCAAAGTCGGCCGCTCACCAGATACCGCGTGCTCCACGATGTTAAGTCTGCAGCTCCCGCAGGTTGGAGTACCAAAGGCCGACCCATGGCTAAGGGATTGCCTGCTCCGAGATGTTAAAGTCCACAGGCTCCGCGGTTTTGGAGCTCTAGAAGTCCCAGCAAGACTCCACGATGTTAAGGCTGCAGTGCAGATGGAGATATATGACATGGAAAATGTTGCATCTCCATCGAGGTAAGAGACAAGAAAAGTTTTCCCCACGCTCCCGCACCACCCACCACAACTGCAAACCTAAAGATAAACTAAAACATACATTTTATAGTAAACTAAAAACACAAAGAAATCAGCCATCATCCCGCGCTCCCTGCCGCGCGCACTCGGAACAATTTACACATATGCCAAGCCAATTAACCAACAAACCTGTGCGTCTTTGCGGAGTGGGAGGAAACCGGAAGATCTCGGAGAAACCCCACATGGTCACGGGGAGAACGTACAAACTCCATGCAGGCAGCTCCCATAGTCGGGATCAAACCCAGGTCTCTGGCGCTACAAGCGCTGTAAGGCAGCAACTCTACTGCTGCACCATCATGCCGTCCTTCACAATATGATTTTACTGGATTATACATGAAACAAACAAAAAAAAATCAGTAACTGGGTACGTGCGACAATAAAGGACTGTTGAACTATTGAACTGTTGCAATATCATATCCTTCACATTGCACCTCTGACTTCAGTCAATCCTTAGCTCAGTGCAATCCACTCATTCACCTGACCATCGTGCCACACCAGTCCATCAGTCAATGTTTACATTTAACATTCAACGTTGCAGAGGGAGAAGTTCAGGTTGAATACAGACATATCCAGCTCGTTATATTCAGGATTCGACCTCCGCCATTTGAAAGAGGATGACATTATTCACGGGGGCTTGTAGAGCAAACTGCAGTCCAGCAATCAGCACTCCTGCAGATTACAAGGATGGCTGACTTGCTTGCTCCCGGTTTACAACATGGCTTTGTGCACCATAAACTTGCTGTCCTCTCTCAGGATGAGAGGAATTTATGATCTCCCTGCTGCACTGCTCTCTAACAAGCTTAGCCCTGCTGCAAAGCTAAGACGTACACATCAGATGACCAGCACTGTCTACTCAGTGTTCATGCATTGTCGAATAAACCATACTCAGGTTATTAAACTCGCTGCCCTATCCAATGCAGGGCAGAATAGAGCAGAGCCAATGTTAGCAGCAGCTAATATAACCCAAAACCAGAGATTGACACAAAATGCTGGAGTAACTCAGCGGGACAGGCAGCATCTCAGGAGCGAAGGAATGGGTGACGTTGCGGGTCGGGTCGAGACCCTTCTTCAGAACTGAGAGTCAGGGGGGATGGAGACAACAGATAAGGAAGGGGTAAGGTGTGAAAATGACAGATCAATGCAGACGATGCTCAGGGAAATATAGGGTGGTTCATTTAGGAAATGTAGGATGGTTCATGGCTGAGGGGAAGGTAACAACATGGGCATACAATCAGTAAGATTAATCAGGAGGACAGTGAAACCAGTCAGAGAACTATGATGGAGAGGGAGGGATGGATGGAGTGAGAAGGAAAGCAAGGGTTATTTGATGTTTGAGAAATCAATATTCATACCGCTGGGTTGTAAACTGCCCAAGCGAGATATGAGGTGCTGTGATGCAGAGGCTCTAACAGCTGCGCTGCTGTGCAGCTGGTACAGATCATGAATTATCACAGAAAAAACCAGCAAATCCAGCATAAATGATGGATGTCCATGATAGAGGCAGATACCAGCTCGACACGGTGGTGCAGCGAAGTAGAGTTGCTGCCTTACAGCTCCCGAGACCCGGGTTCAACCACCGACCGCGGGCGCTGTCTGTACGGAGTTTGTACATTCTCACCGTGTCCGGCGTGGGTTTACTCCGGGTGCTCCGGTTTCCTCCCACACTCCAAAGGTGTACAGGTTTTGTAGGCTAATGGGCTTCAGTAAAATTGTAAATTGTCCCTGGTGTGTGTAGGATAGCGTAAGTGTGCGGGGATCGCTGGCCGGCGCGGTCTTGGTGTGCCGAAGGTCTTGTTTCCGTGTTGTGTCTCTAAACTAAACGGAACTAAATCACAACTTCCCGGCAAGGTGCACTTACCCCTACATCGACAATTTACAGAAAGTGAAAAGGAAAAAGTGGTCCATCATTCACTTTTCGATAAAGAGGGAGAATGTCCAACCTTAAACAGAACCTCATAACTCTGTCAGCTGGAATGCTTGCCTGTGGTCAATGCTAGTGTATTCAGCAGTACATTGCAGTGACAATACATAATTGACGATCGAGTGTGCAGGAAAGAAACTAGACTACACAGCAGCAGAATTCAGAAGAATTTTATTGAATAAAAGTACAATACATGTCATATAATCTAATCTCATTTCCTGTGTGAAGTGTTACGGGAATAGGAGATCAGTGTTATTTTATGTTTCCTTCTGTGCTATGATGAACGAGGATTGCAACTCAAGTGTAACTATGCTGTACTTATTGGTGTTGGCAGAGAGCCCGAGATTTAATACGACTACATTTCTCAATATTTTATTTAAGGGAATAAACTTCCAATTGTTCTTTGCAAATTGGCAAATCATTTCCAGCGTGTGATCCCTTGCCACATGTACTGATTATCACGGCGTGTTGTCCTGAACACTGAGGAGAATCTGTAACTACAACAATCATAAGATTAGTGGACCCTAAATACATTTTGTCAATCTTATTGGGAGATGAGGGTATTGAAAGACGTTAGCAATTATCAGCTCTGTAGCTGTTTTTTTGTTCCGAGCCTTGATATGTATTCATGAAAACAACAGCCCAACTGACCTGGTTCATGAGACAATGCGAAGATAGCATAGCATTGTGTTTATATCCCTAGTGTGTGTAAGATAGTGTTAATGTGCGGGCATCACTGGTCGGTGCGGACTCGGTGGGCCAAAGGGCCTGTTTCTGTGCTGCATCTCTAAACTAAACTAAACTAAACCAAACACATTTTGCCCATTTCACTTCATGTATCTGCAATTCTCTGATGTTCGTTACATATTTTTAGCATGCTAAACTCTGTTTGATACTTTTACAAAAGACATCTGTCTTGTGTCTTAACATTGTGTTTATATCCCAAGACTAATAACGTGCAGATTTTACCGCGGATATTTGAATTCTAGTTCCATTATGTCAGCCTGGATTTTTTAAATGAATGACATAAAATTAAATGTGGAATGAAAATAGGATTGTTAAGTCCGGATCATCAAAGACCCACACTACCCTGGCCACACGCTCATTTCACTCCTGCCATCGGGAAGAAGGTACAGGAGCCTAACATAGAAAATAGATGCAGGAGTAGGCCATTCGGCCCTTCGAGCCTGCACCGCCATTCAATATGATCATCCAACTCAACATCCTGTACCTGCCTTCTCTCCATACCCCCTGATCCCTTTAGCCACAAGGGCCACATCTACCTCCCTCTTAAATATAGTCAATGAACTTGCCTCAACTACCTTCTGTGGCAGAGAGTTCCAGAGATTCACCACTCTCTGTGTGAAAAATGTTTTTCTCATCTCAGTCCTAAAATATTTCCCCTTTATCCTTAAACTGTGACCCGTTGTTCTGGACTTCCCCAACATCGGGAACGATCTTCCTGCATCTAGCCTGTTCAACCCCTTAAGAATTTTGTAAGTTCTGTAACGTGCAGGTTCAGGAACCGCTCCTTCCCAATAAACAATCAGGCTATTGAACACGACAGACTCCAAATAAATCCCGAACTATTGTATAAACTATCTTGATTGCACTAAGGAGTTATGGTTTTTTAAATATTTAGTTTAGGTTAGAGATACAGTGTGGAAACAGGTCCGGATCGTCAAGGACCCACACCACCCAGGCCACGCTCTCATTTCACTCCAGCCATCAGGAGGCAGGTACAGGAGCCTGAGAACTGTTACGTCCAGGTTCAGAAACATCTTCTTCGCAATAAACCATCAGGCCATTAAACACTACAAACTCCAGCTAAACCTTGAACTGCAAATTGCCTAGATTGCATGAGGAGCTGTGGTTTTGTTTTTGTCTTTGCTGTATCAAGAGAGAGCTGTTAAGATAGGGCTCTTAAAGATAGCGGAGTCAGGGGATATGGGGAGAAGGCAGGAATGGGGTACTGATTGTGGATGATCAGCCATGATCACATTGAATGGCTGTGCTGGCTCGAAAGGCTGAATGGCCTGCTCCTGCACCTATTGTCTATTGTATATATTTTACCTATATATATAAACATATATAATATATATTATACCTATAAATATATTTAGACAACAAAAAGAAGTTCAATATATATATATATATATATATTGAACTTCTTTTTGTTGTTTATTATGCTGTCAACAGAGTGCTATGTTTATATATCTGTTAGTGCTGCTGCAAGTAAGAATTTCATTATTCTGTTTCTGGACATATGACAATAAAACACTCTTCACTCGAGACTCTTGATCTAATTTATTGGCTGATATAAATTTGTGTTCAAAAATGATAGGAGGAGAATTAGGCCATTCGACCCATCACGACTACTCCACCATTCAATCGTTGCTGATCTATCTTCCCCTCTCGACCCCATTCTCCTGCCTTCTTCCCAAAACCCCTGACACCAAAATCAATCAAGAATCTATCTATCTCTGCCTCGAAAGTATCCATTGACTTGGCTTCCACAGCCTTCTGTGGCAATTAACTCCACAGCTTCACCACCATCTGACTAAAGACATTCCTCCCCATCTCCTAAATCAGCATCCGTTTATTCTGAGATCCTTTTGGAAGGACGTTTGCATGGTCTATATGTGCCCCTGGTTATCACCAATATAACTGATGTTTGCCTGTTTCCTGAAATGCCTCAGTGAGCCATACAGTTCAAGGGCAATTAGCTATTGACAATTAATACAGGTCTTGGCAGCAATACCAGTGTCCTGGGCAAGTTTTGAATGTTAAATCATGACATTACCAGAATGCTGCCTGGATTAGAGGCTGTTACAAATAAGGAAAGGTTAGATAAACCTGGATTGTTTTCTCTCGAACGTCAGAGGTTGAGAGGAGATCCGATTCAAGTACATACATTAATAAGAGGCATAGACAGGGTGCACTGTCAGAATCTTGCTCCCAGGAGGTGTAAATGTCAAGGACTAGATGGCAAATATAAGAAGAAGAAGTAGGGTCCCAACCCGAACATCAACCATCCTTTTTCTCCCGAGATGCTGCCTGGCCCGCTGAGTTACACTGGCCTTTTACATGAGGGAGTCCAGAATCAGGGGTCAAAGTTTAAGAATAAGGTGGAGGCCATTTAGGACTGAGATGAGGAAAAGTTGTGAATCTGTGGAATTCTCCTCCACAGAAGGCAGTGGAGGCCAATTCACTGGATGTTTTCAAGAGAGAGTTGGATTTAACTCGTAGGGCTAACAGAATCAAGGGATTATGAGGAGAAAGCAAGAACAGGGTACTGATTTTGGATGATCAGCCATGATCATATTGAATGGTGGTGCTGACTCAAAGGACCGAATGGCATACACCTGCACCTATTTTCTATGTTTCTACATATCTATCATTGAAGAAAGCACCTTGGGTTGAGAGTTTGGAAGAAACTCTCACTAGTTTGGAGAAATAGTGCTTAACTCTGTAGGAGCATGGGTAGAACGACTCAGGTGCATTGGGAAACTTCACAATTAAAGATTCACCTACCTAACCAACTGAGATCTCTCTGTACTATGAACATTTAGTGAAACGCTTGGATAGAGTGGATGTGGAGAAGATGTTTCCACTATTGGAAGAGTCTAGAATTGGGAGAGCCTCGACATTAAAGTATGTCTCTTTAGGATGAAAATTAGGAATTTCTTTAGTGAGAGGATGGTGAGTAAGCTGTGGAGGCAAAGTCAATGGATATTTTTAAGGCAGAAATAGATCGTTTCTTGACTAGTACAGGTGTCAGGGGTTATGGGGAGAAGGCAGGACAATGGGGTTAGGAGGAGAGATACTGTAGATCAGCAATGATTGAATGGCTGAATAGACATGATGGGCTAAATGGTGTAATTCATCTTATGAATTTATGAACTTATGAAGTTGGCTGCCAGTCTGAACTGTATCAATCAGGAGACAACACTGAGTCGCACAGTCAGGAAATCTGCTAAACCACCGTTAATCTAAACTTGAGATAAAGGCAAGGAGTAAAAGAACTATGGAAAGAAAGAACTGCAGATGCTGTCTTTTTCCAGGTATAGACACAAAGTGCTGGTGTAACTCAATAGTTCAGGCAGAATCTCTGGAGAAACTGATTTTTTTTCGGATATTTTGGATCAAGACCCCTTTTCAGACAGAGAGATCCATGTGTAGTCTTTTGGCTGACTGGTTAGCATGCAACAAGATAGCTTTTCACTCCACCTCGCTACTCGTGACAATAATAAACTAAACGTCTATGACTTGCCTTGTCAAAGTCACGACCGGATGGTCCTGACCCAAAACATCACCTATCCTTCTTCTCCAGAGATGCTGGCTGCCCCGCTGAGTTGATCCAGGATCTTGTGTTCATCATTAGAAGTATAACTGTGTCTTGTTGAGGGAGATTGGTTCTAACTGACTAGTTAAGGATTATTCACCTGGCCCATCAGTAATTTCAGTCACGGATCATTAAGGATAGCTAATTGCCCTATGAAATGGCCTAGCAATCCAATTAATGGTGTCAATCTGGTGCAGAAAAGATCAAAATGTAACCTGTCAATGAATTTGGACCGAGTGAAGCTGTAACAAAACCAGCTGAATTTATAGAGCCTTCATCGCTTGCACCTTGCGACTAGTGTTGAGGAAGCTGTTCCATGGGTAATTCGAGTAACGTGCATTGATACCCATGGGAGCGTATTCAACATCCAATGCCCCAAACTTATTCCATCACCATGGGCAGCACAGTGGCGCAGCGGTAGTTTTGCTGCCTTACAGCGCTTGCAGCGCCGGAGACCTGGGTTCGATCCCGACCAAGGGTGCTGTCTGTACGGAGTTTGTACGTTCTCCCCATGACCGCGTGGATTTTCTCTGAGATCTTCCATTTCCTCCCACACTCCAAAGACGTACAGATGCGTAGGTAAACTGGCTTGGTAAATGTAGAAAATTGTCCCTAGCACGTGCAGGATAGTGTTAATGTGCGGGGATTGCTGGTCGGCGCAGATGCGGTGGATTGAAGGGCCTGTTTCCACCCTGTATCTCTAAACTAAACTAAACATTATGTACTATCTCACTGGTCCGAGTTCGAGAGCTTGGGGATGGGTTTGGATGGGATTATTATGTTGAAGCCAGAGTTATGGTCAATAAATAGGCATCTAACACAGGACAATTATGATATCTAACACCTAGAGGTGTTCCAGATATCATAAGATCATTAGTGGTAAGAGTAGGATTAGTCCATTTGGCCAATCAAGTGTACTCCACCATGGCTGACCTATCTCTCCCTCCTAACCCCATTCTCCTGCCTTCTCCCCATAACCCCTGACATCTCTACTAATCAAGAATCTATTAATCGCTGCCTTAAATATATCCACTGACCTGGCCTCCACAAGCCTTCTGTGGCAAAGAATTCCACAGATTCAACACCCTCTGACGAAAGAAATTCATCCTCATCTCCTTCCTAAATGAAGGTCCTTTAATTCTGTGGCTATGACCTCTAGTCCTAGACTCTCCCACAGGTGGAAACATCCTTTCCACGTACGCTCTATCCAAGCCTTTCACTATTCAGAATGTTTCAATGAGGTACCCCCTCATCCTTCTAAATTCCAGCGAATATAGGCCCTGTGCCGTCAAACGCTCATCATAGGTTAACCTACTCATTACTGGGATCATTGTTGTAAACCTCCTCTGGACCTTCTCCAGAGCAGCACACCCTTCCTCAGATATGCTGCCTAAAATTGCTCAGAATATTACAAATGTGGCCTGACCTGCACCTTAAGGAGCCTCAACACTACATCCAAGTTTTTATACATAGGCCCTCTCGAAGGTGAGTTTCGGGCTAGGGAGTTAGTTTCTGCTAACCTGTGGACCTGTTGCAATGGTAAGTAGATTAGTGGATGAAGTCTGGCTAGGAGGCGAGAATGAATGTGTGCCATTTTTCCCTCTCACCTATGTCCTCTAGTCTTTGACATTCCACCCTGAAAAAAGGTTCTGACTGCCTCTCATAATTTTAAATACTTCAATCAGGTCTCCCCTCAGCCTCTGATGTTCCAGACAAAAAAATCTAAGTTTGCCAAACCTTTCCTCAAAGCAAATATCCTCTAACCTAGGCAGCCCATGTGAAACCCATGCTGCACCCTCTCCAAAGCCTCCACATCCTTTCTGTAATTGGGAGACCAGAACTGCACACAATCACACTGATTTACTGAAGAGTAGTGTCAAAACAGTCATCCACTCTGCGAAGGTAATGGTTAAGAGACTTTTTGATAGCCATATGACTTGGCAAGAATGAAGGACTGTGGATTATGCTCAGGCAGATAAGAGTTGCTCTTGGTTACATGTTCTGCACAGATATTGTGGGCCAAAGCGCCTGTTCCTGTGCTGTACTGTTCGATGTTTTATATTCTACGTATTCAGTTTAGTTTAGAGATACAAAGTGGAAACAGGCCCTTCAGCCCACCGAGTCCGCGCCGGCCAGTGATCCCAACACACTGAGACTATCCTACACTCTAGGGAAATTTACAATTTTACCAAAGCCAATTAACCTACAAAACTATACATCTTTGGAGTTGATCTCCCAATATGGCAGGGACCCTATATTGAGCATCAAGCATTGTGTGTTTTAGAAATAGAAAAAAAACATAAAAAATAGATGCAGAAGTAGGCCATTCGGCCCTTCGAGCCTGCACCGCCATTCAATATGATCATGGCTGATCATCCAACTCAGTATCCTGTACCTGCCTTCTCTCCATACCCGCTGATCCCTTTAGCCACAAGGGCCACATCTACCTCCCTCTTAAATATAGTCAATGAACTGGCCTCAACTACCTTCTGTGGCAGAGAGTTCCAGAGATTCACCACTCTCTGTGTGAAAAAATGTTTTTCTCATCTCAGTCCTAAAAGATTTCCCCTTTATCCTTAAACTGTGACCCGTTGTTCTGGACTTCCCCAACATCGGGAACGATCTTCCTGCATCTAGCCTGTCCAACCCCTTAAGAATTTTGTAAGTTCTGTAACGTGCAGGTTCAGGAGCCGCTCCTTCCCAATAAACAATCAGGCTATTGAACACGACAGACTCCAAATAAATCCCGAACTATTGTATAAACTGCTATTGTATAAACTATACCCGCTGATCCCTTTAGCCACAAGGGCCACATCTAACTCCCTCTTAAATATAGCCAATGAACTGGCCTCAACTACCCACTGTGGCAGAGAGTTCCAGAGATTTTTTACAAAAAAGCTTTACACTGTACACTGGTACACATGACAATAGTAAATTAAATCGGAAGAACAAATGAATATTTGCTTCGATCTTCTCTAAACTCCATTAAATTCCCATGGCAGCCTGTTAAGTATGGCTAAGCAACAATCCTCCTGATTATCAACAGTCGCTCTACCTAAAGTGACTTATTTTTTATCTATTCATTCACTGGCAATGGCAGCATTTTTTTTCTATGCCTAATTAGCCTTGAAATGAGAAGACAGATAAGAGTCAACCTCGATGGACTAATCAGGACTCTCCCAATCAATACTCTTCCTTTGGGTGGGAAACAGATTTTTTAACCAAGTAGCGCAGAGGTAGTGCTACAGCGCCATAGACCAGGGTTCGATCATGACTACGGGTGCTGTCTGTACGGAGTTTGCACATACTCCCCGTAACCTGCGTGGGTTTTCTCCGAGATGTTCGGTTTCCTCCCACACTCCGAAGAAGTAGAGGTTTGTAGCTTAATTGGCTGGGTGTAAATGTCCCTCGTGTGTGTAGGGAAATGCTAATGTGCGGGGATTGCTGGTCGGCGCGGACTCGGTGGGCTGAAGGGCCTGTTTCTACGCTGTATCTCTAAACTAAACTAAACTTAGGCAGTTCCCGGGATGGCGGGACTGCCATATGCTGGGAGAATGGAGTGGCTGTGCTTGTATACTCTGGAATTTAGAAGGATGAGAGGGCATCTTATTGAAACATATAAGATTATTAAGGGTTTGGACACGCTAGAGGCAGGAAACATGTTCCCGATGTTGGGGGAGTCCAGAAGCAGGGGCCACAGTTTAAGAATAAGGGGTAAGCCGGTTAGAACGGGGATGTGGAAACACTTTTTCACACAGAGAGTTGAGAGTCTGTGGAATTCTCTGCCTCAGAGGGCGGTGGAGGCTAGTTCCCTGGAAACTTTCAAGAGAGAGCTAGATAGGGCTCTTAAAAATAGTGTAGTCAGGGGAGATGGCAGGAACGGGGTACTGATTGTGGATGATCAGCAATGATCACATTGAATGACGGTGCTGGCTTGAAGGGCCGTAAGGCCTACTCCTGCACCTATTGTCTATTGTCCACTGACCTCAAATGGATGGAGACAATGATCAATGCATCGATGAATGATACTTTCATGTCTTTGTTTCACATACAACCAGGTAAAATCATACAGCAGACCTCACCTAGGCATTACACAAGAGTCACCATGTTAGGCAGTGCCGGCAAAGTTACAAAAGTTCACCGGACAGTCTTACCTTCTGCCCACCGCTGGACATGGCTCCAGGCGCCGCTCCTCATTGCCTTCTTCTTTTCGGCGCCCCATCCACCGAGGCCCCCCTTCATTCACGGCGGCTCCCCGCTGGTTCCACCCTTCGTCCTTCGCTATCCGCTGCCCTCACACCAAGTTCCTCCGTCGTTCTTGACGGCCTCCCTGCCAGGTCCTCCCCAATGTTCTCAGCGCCCCCCTTCAGTTCTTAATGGCAAAAAGGGTCTGACTAATAGATTGGGTTAGTGTCGATAATGAAATACCTGGTATGAGTTGGTCATTCATTTTACAAAATGGAATAGTTTGTTCCTCCCCCTTTCATTGCAGTACCTTTCTAATGGACACATTGTTCTCAATAAATATAATTCCAAATATCCAGTGTTTTATTCCACTATTCCAGTGTTTTAATCACCGATCTTGCAAATGTTATAGATTCTTCTTCAGGTTTTTATATGCACGTCCTCAACACCAATGATCATTATACAAGTTAAACACCTCAGTCTATCAGTTGTTAGTTTAGGTATTTTCTCAGGTGAAATGAAGTCAAGTCAAGTCACTTTTATTTATATAGCACATTTACAAATCAACTCTCGTTGGCCAAAGTGCTTTGCATTGGTGGAGGTACCAAGGTTATACCACAGTGGTTCATAGATTAATTACATAAATAAATGCATACATATAGCCCTTACTCAGAGGACGTTAAGAAAGGCTTGAGAGTAAAGATGAGTTTTTAGTCTCGACTTAAAGGAGTCGACGGAGGGGGCAGTTCTGATGGGAAGAGGGATGCTGTTCCACAGTCTAGGAGCTGCAACCGCAAAGGCGTGGTCACCCCTGAGCTTAAGCCTAGACCGCGGGATGTTCAGTCACCCAAAGTTGGCCGATCTGAGGGACCTGGAGGTGGTGTGGTGGGTAAGCAGACTTTTGATGTAGGCGGAGGCAAGCCCGTTAATGGCTTTGTAGACATAAAGGAGAATCTTGAAATTGATTCAGAACCACACAGGGAGCCAGTGGAGAGAGGCCAGGATCGAGCCTCTCCAATGAAATATATGCACTTGGACTGAGTCCATTAATCTAGTTCCTATTCACCATTGTTTTTTTTTCAATTTGATGCATCGGCATAGCTATTACTGGATGAGTAGATGGAGTTCCAGATCACTGATCCAGTGACACGAGTTCAAATCCCACCATGGCAGCTAGAGAATGTAAAATCTGATGATTAAATGAATCCAGAATTTAGAAAAAAATTAATCTCATTATTGTGCAAACAAATTTATCTCAATATGGTTTAAAAAACAAGTGGCATATTAATATCCTGCAGGCATGTGAATCTATTAGCTATACTCAGTTTGATCTTACTTTACTTTAGACTTTAGAAATACAGCAAAAGGAAACAGGCCCTTCGGCCCACTACGTCCGTGCCCACCAGCGATTACCCCGTGCACCAGCACTAACCTACACACTCAGGACAATTTACAATTTTACCAAAGCCAATTAACCTATGAACCTGTAGTTGTTTGACAATAGACAATAGGTGTAGAAATAGGCCATTCGGCCCTTTGAGCCAGCACCGCCATTCATTGTAATCATGGCTGATCATCCACCATCAGGAACCCCATTCCTGCCTTTTAGATCAGATTAGATTCGTTTATTGTCATTCAGACCTTTCGGTCTGAACCAAAATTCTGTTTCCCTGCAGTCCATACATATAATTTAAAAAAATAACAAAACACATAGTCAACACAAATTTAACATCCACCACAGTGAGTTCACCAAACACCTCCTCACTGTGGTGGAAGGCAAAATCTTAAAGTCTCTGGCTCTTCCCTCTTTGTTCTCCCTCTGCGCCGAGGCGACGGTTCAAATATCCCCATATCCCCTATCTTTCAGAGCTCTATCCATCTCTCTCTTGAAAGCATCCAGAGAATTGGCCTCCACTGCCTTCTGAGGGAGAGAATTCCACAGATTAACAACCCTCTGTGTGAAAAAGATTTTCCTCTTCTCCGTTCTAAATGGCTTTCCCCTTATTCGTAAACTGTGGCCCCTGATTCTGGACTCCTCCAACATCGGGGACATGTTTCCTGCGTTTCCTGGAATGTGGGAGGAAACTGGAGCCGATGGGGGTCACAAGAAGAATGTACAAATTCAACACAGACAGCACCCATAGTCAGGATTGAACTTGGGTGTCTAGCGCTGTAAGGCAGCAACTCTACCGCTGCGCCACTGTGCCGTGTGTAGCATCAGATCCACTAATTTGATTGACTAGTAAATGCCTCCACATTTTCGGGTGCTTGGGATGGATATTACATACTGGCAATGCTAATAATGTGTCATTATATGACTGAATGGTTATGTAAAAAAGGATGCTTTCAAACACTCTTTACTGTTGGTAATTGTTTCACTTTGACATGATCTTTGGGAATACTAATCGTTCTCAACCTCTTTGGCTCTGATGAGTGTTTGGTTTTCCCACTTTGCATGTCAAAAATCATCTATATAAATAATCCTAACTCTCTCTCAAGACAATCAGTCCCAGATCTAACCATATTAGTGCACATCATTGGTAGACAGATGTCAAATTGTAATCTTTTATCTAAAGTATCAAACAAAGTTTTGGATGCTAAAAATACATAACGAACATCAGAAAATTCTGGATACAGGAAGCAAAATGTGTTTGGTTTAGTTCAGTTGAGAGATGTAGCACAAAAACAGGCCCTTCAGCCCACCGAGCCCGCCACGACCAGCGATCCCCGCACATTAACCCTATCCTACACACACTAGGGACAATTTTTACATTTATAACAAGCCAATTAAAACCTGTGTATCTTTGCAGTGTGGGAGGAAGCCGAAGATCTCTGCGGAAACCAACACGTTCAGGGGAAGAATGTACAAACTCCATGCAGACAGCCTGCGTAGTCGGAATCGAACCTGGGACTCCCTCGCCATCTTGTGGAGAGACTGAGTCACGTCCAGGCATCCGGGGTTTTAGAGTCCTGCCCCCCTCGGGTCGGGCGTTACCTTTATCGCGGTGATTGACAGGCGAGAAGATCTCAAGGTTTTTTTAAACACTCATAACTCTTTTATTTTTCACCATGGGAAAAATCGTCAGGGCCTGATCAGCGAAGGAGGACTGTGAGTAAGATGGCCAAAAATCATAGCGATATATGGTAGCAATTTTTTCTAAAATCAATGTAAAGCGCAGACAGGAAGTGGTCAAGATGAGACTTTTAATCATATAGATTTCAAAGAGTCATAGAGTTATTCAACACAGAAACAGGCCCTTCGGCCCACCTAGCCCATGCCAACTAAATTGCCGCATCAAAGCTCGTTCCATTTGTCCATATTTAGCTCATATTCCTCCAAACCTTTCCTGTCCATGCACCTTCATAAATATCTTTAAATGAATGAATGAATAAGTTAATTGGTCAAGTACCAGGAATATTCTTCTTGTACCTGCTTCACCTACTTCCCCTGACAGCTCGCTCCATATATCCCACTACCACCTTGTGAAAACGTTATCCCTCAGGTTCTTATTAAAAATTCCACCTCCAACCCTAAATAAATATGCCCTCTATTTCTTGATTTCCACAACCTCAGAATAAGACTCATTTTACTATACATTGCACTTACCCAATCTGTGATCTTCATGAATTTATACATCTTGCTGTAAGATCACCCCTCATACTCTTGCATTCCAAGGAATAAAATCCTAGCTTGCAGGGCAGTCATGGTGGTGCAGTGGTACTGTTGCTGCCTCACAGCGAATGCAGCACCGGAGACCCGTGTCCGATCCCGACTACGGTGCTGTCTGTACTGAGTTTGTACGTTCTCCCCGTGATCTGCGTGGGTTTTCTCCGGGATCTTCAGTTTCCTCCCACACTCTAGGTTTGTAGGTTAAATGGCTTGGTAAATGGAAAAATTGTCCCTAGTGGGTGTAGGATAGTGTTAATGTGTGGTGATCGCTGGTTGGCACGGACCCGGTGCCCCGAAGGACCTATTCCCCTGCTGTATCTCTATACTAAACTAAATTGAACACCGCTCCCTTTAGCTCAGGCCCTTGAGTCCTTAGAGATGTTCTTCTACTCTCTTTCCAGCTTCATGGCATTTGTCCCTATAGTAGGTGACCAAAATCAAACATAATACTGCAAGTGAGACCTCACCTATGTTTATTACAACCACAGCATTGGCCTTGTCTTTCCACTTGCTTTCCAAATGTTTTGCTATTATTTTCCACATTCTCAGTCTTTGCGCTCATAGGCAATTCTATCAGGATATTTATGATCCTGAAATCATTCCATTGGGAGGCGGCACGGTGGCAAATTGGTAGAGTTGCTGCCTTACAGCGCCAGAGACCCGGGTCCGATCCTGACTATGGGTGCTTGTCTGTACGCAGTTACTCAAACTGCGGAGCATCTTGGACAATACAGCTCACCCCCTCTATGACACACTGGTCAACCTGAGGAGCACCTTCAGCAACAGACTGGTTCCATCAAGATGTAGCACAGAACGTCACTGGAGATGCTTCTTACCCGTGGCTATCAAACAGTATAACTCCTCCACTTCTGTTATGGGTTAGACTGACTCCCCAACCCCCAACTCCCCCCCCCCCCCCCCCCCCCCCCCCCCCCCCCCCCCCCCCCCACCCCAATCTTTGCGCATCCCCATTCCTTTTCACTCATCACTTTAATTTCATGTTTCACGTATCTTGTGCTTTTATGACTGTTGGCGGATCAATTTCCCCCTGGGATGACTAAAGTTTAATTGTATCGTATCATATCGTAACGTTTGTGCAATCTCTCCATGACGCATGTGGGTTTTCTTCAAGATCTTTGGTTTCCACACTCTAAAGACGTGCAGGTTTGTAGGTTAATTGGCTTGGTATCTATATTACTAAAAGTCTGATCTTGACCGCCTTTGGCTCGCTGTGCTGTGATTTTCAAGAGAACGCCGCCACCTACGGCCATCATTTTGGCCACCTCGCTCAGAGCCCCCCTCCATCTTCCTGGACCAGAGGATGTGTCCCATTGATGAAAAATCTGAGAGATATTAATGTTTTTTTTTAAAATTGCCATTCTCTCTGCTGCTCCTGCTGGAGGGAGGGGGAGGGACTATAAAACCAGGAAGTGGTGTGCCTCACACAGTCTCTGCAAGATGGAGGAAGCCAGGGTCACGTCTCTCTGAGCTCTGAATAACAGTGAACACATGTCTACTCAACTGTGAGTGTCCTTAATGTGGTTTGAAAATGAAAATATGGTTGGTTTGAAGTAAAAAGGCACTGCCTGCAAATGGTTGTTTGGGGGGTTTGGGTTGAAGTGAAAAGGCACTGCCTGCAAATGGTTGTTTGGGGGGTTTGGGTTGAAGTGAAAAGGCACTGCCTGCAAATGGTTGTTTGATGGTTTAGGTTGAAGTGAAAAGGCACTGCCTGCAAATGGTTGTTTGTCTAAACTTGACAACTTCCTGTTTGCACTATATTGATTTTAGATAAAACGCTTCCACTTACGGCTGTGATTTTGGCCATCTTATTCCGTTCCCCTCCGCTCATCAGGTGCAGATGATTCTTCTCATCAATGAAAAACAAAAGTGTTATTAGTATTTTAAAAATGTTGAGAATCTCTCTCCTGTCAATCACAACATGAAGGCCACATCTTTTCCGGTGGGGGGGGGAGGGATTATAAAACCCAGAAGTATGGGTGTGGCTCAGTCTCTGCATGATGGGGGAGGGAGAGGTCACGACTGTCTGAGCTGTGAATCAACTGAACACACTGAATGTCTACTGAACTGCGAGTGTGGTGTTTTGTGCGGTTTTATGGTGGTTTTTATGGTGGTTTCACCCTGCTTGAAATAGTATGAAACTGCATTTGAATGTGGTGGCCTTGCACCATGCATGAAATGATATGAAACTGCATTTGAATGTGGTGTCGTTGCACCCTGCATGAAATGGTATGAAACTGCATTTGAATTTGGTGGCCTTGCACCCTCCTTGAAATGGTATGAAACTGCACTTGAATTTGGTGGCCTTGCACCCTGCTTGAAGTGGGTGGAAACTGCACTTGAATTCGGTGGCCTTGCACCCTGCTTGAAATGGTAGGAAACTGAACCTGAATTTGGTGGACTTGCACCCTGCTTGAAGTGGTATGAAACTGCACTTGAATTTGGTGGCCTTGCACCCTGCATGAAATGGTAGGAAAATGGATTTGAATTTGGTGGCCTTGCATTCTGCTTGAAATGGAATTTCAAGGAATAGCCATGAGTCAACTGCCAGCCCACCAGCCGTGAGTGAGCTGCCAGCACATCAGGCTTGAGGAACTGAGCTCCCACCTCAAAAATCCATTTGGCCCACAATGTCCATACTAGCCCTCTGGAGACCAGTAGTCCCTGCAGCCAACAATACCCATACCAGTGCTCCAGAAAGCCCCCCCCCTCCCCTCCCACTGGCCACCAATATTGGAATTGGTGGAGATGTGGAATATTGTGTTGGGGGACCACCCAATGGGTCCCACTTAGTCTAGTAAATATATAAATGTAAAATTGTTCCTAGTGTGTAGGGTGGTGTGAAAGCGCAGGGATCGCTGGTCGGTGAGAACTTGATGGGCCGAAGGACCTGTTTCCGCGCTATATATCTAAAACTTAAACTAAAAAAGAGTAAATAGTGTGTGTTAACTTTTAGCTGACCAGAATATATTTGAGTTAAAGCCTGGAATATTAAAAAGAATATATAAAATAATTTAAAATCTGCATTGTTGTAGTTTTCAAATTAACAATAACAATGTTTCTTTGGTTTAGATTTAATAAGGGAAAAGATTCATATACTTTAATCTCAATGTCTTTTTACCCAGTTTTTTTCTTTGCTATTAGATGGTTTCAACATTTTTTTAATCATTGACTACATCATCGTATCTTTCTATATGTTTTATTCCGATTAGTGTGGTTCCATGTTTGCTCCTGATGCTCTGAGTCTTAATTAGTGATTGCCCCTGTCCTTCAGTGCCTCTAAGCTATCTTTTGCCTCTGCTCACTTACCTTTGACGAACCTTTAAGGGGCTGTCCCACTTGGGTGACCTAAGCTGCGAGTTTAGAAGAGTTTGCCCTGGACTCAAACTCGCAGCATGGTCGACACGAGGTCCTAGGAGGTCGTATGAGGTGGCTGGAACTCTCCTTCATTTAACTCACGAGGGAGGTTCACGCCTACTCACGGCCTCAGCTAGGTCGCGGGAATGTTTTCAGTATATTTAAAAATTTTCCGCGAGTATAATTTGGTCAGCATGGGTCTTTTTCACTCGTAGTTCAGTGGAGTAGGGTCGCTATTTCCGTCCAGGCAGTCGAAGGCAGCGTCCTTCGCTGCGTGTTGGGGCCGCAACTGTTTACCATATATATTAATGATTTGGAAGACGGAATTAGGAGCAACAGTAGCAAGTTTGCACGTTCGTATACCGTCCAAACAGATCTACGGATGATGCGGTCTCCCAGGTTCTGCACACCACTCTCTCTCTCACCTTGACAGCCAGAAGGGGGGCTATGTGAGGATGCTGTTCATTGATTTCAGTTCAGCATACAACACCATAGTCCCCAACAGACTTGCTGAGAAGCTGCTGGAACTGGGACTGAACATTCCCCTGTGTGCCTGCGTCCTGGACTTTCTCACCGCCAGGCCCCAGGTGGTCAAGATGGGAAGACATACATCCAACCCCCTCACCCTGAACACAGGATACCCCCCCAGGGTTGCGTCCTCAGCCCCCTACTGTACTTCCTATAGACACATGAATGTGTGGCCAGGTTTAGCTCCAACTCCATCATCAAGTTTGCTGATGACACTGTGGTGTTGGGCCTGATCTCCGATAACGATTAGAAGGCCTATCTGGAGGAGGTGGGTGATCTGGCACTCTGGTGTCAGGACAACAGCCTCCTCTTGAATGTCACAAAGCTAAAGAGCTGGTGGACTAAAAGGGCACAACATCCGAGGACGTACACACCACTGAAGATAAATGATACAACTGTGGATAGGGTGAGCAGCTTTAAATACCTGGAGTCCACATCGCAGAGGATCTGACATAGACAACACACACTGCCGCACTGGTGAGAAAGGCAAGGCAGCACCTTTACCACCTCAGGCAGCTGAGGAAATTCAGAGTCTCTCTGAGGATCCTTCAGTGCTTCTACTCTGGGGCTGTAGAAAGCATCCTGTCCGGTAACATCTCGATCTGGTTTGGCAACAGCTCTGCCCAGGACAGGAAGGCTCTGCAGAGAGTATTGCGTTCGACCGAATGCACCATGGGAACCACACTCATCCCCCTGCAGGACCAATACACCAGGAGGTGCAGATCCAGAGCCAGCAAGATCATGAAGGGCCCCTACCACCCCAGCAACGGGCTGTTCCAGCTGCTACGGTCAGGCAAGCGCCTCCCCTGTCACGCTGCGAAAACAGAGAGGATGAGACAGAGTTTCTTCCAACAGGCCATCAGGACTGTAAACTGTGATCTCACCAGGGACTAATTACTGTTGTGGTTTTTTTAAATGTAAGTACTGGTTCTGTTCTGTTCTGTTCTGTTGTTTTGCACAATCCCGCAGGCATTGCCACTTTCATTTCACTGAACATCTTGTATGTGTATGTAACAAATAAAGTTGACTTGACTTGACTTAAATTAAACTAAAGACTGCAATGCTCAATGGAACTCAGCTTAAAGATATAAGTTGGACACAAAAAAGCCGGAGTAGCTCAGCGGGACAGGCAGCATCTCTGGAGAGAAGGAATGGATGACATTTCGGGTCAAGACCCTTCTTCAGACTAGTTAGGGATAAGGGAAACAAAAGAAATAGACAATGATATGGAGAGATAAAGAACAATGAATGAAAGATATGCAAAAAAGTAACGATGATAAATGAAACAGGCTATTGTTTGTTGGGTGAAAACAAGAAGCTAATGCGACTTGGGTGGGGAAAGATAAGGAGAGAAGGAATGCCGGGGTTACTTGAAGTTAGAGAAATCAATATTTATATCACTGGGTTGTAAGCTGCCCAAGGAAAATATGATGTGCTGTTCCTGCAATTTGCGTTCAGCCTCACTCTGTCAGAAGAAAGACGTATTTTACTTCAAGGGCCAGAATTTGTTATTAATATAAAGACAACAATAATGGTGCAGGCGAAGGTAAATAATACAGTGACTTCAAGTGTAGGGCAGATGGCCAGATAAGTGTGAACATCAATAAGTTGTTGCCTATGTTGCATTGTATCACTCTTCCAGATTAACTGAATCATCTAAAAGAGAATCCTCACTTGCATCTTGCCGAGGGCATCACCACAAGGCAACAATCGCTGACGCTGCCAGCGATGTCTTTACGCAGTAAAAACAGACATGGATAAACCTAATCTTCTGGTATTTCGTCCATTTTTTCTGGAAGTTTCTGCATTTACCCACTTTTAGCATGGGTGGCTCAAGTTGCTGTTCTACAGCGCCGAAGACCCGGGTTCGATCCTTACTATGGGTGCTTGTCTGTATGGAGTTTAAACATGCCTCTTGTGACCTGTGTGGGTTTTCTCCGGGTGCTCCGGTTTCCTCCCACACTCCAAAGATGTACAAGTGTGTAGAAACATAGAAACATAGAAATTAGGTGCAGGAGTAGGCCATTCGGCCCTTCGAGCCTGCACCGCCATTCAATATGATCATGGCTGATCATCCAACTCAGTATCCCGTACCTGCCTTCTCTCCATACCACCTGATCCCCTTAGCCACAAGGGCCACATCTAACTCCCTCTTAAATATAGCCAATGAAGTGGCCTCAACTACCCTCTGTGGCAGAGAGTTCCAGAGATTCACCACTCTCTGCGTGAAAAAAGTTCTTCTCATCTCGGTTTTAAAGGATTTCCCCTTTATCCTTAAGCTGTGACCCCTTGTCCATGACTTCCCTAACATCGGGAACAATCTTCCTGCATCTAGCCTGTCCAACCCCTTAAGAATTTTGTAAGTTTCTATAAGATCCCCTCTCAATCTTCTAAATTCTAGAGAGTATAAACCAAGTCTATCCAGTCTTTCTTCATAAGACAGTCCTGACATCCCAGGAATCAGTCTGGTGAACCGTCTCTGCACTCCCTCTATGGCAATAATGTCCTTCCTCAGATTTGGAGACCAAAACTGTATGCAATACTCCAGGTGTGGTCTCACCAAGACCCTGTACAACTGCAGTAGAACCTCTCTGCTCCTATACTCAAATCCTTTTGCAATGAAAGCTAACATACCATTCGCTTTCTTTACTGCCTGCTGCACCTGCATGCCTACCTTCAATGACTGGTGTACCATGACACCCAGGTCTCGCTGCATCTTTTCCCAATCGGCCACCATTTAGATAATGGTCTGCTTTCCTGTTTTTGCCACCAAAATGGATAACCTCACATTTATCCACATTATACTGCATCTGCCAAACATTTGCCCACTCACCCAGCCTATCCAAGTCACCCTGCAGTCTCCTAGCATCCTCCTCACAGCTAACACTGCCCCGCAGCTTAGTGTCATCCGCAAACTTGGAGATATTGCCTTCAATTCCCTCATCCAGATCATTAATATATATTGTAAATAGCTGGGGTCCCAGTACTGAGCCTTGAGGTACCCCACTAGTCACTGCCTGCCATTGTGAAAAGGACCCGTTTACTCCTACTCTTTGCTTCCTGTTTGCCAGCCAGTTCTCTATCCACATCAATACTGAACCCCCAATGCCTTGTGCTTTAAGTTTGTATACTAATCTCTTATGTGGGACCTTGTCGAAAGCCTTCTGGAAGTCCAGATACACCACATCCACTGGTTCTCCCCTATCCACGCTACTAGTTACATCCTCGAAAAATTCTATAAGATTCGTCAGACATGATTTACCTTTCGTAAATCCATGCTGACTTTGTCCAATGATTTCACCACTTTCCAAATGTGCTGCTATCCCATCTTTAATAACTGACTCTAGCAGTTTCCCCACTACCAATGTTAGACTAACTGGTCTGTAATTCCCCATTTTCTCTCTCCCTCCCTTCTTAAAAAGTGGGGTTACGTTTGCTACCCGCCAATCTTCAGGAACTACTCCAGAATCTAAAGAGTTTTGAAAGATTATTACTAATGCATCCACTATTTCTGGAGCTACTTCCTTAAGTACTCTGGGATGCAGCCTATCTGGCCCTGGGGATTTATCGGCCTTTAATCCATTCAATTTACCCAACACCACTTCCCGGCTAACCTGGATTTCACTCAATTCCTCCAACTCCTTTGACCCGCGGTCCCCTGCTATTTCCGGCAAATTATTTATGTCTTCCTTAGTGAAGACGGAACCAAAGTAGTTATTCAATTGGTCCGCCATATCCTTGTTACCCATGATCAACTCCCTGTTTCTGACTGCAAGGGACCTACATTTGTTTTAACTAATCTCTTTCTTTTCACATATCTATAAAAACTTTTGCAGTCAGTTTTTATGTTCCCTGCCAGTTTTCTTTCATAATCTATTTTTCCTTTCCTAATTAAGCCCTTTGTCCTCCTCTGCTGGTCTTTGAATTTCTCCCAGTCCTCCGGTATGCTGCTTTTTCTGGCTAATTTGTACGCATCATCCTTCGCTTTGATACTATCCCTGATTTCCCTTGTTATCCATGGATGTACTACCTTCCCTGATTTATTCTTTTGCCAAACTGGGATGAACAATTTTTGTAGTTCATCCATGCAGTCTTTAAATGTCTTCCATTGCATATCCACCGTCAACCCTTTTAGAATTAATTGCCAGTCAATCTTGGCCAATTCACGTCTCATACCCTCAAAGTTACCTTTCTTTAAGTTCAGAACCATTGTTTCTGAATTAACAATGTCACTCTCCATCCTAATGAAGAACTCAAACCATATTATGGTCACTCTTGCCCAAGGGGGCACGTACAACAAGATTGCTAACTAACCCTTCCTCATTACTCAATACCCAGTCTAAAATAGCCTGCTCTCTCGTTGGTTCCTCTACATGTTGATTTAGATAACTATCCCGCATACATTCCAAGAAATCCTCTTCCTCAGCACCCCTGCCAATTTGATTCACCCAATCTATATGTAGATTGAAGTCACCCATTATAACCGTTTTGCCTTTGTCGCACGCATTTCTAATTTCCTGTTTGATACCATCTCCAACTTCACTACTACTGTTAGGTGGCCTGTACACAACACCCCCCAGCGTTTTCTGCCCCTTAGTGTTGTGCAGCTCTACCCATACCGATTCCACATCCTCCAAACTAATGTCCTTCCTTTCCATTGCATTAATCCCCTCTCTAATCAGTAACGCTACCCCACCTCCTTTTCCTTTCTGTCTATCCCTCCTGAATATTGAATATCAGTAGGCTAATTGACTTGGTATAATTGTAAAATTGTTCCGAGTATGTGCAGGATACTATAAGTATGTGCGGATTGCTGATCGGCACTGACTTGGTGGGCAGAAGGGCCTGTTTCCACAGTGTATTTCTAAACTAAATCAATGAAAACTCTCAGTGAATCATTGCCTGGTTAAATATCCCTCATATTCCATTTGGGTAGATTACAACCCAACGCTATGATCTTTGAATTCTCCAATTTTAGGTAACTAAACATACACCCCCACCTTTCCTCACACTTTTCCCCAATCACTATCCTGTGCCACACCACAATATGCACCTGTTCTCCTTTCCCCCACCCCCTTCCATTCCCTCCTCTGGCTTCACATTTCACAAGCATCATCTATCCTTATCTCACATGTTTTTACTTTTCATCTCCGGTCTTTGTCTATCTGTCAATGGGAAAAAAACCCTCATCTCTCTCCGCTTCGACCTATCACCTACCAGGCAGCCCCAGCCCCTACGCCACTTCCAGCTTTCTCATCCCCCCCCCCCCCCCCCCCCCCCCCCCCCCCCACCTCCACCCACTCCCACCCACAATCAGTCTGAAGAAGTCCTGACACAAATCACCGCTTATTCATGTTCTCTGGAGATGCTGCATAAACCGCTGATTTACTCCAGCTTTTTGTGCCTTTTTTCTCTTAAATATTCCTTCAATCCTTTCAACAATACAAAGCATATTAGTGACTGTCAAGTTACCTTTTATAGTACCAATAATTGATTTTTCATGTGTGAAGTTTCACATTGTCAAGTTTGGTACACTTGGGGAGATTTTTAAGACGACATCCTATCTTTTTATGTTGTTGATGCTAATGCTTTCTTTTATCTCCTTTGGACATTCTATTTCTTCATAGTCTTTTCCTCTATTTATCTTGCTGTCTGTACTTACTTTGTCATCTAATTCACCCCCCTCGTTCAGTGAATCCTCCATTTATTTCCCCCTTTGGGCTCTCAGTTTGCATGTCTTTAACAATTGCGAACCGCAATTTCAAAGAGCTATTTTTTCAAAGAGCTGCCACTGATGTGATAGATGGTGAGATACGTTGAATTGATATTCTTACTATAGTTCCATTAGAATAAACGTGGGCAATGTTGGAAAGACTTGAAAGGTCAGGCAGCATCTGTGGAGGGAAAACAACAGAAAACAAGCGTTAATGTTTCAGATTGAAAAACTTTTGTCAGAACTGGAATAGGGGAAAAAAACAAGCTTGGTATAAGTTGCATAGAAATTGGAGGAATGATGGAATGTACAAAGGGAATATAATGTTTAGACTTGATGGGCCGAATGGCCTAATTCCTCTCCTGTAACCTGTGAACTTGTGAATATCTATAATAGGGTGAAGGCAGTGCTGTGACAGGGATAGGCTTGTTGTCATCTGGTCAATTAATGCAGTAAAATAAGATGAACACAAGTTACAAGATGAGTACAATTAAAAACGTAGCATAGAGTGAAGGGTCATCTTTATAAAACCTTGGCGAGGCTGCATTTGGATTATTGTGTAGAGTATTGTATTCATCCCATTATAGACAATAGGTGCTGGAGCAGGCCTTTCGGCCCTTCGAGCCAGCACCGCCATTCACTGTGATCGTGGCTGATCATCAACAATCAAGATGTTGCTCCCTAGAATATTATTATATCTTTCCCCTCTCAGTTTAAACTTATGTCCTCTAGTTCTTGATTCCATTACTCTGGGTAAATGACCCTGTGCATCCACCCAATAGATTCACACCATGATCTTATACAACACTCCTACGAGATCAGCCACATCCTCCTGTGTTCCAGAGAATAAAGTCCCAGTCTGCCCAGCCTCTCTCTATATCTATGCTTATAAAACACAAAGAAGACAAAGAGGAGTTAAATGCAGGGCTTCATTTATGCCCAGCAACACAGTATAAAGCCCCTGCCCAATGATGCGAGTTTACCCAAGAGCTCTCCCGAGTTAAAAAAAATAATCAAACTAGTGGTACTTCATCACGAGTATTTTTTTACTCTTGGAAATTTTTCACACATTTGAAAAAACTTCACGAGTTTCCACGTTTCCCGAGTACCTTCCGTTGGCATTACGAGCCGCTACGAGACATCCACGAGCTCCAACGTAACCGCTACGTAGATTCTACGTACTTACCACGAGTTTGATTTTTTTTTAAACTCGGGAGAGCTCTTGGGTAAACTCGCATCGTGGGACAGGGCCTTATGTCATAAGTGATAGGAGTAGTATTAGGACATTCGGCCCATCAAGCCTACTTCGCCATTCAATCATGGCTGGTCTATCTCACCCTCCTAACCCCATTCACCTGCCTTCTCTCCATAACCTCTGACACCTGTACTAATTAAGAATCTATCTATCTCTGCCTTAAAAATATCCACTGACTTGGCCTCAACATTCTGTGGCAAAGAATTCCACAAATTCGCCACCCTCTGACTAAATACATTTCTCCTCATCTCCTTTCTAAAAGGATGTCCTTTAATTCTGAGATCTAGTCCTAGAGGGTGAGGGGGAAATATTAAATAGGAACCTGAACTTTTTTCATGCAAAGGGTGGTAGGTATATGGAATGAGCAAACGGAGGAGGTAGTTGTGGTTGGTACTGTTGCAACTTTTAAGAAACGTTTAAGAAACAGTTAGACAGGTACATGGATAGGACAGGTTTAGAGGGAAATGGGCCAAATACAGGCAGTTGGGATGAGTGTAGATGGGACATTGTTTGCCGGGTAGGCAAGTTGGGCTGAAAGGCCTGTTTCCACATGATGCTGAGTGTAGAAGGCAGCAAAGTCATCTTGCGTATGGCGTGCACAGCCTAAAATTGTAGATCAAAGGTAGACATCCAGGCCAGGACAGCATCAGTTACTGGGAGGATGGCTTTGATGCCACCAGGGAAAAGCCTCAGTGGGCAGTCATTCACGATATGTGGGATGGTCTAGTCTGGATGTCGCAAGCAGGACTGTCTGTCACCCCCCCCCCCCCCCCCCCCCCCCCCCCCCCCCCCCCCCCCCCCCCACTTATGCAGGTGACGGGCTGTTCTTGCATGGAGGGTGCGGATTCTGTTAAGGGTTCGCCATTGCTTGCGATGGAGGTCAAAACCCGGTGGTTTGACTGTGGGCTCCATGATGCCATCACCGTTGTTGGTGTTGGCATCTTTCCAGGCTCTGCGCCACTCAGTCTTGGAGTCAAAGTCTTCCAGGGATTTAACGGATGTCCAGAAGGTTTTGCGGGACTTCAGGCGCATGTTGGGCAGATTGTTCAAGTCAACATGGATGGGAAGGTCAGGGTTAGCCTCGATGGTGCAACAATCAATGTGTCCATATACCATTATATGTGTGTATATACGTATATAATGGTATATGGGCACACTGATCTATTTTGTAGTCAATTCCTACTATGTTCTGTTGTGCTGAAGCAAAGTAAGAATTTCATTGTCCTATCAGGGACACATGACAATAAACTATCTTGAATCTTGAATCTTGAATCTTTCAACATCCTCTCCCTTCTGCGTATGCTGGGAGGGGCTATATGAGAGAGGACAGGGAGCCACTGCAAAGGTGTTAACTTAAGCACTCAGATGGAAGAGGATGTACTGTTGTTTATGCTTACATTGCACATTGTTACAACAGTGCAGGAAAGCACACAGAGACAGGTCAGAGTGGGAATCGGGTAGGGAATAAACGTGACCGGCAAGACCGTGTTAGACGTCAAGATTGACATCACACAAAGGGTGGTGGATGTATGGAACAAGCTGCCAGAGGAGGTAGGAGGTGGCAGGGACTTACCCAACATTTAAGAACCAGTTAGACAGGTACAGGGATAGGACAGGTTTGGAGGGATATGGGCTAAACGCGGGCAGGTGTAGCTGGGACATGTTGGCCAGTGTGGGCAAGTTGGGCCGAAGGGCCTGTTTCCACACTGTATCACTCTATGACTCCATTGAAAACAGGTGTTCTGCAAAGACGCCACTTCCAAATTCAGAGAGCAGAATATCCGTTTATGGTGCAAATCATAGGCAGCCCTATTGATAGTTGTAACAAATTTAATGAGTTAGATGCAGATACCATTCTTCATGTGAAACATAAACCACCGACAAGTCTTCAGAACATCTGGAAGTCGTATACGGAGCTGACACAGACCTTCAAAGCTGCTGAACAAGCCAAACACGAGATACATTACCTGGATCGTCAGGAGTTCACCATGAAAATAAAAATGCCAGCCGAGTCTTCGAGCCAAACAAATACTGGGTTCCCTGGACAGGATATTTAATCAAAGTGATAGAACCATATACATAAAGACAACCTCCACAAACTGAAGGACTATTATGCTCCATAAATTATGATTATGATTATGATCTTGCAAAATCACAACTGAAATTATTATGTCTAATTTTCATGCTGATTTATTTATTTGATCGCCATTAATCTTAACATCACCCACCTATGTTTTCAAATATTCCTTCATCACAATTACAGGAAGCTATTGGCGTGATGATTTGGACAATGTATATAAAGAACAATTTGCACAGAAAAAAATCAGTAAGCTGCTTTCTATTTTTACATAAATCTGTAACTGTCTGTGATTCCAAACAACAGTTGTCAAAATATGGGCTTGTGTGGTGAATCAATTGATAGTCTAAAGGTGAGGCCACACGGAGAGTATTATGTACAGTTTTGGATGCCCTGTTGTAGGAAAGATTTGTAGGAAGGAACTGCAGATACTGGTTTAAATCGAAGGTAGACACAAAACGCTGGAGTAACTCAGCGGGACAGGCAGCATCTCTGGAGAGAAGGAATAGGTGACGTTTCGGGTCAAGACCCTTCTTCATGCGGAAGGCAATGAAGATCAGAAATCGAGAAAGAGAGTCATGTTAGGTCAGATGTTAATCTCACATGTGAATTTGTCATCTCATTTTGGCGAGCTATCTTGGTTGGTACAAATGAGTTGCTAGAATTTCCCGCTTTTAGGCAATAAATGCGCTATAGAAATAATTCATTTGGTCTTGAGTACTCAAGGGCACTCCTGGTACACGGGTCACTGTGAACAAGTCTTAGCTGAGGTAGAGGAGTAAATCACTTGTAATAAGGCCTCTTTTACAGACAATAAACAATAGGCATAGGCCATTCTGCCCTTTGAGCCAGCACCACCATTCAATGTGAACATGGCTGATCATCCACAATAGATACCCCGTTCCTGCCTTCTCCCCATATCCCCTGATTCCGCTATCTTTAAGAGCCCGATCTAGCTCTCTCTTGAAAGTATCCAGAGAACCGGCCTTCACCGTCCTCTGAGGCAGAGAATTCTACAGACTCACAACTCTCTGTGCAAAAAAGTGTTTCCTCATCCGTGTTCTAAATGGCTTACCCCTTATTCTTAAACTGTGGCCCCTGGTTCTGGACTCCCCCAACATCGGAACAGGCAGCAATAGATAGATACTTGATTTGCAGGTGTCATGGGTTATGGGGAGAAGGTAAGAGAATGGGGTTAAGAGAAAGATAGATCAGTCATGATTGAATGGTGGAGTAAACTCCATGGGCCGAATGCCCTGATTCTGCTCCCATCACTCGTGAACCTATGAACTTTACACCATCGGAGCAACTTCATATTTAGAATATAGAACACTGAACAGTATAATACAGTAACAGATTCCTTCAACCCACAATATTCACGCTGAACATGATGCCAAGTTTTGCTGGTCTGCTCCCACGGCACGTGATCCACATCATTCCCCTCAGATCCATGTGCCTATCTAAAAGCATCTTAAATGACAATAGATGGAGTCATAGCATCATAGAGTGATACTGTGTGGAAACAGGTTCTTCGGCCCAACTTGCCCACATGTCCCAGCTACACTCGTCCCACCTGCCTGCGCTTGGTCCATTTCCCTCCAAACCTGTCCTATCCAATATCTTATCTGTTTCCACTGTCATCCCGGTTAGTGTGCTCCAGGCACCCATTACTCTATCATGGTATATGGACACACTTATCTGTGTTGTAGTATATGCCTACTATGTTCTGTGTGCTTAAGCAAAGCAAGAATTTCATTGTCCTATACAGGGACACATGACAATAAACTCACTTAAACTTGAACTTGAACTTGAACTCTACAAACCTTCCCCCGCACATCTCATTTAATCTGTGCCCCACTCATCTTAAAGCTATGCCCTCTAATGTGTGACGTTTCCATATTTGGAAAAAGGTTCTGAATGTCCGCCCTATCTATACCACTCATAAATGTATATACTTCTATCAAGTCTCCTCGCAACCTCCGAATTCCTGAGAAAACCTCACAGCTGAAACTGGCCGTTCATCCCATCACTCGGATATAGATTCTATGAGATTATTTCAAACAAGAATAGTGAAGAGCTCTTGGTACTATATCAGAGAGAGTGCAGAATGTTGCCTGGGCAAAGATGAAATTTAGAATCATTGAGACCGCTTCTCGGAGTCGGGCCCAGAGTTCCAGCAGAGGGCCCAGTGTGGACTTTTCCATCGCAGAGCAGGGCGAACCCTTGCGGGGTCACCAGAAAGGAGTGCTCCGATCGCTGGTCTGGTGACTTTGGCATCATGGGGTTGTAGTCTGCGGAGCTTCTAGCCACGGGCGGGGTGTGGACTTACCATCCGGATCCTTGCCGGGGATCGCCGGAGAAGAGCTCCAACCGCCGGCCTGCGGCCCATAACATTCCTGAAGCCGTGGTCTCCAGTAAGAAAGCGGCAGATTCGTGGACTCCGAACCGCAGGGTGTGTTCGACCATCCCGACGTCGGAGTTTCGATCGTCCCAATGAGAGCGCCTGTACATCGGGCCATCTGTAGAGGCGACTGCGGAGGGTTCATGGCCCCGACCGCGGATGAACAAAGGAGGAAGACTGACTGAACTTTGTTGCCTTCCACCACAGTGAAGAATGCTGTGGTGGATGTTTGTTAAATTCTATCGTGTATTGTGTGTTCTTTTTTTAAATTGTATTGCTGCATGGCAAATTAATTTCACTGTATCTTAGTTGGTGCATGTGACGAATAAATTTGTATTGTATTGTATTCTTTGACAATATCGCGATCTACATCTGGAGCAAGGGAGGAAACCTAGCGACAATTCGTGCATACGTGTAAACACACGAGGAATAGATTGAGTTCAGCAATGACTACTTTGGCTTCTGAATAGGCAAACAACTTTCACAGGATGTTGAGGCCGAGCTTCAATCATAAGAAAAATCTTGATATTATAAGGCAGCGTTGAAACATATTCAAAGACGGACTATAGAAATTGGAAAAAAAAATGAAAAGAAAATAGATTGAAGTAATAAAATAGTCGAAAACTCATTTCTTCACAACTGTTATTAATATACTGGGAATAAAATGTGTATTTGTGGAGCGGAATTACAATTTTGATGATTTCTCTTGGTATTTATCACTGTGAGAGACATTAGCAATGGGAAATAGAATATCTGATTAAGAATTCACAAGCTGCCATTATACTATTTTGGTCACACATATGGTACGTTAGTGACAGCGTTTTCAGGCACTTCTGATGTCAGTGTCAAGAGTTTCTACATCTAATATATTGTAACAAAGAGAAAGTAATGTTACATCAAGACCATTCTAGCGTCAAAGCAGAGTACCAACCAAAGATTATAGCGCGGATCAAGATGCGCCATTCTGCAAAAAATGCGTAGTATGACCTGTGTGATTGTCAACGCCATTTTATCGGACTGCCCCCACACTGTCATGGCGTCCACATCTACAGCTCACTGTTCGGTATAACCATATAACCATATAAAAATTACAGCACGGAAACAGGCCATCTCGGCCCTACAAGTCCGTGCCGACACAACTTTTTTTCCCTTAGTCCCACCTGCCTGCACTAATACCATAACCCTCCATTCCCTTCTCATCCATATGCCTATCCAATTTATTTTTAAATGATACCAACCTGCCTCCACCACTTCCACTGCATGCTCATTCCACACCGCTACCACTCTCTGAGTAAAGAAGTTCCCCCTCATGTTACCCCTAAACTTCTGTCCCTTAATTCTGAAGTCATGTCTTCTTGTTTGAATCTTCCCTATTCTCAAAGGGAAAAGCTTGTCCACATCAACTCTGTCTATCCCTCTCATCATTTTAAAGACCTCTATCAGGTCCCCCCTTTAACCTTCTGCGCTCCATAAATTGCTCTAATCGCTGATGTGGACGACTCAACCTGTCTTTCTTCATGTTCCCCAAAAACAAAGAAAGGTGAGGAAATATTAATGTTTTCTGTCGATATTATTCTGTCCTGAAAAATGTATTTTCTGTTCCCCTTAACATTCCTTGGGAGACTACTTCATTGTTGGTACATTAGGAAGTTATTAGATTTTTTTTAATAGATCCATACTTACCACAATAATAAAGTCAGCAATTATTGTTCTTCTGAACATTTTTGTTTGAGTTCTTGTAAGGCAGGAGTATCCAAAAAATGGTCCGTAGGACACATCAGGCCCATCACGAGATTTTAAGCTCAGATTCGAGTCGGGGAGCGTCAGACTGGGACGGCTGTGCGTTATAATGTGCCATCGTCTCTCTCTCTCTCTCTCTCTCTCTCTCTCTCTCTCTTTTTTTTCTTCTTTTTTTTTCTTTTTCCAAGGACTTTATTCAGCAGAAAACGCATAACACATCACATCAAAAACACATACAGAATCATTATTTACAATACTCTCAACCCCACGCGGTGACCAGCGCCCACGGAAGGCTTCCAGAGTCCCTGTGGACACCGCATGTTCCCCCTCCAGGGACACATGTGCACGGACGTACGCCCGGAAGAGGGGCAGGCAGCCGACTCTGGCATGACTATCGACTGCCCGAAGATTTAAATAAGCTATTCTACATTGAAGGTAAATTGACATATTAGTGGCAAAATAAATCTTCAATCTACAGGTCTCTCCCCACAACTGAAAACAATTGCACTTAAGTGATATATCACCCATTCAGCAGATATGTAGTTCTAATCATTTTGTTTCTATCATAAAGTGCTCTATAAATAAAGTTCAGTTCAGTTCAGTTCAGTTCTTCTTAGTTAATCCTATATGAGATTTTCTATAATTTCAGATGTCATCAGCAGGTCCAGAATACTCGTCGACAAGATCTCCTCCACCAAACTCTGGTGTACTTGTCAACCACCTGCCTCCATCTTTGTTCTGAACACTGAACATTGACCAGCTTTCCAACAGGCAGACTAATAACAGGCTAAATTGCAATGCAGTTCCAACGCTATTTGACATCACGAACACACCGAAACGTCTGTTTTCCCAACGCAGGTTACTCAAGAGGAAGAATGAGAACCTCCCGTTACCCGCACAAAATTGTAAAATTACGATTTATTTACTATTGTATATGTTGGAAATTTTGTTCTTTGGGGTAAGCAAGGGGTAGGGCTATCATTGTCTGAAATATGTTGAATTTTACAGCACTTTCAAAACACTGCAACCCCCTGTGTATGTTGTGCACAAAATGATGTAAATTATGTAAATATTACCATAAATGACGGAAATAAAAAGTGTTTGCCTTGTTTATAAAGTTCAATTTAGAGTTATTTGAAATTGTGGGGGTTGGTGCAAGATACGGGCTGACCCACAAATGTGTCGTTATGAGACATTCACATTTTAAAAATCCATGTCCCAAAAAAAAGCAAGAAGGTCCCCAAGTTATTTGACCAACTTATCGACTGAATTTAAATATGTAGGTATGTATGCACTACATTGTGTTACGCTAATATAGAATTAAAGAATGGAAAAATATTGCTAGTGGTGGGATCCCATTGGAGGTGGTAGAAATTCCGTAGGATTATGTGTTGTACGCGACGGCTGTTGGCGTGGAAGGTAATGACTAGGGGGACTCTGTCTCTGTTGTGACGAGGCGGAGGGGGAGCAAAGGCAGAGCTGCGGGGTACAGAGGAGACATGAGTGAGGGCCTTATCTATGATGGTAGAGGGGAACCACCCCATTCCCTAATGTATGAGGATATCTCGGATGTTCTAGTATGGAACGCTTCATCTTGGGCGCAGATGCGGCGTAGACGGAGGAATTGGGAGTAGAGGAGCCTGAAGACTGCAACAACCAGGTTCAGGAATAGTTACTTCCCCACAGCCATCAGGCTATTAAACCTGACTCGGACAAAACTCTGATTATTAATAACCCATTATCTGCTATTTGCACTTGATCAGTTTATTTATTCATGTGTGTATATATTTATATTATGGTATATGGCCACTCTGATCTGTTCTGTAGTAAATGCCTACTATGTTCTGTGTGCTGAAGCTAAGCAAGAATTTCATTGTCCTATCAGGGACACGTGACAATAAACTCACTTGAACTTGAACTTGAGGATAGGATTGGGAGCAGGAAGCTTAGAAGTGTAGTCGCACCAGCTTATCATTTTCACCTACAAACAGCTTAAAATGGCCTGTTTTCTTTATCATTGTTGCCATGTGCACCAATATGTGTCAGAATTGGGCCTGGATTACACTATTAGCTACACTATTGCACTGCCCCATAATGACACGGAATAATGAAGGGTATTGGCCGACTGAAGGATTTGAACAGGAAGACCACCTTAAAACTTTTAAAATATTGCTTTACCAGAAGATAGCGTTAATTAAGCTGTATCTGCGAGAGATAACCACTGATGAGGTGTTTGCGCTGTAATCAACCAGAACCACATTACTCTGGCAATAGAATGTTAATTTCGGAACTAATGTTTTGTTTTGATTTTGCACAGTCTATCCCTTTTGTTTTTTGTGCACTTGTCTAAGTCTAGGTGCCGAGTAGGCTGCTGCAAGCATGTTTTTCTTTGTATCTGCACCTCTCCATTATGTTTTTAGACAATAGACAATAGACAATAGGTGTAGGAGTAGGCCATTCAGCCCTTCGAGCCAGCACCGCCATTCAATGTGATCATGGCTGATCATCCACAATCAGTACCCCGTTCCTGTCTTCTCCCCCTGCCTTTAGTTTTATTTTTTCAGTTTTAGTTTTAGAGATACAGCGCGGAAACAGGCCCTTCGGCCCACCGGGTCCACGGTGACCAGCGATCTCCGCACATTAACACTACCCTACACCCACTAGGGACAATTGTTACATTTACCAAGCCAATTAAACCACATACCTGTACGTCTTTGCAGTGTGGGAGGAAACCAAAGGTCTCAGAGAAAACCCACGCAGGTCACGGGGAGAACGTGCAAACTCCGTACAAACAGCACCCATAGTCGGGATCGAACCCGGGCCTCCAGCGCTGCATTCCCTCTAAGGCAGCAACTCTACCGCTGCGACACGGTGACTGCTCTGTATGTCTGTATGACTCTATGACTACATGTGTGACAGGATATTCAGCTGGATAATGCTGTGTTGAACAAATAAATGCAGTTTCAAAAGAGAAAGCAGCAGCTTTGATAAGTTTTACGTCCTCCAGGCAGACTAGGCATGGGTAAGGTAGAACTGTTTCCCAAGATGGAACAATCAAATACTAGAGAACAGACTGAGACACAGGAGCAAAATTAGGTCAATCGGCCCATTGAGTCTGCTCCACCATTCGAACATGGCTGACCTATCTTTCAAAACCATTTTCCTGCCTTCCACTTAGCAAAGCACAGAGCAATGCAGAGTTTGACCCTGCAAAACACTGATCAGTCCAGAGTTCCAATTCATTCAGCATACTCTGTGCCATGAGATACACTTCCATTGCTCGCATTTCACACCCATTTAGTTTAGTTTAGTTTATTGTCACGTGTACCAGTGCTGCACGAGGTACAGTGAAAATCTTTTGTTGCATGCTAACCAGTCAGCGTTAAGACAACACGTGATTACAATCGTGCCATCAACAAAAGTGCGCGGATACATGATTAAGGAAATAACGCGATTTAAGTTTAGTGCAAGATAATGTCTAGTAAAATCACATCAAAGATAGTACAAGGGTTTCCAATGAGGTAGATAATAGTTTGGGACTGCTCTTTAGTCGTGGGTGGGATGGTTCAGTTGCCCAATAACAGCTGGGAAGAAACTGCCCCTGAATCTGGAGGTGTGCGTTTTCACACTTCTATACCTTTTGCCAGATAGGAGCGGGGAGAAGAAAGAGTGGCCTGTGAGTAACTTGTCCTTGATTATGCTGCTAGCCTTGCCGAGGCAGCCATTTCTTCCCTTCCAACTACTATATATTCCTTCCTCTGGCTTCACAGATTATATATCATCTAGCGCTATCTCACACCTTTGGTCTCTTCATCTCTAAGCTTTGTGCAAGAGAGAGAGTCAAGCGTTTTTTCATTGTCATATGTCCCAGATAGAAATATAGAATCATAGAATATAGGTGCAGGAGGAGGCCATTCGGTCCGTCGAGCTAGCATTGCCATTCATTGTGATCATGGCTGATCGTCCCAAATCAATAACCCGTGCCTGCCTTCTCCCCATATCCCTAGATTCCACTAGCCCCTAGAGCTCTATCTAACTCTCGATAGAACAATGAAATTCGTACTTGCAGCAGCACAACAGAATATGTAAACATATGTAAACAGTATAATAAATGAAAGAGAAAAAAAAGTTTTCACGCATACGAGCAGATAAAAAACAAACAAACAAAATGGCGGCACCTTGTGGTGAGCCGCGCGCAGTGCCAACCCTCGGCTCTGGAAGGAGTAGTCAAGTGTCTCGGTGATGGGAGATGCAGGTCGCGGGGCTCCCCTGGGAGTATATAAGGTCGGGCAACGCCCGTGCCCATTGACAGAGTAGGGAGCTGTAGCAAGAGAACTATTACAGAGAAATTGGCTACACACATTTTGTGTCCCATTTTGTTCATAGTTGGACATCTTCAAGTCCCGCAACTTTGGTGACCCCCGACGTCCCAAAATTATTATTTTGGAGCACAAGATGGACGCCGCCAGCGCTCAACCCGCCGTTGCCGCCGACCAGGCCCAAGTGAACGCGGGGGCGTTGAAACTACCAACCTTCTTGACCTCGCAGCTGCAGGTATGGTTCCGGCAGGCCAAGTCCCAATTTCATCTCCTTTTCAAAACCCCCCTCACCTGTATCCACACTTGTATTGTGTACATAACAATAAACTCAACAAGACTTGACTCAAGGTAACTCTGAGACTAATTACCAATTTCATTGATAGTTAGATAGCATTGTTCATGGATCATTGGCTAAGTTGTCATGTCAAACTAATAGAAAAGAAAATACAGAGGAAAGATCATGTTGATAATTGGAAAGTTGACAATAAGATCATTTAGAGATTGATCTGAAAGAGCATGCAGCCAGTTCTTCACGGAGGCAATACATATAATAAATGTGTTTTTACTGATCACTGAGCTGATAAGTAAATGTTATGAAAGAATGAAAGGAGAGCTTGGATAATTAATTATTTTTGATGCAAGCATTTGCTGAGACTGGACCAGGGTGGCTAGAATATTAAAAGCAGAAAGCAAGCGGTCTTGAAAGCAAACTGGATAAACACAACTATTTATTAGCAAAAATATAAGAGGAGAGGTAAGAGAATCAATATAAGCATGTCATTATTTTGGTGAACTAAAGGGACTTGTCCTGATCTATTCCAGATTCATTCTACACTGGAGGGGAAGCAATTTATCTTCAACTTAAGATAGACACAAAGAGCTGGAGTGACTCAACGGGACAGGCAGCATTTTTGGAGAGAAGGAGTGGGTGACGTTTCGGGTCGAGACCCTTCTTTAGATCCGAAACGTCACCCATTCCTTCTCTCCAGAGATGCTGACTGTCCCACTGAGTTACTCCAGCATTTTGTGTCTATCTTCAGTTTAAACCAGCATCTGCACTTCCTTCCGACACTTATCTTCAACCTAGATATGCTGAAGATGTTTAAGAAGGAACTGCAGATGCTGGAAAATCGAAGATAGACAAAAATGCTGGAGAAACTCAGCGGGTGCGGCAGCATCTATGGAGCGAAGGAAATAGGCAATGTTTCGGGCCAAAACCCTTCTTCAGACTGATGCAGGGTGGGGGGCGGGGAGAACAAAAGGAAGAGGAGGAGCGAGAGGGCTGAGGGAGAGCTGAGAAGGGGAGGAGACAGCAAGGGCTACTGGAAATTGGAGAAGTCAATGTTCCGGACACTGGGATGCAGACTGCCCAAGCGGAATATGAGGTGCTGCTCCTCCAGTTTTCGGTGGTGCTCACTCTGGCAATGGAGCAGGCCCAGGATAGAAAGGTCGGATTTGGAAAGGGAGGGGGAGTTGAAGTGCTGAGCCACAGGGAGATCAGGTTGGTTAATGCAGACAGACTCAATACTGAATTTTAAATTTTCGAGTAATAATTCCTTTTAATATTTGCTCCACATTGCTGCGGTTGTACCTTCCTCTTTTTATTTGTTCCTATTTTTCCTTGCTGTCTCCAGCTGACTACCTTGTCCACACCCTATCACAGGCATCCCTGCATCCTCTCCACCTCCCTCCCAAGCTTTGCAGTTTAATTTATTTTGTTACTGTCACGTACACTGAGGTACAGTGAAAAGCTTTTGTTTGTGTGCTATATTCATAGAGTGTTACAGTGTGGAAACAGGCCCTTCGGCCCAACTTGCCCACACCGGCAACTTGCTCACAACTCCCATTTGCCTGCGCTTGGTCCATATTCCCCCAAATGTGTCCTATCCATGTACCTATCAAACTGTTTCTTAAACAAAGGGATAGACCCAGCCTCAACTACCTTCTCTGGCAGCTTCCCTACATCCACCAACCTTTGTGTGAAAAATTTACCTCTCGGATTCCTATTAAATTCGTATTAAATATTTGTCTTCACCTTGAACCTATGTCCTCTAGTCCTCGATTCCACTACTCTGGGCAAGAGACTCTGTGCATCTACCTGATCTATTCCCTTCATGATTTTGTACACCTCTATAAGATCATCCCTCATCCTCCTGCGCTCCATGGAATAGAGACCCAGCCTACTCAACCTCTCCCTATAGCTCACACCCTCTAGTCCTGGCAACATCCTCGTTAATCTTTTCTGAACCCTTTCAAGTTTGACAATATCTTCCCTGTAACATGGTGCCCAGAAATGAACACAATATTCTAAATGCACTCACCAACGTCTTATACAAATGCAACATGATCTCCCAACTTCTATACTCAATACTCTGACTGAAGAAGGCCAAAGAGCCAAAAGCCTTTTTGACCACCTTATCTACCTGCGACTCGACCTTCAAGGAAGCTTGCACTTGTACTCCTAGATCCCTCTGCTCTACAACACTACCCAGAGGCTTACCATTTATTGTGTAGATTCTGCCCTTGTTCGACGTCCCAAAATGCAATACCTCACACTGCTCTATATTAAATTTCATCAACCATTCCTCCGCCCACATGGCCAATCGATCCAGATTCTGCGGCAACTGTTCACAACCATCTTCACAATCTGCAAAACCACTCACTTTTCTATCATCAACATACTTGATAATCTTGTCCTGTATGTTCTCATCCAAATCATTGATGTAGATGACAAACAGTAGTAACAGGCCCAGCACCGAACCCTGAAGCACACCACTAGTCACAGGCCTCCAGGTATAGATATAATATTGGTCTGATAAAGCCTGATTAAAGATAGATCAAAGGTCTCCAATGAGGAACATAGGTGGTTAGGACCACACTTGAGCTATTGAGAGTACCTTTAAGTTACCTCTTAAACACTGTGTATACTCCACTGCGTTATCTCTTCAAGATATGCCTACCTTGAAGAAGTTCTCCTCTTCTCTCCGGAGACAGTTTCACAACCTCCTCTCTAACTGTCCCCCATCTGTGATCCCTCCTGCCCTCCAACTGTACGACATGAACATCGAATTCTCCCAATTTTGTTAGTCCTTGCTGTCTCCTCCCCTTCCTCAGTCCCCCTGCTGTCTCCTTCTATCCCCCAACCTTCGGGCTCCTCCTCCTTTTTCCTTTCTTGTCCTCGCCCACCCCCGCCCCCGATCAGTCTGAAGAAGGGTTTCGGCCCAAAACGTTGCCTATTTCCTTCGCTCCATAGATGCTGCTGCACCCGCTGAGTTTCTCCAGCTTTTTTGTGTAACCTATTGAGAATACCGTTCAGTTGAATGTTAGGAGTTGGTTGTGAGGGTTATTACGCTGTTAGGCCCATCGGTCATGGTGGATCTTGTTGGTCATGTCCACTCAGGTCCGGGATCTTGATTGAGCTGGAGAATCGACAGTTCTCTAGACTTTAGCGATACAGCGAGGAAACAAGCCCTTAGGACCATGGAGCCAGCGCCGACCAGCAATCACCCCATATCCTTCCACTGTGCAACACACCAGGGACACTTTATCATTTTTAACGATCCAATTAAAGAAGGGTCTCGACCCGAAACGTCACCCATTCCTTCTTTCCAGCGATAATGCCTGGTTCACTGAGTTACTTCAGCATTTTTTGCCTATCTTCGATTTAAACCTGCATCTGCAATTCTTTTCTAGACAACCTACAAACCTGGACGCCTTTGGAATGTGGGGGGCAACCAGAGCACCCAAGGAAAACCTACAACGTCAATAGGAGCAGATGGGACTAGTGTAGATGGGACATGTTGGTCAGTGGAGGCAAGTTGGTCTGAAGGGCCTGCTTCCATGCTGTATCATTCTTATGGGCCTGTCCCACTTAGGTGATTTTTTCGGCGACTGCCGGTGACTGTCATAGTCGTAGTAGGTCGCCGAAAAAATGGCGACTGGACCACCCCTGCCACCCATGACAATGTCTATGACACTGTATACAACAACATACCACATAGTTGATGTCAAGCTACGGCAAGTTACTGGCAACCGATGACCCATTAGGACGTACACCTACGACTACACCTACATCAACCTACGACCACACAGGCGACAACCTTCGACAAGGTAAGACCATTCAATCGCCGGTACCTGTCGCTGATTGACATAGATTGACGTAGGTAATCGGTAATTAAATTCGCGAAAGTCAACACCATCGACAACCTATGTATTCCTGGCGACAACCTATGACAAGCCAGCTGTCGCCGACAAGTTTTGAACATTTCAAAATCCAGCGGCGACCAGAGAAACACTACGATACTTTGGCCAATGAAGGAGACGACTCAGGACCATACAGGCGACATCCCGGTGACCATATGGCAACAGCCTAGTCGCCTGTAGTCGCCTAAAAAATTGCCTAAGTGCAATAGGGGCATAAGACTCGATGACTCTATAACATGTGGGTTTGGAGATTAATTGGCTTCTATAAACAACTTGTCCCAAGTGGATGATAGAACTGTTGTATGGGTAATTGATGGTCGGCGTGGAATCGTGGGCCGAAGGGCCTGTTTCCACACTGTATCTCTAAATTAAATTAAACTAATTAAACAATGTTCTATCTTCATAAGATTAACACATGAAGGCAGGCCTAACGTTGTGGTTACTTATCTGTCCTGGGCCAAATGTCCTGTCAACGAACATCACAGTTCCGTCTCTTTAATCAAGCTTAACCCTCCTAATTTAACCTCCTGTGGCACGGCATCCATTTTACCTGACACCTCAGTGACGTACATTTGGGATGGTTCTCAGGGTAATATAAATGTAAATTCTGTTGTTGGGCAAACAAGATAAAAGGATAATGTTCAGTGAAGGTGTAATTAAAATAATAGACATTGAGCTAAAGGGAGTAAGATTAGAAGCGCTGATCAATACCTTGTTCAAAGAGGTAGGAATTCAAAGGGTGTCTTTAAACAGGAGAGGGTACGATAATGTATAATCATGGAATCATGGAAATGCAATGACACAAAAGACCATTCAGTCCATGCCATAGTGCTATCAATTATTTCACTTAATTGCCTATAGTAAACCCTGATTGTCTCTACGTCCACAATCCTCATCAGCATGAGTTTCAGATCATCATGCCTCATGGGAAGATATTCTGCACATCCCTCTTGTGTCTTTTAAACCCTTCCCTTGGAATCTATGGCTACACTCACTTGAACCATCCATAAATAGAAAACAACTCTCATTTCATGGAGTCATCAGAGAGTCACAGCGTGGAAACAGGCCTTGTGTCTCATCTCCGCCACAGTCTCATCTCCTTGTGTCTCATCATTTGATATGGTTCTATTAGGTTGCCTTTTAGTTTAGTTTAGAGATACAGTGCAGAAACAGGCCGTTCGGCCCAATTTGCCTACGACGTCCAACAAGGTCTGTCTACCGCCTGCCTACGTTTACCCCAGATCTCTCTAAATCTATCCTATCCATGTAACTGTCCACATATTTCTTAAACTGCCTGAACTACCTCTTCCAACACCCCATTCAATATACTTACCACCCTTTGTGTAATACAGTTGTTCCTCAGGTTCCTATTTGATCCTTCCCCCCTCACCTTAAACCGATGTCCTCTGCTTCTTGATTCCCCTACGCTGGTTAAAAAAAACCTGTGCTTTTACGCAATGTATTCGTCTCATGATCTTGTACACATTTATAAGATCATCCCTCATCCTTCTGCGCTCCAAAGAATAAAATTCCAGGCTGCACAACCTCACCATTTAGTTCAGGCCCTCGAGTCTGGCACCATCCTCGTAAATCTTCTCTACACACTTTCCAGCTGAGCAACACCTTCCCTGTGCGATATGATACGATACGATAGAAGTTTATTTTTCCCAGGAAGGAAATTAATTCACCCTGTAACAGGGTGACCAAAATTGAACACAATATGGCTTCACCAACATCTTGTACAACTGTAACTTCTATACTCAGTACTCCAGCTACCGAAAGCCAATGTGCCGAACGTTTTCTTGACCACCCTATCTACCTGTGACGCCACTTTCAAATAATTATGTACCTGCACTTCTAGGTCCCTCCACCCTACAGTGCTCAGCCAGAAGCCTACCATTCACAACACAGGTGCTTAGATTTTCCAAAATACCTTTTCAAGCTTGACAATATCTATCATATAACATGGTGGCCAGAACTGAATATAATATTCTAAATGCAGTCTCACCTACATCTTATACAACTGCAACATGAACTCCCAGCTTCTATACTCAATACTCTGACTGATGAAGGCCAAAGAGCCAAAAGCCTTTTTGATCACTTTATCTACCTGCGACTCAACCTTCAAGGAACCATGCGCCTGTACTCCTAGATCCCTCTGCTCTACAACACTACCCAGAGGCCTACCATTTATTGTGTAGGTCCTGCCCTTGTTCGATGTCCCAAAATGCAACACCTCGCACTTATCTACATTAAACTCCATCAACCATTCCTCAGCCCACCTGCCCAACCGATTAAGATGCTGCTGCAATTTTTGTCAAAGACTGTGGTCGCCCTGTTTAACGCATGTATTTAACACATTGCCAACCATCTTGTGCTTGCACACTTCTAGGGAGACCAGTACCACAGCAAAAACTGCAACAGCCATAGTGTCAGAGTGAAAGGGTGGATGGGTACCCATCAGAACCAGAGGAATTCCGTATGTTGGAGACTTGTAGTAGCATGTTAATACAGGGAAGGAAATGGAATATTTGATGTTAAAATGTTGGGGAAGAAAGACTAGGAACTGAGACTTGGTTCGAAAGGACTGGACGCGATTACAATAATTTGGGTTGTGTTACTATATACAAAGCATAGAATGTAGCACATGCAACAGAGCAGCACAGAAACAGGCCCTTCAGCCCACAATGTCTGTGCCAAACACAATGCTGAGTTATATAAAACATAGAACATACTGCAGCAAATGGAACAGGAACAAGCCTTTCAGCCCTCTCACCTTAAAGCTATATCCTCTAGTCTTTGGTATTTCCATCCTTAGGAAAAAGATTTCTCACTCTCCTTGTGTCTCATTAATTTATATGGTTCTATTAGGTTGTCTTTTAGTTTATGTTCAAGACACCTCAGACACTCTCCGTCGTCTCCGCGCATTTAATTCTCTAGGCCCTCACCCCCTCATCTTCACCATGGACGTCCAATCACTATACACCTCCATCCCCCACCACGATGTTCTCATAGCCCTCCGGTTCTTCCTCGACTAGAGAAGCAACCTATACCCAGCCACTGACACTCTCCTCCGCCTAGCGGAGCTGGTCCTTACCCTCAATAACTTCACGTTCGACTCCTCCCATTTCCTCCAAATACAAGGCGTAGCTATGGGCACACGCATGGGCCCCAGCTATGCCTGCCTATTTGTTGGTTACGTCGAGCAATCCTTGTTCAATACATACCAGGGCCCCATCCCCGACCTCTACCTCCGCTACATCGACGACTGCTTTGGTGCCACCTCCTGCACCCGCACACAACTGACTGACTTCATCCACTTCACCACTAACTTCCATCCGGCACTCAAATACACCTGGACCATTTCCGACACTTCCCTACCATTCCTTGACCTCACTATCTCCATTGCAGGTGATAGACTTCTGACCGACATACACTATAAACCCACTGACTCCCATGGCTATCTGGACTACACTTCTTCCCACCCTGCTTCCTGTAAGGACTCCATCCCCTACTCCCAATTCCTCCGTCTACGCCGCATCTGCTCCACGGATGAGGCGTTCCACACCAGGACATCTGAAATGTCCTCATTATTCAGGGAACGGGGGTTCCCCTCCTCCACCATAAATGAGGCTCGCACCAGGGTCTCTTCCATACCCCGCAACACTGCTCTCTCTCCCCATCCCCCCACTCGCAACAAGGGCCGAGTCCCCCTAGTCCTCACCTTTCACCCCACCAGCCGTCACATACAAAAAGTAATCCTCCGTCAGTTTCGCCACCTCCAACGTGACCCCACCACTCGCCACATCTTCCCATCTCCCCCCATATCTGCCTTCCGCAAAGACCGCTCCCTCCATAACTCCCTTGTCAACTCTTCCCTTCCCTCTCGGTCCACCCCCTCCCCGGGCACTTTCCCTTGCAACCGCAAGAGATGCAACACTTGTCCCTTTACCTCCCCCCTCGACTCCGTTCAAGGACCCAAGCAATCGTTCCAGGTGCGACAGAGGTTTACCTGCATCTCTTCCAACCTCATCTATTGCGTCCGCTGCTCTAGATGTCAGCAGATCTATATCGGTGAGACCAAGCGGAGGTTGGGCGATCGTTTCGCCGAACACCTCCGCTCGGTCCGCAATAACCAAGCTGACCTCCCGGTGGCTCAGCACTTCAACTCCCCCTCCCACTCCGTCTCCGACCTCTCTGTCCTGGGTCTCCTCCATGGCCACAGCGAGCAGCACCGGAAGTTGGAGGAACAGCACCTCATATTCCGTTTGGGGAGTCTGCATCCCGGGGGCATGAACATCGAATTCTCCCAATTTTGTTAGTCCTTGCTGTCTCCTCCCCTTCCTCAGCCCCCCTGCTGTCTCCTTCCATCCCCCAGCCTTCGGGCTCCTCCTCCTTTTCCCTTTCTTGTCCCCGCCCACCCCCGCCCCCGATCAGTCTGAAGAAGGGTTTCGGCCCGAAACGTTGCCTATTTCCTTCGCTCCATAGATGCTGCTGCACCCGCTGAGTTTCTCCAGCCTTTTTGTGTAACCCTGTCTTTTAGTTTAGTTTGGTTTAGTTTACTTGAGACATACAGTGTGGAAACAGGCCCTTCGGCCCACCGGATCCGTTCCGACCAGTGGTCTCCACACATTAACACTATCCTGCACCCATTAGGGACAATTTTTACCAAGCCAATTAACCTACAAACCTGTAGGTCTTTGGAGTTTGGGAGGAAACCGAAGATCTCGGACAAAACCCACACCGGTCACGGGGAGAACGCACAAACTCCGTACGAACGGCACCGTTAGTCAGGATCGAACCCGGGCCTCCGGCGCTGCATTTGCTGTAAGGCAGCAACTCAACCGCTGCGCCACCGTGACTGCCTCTTCAGCCTTTGATGCTCAAGAGAAAACAACCCAAGTTTGTCCATCTTTCCATTCAGCTAATGCCCGCTAATCCAGACAGCATCCTGGCAAATCTTTTGCACACCCTCTCCAAAGCCTCCATTCCCTTCTTGTCAAGAGATGACCTGAACTGCATACAATGGACCAACAGTTGTCCTTATCTGACCAGAGTGGACATAATTGGCTGACTTGCTTTATTCTGAGCCATAAATCTCCTTGATTCTATGAGGATGTTCAAGGAAATCTGTCAGGCATCACTGAGAAAGAACCAGCATGTTTGGAATTTATAAATTAAAATAATTTCAATACTACTTGGTTCACAGTTATTCTAACAATGCTAACCTTTAGCTAAACAAATTAAATGCTCCAGAAGATTTTGAAAAACGTTCTCAATCACTGGAACCAAACGCTCGGGACTGAAAGTTGCCATGGAAACGGAATATAATTTCCCAGTAAGTTACATTCCAGACCAAACTGCAAGAATATCCCAGCTACGATGTGAGTTGCCTCAGTATTTTCCAAAATAATTCTTTATTTTCTTTACAAATATTACTGCCTTCATAAAACTTTATGATTCGAGTCAGGGTTTAGTTTGGTTTTTAATTTAGAGATACAGCACAGAAACAGGCCCTTCGACCCACCAAGTCCACACCGACCAGCGATCCCTGTACATTAACACTATCCTACACACACTTGGGCAATTGCCTTTATACCAAGCTAATTTACCTTCAAACATGTACGTCTTGGGAGTGTGGGAGGAAACCGAAGATCAAGGAGAAAACCCACGCAGTCATGTGGAGAACGTACAAACAACATATAGAGTCAGCACCCGTAGTCGGGATCGAATACGGGACTCAGCGCTGTAAACCAGCAACTCTACCGCTCCACCACCGTGCCGCCCACGTTAACTGTTAACTACATGTTAATTGTACTTTATGAAACATCTTTGAAATCATCTTTTTTAATAACACCCACCTGACTCAGCAGCGATAACAGGCGAAATGGGATTTGAAAAGGAAATTTTACCGTACTGTATGGTTTAAAAATACCCAATGACTACTGTGGGTAGGCGCAGAGTCCCTCGCCCGGAGTAGGGGAATCGAGAGCCAAAGGACAGAGTTAAGGTGAAGGGGGAAAGATTTAATAGGAATCTGAGGGGTAACTTTTACACACAAAGGGTGGTGGGTGTATGGAACAAGTTGCTAGAAGTGGTATTTGAGGCAGTAGTTATTGCAAAGTTTAGGAAACAATTAGAAAGTTTTAAGTGCTCATTAAAGATGTGTTTAAATCACACACTGACTCTGGCTCTTGTTTACAGAAAGGTACATGGATAGGACAGGATTAGAGGGATACGTGTCAAACGCAGGTAGGTGGATACAAGAGTAACAAAAGGTAAACATAAAATGCTGGAGTAATTCAGCAGGACAGGCAGCATCTCCAGAGAGAAGAAATGGGAGACATTTCAGGTCGAGACCCCTCTTCAGACTGAGATTCGGGGAGAGGGTGACATAGAGATATAGAAGGGTAAGGTGTGAAAACACAGATCAAAGGGGACGATGGTCAAGGAAATGTAGAATGGTACATTGTTTTAAGAGGGAACTGCAGATGCTGGAGAATCGAAGGTTACACAGAAAAGCTGGAGAAACTCAGCGGGTGCAGCAGCATCTATGGAGCGAAGGAAATAGGCAACGTTTCGGGCCGAAACCCTTCTTCAGACTGATCGGGGGTGGGGGTAGGTGGGGACAAGAAAGGGGCAGCCTTCTGGCTACTCCTCCTTTTCCCTTTCTTGTCCCCACCTACCCCCACCCCCGATCAGTCTGAAGAAGGGTTTCGGCCCGAAACGTTGCCTATTTCCTTCGCTCCATAGATGCTGCTGCACCCGCTGAGTTTCTCCAGCTTTTCTGTGTAACCTTAGAATGGTACATTGTTAGCCGACAGGGAGATGACGGTGAGGCACACAATCAGCAATATTTAATCAATAGACAATAGACAATAGGTGCAGGAGTAGGCCATTCAATGTGATCATGGCTGATTATCCCCAATCAGTACCCCGTTCCTGCCTTCTCCCCATATCCCCTGACTCTGCTATTTTTAAGAGCCCTATCTAGCTCTCTCTTAAAAGCATCCAGAGAACCTGCCTCCACCGCCCTCTAAGGCAGAGAATTCCACAAACTCACAACTCTCTGTGAGAAAAAGTGTTTTCTCGTCTTCGTTCTAAATGGCTTACTCCTTATTCTTAAACTGTGGCCCCTGGTTCTGGACTCCCCCAACATCAGGAACATGTTTCCTGCCTCTAGCGTGTCCAAACCCTTAATGTTTCAATGAGATATCCTCTCATCTTTCTAAATTCCAGAGTGTACAAGCCCAGCTGTTCCATTCTCTCAACATATGACAGTCCCGCCATCCCGGGAATTAACCTTGTAAATCTACGCTGCACTCCCTCAATAGCAAAAATGTCCTTCCTTAAATTAGGGGACCAAAACTGCACACAATATTCCAGGTGTGGTTTCACTAGGACTCTGTACAACTGCAGAAGGACCTCCTATATTCGATTGCTCCTTGCTCCTATATTCAATTCCTCCTGTTATAAAGGCCACCATGCCATTCGCTTTCTTCACTGCCTGCTGTACCTGCATTCTTACTTTCAAAGACTGATGTACAAGGACCCCCAGATCCCGTTGTACTTCCCCTTTTCCCAACTTGACGCCATTTAGATAGTAATCTGCCTTCCTGTTTTTGCTACCAAAGTGGATAACCTCACATTTATCTGCATTAAACTTCATCTGCCATGCATCTGCCCACTCCCCCAAGACAGTAGAACCAGTCGGAGAACTAGGATGGGGGATGTTGGTCAGTGTGGGCAAGTTGGGCTGAAGGTCCTGATTCTATGCTGTATAACTCTATGACTATGTGCTTCTGGGCATTCAGCTAGATATTGGTGTGTTAATCAAATGAAGGGAGTTTGAGAAATGAAAAGACTAATTTTGTATTGTAGCTGTATTGTCGGGACACTTCTTCAGACTGATTGTGGGGACAGTGGGGGGAAAGAAAGCTGGAAAAGAGATGTGCAGGATGGAACTGCAAATGCTGGTTTAAACCGAAGATAGACACAGAAAGATGGAGTCTCTAAGCAGGACAGGCAGCATCTCTGGAGAGAAGGAATGGGTGATGTTTCGGGTCGAGACCCTTCTTCAGAGGCAGGACAAAGCATAGAGAACTAGCATAGAGAAAATAAGTCACGAACACATCTCACATTATCATAATTTTAATCATTATCATAATTATACTTTATTAGCCCAATATGTTTTGCAACATACGAGAAATTTGTTTTGCCATAGTCATAACAATAAAAAGCAAGAAAACACACAAAATACATTTTAACATAAACATCCACCACAGTGACTCCTCCACATTCATCACTATGATGGAAGGCGAAAAGATGTCCAATCTCTTCCCTTCTTTGTTCTCCCGTGGTCGGGGGCCTCGAGCCTTCCATTGACGGGGGCTTTGTGCCCTCTCATCGGGGTGGGGGGGATCTCAGCTCCCCCGCGCCGGGTGATCGGACCCCGGGTCGGGGCTGGTCATAACCTTCTGCGTCATTTGGAGCTCCCGACATCGGTCTCTACCCGAGACTGTGAGCTCCTCGATGGTCAAATCCTCAGGCCGCGGTTGGAGCATCGATCCCACTCAAGGGATCGCAGACTCCGATGGTAAGTCCACGGCCCCACCGTGAGGCTCAAAGTCAGTCCCGAGCAAGGACTCCAACTCCATGATGTTAGAGCGATGGGAGATCCGGAGATCCGGAAAACAATTGCATCTCCGGCAAGGTAGGAGATTGAAAAAAAGTTTCCCCCGACCCAATCCACCACCCCCCACATAAAACAAATCAGAGAACATTAACACAAACCTTTTAAAACACACTAAAATCACAAAAAAAAGACAGATGAAAAGGACAGAGGAAATAAGTCACAAACACAGCTCACATGAATTATTTAAAACTTTCTGATCTTCTACATGTATTGAAAGTATTACCTTTAATGTTTTCTGCTTGTATATTGAATTCACATGGCTCATTGCTTCTTAACCTCACTGCCTAAAAATTAATGACTTGTTTCAGGAGGATATTATGCATTGCTCACAAGTCAGGTTGAATCGTTGCTGGTTACCCTTCACATCAACATCTAAATATAAATACGTTCCCCTGATGGTACTTGCACGGAACTGATCTCAGTTTGAACCAGGAGCTGAATGCTACTACTCTACAGCTTGGATGGCACGGTGGTGCAGTGGTGGAATCGCTGCCTTACTTGCAGCGCCGGAGTTCCGGGTTCATTCCGACTGTGGGTGCTGCCCGTACGGAGTTTGTACGTTCTCCCCATGACCTGTGTGGGTTTTCTCCGGGATTTCTGGTCCCCTCCCACACTCCAAAGGCATATGGGTATGTAGGTAAACTGGCTTGGATAAATGTAAATTGTTCCTATTGTGCCTATTTCCATGGTGTATCTTTAAACTGTATCTCTAAAAAGCTACCACTGTCTCACTCCTGGAACAGCTCATCCTATCCAACCAGTGGGTTTTCAAAGTGTTCTTTATCATGGAGAAATACTTTGCGAACCCACACTCGCATAGTTTTGTTTTGGCATAGGTTTAGGGGAACTTCTTTACTCAGAGAGTGGTAGCTGTGTGGAATGGGCTTCCAGTGGAAGTGGTGGAGGCAGGTTCGATTTTATCATTTAAAAATTAATTAAATAGGCATACGGATGGGAAAGGGATGGAGGGTTATGGTCTGAGCGCAGGTAGATGGGACTAGCGGAAAATAAGTGTTCGGCACGGACTTGAAGGGCTGAGATAGCCTGTTTCCGTGCTGTAATTGGTATATGGTTATATATGGTTATATATGGTTATATGGTTATAAGCAGGGCATTGTTAAGAGATACAGCGTGGAAACAGGCCAATTGGCCCACCAATTCTGCGCTGACCAACAATTGCCTGTATACTAGCATTATCCTACTAGGTACAATTTACAGAAGGCAATTAACTTATAACCAGCACGTCCTTGCCAGAAAGCCAGAGCACCCAGAGAAAATCCACACGGTCACAGGGAGAACGTACAAACTCCGTACAGGCATTAACCGTGGTCAGGATCGAACCCAGGTCTCTGGCACTTTAAGGCAGCACTTCTGCCGATGTGGTAGCAGTGCACGGATCTAGCGCCTCCACCCTGCTGCCCCAGCGCACAGCAGCGAAGAAGATGGAACTGGCTGCCATCGATTGGTAGAACATCTGCAGCATCTTACTGCAGTCTTTGAAGGAGTGCGTATATTCTGACGTTAATTATTAAATTCGCTGAAATAAAGTTATCTCTGTTCTGTGGGCTAATCACATTCATGGGTCAAATTGAATACAAAGCATCATGCTGTCATTAAGTGATTAATGCAGTAGCTCTACCATACATCACTACATCAGGTCCTGATGAAAAACTTGTGTCAGATCTTCACACTGATCAAACGCTTGGCACAAGTATTTTCAGAATATCAAGATTAGTTAAACTTATTCAATTAAACAAAACTAAATTGAAATCAAATTATTTTGCTACAGAACTTCATGAATGAAACAAGAGTGATATATTTTAAAGATAGACACAAAATGCTGGAGTAACCCAGCGGATCAGGCAGCATTTCTGGAGAGAAGGAATGGGTGACGTTTCAGGTTGAGACCCATCTTCAGACTGAGGGGCAAGGGAGAGGGAGTCCATGGAAGGGTAAGGTGTGAAAACAGATGTTGATTACATTAGGAAACGTAGAGTGGTTCATTGTTAGCTGAGGGAAAGGTGACAACGACGCATACAATCAGTAATATTTAATCAGGAGGACAGTAAAACCAAAGACCCTATAGCAAGCAAGATAGATCACTGGACGAAAAAGACGTAGTACGGTCATGGGCAGATTCATGGGTAATTTTCGGCCCCATTTCCGTAACCGGCTTCCGTCTCCGCACCAAAGATCCCATAGGATACTAGTGCAGAGACGGAAGCCGGTTACGGAAACATCCTCGTAAAAATAAAAGTTATTTGGGAAAAATCTTCTCCTCATTTTCAGAATGATAATTTATTAACACAAACTGTTCCCCCGCAAAGCTGATTACACTGCGAGTCGGGTTACTGAAATGGATGTAAAAAAGACACGCATTCCGCTCCGTTGCATACTACACGTCAGCTCATTGCATTTAGACGGAGTGGGCTATCTTGCTTGCTGTAGGATCTTTGGTACAACTTGTCGGAGGACTAGGATGGGGGATGGACGGAGGGAGAGGAAAAGCAAGAGTTAGAGAAATTGATATTTATACCGCTGGGTTTAGAGAGATACAGCGTGGAAACAAGCCCTGCAGCCTACCAAGTTTATGCTGACTATCGATCGCCCATAAAATAGTTCTATATCCTACACACGAAGAGCAATTTACAGAGCCAATTTGGAGTGTGGGGGGGGGAACTGGAGCACCCAGAGAAAACCCATGGGGGTCACAGGGAGAACATACAAACTCCGCACAGACAGCACCCATAGTCAGGATTGAACTCAGGTCTCTGGCGTTGTTGGGGAGCAGTTCTACTGCTGTGCCACTGTGACGTCCTCAAATTGAAGATTGTTAGAAATGTCGAGCAACGTTGGTAAATCAGAACAAAAATGTGTTGAGGAGATTCTCATTGGAACTTTTGTTAAAAGCACCTCACTAAAAACATTCAACTCCCCCATATTCAATGGATATTTTTAAGGCAGAGATAGATAGACTCTTGATTAGTATGGGTGTCAGGGGTTATCGGGAGAAGGGGGTTAGGAGGGAGAGATAGATCAGCCGTGATTGAATGGCGGAGTAGACAATAAGGGTCGAATGGCCTAATTCTGCTCCTATCACTTATGATCTTATAAGTCACATACAGCAATTTCTTTTTTTCTGTACTTTCTTCCAAATTCTTTCCAAAATACATTTTGCACAGCAATCTCCTCGTAAATCTCCTTTGCACACTATGTTGCCTTTGAATCTGAATTAGGAAATAGTCATTTTTATATTCATTTTCCAACTAGAGCATGTCTTATATAATACATGCAAAGTCGAAAGCTAAAATAGCATCAGAGAACATAACATAAAACGGCACTGTTTCAGTCTGAAGAAAGGTTCCAACCCAAAACGTCACCAGTTCCTTTTCTCCAGTGATGCTGCCTGACCTGCTGGGCTAGTCCGGCATTTTGTGTCTATCTTCAGTATAATGTCATAAGGAAGAGGAGTAAAATTAGGCCGTTCGGCCCATCAAGTCTACTCCGCCATTCAATCATAGCTCCTAACCGCATTCTCCTGCTTTCTCCCCACAACCTCTGACAGTATGAACCAACATCTGCAGTTCCTTCCTGCACATAAAACAGTACAGCACAGAAACAGGTTCTTTGGTCCACAATGTGGAAGAATCCTGCATCAAAAAGGAACTGCAGATGCTGGCTTACAACAACAAAAAAGACACAAAGTGCTGGAGTAACTCAGCGGGTCAGTCGTGAAGTGGGTCAGGAGAGCTAATGGATTAAATTTTGCAATGAATCATGTTTGACTTGATAGACAGCATACAGTTATACACTGCAAGTGAGAAATGACATTGTTCCAGTCTGGTGCATTAATCCCTCTTGGCTCCTGTCGACACTTGGAACTAGTGATTTTTATTGGAAACACTCAAAGAGAATGATCCGCAATTAGAAGTGTGTGGTCAGATTTCTGGAGTGGCACAATTCATAGTCTAGAGATGATTATTATTGCAGTTTACTCCGGGAAACATTAGTTTTTCTCACACATTCTTTTCAAAAAGCAAACAGATTACGAACCAATAGCTGAGCTAAATCCATATTATGGAGGCATTGCACCAGTCGCATTGGTTCAAAGTTCAAGTGTCGAAACAAGGAATTGCAGAAGCCGGTTTACAAAAAAAAAAGACACAAAGTGCTGGAGTAACTCAGCAAGTCAGACTGTTTCCCCGTAAAACGGATAGGTGACGTTTCTTCAGATTGGTTCATGGTCCAAACCGCATAATTTGTTTAGTTTAGTTTAGTTTAGTTTATTTTAGTTTAGAGTCATAGTTCAAGATTCAAGAGAATTTATTGTCATGTGTCCCAGATAGGACAATGAAATTCTTACTTTGCTTCAGCACAACAGAATATAGAAGGCATGAATACAGAACAGACCATTGTGTCCATATACCATTGTATAAATATATACACACATGAATAAATAAAACAGATAAAGTGCAATTAAACTGATAATGGGCTATTAATGTTCAGAGTTTTGTTTGTTGAGTTCAATAGCCAGATGGCTGTGGGGAAGAAGCTGTTTCTGAACCTGGACGTTGCAGTCTTCAGGCTTCTGTACCTTCTACCTGAAGGTAGCGGGGAGTCATAGAGTGATACAGTGTGGAAACAGGCCCTTTGGCCTGCACCGGCAAACAATGTCCCAGCTACCCTAGTCCCACTTGCCTGCACTTGGTCCCTGAACCCTCCAAACCTGTCCTATCAATGTACCGGTCCAACATGAAACAACGGGATAGTCCCAGCCTCAACTACCTCCTCTGGCAGCTTGTTCCATGCACCCACCACCCTCTGTGTGAAAAAGTTACCCCTTGAATTCCTATTAACTTTTTTCCCCTTCACCTTAAACCTATGTCCGCTGGTCCTCAATTCCCCTTCTCTGGGTAAAAGTCTCTGTGCATCTAATTTTAGTTTAGTTTAGTTTAGTTTAGGTTAGTTTAGGTCAGTGTATTATTGTCACAAGGTATTTTTTATTGCATGCATTTCAGTCCAAGTAAGGACTATACATGATTACAATCAAGTCGTCCACAATGGACACATAAAAGATAAAGATTACAACATTTAGTGCAAACTAAAGTCTGAATAAAGATCCAAGGTCCCCGCTGTAGATGCATGATCAGGACAGCATTCCAGCTGGTGAGAGAATGCTTCAGTTGCCTGATAATAGTCAGGAAGAAACTGTCCCTGTACCTGGAGGTGTGCTTTCAAACTTCTGTATCTCTTGCCTGATGGGAGTGGAGAAAAGAGGGAGTGACTGGGGTGAGATATAATAATGCTGGTGGTCTTACCGAGACAGTGTGAAGTATAGATGGAGTCAATGGAAGGGAGGTTAGTTAGCGTGATGGTCTGGGCTGCATCCACAACTCTCTGCAATTTCTTGTGGTCTTGGACGGAGCTGTTCCCAAACCAAGCTGTGATGCATCTCGATAAAATGCTTTGTAAGGCGCATCTGTAGAAGTTGGTGAGGGTTGGTGGGGACATACCAAACCCCCTAAGCCTTCTAAGGAAGCAGAGACATTGGTGTGGTTTCTTGGCCATGGCTTTGATGTGGCTGGAGCAGGAAAAATTGCAAGTGGTATTTTCTTCCTAAGCACTTGAAGCTTTCGACGGCAATCTCTTCTTCAGTGCAATGTAAACCTGATTTTACTGCTTCGCTTCCTGAAGTCGACCATAATCCCCTTTGTCTTGCTGACATTGAGGGAAATGTTGTTGTCTTGGCTCCAGGTTACGAGGTTCTTAAACTCCTTCCTGTATCACAATTCCCATCACAATTTCATATCCGGCCCACCATGATGGTGTCATCCGCAAACGTGTAAATTGAGTCGGATTGGTATGTGTCTGTACACACATGAGTTTATAGTGAGTATAGCAGGGGACTGAGAATGCATCCTTGCGGGACACCAGTGTTGAGGATTTCTGTAGAGGATGATCTCTGGAATTCTCTGCCACAGAAGGTCGTTGAGGCCAGTTCATTGGCTATATTTAAGAGGGAGTTAGATGTGGCCCGTGTGGCTAAAGGGATCAGGGGGTATGGAGAGAAGGCAGGTACAGGATACTGAGTTGGATGATCAGCCATGATCATATTGAATGGCGGTGCAGGCTTGAAGGGCTGAATGGCCTACTCCTGCACCTATTTTCTGTGTTTCTATGATTTGTCACCTATCCTTGCTGATTGTAGTCTGTTGGTCAGGAACTCAAGAAGCCAGTTGCAGAGGGGTGAGAACCAATGAATTAATATTTACAATGTCTGTTAGCTACAACTAAGGAAAATTCATCATGGAGGTCTCCAACTAGCTAAAAACTCACCCGCTGAGTTTCTCCAGCATTTTTGTCTACCTTTGGCTAAGTTACTCCAGCACTTTGTGCCTATCTTTGGGATAAATCAGCTTCTGCAGTTCTTTTTCACTACGGGGCAGCACGGCAATGCAGTGGTACAGTTACTGCCTTACAGCGCCAGGGACCCAGGTTCAATCCTGACTATGGGTGCTGTCTGTACTGAGTTTGTACATTCTCCGTATGATCTGCGTGGGTTTTCTCTGAGATCTTCGGTTTCTTCCCACACTCCAAAGACGTAAAGGTTTTTTGGTTAATCTGTTTGGTATAATTGTCAAGAGTCAAGAGTCAAGAGTCAAGAGTCAATTTAATTGTCATTTGGACACCTGGAGGTCCAAACGAAATGCCGTTTCTGCAGCCATACATTACACACAAATAGACCCCAGACACAACATAATTACATTTAACATAAACATCCATCACATAGCTGTGATGGAAGGCCAAATAAACTTATCTCTCCACTGCACTCTCCCCCCCCCACCGATGTCAGAGTCAGAGTCATAGCCCCCGGCTGGCGATGGCGATTGTCCCGCGGCCATTAAAGCCACGCCGGGTGGTGCGAGGTCGCACACCGGGTCTTGGTGTTGGAGCCCCCGGTGTGCGCTCGCAGAGTCCGCGGCCATTCCAGCCGCGCGGGGCAGTGATGTTAGGCCCCGCTCCAGGAGCTCTTCAACCCCGCAACTCGGGCGGGAGAACTCGCCGTCGCAGGAGCCCTGAAAAGCGGTCTCCCTCCAGGGAGCCGTGGGCTCCCGGTGCCGTCGTCCACAGACCCGTCGTTGGAGCCTCCGACTCTCCGGTAGCAGCAGCTGTAAATTGTAAATTGGCCCTCGTGTGTGTAGGATAGTTTTAGTGTGCGGCGATCACTAGTCGGCGTGGACTCGATGGGCCGAAGAGCCTGTTTCCATGCTGTATCTTTAAACTAAACTAAATTAAACAAAGCAAGCCAATATCCCCTCTTGAAATTGGTTTTCACCTCTATCTGATCTGACTCAAATGTTCCTTAGGTACTTTTTCATTCTTAATGCCCTTAAACGGACAAGGGATGGTTTGATATATTCTTCCTTCCCAGTGGTATCCTTATCTCAAGAACAAAAATGATAAAAGTCCCTTACCAGAGGAAATGAATTCTACGTACAGGTTTCTTGAAGCTCCTTGAGTACAACACTACAATAGGGTGAAAATAAAATATTGCTGCACATCTATGAGGTGAAAAGCAAACTGAATGACTTGGGCGGCATGGTTGTGCAGCGGTAGAGTTGCTGCCTTACAACCCCAGAGAAACAGGTTTGATGCTGTACGAGTGCTGTCTGTACAGAGTTTGGACATTCTCACGGAGAATGCGTGGGTTTTCTCTGGGTGCACCGGTTTCCTCCCACACTCCAAGGACGCACAGGTTTGTAGACCAATTGGCTTGGTATAATTGTAAATTGTCCCTCGTGTGCGTAGGATGGTGCTAGTGTACGGGGTGATTGCTGGTCGGCGTGGACTCGCTGGGCTGAAGGGCCTGTTTCGGCACTGTATCTCTATATAGCAATGTCACAAAATTTTGAGATTTTAAAAATCAAGTCTGTAATTTATCCCATCAGATAAAGCATAAACAGAAGTTTAATTTGACACCTAATTCACTTTCATACCTTCAGTATTAAAAACGTTATGGCCATTTTCATACTCGGAAATTGGCATCTTGTGCTCTTTTGCTTTATCATTGACAACATAAAAGCTGTGATCGAGAACATTTAAAACCCCATAACTTTCTTAAAATTTAAGAGAAATGAAAGACATTTTCAGTTATTGTAGATTGAAGCATTCTGAAACAAATATGAAACAATCTTACTTAGATGACTTGAAATTAAAGCATATAATTAGTTAGTTACCTAATTGTAGCTAATTACAAAATTAAATTACTAGATCTAAACATCTATCCATTTCTTAAGAATAGATTAACATTTTTTAATAGCCCAAGTGTCCAAACACAATAATTCACAATATAACATAATTTTTAAATCTCATTGTCATGGGTTTATAGGCCAAATGGAAGGAATTTAATGTTTAATACCTGTAAATTAATGGCCATTTAAATCAGCTTGCAAGTGGGTTTTTCTGGAACGCAACCATTTGGAATGTTGAGGTTGCGGTGATATCGGCAGCAAAAACACTGCCGGATCTTCGGGGAAAAAAATCACTGTTTCGCAACTTAAAATGTGAATTAAATGCATCTTAAGAAACACTTTTATACATAAAAATAAACTACTTTCTTTTACCTGTCCCCTACATAAAATCCGTCCCCGTTGTCGGCATTGACGGCTTCATAAGCTGATTTTAAAATCGCTCCAGCGATTAAATTATCAGGCGAATTTCAAACGCGCCAAAATCGCGCACACGGCCAGTGGCAGAATTGCAGCGCCGCTGAAGGTAAGTATTGTAACATATCTACTCTATAGTAAACTAAACAAAACAAATGTTGACTAACCCAATCATGGTGTCATCAATTGGTTTATCGATGAATCACCCAGGCCAAAAAGCTGCTGAATTCCTCCAGTACTTTGTCTTTTTGCACAAATTTCCGGCATCTGCAATCTCTCGATTAGTTTAGTTTGTCATGTGTACAAGGTACAGTGCAAATAATTTGTTGTGTGGTATCCAGGCAGCAGAAAAATGGGTGTGGGGTGGCACGGTGGCGCTGCAGTAGAGTTGCTGCCTTACAACGCTTGCAGCGCTGGAGACCCGGGTTCGAGCCTGACCACAGGTGCTGTCTTTGCGGAGTTTGTACATTCTCCCCATGACTGCACGGGTTTCCTCCAATACCCTCGGTTTCCTCCCACACTCCAAAGATGTATTGGTTTGTAGGTTAATTGGTTTGGTATAATTGTAAAATCGTCCCTAGTGTGTGTAGGATAGTGTTGGTGTGCGTGGATCACTGGTCGGCGTGGACTCAGTGGGCCGAAGGGCCTGTTCTCGTGCTGTATCTCCAAACTAAAACTAAACTAAACTATGCATGATTACAATCAATTAATTTACAGTGTGTATCTTCCGATAGCAGAAACATGCTTGCTTTTGGAGGGAGCATATTGTCAAGCACTATCGACATTTCCAAATGGGTATATGTAACCATCAGTTGGGAAATAATAATATTCGATCATAACAAATTATTACCAGGAAGTGAAAAGTCATAGAGGAAGCTCTGTACAGGCAGGGAATGGAGGTATAATAGGCAGACAGGCGCAGGATAATTAATGGCAGAAAGTAAAGGTAAATATGAATGGAACAAAGATCAGTATTTTTTACATTTGTCGAGTTTAGAGATACAGGGCGGAAACAGAAGCTTCGGATCACAAGTCCGAGTCGACCAGCAAACCCCTACAATAGCACTAGGGACGATTTACAGAAGCCAATTAACCTACAAACCTGTATGTCTTTGGAGAGTGGGAGGAAACCAGAGAAAACCCACGCAGGTCATGTGGAGAACGTAAAAAATCCCTACAGCCAGCACCCGTGGTCAGGATCGAACCCGGGTCTCTGTTGCTGTAATTCATGCCTACTCGGCATAATGGAGGCTCCAGTGGCGGCCTCGACCAGACGCACTGCCCCCTCGCCTCTTGCAGCCTCAGACTCCATGCCCCGGGCTCTCTGGAGAGAAGGAATGGGTGACGTTTCGGGTCGGGACCCTTCTTCAGACTGATGTCAGTGGAGAAGCAGATACATAGATAAGGAAGTGAAGTGTGAAAATAGGGCAAAGGGAATGGAGATCAAGGAAAATGTAGAATAGATCATTGTTAGCTGGGAGAAGGTAACAACAAAGCAAACAGAGATAAAATGTAGTCGTAGACAGTAAGACAGATTGGAGAACTGGGAAGGGAGAAGGGATGGAGAGAGAGGGGTTACTTGAAGTTAGAGAAGTCGATCTTCATACCACTGGTGTTAGTCCAGCATTATGTGTCTATCTTTGGTTTAAACCAGCATCTGCAGTTCCTTCCGACACTCTAGGTTTACCAGTTTCTATTGAATTAACTGAGCAAGTGAATCATTAGATACCATGTGGAAAGATTGACAGCCTTTGAATAATGGAAAACAATGAAATACCCAGGGAATCAAGTTAAATGAGGCAAATACAGAACAGAATCTGATCTAATTGAAATATAGTTTCTGCAGGGCTTGACAGGTTAAATGCTGTGAGGGTGTTTCACCCTGGTGATTGCACCAAGGAAAAGGGGTCAAGATTGTCAAGAGAATTGAGTGTTAAGAGTCAAGAGTGTTTAATTGTCATATAATTGTCATGTGGTAATAGTCAGAACAGAACAATGAAATTCTTAAATGCGGCCCATTAACAGACCCATAAAAGCAATGCGCACACATAATAGTTATTAATTCTTGAAAAATTCAGTGAATTGATAACCATAATACGTTTGCATAAACCAAAGTCAGTCCAAATGAAGACAGTCCATATATGTTCATGGTTGCTAAGGTTAGTATTGCATAATGATAATTGTAGTTTAGGTTAGTTTAGAGATACAGCACGGAAACAGGTCCTTCAGCCCACCGAGTCCGCACAGAACAGCGATCCTCACACAGACTCGGATTGTACTCGCTAGAATTTAGAAGATTGAGGGGGATCTTATGGACATTTACAAAATTCTTAAGGGGTTGGACAGGCTAGATGCAAAATGATTATTCCCGATGTTGGGGAGGCCCAGAACAAGGGGTCACAGTTTAAGGATAAGAGGGAAGTCGTTTAGGACCGAGATGAGAAAATCATTTTTTACACAGAGAGTGGTGAATCTGTGGAATTCTCTGCCACAGAAGGGAGTTGAGGCCAGTTCATTGGCTATATTTAAGAGGGAGTTAGATGTGGCCCTTGTGGCTAAAGGGATCAGGGGGTATGGAGAGAAGGCAGGTTCAGGATACTGTGTTGGATGATCAGCCATGATCATATTGAATGGCAGTGCAGGCTCGAAGGGCCGAATGCCCTACTCCTGCACCTATTTTCTATGTTTCTAGTAACACTATCCTACACACACTAGGGACAATTTACAATTATACCAAGTCAATTAACCTACAAACCTGCACGTCTTTGGAGAGGGAGAGGAAACTGGAGCACCCGGGGAAACCCCACGCAGATCACGTTGAGAGCGTAAAAACTCTATACAGATGGCAGCCGCAGTCAGGATCGAACCCGGGTCCCTGGCACTGTAAGGCAGCTGCGATTTGCGCCACCCTGCCGCTCATTAAGGAAGAAGTTATTTTTGAACCTAATGCTCATGGATATCAGACTCCTGTATCTTCTTCACGATGATAGGAGCAAAATGAATACATGGCCAGGGTGGCTTGAGTCATTGATGACATTGGCTGCCTTTTAGAGTCAGCACATTGTATACTTCGATGGTGGAATGGTCAGTTCCTGTGAAATAATCAGTGCTTGTGGATTATTCTTATGTATTTCAATGGAAGCAGGATTCATGTAGGTTGGACAGTGAAAATGGAATTGAATACAACAATCATTTCTGTCAGTATCTTATTAGAGTGGGTCAAGGGGCCATATAATAATAATAATAATACATTTTATTTTCGGGCACCTTTCAAATCTCAAGGTCACCTTACAAAGATTAAACAGAAGAGAAAAAAAACCATATAGTCGGAGACAAATAAATAATAAGGACATCATCAATACACAAATTAAAGATAGAAATCACACCAAAGACACAAACTCAAAATATTAAAAAAAAACACAATGTGAAGACTATAGGCTATGTCTCCTCCCATCTCTAATTATTTTTGTAATTCAAAGCAAGAAGAAGAGGGATGAGCCTTAGTAGCTTTTACCCAAACCAATATCTTCATTTCCTTGTTTAAATTCTGATAAAACATCATTACCCTGAAACATTAATTCTACAAATCTGTTTATTTCTCCACAGATGCTGTCTGAGTCTTTGAGTTTCTCCAATATTTGCCACATTATGGACTTAATCTGGACGGGTGTGAGGCTTTGCAATCGAGGATTTCAAATGTATCAGGAAATAATACTATAAATAGCAGGGCTGTTAAGAGCGGTGATAAACAGAAGGGTGTAGACAAAAATGCTGGTGAAACTCAGTGGGTGAGGCAGCATCATAGCAGTGAAGGAATAGGTCACGTTTCGGGTCGAGACCCTTCTTCAGACTAATATGGAGGTGGGGGGTGGGGGGGGGGGGGGGGGGGGGGGGGGGGGGAGGAGAAAGGAAGTGGGGGATGCGGAGGCAGTAGGCTGTGGGAGAGCTGGGAAGGGGAGAGGAAGGAGGGAGAAAGCAAGGACTACCTGAAATTGTAGAAATCAATGTTCATACCGCTGGGGTGTAAACTGCCCAAGCGAAATATGAGGTGCTGCTTCTCCAATTTGCAGTGGGACTCACTCTGGCCATGGAGGAAGCCCAGGACAGAAAGGTCGGATTCGGAATGGGAGGGGGAGTTGAAGTGCTGAGTCACCGGGAGATCAGGTCGGTTAGTGCAAACTGAGCGGAGGTGTTGGATGAAGCAATCCCCAAGCCTACGCTTGGTATCACCGAAGTAGAGCTGCTGACACATAGTGTAGCAGATGCAATATATGAGATTAAAGGGTATCGGCCCGAAACGTTGCCTATCTCCTTCGCTCCATAGATGCTGCTGCACCCACTGAGTTTCTCCAGCATTTTTGTGTACCTCGGATGCAATAGATGAGATTGGACGAGGTGCAGGTGAACCTCTGCCTCACCTGGAAAGACTCACTTGGGTCCTTGGATGGAGTCAAGGGGGGAGGTAAAGCGACAAGTATAGCATTTCCTGCGGTTGCAAGGGAAAGTGCCAGGGGAGGGGGTGGTTTGGATGGGAAGGGACAAATAGAGCAATTTGTTACAGAGGGAGCGGTCTCTGCGGAAAGCCGAAAGGGGAGGAGATGGGAAGATGTGGCCAGTGGTCGGATCCTGTTGGAGATGGCGAAAAGTTTGGAGGATAATCTGTTGTATGTGACGACTGGTGGGGTGGAAGGTGAGGACAAGGGGGACCCTGTCCTTGTTATGAGTGGGGGGATGGGGAGTGAGAGCGGAGTTACGGGACATAGAGGAGACCTCGGTGAGAGCCTCATCTATAGTTGACAAGGAGAACCACGTTCCCTAAAGAATGAGGACATCTACGATGCGCTGGTTTGGAACACCTCATCCTGCGTGCAGATGCAGCATAGACAGAGGAATTGGGAGTAGGGGATAGAATCCTTATAGGAAGCAGGGTGGGAAGAAGTGTGGTCCAGATAGCCATCTTCGGGTGTAAATGCTTAAGGGTTCTACCACGCCGGTGGTGGAAGCAGATAAATTAGTATAATTTAAGCAGCATTCAAACAGAACAATGAAGATAGACACAAAATGCTGGAGTAACTCAGCGGGGCAGGCAACATCTCTGGACAGAAGGAATGGGTGTCGTTTTGGGTTGAGACCCTTCTTCAGACTATAATACAAATGCATGAACAGGCAAGAAATATTGGGATACAGAACAAGTGCAGAGAGATGTGCAGTTTAAATCGGCATAATGTTCAGCACAGGTGGCATAGGATGAAGAGCCTGTTTTTGTGCTGTTCTATGTTATAAGGTCATAAGTGATAGGAGCAGAATTAGACCATTCGACTCATCAAACCTACTCTGCCATTCAATCATGGCAGATCTATCTATTCCTCCTAACCCCATTCTCCTGCCTTCTCCCATTACCCCTAACACCCGTACTGTTCGGGAATATATCCATCATGCGTTGAAGAACTGTTCTATTCTATAGGTTCAAGATCTGTAAGCCTTTTGCATTTGACACACTGCCTGGTTTCTATAAAATGTTAAGTCTTGCAGTCATATGCCAGCATGAACCAAAATTGGTTTTAATTGAATCTTTGTTTGTCGAGAATCCTTCACAGTCGAGGAAGGCAGGAATCTAATGAGATAAGGAGTTAAAATGTGTCGGAAGAAGCTGCAGATGCTGGTTTATAGTGAAGGTAGACACAAAATGTAATGCCCCTGTCCCACTTAGGAAACCTGAACGGAAACCTCTGGAGACTTTGCGCCCCACCCAAGGTTTCCCTGCGATTCCCGGAGGTTGCAGGTGGTTGCCGGAGGTTGCAGGTAGTGGAAGCAGGTAGGGAGACTGACAAAAACCTCCGGGAACCGCACGGAAACCTTGGGTGGGGCACAAAGCCTCCAGAGGTTTCCGTTCAGGTTTCCTAAGTGGGACAGGGGCATAACTCAGCGGGTCAGGCAGCATCTCTGGAGAAAATGACCAGGTGATGTTTCGGTTTGAAGCCTACATCAGTCTGCCAGAATTCTTAAGTTTGAAAAAGGGTTCTGACCCGAAATGTCACCCATTTTCTTTCTCCAGGGATGCTGCCTGACCTGCTGAGTTACTCCAGCACTTTGTGTCCATTGTCAGTACCTGAACTTTTATTTTTCCCACGCATTGATTAGGCCATTGAAGATTAGGCTTGAGGTTGGCTGCTGTGTGTTTATAAACTATATCCAGGCTTATTCCAGTCTCGTTACTTCAAGCATTCATCTTGCCAGTTGTTCTCAGTGGGCAGCAGAATTGCTTCTGGTTGAGCATGTTGTTGCTTCAAGTCACACTCCAGAGGTCTAGGCTGACCCTTTAGTGTGATACTGAGTAACTGCAGTACAGTTGGGTGCACAGTCCTTTGGATCAGACATTAAACTGAGTTCAGTCTGCCCGCTCAGATGGAATAAGAATCAAGGGAGTTATTACCCAATGGCCCAGGCAAAATGTTCCCACAGTTAAAATTACAAAACCATTATTTTCACTTTGCTGCTTATGGAAGCATGCTGTATACTTTTAGTTTAGTTTAGTTTAGAGATACAGCGTGGAAACAGTCCCTTTGGCCCATTGACACCTTGAGCGTCCTGGAGAGGAAAATACTACAAAAAGTAGTAAACAGTGCCCAGTCCATTATCGGCTCTGACCTTCCTTCCATCGAAGGGATTTATCGCAGTCGCTGCCTTAACAAGGCTGGCAGTATCATCAAAGACCCACACCATCCTGGCCACACACTCATCTCCCTGCTACCTTCAGGTAGAAGGTACAGGAGCTTGAAGACTGCAACAACCAGGTTCAGGAATAGCTACTTCCCCACAGCCATCAGGCTATTAAAACTGGCTCGATCAAAACTCTGATCATTCATAACCCATTATCTGTTATTTGCACTTTATCAGTCTATTTATTCATGTGTGTATATATTTATACAATGGTACATGACAATTTCAAAATACATGACAATTTCAAACAAGAGGACATGACTTCAGAATTAAGGGACAGAAGTTTAGGGGTAATATGAGGGGGAACTTCTTTACGCAGAGAGTGGTAGCGGTGTGGAATGAGCTCCCAGTGGAAGTGGTGGAGGCAGGTTCATTGGTATAATTTAAAAATAAATTGGATAGGCATATGGATGAGAAGGGAATGGAGGGTTATGGTATGAGTGCAGGCAGGTGGGACTAAGGGGAAAAAAATTTGTTCGGCATGGACTTGTAGGGCCGAGATGGCCTGTTTCCGTGCTGTAGTTGTTATATGGTTATATGGTTATATGGTTATATATGGGCACATTGATCTGTTTTGTAGTAAATGCCTACTATGTTCTGTGTGCTGAAGCAAAGCAAGAATTTAATTGTCCTATCAGGGACACATGACAATAAACTCACTTGAACTTGAACTTGAACCCCTATGTTCCATACCTTACAAGAATGAACATGGATACCTTTGTGCAGCATCGTGGCATAGTGGTAGAGTTGCTGCCTTACAGTGCCAGAGACCCGACTAGAGTGCTGTCTGTACGGAGTTTGTACGTTCTCCCTGTGACCTGCATGGGGTTTCTTCGGGAGCCTGTTTCACACAGAGTAACTCTAGAAAATAATAATAGGTGAGGTTTCGGATCGAAATCCTTCTTCAGATTGAGAGTCAGGGGACAGGGAAGAATGAACACAAGTCAAAGCATGTTTAGTTTGGAAATATAGCTCAGAAACAGGCCCTTCGGCCCACCAGGTCCACACTGACCAGTGATCCACACACATTAACATTTCCCTACACACACTACACATTACTACCAAGCCAATTAACCTACAAATCTGCGTTTCTTTGGAGTGTGGAAGGAAATCGAAGATCTCAGAGAAAACCCATGCACGTCACTGAGAGAACATGCAAACTCCATACAGACAGCACCCATAGTAAGGATCAAACCCGGTTCCCTGGCGCTGTAAGGCAGCGTTATGCCACCGTGCCGCCCTTGTTGATTGGTTGTTGGTTGTAAGGCATTTTGTAGAACCATAGAACGATAGGTGCAGAGGTAGACCATTCGCCCCTTCGATCTAGCACCGCCATTCAATATGATCATGGCTGATCATCCAAAATCAGTACCCCGTTCCTGCCACGGGAGGCTTGAGGGCTACAACGAGGGCTGTTTTACTATGAGCTGGAGTCTGACAGAACTCCCTGACACTGACCTGACGCAGGTCTCAAGAGGTTTGCACTTGAAATCATTTGGGATGGAAAAGCCCTTCTCCTGTGGAGAGTGGTCGGAAAAATGTCAGCACACTGAATTAACCTTTGCATGCAAAACGTTCAACTGGCCAGACACAAGTATTTCATTCAACAGGATTTAGTTTAAAAGTAAGATGGCCAGGGTTGATGTTATTTGATATTTGAAGTTCAAAAAAATAGTTAAATTAGATTTTCACTTCAGAAGAACGCATAATGACATTTAAAAGAACCCAGTGGAGCACTAAATGGAAGGGAAGATAAGCTCTACAGTCAATAGAAAATGGCTCCTCATCCTGTTCAACTCACATCGAAAGAGCAAATTCCACGAAAATGTTGCTAAAAGGTGACTTTCAACACAGCATTCATGTAATACTCTCCTTGATCACCTCTATTACAAAACACTAAAGTATCCTAGCAACCTCGGCAATACAAGGCTTGACAGAGTGCATATAGTGAAAAAAAAAAATGGAATCTTCTTTCATGCTTAGTCACCTTTTTAAGGTCATGCTGTTAAAATTTTGGATGACAAAAGCCCAAGTGCGAGAGGAATGATTGTGGTTCCCGTTCATTTCCCCTTCTTTTCTTCTGACAATGGGAATTACTGATTATAAATGTTTCATCTACCTGGATGAATCTAACAAAACACTTCTTAATATCGCTGTTTCTTTGACTCTGACCATGAACCCCTCTAGTCACTTTGTAAGGTGATTTCTTCCAACAGCCAAAGGGCACACCACTGGCATTCCCCTGGTTCTTGCAGACCACTCATTGAAAGGCAACATGCAGGTACATCAAGCATATGGTAATGGTATTATGTTTTTTATTATGGAGCAAAAAGATGTCTATTGAAATTATGAACTCTTTTGGTAAGGCATATCTTTGTAATTTTAGTTTAGTTTAGTTTAAAAAAATGAAGAGGCAAACAATTGGGCAGCAGCCACCTTACAGCCGCATACATGGGACTCACCGTGGAGTAGACGTGTGTTCAGTGTTATTCACAGCTCAGAGAGACGTGACCCTCTCGCTTCCTGGGTCTGGCAGAGACTGAGTGAGGGACTACACTTCCGGGTTTTTATAGTCCCTCCCCCCTGCCGCCAGCGGGGGCAGCAGAGAGAATGGGGAATTATTTTTAAACATTAATATCTCTCTGATTTTTCATTGATGGGAAAATCCTCCGGTCCTGGAAGGCAGAGGGGGACTCTGAGCGAGGTGGCCAAAAAAGACGGGCGTAGATGGCGGCGTTCTCTCGGAAATCACACCACAGCGAGCCAAAAGCGGTCAAGATCAGACTTTTAGTAATATAGATTGTCACATGTACCGAGGTACAGTGAAAAGCTTTATTGTTGCCCACTACTCAGTCAACGAGAAGACCATACATGATTACAATCAAGCTGCCCACAGTGTACAGATACAGGACAAAGGGTATATTGTTTAGCGCAAGATAAAGTCCAATAAAGTCAGATAGGAGTTTATAGAGTGTGCGGACGTGGAGCCGACAGATGAGAGGCCGAAGCAAAGAAGTTGAAGCCAAAGAACCGAATGGAAACGAGGCCGAAACGGCAATAAACTGAAAGAGTACGAAGACAAAATGCCTACTAACCGAAAGCAAACTTATCGAATGGCCGCTCTGTCGAAACGCCATCTACCTGAAAGGCGGCGTCGCCTACACGCCTACACCCCAATGGACTTCTCAGTGATTGGCCCAGACCCCCGTGTTCAACACATCACTGAACATTGGGATGAACATTGTCCCAAACCTCCACTCCACCCGACCCACAGCCCATGGAGGGTGGCTGTGGGAGAGTGGGGGCTGTCCAGAGGGATGCGCACCTTTGGCCGCATTCAACTTGGTG